>NW_022147047.1:3312337-4004603 GCF_002938485.1 Sitophilus oryzae | reverse complement strand
GTCATATCCTTAACCAAGAAAACAACCCCAATATAGAAGCACTAAACACAATACCTCAGTATAACAGCCTCTATGTATTAGATACTCCAATAACATAACAGGAAATAATGGCATCCATAAAACAGCTTAAAAACAACAAATCAGCTGGCTGTGACGCGATCCCGGCGGAAATCTATAAGTGTGTAAAGAACTTATTGGTCATCTTCAGGCTCTCCTCGATGTCATATGGGAAAGCGGAGAGGTACCTTAGGACTTTTGCAACGCGAATATAGTGAATAAGTTTAAGAACAAAGGAAGTGCATCAAACTGTGGAAATTACCTAGGAATTTCACTATTGGCTATCGGAGGAAAAATTAAAATTATGTCAAATCGCCTTCACCCACATATAGAAAAAATCCTTCCAGAATCGCAAATCCAACCGTGGCACTATCGACTCTATATTTTCCATCCGCCAACTACAGGAAAAAGTAAAAGAGCAACAGTCTAAACTTTATGTTGCATTCATCTATCTAACAAAAGCCTTCGACTCTGTGAACAGAGATGCACTTTGGGCAATTATGAAAAAGTTCGGAGTACCCAACAAATTTTTTACAGTGTGTTAAAGCTGAATAACAACAACCAGTCAAGAATGTCACATCATGGATCACTGACCGATCCCTTCCTGACAAATACAGGAGTTAGGCAGGGATGTGTCTTAGCGCTTCTCCTATTCAACATATTCATGGCAGCGCTCTGCATTATAGTGGACAGCAAACTGCAGGAGAGAGGATTGGGCATTAAATACAGATATGACTGCTCTCTAGTTGCAAACACGTTACAACAATTACAAGAAATGTTGAACACATATATCTGGGGATACGAGACTTTGGGCCTGAAGCTGAACATCAACAAAACCAAAATCATGTGCACTCCCCCGGAAGATCATAACAATGCTATAAAAATCGGAGAAGAACTATTGGAATATGTAACAGAATTTAATTACCTCGGCAGTTTGATTTCGGAGAAGGTCAATATCGACTCTGAAATTCAGCACAGGATTAGCAGCGCCTAAAGAGCATTCTGGAAATTAAAAGACAGGCTTTTCTACAATCATGACTTGAGTACAAAAACGAAACTGGCAGTGTACCGGGCAATTATAATCCCTACCATGTTACATGAAGGCATTAAACAAGTTGCAACAGAAACACCTTAGACAACTCTTAAGAATCCGGTGGTTCTATCATGTCTCAAACGTATCGGTCCTTAAAAAAGCTAACTGCGAGAGTATTGAAGTCATGGTTACAAAATCCCGCTTAAGATGGTCTGGTCACGTATGCAGAATGCAAGAAAACCGCATACCAAAATCTCTGCTCTACGGTGAGCTTGTAGACGGTAAGAGGAGGCCGGGTGGACAACTCAACTCAAAAGGTACAAGGACATTTTCCACGAAAACTTAAAGGGGATTAACACGCAGAATCATTGGGAAGAAGCAGTTCACAATAGAACTCAATGGAGAAGAATTGTAAATTCAGTTAACAGCGACAACCAAAAAGTAAAGAGGCAACAAAGCAATAAGATTTTTGAATGTCCGGAGTGCGGTAGGCAAAAAACATCACGTATCGGGCTTTTCAGTCACAGAAAAGCTCATGAAAGAAAACGCCTTGCGTGACCATCTTTTGATGCGTGTCGAATACTCGTCAGCGAGTAATGGCAGTATGTATGTATGTATGTAGTCCTCTAGCAACTTTTAATGCACGTTCGGCCTGGGACATCCTGTATATTCGGCTGTTGTTATTTTAACCTCAGCTATTTTATTATTTTTAGTTTATAAAAATAAAAACTACCCTAACTTTAGCGAAAAGTTCTGAATAAGTACGGCTGACACCTTTCTATTGTTACAACTTCATCTCTAGCCTTAATGCATTTTTTAGTAGATATTTAACAGCCACGTCGTAAAGCTGAAAGCTCACTTTTATTGGGACATCAGACGAAGATACTAAAAAATAATGTTTGTTAAAGATAAAATATTTCCATGTACTGTCCTTATCGATTCCTTTTAAGTTTTTTTCTGTTAAGCTCCACCTGGTGGAAGTTTAATAAACTACATCTAGAAGGAGTCGTAAAGTTCTGTAGACACGTTTCGGTTTTAAGCGTCCTACCTCCTACTTAATATTGTATTTAATGGGCAAAAAGGAGGAAGTATTCTATAGTAAAAGTCCTCTGTCTGTAGTAATCTTGTAAATATTTTAATACATTTTGATTTATACACGCTTACAGGAGAACTTTGTACGTAAATTTCGTTTATTTGACATCTGGTAAAAAGCAATAAAAATAGAAATAAAAAAAACCAACAAAAAATAATAGATCAATTTTTGCTTTACAGGGTGTTTTATTTTCGTGCGTTTTACAAAGTTTACAGGGCGGTTATCACACCACATTGCTATTTTTTTATTAAACTAAAGATCCCTAAGGGGTAAGATTCCTATAATACAGGGGAATTTGAAACTGTGTCCCTTATGCCGGGTCCAGACTAAGGCGACAGAAAGTGAACACGATTTTGAGACAAAAACAAGACAAACCCGCGACAAAAATGGGAAATTCAGAGAAGAATGAAAATGAATCAAGACAAATTTGAGACAAACTATCTGTACACAGTGGCGGCTTGTGAGTATATAAGAAGGTGAGGCTATATGAGGTTAATATTCTTCTTATAGTGCCATACTCTATATAGAGTAGGGATCAGCAAGACAAGAAATCTTGTCTTGACAAGCATTTTCTTGTCTTGTCTTGAAATATTTTCAAGAATTAAAAAAAATCTTGTCTTGACCATTTTTTGATAGGTGATTTCTTGTCTTGATTCAAGATATCTTGAAATTTCTTGATATCTTGACAAAGGAAACCCCGTTTAAAATTCGTTTATTAAAGGGGAACCCCTGTTTAAAAGTCGCGGTGAGATTGGTTAATGTGATGTTTATGATTTATGCGTAAAATCGAGGGTTAGGCATCTAATTTTCAAAATTTTCAAAAACTTTGGGCTCATTATACTACAGTAGCCAAAATCAGCAGATTTACATAATTTTGTTAATTATTATTATTATTATCTAACCTATCTAACCTAACCTAAAACGAGTGATTGTGATGGTTTGTTGACCAGCAAATCTGAGCCATTCGTAATTGAATCTGGTTCAGAATACCTACCTACACCTCAGACACCTGGACGTAGAAGTTTAATTAGTAACTTTGACAGTGTAGTGACGGTGATAATACTACTACAGATAAAACAGTCAAAACAACAATGATAAAAGCTACTCTACTTCAGTGGCGTACATTAAAAATGTATTTTTTTTATTTTTAAAGTTTTACGTTAATTCAAAAGGCTGTATGCCACTGAAGTATACCCACTTTGTAAAGTAAATGAATATTTCTTTTTTTATTTTATATTTTCAAGAAATTTTAAGATTTTCTTGATTTCTTATCAAGCAAGTTGCTGGACGAATTTACGCTTACCCGATTTGCGTTCGTACTCGAGATTCATGCCGGCTATTCGGCTGGTCAGGCAGTACGCAGTTGCAGTTGTGCTTAGACGGGTCGGTCGTGACAGACTAGGAATACGACGCGAGGAGTGCCGAGTATTTATTATTTTCAATTTAAGTGTTTACCTTCACTTAAGGTAACATTTAATATAAAAATACTTAAATATTTATTATCTGAGTGTGTTTACAAGCCAAAACTAAAAATAAATAAATTCTCTAAACCCAAAAAAAAACTAAATTATTACTCTAAATAGATAAAAAAGTTATAACAAGTGTTCAAACAGACCACCTTCTTGTGCTAGACAGAAGTCTAGGCGGTCGTAAAATCCTCGTCTGACATTGGCTAACATATTAGGGCTAATAGTTTGGAAAGCCTCTCGTATTTTTACTTGAAGCTCATTTAGATTATTAGCCCTATTATGACCATACACTTTGGATTTTACATAACCTCACAAAAATAAATCATTGGGAGAAAGATTTGGTGATCTAGCGGGCCACAAAATAGTTCCATATCCACTAATTAAACGGTTGGGAAAAGTATTGTTCATATATTCTTGAACAATACGGGCATTGTGGGCAGGGCAACCACCTTAGCAATTTGATTACTTGAAAACGTGGGCTTTTGATCCGCGGTAGCGCAAATGAACACTTGCTTTAACTCCTGTTCTTCATTAATCAACACATCAGGCTTTTTGTGTTTTTGTGGGAGCACGCATCCCACTTTTTTTTTATCATACGGTACTAATGTCGTATATTAGCAGTACCAGTACTCCACAGTACTAACTTTGTCTGATTTCATTAGTTTCCTACTTTTGGCAACGCACGACATCCACACTGCGCCGACAATTTTACGTAAAATAAACCACAAAACAGAGACTCTTTAAACCAGGCTTTATACTTTACCGACTCGAGACGGGACATTCAAAAGTCTCCGAATTTGGAAACAAAACAAAAATGAGACCAAAATGTCGCAGAAATGTATTGGATTTGTCTCAAACTTTGTCGTAAAACATGAATGTTTCTGCGTCTTGTCGCTGTTTTGTCTGCTTGGTCTGGACCCCGTTTTAGATTTTTTAGGATGTAAATACTAAGTTGATATGTATTGTAGTATATTAAAAATTAATCTAATGTTTCAGGTTCAAAATATGTTCCTGAAATTATAGGTGATAATTACAAAGTCCACATGAAACTGACCATCAACTATTTAGCCCCTGAAGATTATGGCATTTACAAATGTATATCAAAAAACTCTTTGGGGGACATGGAAGGTTCTGTCAACGTGTACAGTAAGTATTTTTCTTTATTTTATTAAAGTATTCGAAAAAATACATATGTCACTTTCTAAATTAAATCACTAACAATCAAATTTAATTTACACTCACCACCGACACGCAAAACGGGCACTTGAAAATTTTCATGTATTTTAAAAAAATTTATTTTTTTAATTATTGTATAAATGAATTATATCTTTTACTAGAAGAACTTAAATTTCCAGATATCACTGCCTTAACTGAGCACTGATTAAATTTTGATGAGCCTGTGTTTGTTAAAAATTATACCACAGTGGCCAGATTATAGAACAAATTTTTCTCATGGAGGTACTATGATAATGTCTTTAAACAACGACTTTTCCGAGGTAACTAGGTACAATGATTTGTTATCTGAAAAAGTATTCGAATTTTTCATTGTCCACCATAATGCTTATGACCTTAACATTATTTGTATTTATACTGACTCTGACATGCAATTATTCTGTCATAATCTACTAAACTTGCTTGAGTCCCTGCCCTTAAAAAGCAAATTAATTTTGTGTGGTGATCTTAATATTGACTCTCTTAGTGTATGTGCTGCTCAGGAGTTTCTTCAGTCCATTTTTGATTCTTTTGGAATAGCCATGCATGTTGGTTCACCTACCAGAATATCCAAAGCCAGTTCTAGTATTATAGACTGTGTTGTGTTATCTTTTCATCCTTACTCCATCGCCTGTAACGTCTTTAGCTCGGGTCTCTCTGATCATGAAGCAGTTTTAACTGAATTTTCGATAAAGTCTAAAAGCAAAAATGCTCCTCGTAAATTATTCCGTATTTTTTCAGAAAAGAAGGCTCAAAAGTTCAGCCACTTATGTAAAACAACCAACTGGGATACTCGCTCTTATGATGTCGACACCGAATTTCCTATTTTCGTAAAAACATTAACCAGTCTAGCGTTCAAATCCTTTCCTCTTAGGCCTATCAAAAATAAGCATAATAAACCTTGGACCACTAAAGGTCTACGCATATCTTCTAAAAACATGCGTTCACTCTCTCACTTAAAATTCTCAGACAGTGTCTTCTTCCACAATTACGTAAAACTATACAGAAAAATTTATCATAAGACTATAAGAGCCTCTAAGGATCTTTATTATAATAGGAGAATAGTCAATTCTGGTAATGTTGCTAAAGAAACATGGTCTATTGTGAATGATTTGAGAAACAAAGCTTCTTCGTCTAGCAATATCTCTACCTCACCTGAGACCCTTGACGATTACTTTGTAAATGTAGCGAAAACTTAACTAACACTATATGTCCTTCTCATGATCCATTTTCATACATCTCTAATGATAATGTAAACTTACACAGTTTCTTTTTTTCGTCCGTAGTTTTAGAAGAGCTTCGAAGTACAATTAATACCATCAAAAATAAATCCTTATCTGGGACCGACGGGCTAACTTTAAAAATGTTTTCGAATCTGCCAGTAAGCACTCTGAATCACCTAACAACTTTAATAAACATGTCGTTTCAAAATGGTATTTTTCCAAAATGTCTTAAGATGGCAATAATCATTCCTCTGCATAAAGGAGGTCAACATGACAAACATGAAGCTTCTAACTATCGCCCAATTGCACTCCTTCCAACGCTATCTAAGATCATAGAAAGGTTGGTTAAAAGAAGGCTGGTATCTTTTCTGTTTAAGTACAAAATACTTACTGAATATCAATTTGGATTTCTAAGCAACAAGTCCACAAATGACGCTATGTTTTCCCTCCTTAATAAAGTTTACTCCAGCCTAAATAGCAATCATTCTACAGCAACTATTATCTGTGATTTTTTTAAGGCGTTCGATTGTGTAAGTCATAAGATCCTAATTAATAAACTGCAGCACTATGGGTTCAGGGGATCATCTCTCGAATGGTTTAAGTCGTATCTGAGCAACAGAAGTCAACTTGTAAGGGTGGATACCACGTTGTCTTCTAGCAAGCCAATAGAATGTGAAGAACAAGGCTCAGTACTAGGCCCTATTTTGTTTCTTCTTTTTATTAACGACATTGCTAACATAAACATCAGTGGCAAAATATGTCTTTTTGCGGACGACACTAGCTTCACTTGGAGCAACAAGAACGTCACGGCACTTCATAGGATTATATCAAATGACTTAATCACTATTAAATCTTGGTGCGACTCGAACCTCCTGAGTCTCAACATTTCTAAAACTAAAGCTTTGTCGTATAAAAACTCGCTGGAGCCTTTTGTACTTAACAACACCTCCATTGACGTCGTAAAATCTGTAAAATTCTTAGGGCTTGTTGTAGACAATTCTCTGAAATGGGATATACATATCGAAGCTTTGTCGAAAAAATTGAGCTCTGCCTGTTTTACATTAAGATCTGTTTCTAAGGAGCTTAACTTGTCAGAGTGGCTAGAACTGTTTATTATGCATTTTTTGAGTCGCACCTCAGGTATGCCCTTCCATTCTGGGGTACGTGTTGTGCGACTCAATTTGACCGCATTTTCAAGCTCCAGAAGAGAACTGTTCGATATTCACTGGGAATAAATCCTGAGACACAATCACCTATCATTTGAAATCAAATCCATAACATCATTTTCTTCATTTCGCAAAGCATTGAACTCTTATTTACTAGACAAGGCTTTCTACGCTGTAAATGAATTATATTTTGAAAATCGAATTTGATCTTGTAAACACTGGTCTAATGTTTGCTATTGCTATATTTACTAATGACATCGAAATAAATTTATTTAGAGGTCATTGATATTTACTATAAACTAACTAAATATTTTTGAATATTATTTTTATTTTTTTGTTCTTTTGTATTGTAAACATTTATAAATGTTTATTTTAAACAATAAGACCGACAATATTATTTGTATAATGTTTTGTATTATCTTTTGTTTGTTTGTTTGTGTACCTTGTTTGTTTACTTTGTTTGTTTAGTTTACCTTTGTCTACAAATTGAAAAATTTTTTGACAATAAAGGCATTTGTTTAAAGTTTGGTGTTTCTAGTGGACTGATTTTGATGATTTTAAACAATTTGTAGTTAAATTATTTTACTTTTTAGTAACCTCCTTCTGGAGGAATTTGAAAATAATTTTAGGATTTTGAAAATCATCGAGGTGCATCTTTTCTCGATAGTTTATTTTTTTGGTTCGTCTCAATAGGTTTGTTTTTATTTTTGGGAGATATTCGCTTTTGAAGAAGACACTAACAATTTTTCGTAATTTTTATATTAAAACCATGCCTTTGCTTTTAGTCCCCGTTAACAGACCTAGTAAGCGATCTATCTTAGCGTGCTATCTTTTTTAATCAGGATATAAAATTATAAGAAAGGGTTAAAAACATGCTCCCCAACTATTGTTAATTTCTCTATAGGTTATAGTTATTAACGTAATAAGGCCGATAAACAACAAATAACGGCCGGGCTGAAGTTTGTGATCCGAGGCGATAGCCGAGGATCATAAGCAGCCAAGGCCGTTATTTGTTATCGGCAAATGTTGCGTTTCTAGATTTTCGTCATACTGCAGATTTTTTAGAGCAATAAACACTACTATTTAATAACAAATTTTATTGAACAATAACACAAGTAAGGATAAAAAATACATAATGTCTTATACTAAAATTCATTTTTCATGATAATGAACATGGAAATTAAAAAGTGCACTTGTTTGTTCTTAGAAATCTGTAATCCTTCCCAGGGATTTACAGATTTTATAGAAGAAGATGATGCTACTGAAGAATGGCAAATATTTGTATCCACTAAAGACACATTATTTTTTGGAGCTATCATGAAAAAGTTGATTTGTTATTTTCATTCTTTTGAAACTGATTTTTCTATGTAAGTTTCTGCCACTGTTGAAGACTCCCATCCTCCTAGCTCCTTTAGCGATAGTAAATCACCACCATTTTCGGCGAGCATGGTTGCTGATGATCTACGAAATGAATGCCCTGTATAACGTTCTGGATTCTCCAAGTTCAAAAATTTTGCAATTTTCTGCGGTACGCTCCCCGATGGTATGTATACCGATTTGCTTAACACACTTGCCTTTCTTGTAACCAATGAAAATTTTGGATTGTCAAAGTTACGAGGACGCAGGTTGATGTATTTTTGTATAAACCATAGGCATCAAACGGAAGGCCCGTTTTTGGGATAAGAAATTTCCTATCTTTCTTATTTTTAGTATTTCTTAATGAGACAAGAATATTTTTCTCCGAATCTTCGAAATCATCAACTGTGAGTGACCAAAGCTCGCTGCGCCTACAAGCTCCAAGAATACCAAGCACCAATACAATTTTTCGAGAGTAACCAGGTGTAATCATCGGCATCCAGTAGAAAATTATTTATGTCATTCTCCGACAGAACTTTGGCTTTTTGGTGAATAACCTTCGTTTTTGCGCCTCAGAAACATGAACAGTTTACCAAATCTATGAACAAATATAATTTAGATGAGTATGATTAAATATCGAAGAATATAATGGCTTTTTACCTTGATATGTCGATGTTTTCATATACTCTCAACGCAAGCTTCAGCATGGATATCTTTGTCCACAGTGATGTAGGAGAATACATTTCAGACATTCTTTTAGCATAAGCCAGCAATACCGCTTCATTTACGCTGTTTATACTTCTATCCTGCCGCCACTTCAAAAAATTGTCATATTCCTGCTGATATCTCTCTCTGGTTATAGTCGGAAGTAAATTTTGAGTAGCCGCAGCCGCTTCCTCCTGTATTTCCAACGGAATTTCTCGCGACATCTCGCTATGGTCTATTTTCCCAATTTTTGAAAAGTCCAACTGACAATAAATAGTCATTGTTGCAGGTGACAGACGTTACGATTACCTTAGAAACTTAACGGCCGCCGGCCGTTATGATAACGTCCGGCGGACGTTATATGCATCTTTTCCATTCTGATTTTGCTTATGTTATAATAATATAACAATATAGTATGACGAAAAAATAATAAATATGCTTTTAAAACATTTTAACAATATGCATTTTTCTTATTTCAGAAATACCCCATCCTAACGTGGCAGTGTCAACCAAAATGAAAAGTAAGAATGACTTTTGCTTTGCATGACTTTTATAGTCTTTAAGTAATATTATTATAGGGTATGGGTAACTATTAAACTTTTTCTTTTCGTTCAGTTATTGTCTATAAATTTATACTAATTTTTGTTCTTTTGGATCCAGACCAAACTGACTATTAGGTACTTACCACCATATTCTCTAATTATCTTTTATATTTTTTTTTGGTTTAGTTTCTTTGACCTGGAATACTATATAATTTTTTCTTTTTATTCTTGGCCTTAGGTCGTTGGGGTTTTAAAAATGTTTCTAGATTTCGTTTATAGTTTTATTTTCATTGACAACGTTTCGACAGTTATGTCTTTTTCAAGTTTTGAACGTAGATTTCCATAGAATTGAAATTGTAAAAAAATGGACAATACACACATATTAAAACATTCTATTATTTTGTTTGTTTAAACACTCACATTCTAGTATAACAGCACGTGTTTTCTCGCAGATCGTTTGTATATCTATACAAGTTGATCAAGTCAAGTCTTGTATATGTATGTATTAGGGTGTCCGTTATTTACCAAGTTGATTATTTTTCTCACGACGCCCTCTAAATTTTTAGTTTATTGTCTAAAAAATAACAGACCATTGTAAACTCTTAATATTCACAATAAACCTTGCCCCAAAGACGATTCATTTCCCATTAATTACATAGGAATTTGCCATTTTTTGCAAATATTTTTCCCTCGATCTTGTTTTCTCGCAGCCATGAAAATCATATAATCTTCTACAGATTTGAACGCGCTACAAAAAAGGTCTCTTACAATTTTTCGATCTTCAAACGTTATTCACGGTTAAAGTTAACCACTCGGTAAATTCCTAATTTTTCAACTTTTTTGACAAAATTATGATTATTTTTGAAAAATGTAATCTATTATTTGAAAAAAAGCAATTTTGAATCATGAAAGACAATTGAATGCATGACAAGTAGTTAATTCTAATACTTATTATAGTATTGGCAGAAAATGGTTGAAGCTTTAAAAGTGAATAATGATGAAGAGTTCGATATTTCTAATGGCGCTGCATTTTTAATGAGTATGATTTTAAATGGTTTATAAATAAAAACCTTGATTATTTCATAAATTCAAATTCGTTACAATTTTTTACACGGTTTAATATTGATACATGTTTTCAGCAATTAGACAGTACGGAATGGTTAGAGGATCCTGGATACATGAGAGGCTTAGAAATTGTGAAAAATTTGAGAGTAGTTAATGATACTGCAGAAAGAGCTGTTAAATTGTCAGAAGAATACATTAATATTATATCTAGAAGTGAAAATGAAAAGCAATATGTGATTCAGACTGTAAGCGAGTATAAAAAGAAATATAAAAATCCAACTAAAGAATGTTTATTAAAATAAATCAGCTATACTTAAATGGTTTAAACTTCATTGGACTTGAAGATTTCTTAATTCCCAACCTTAACGCCATCAGAGTTGTATATTTTTACAGTAATAGATTAAATTTTTCAAAAATAATTATAATTTTGTCAAAAAAGTTGAAATATTTAGGAATTTACCGTGGTTAACTTTAACCATGAATCACTTTAGAAGTAGTAGGTTTATAGAAAAATTGTAGAGACCTTTTTTGTAGAGCGTTTAATTCTGTAGAAGACTATAGGATTGTCATGGCTGCGAGAGAACAAGATCGAGGGAAAAAAAATATTTGAAAAAAGTGGCAAATTCCTATGTAATTTAATGGAAAATTAATCGTCTTTGGGGCAAGGTTTATTGTGAATTTTAAGGGTATACAATGGTCTGTTATTTTTTTTTTAGACAATAAACTAAAAATTTAGAGGTCGTCATGAGAGAAATGATCAGCTTTGTTAATAACGGACACCTTATATATATATATATATATATATATATATATATATATATATATATATATATATATATATATATATATATATATATATATATATATATATATATATATAATAAACATACTGATACCTATTATTTAAATACAATTTTAATAATGGTACAGCAAACCGATCAAATCGATAATAGTTTAGCTTTGCACAGAGCAGATCGTGGTTTATTGTATCGAATGCCTTTGAAAAATCTAACAGTACAAGCACATTAGCCAAACTTTTATCCCAAGCATTTAAAATATCATTAGTAACAGTAGCCAGTGCCGTGGAAATTGAATATCTTAATCTAGTGCCGCATTGTGTATCTGAAATAATGTTATTTTATTGATTTTGACTCGTAAAATGGATTGATTTAATTTAAACTTAATTACTCTGGATTTAAACAAACAACAGCTTACAACGTATGTACACATTTTTAGAAACAAATATTATTGTAACAGAATAAAAGTCTTTTCGTGACAAAAAATTATCTGAAAATGAAAACAGAATTTTTATATTCCTTCCGGGCCAAATATATTTATATATTATATTTCTTTTCGAAAGAAAAATAAAAATAATCACATAGCAGGGACAAAAAAATAAAATGTTTTTCGTCAAAATGTTTTTCGACAGTGACACGTGGGGACACTCTTATTTTTTAAAAACATGGATCTAGATAAACCTAAATGTTTTTATAGAGAATAAGAGTCCAAAACTTTTTCCTTTATAAAAGGTCTGGGTTTTGCTTAAAACAATCTAACTTTGAAATTTGTATTTTTTCATCTGCCTTTGTTTATTAAAAAAATATTTTCAAATTAAATTTAAACGCAATGCCTAAAGCTGCTAAGAGAAAAAAGCATTTAAAGAATAAGACTATGGCACAATTTTTACTTTTTTTTTCAGTTTTCACTTTTTTATTCACATTTTTCTATTGATTTTAGTTTTAATTATATTCCTGTCCAGTTTTAACGTCCCTTTTACATTCGTAACAGTAAATTTGATATAAATTAATGAAATTAGGGAATAAATTTTCGAATCTGTAAACGAGCTCAGTTGTATTTTATGTTTTGGATGTAATCAATCGATTATGTTCGAAGTGAACCAAATTAAGTTGTCATACGCGAATGATACATGGATAATTATATCAGTTTAAGCCTATTTTTAATTATTGGCATTTAATGTTTATGCAATTTAAACTTTCAATATATTATTAATATATTACTAATTTTTAACACTTTATTTAATATAATTTTGTAATACGTACAAGTTTATTTTACATTACATTTACAAATACTTTTGTAACCTCATCACAACACTACGGCCTTTAATAGACTTAAATACTGCTTAATTATGTACCTTAAGAGAACATTAAATATATCTACCAGTCTTAATATTTTTTTTTAATATACAGGGTCTGGTAATAGTGCGTCGGACATCTATAGCTCCTAGAGCTTATAGTCCTTAGCTACACATTTCCCGGCGTGACTTAGATGTAAGATAACACACTAGTGTTGTGTCGATCTGCGGTGCGAGAGATGGGATGGTACTGGGTTCGATCCTCAGTTAGTACAGTCGCTTTATTTATTTAAATAAAATTATTTATTTATCTAAATAGAGCGACCAGCGAGCCGCCACCTCAAGGAAGGCAATAGCAAACCACCTTGAGTATATTTGCCTTGTACAGCCTCTCAAATAGTGTCGTTCGGATTCGGCGATAAACTGTAGGTCCCGTGTACTTGTGAAACACTGATAACACACATCACCAGCGAGACTACACACTCTACTAGCGAGACACATCACTGTATGCGAGAGGTAGTCGACGCTTTGTATGGTACGCTTTGACACTATAAGAAGAAGAATTTTGTTATTATTATTGTACTGATATTTTTCCGTATATGTTATTCTACGTAGTGTATGATGTTTCAATAGCTCTAGTTTCTTGAACGTTGGTACGTTTTAATAATTTCATTTTCGATAAATCTGTGTCTGTCAGATCCAAGAAGTTATGTCAATCGTTAATTTTTATTATTGTTTTTGTTTTTCTTAGTCTCTTTCGTTTTGTATTTGCACGCGTGAAATATTCGATATAACGACTAAATTTCATCTTCGCTTCAGCACCGATCAAACGATACGAATCTTTGTGTTTTTTCTTATTTCTCCCGTTTCCTGGTCTCCGTGTCCACTGAAGCGTTCGAGACTTCATAGAAGCCGACACCACGTTTAAGATTTTCTTCCGGGACTTCATTTTCCGGGAAATTCTTTCACTTCGCCACGTTTCGACTCGATATAAAATTTATTACCGTTGCGCTGAGAAGTAGAAAGAAAATGTACGGAGCGCGGACACTTTTCAAGGGAAAATACGGATATAGAAAGCGACTGATACGTTAGTTTTATTTACTCTAATGCTAAGTAAACACAAGATCGATAAAATGCTTGATTTGATGGTTGAAAGTTTTGATAGGATCACGTTATGACGTTTATAGTAAGAAAACCTTGAAATCGTATGATATTAAAATAAAGACAAATATTTAACAATATTTTCTATCAATATCTGTCTAGGTCTTTGAATAAAAAGATTAAGCAAGGAGTATAATGCTATCCATGATTTATACATGGTCGACGGAAAGAGGACTCTAGAGTGGGGATTCTTGACAGTTCTGTTTGACACATTTGAATTTGATTTGAAGTTTTGTGGATTTGTCAGTCTTTACTGAGCTTATTTTATGTTACGTTAATAGTTATTTTTTATACAAAACGATAAAATGGTATTTTATCGTCGACCGAAAAGATTAATTCACGAGCGATGAAATCGCGAGTGAATTAATTTTGGGAGACGATAATGCAATTTTATCGTCGTGTATAAAACAATATTTTTTTCCATAAGGAGTTACGTTTTAAAAAATATTCAGAAATTATTATTTTAAGGATTTTATTATGAGTAGAAAAAATATTGTACTGGGTTGGCTTTGGTTTCTATGTAATTTGACAAATAAATAAAGCTGTCTCTTTAGTTGCCAGTTTTGAGTCAATATTTTTTAATTTTCTTTCGTGTCGATTGCTGATTAAATTGGAGCCAGAAATGTCTCAAAACGAAATAAGTAAATTACCAACAGATATTCAGGCTGAGGCGACAAACGCTATATCCAAACTACATCCATTCAAATCCCGAATAAGTTATAAAAAGGAATACAAACATTTTCAAAAATGGAAGCACTTTAAAAACGTGCGAGAAGAAATAAAGTTTTTAACCTATCCTCGCTGTTAAAGTATCATTTAATCTACCCTTGCGGTTAAAGTATTATTTTATCTACTATTTTTGATAGATATAAGGCAATTTCGAGGGCAATTTTAATAGTTGCTATGGAAAAAATCATTTTTTTAATTTGCAAAGTAAAATAACTCGCTTTTTGAGAAATGGTAAAGAGAAAATGTGTTTCTTTTATCGAGATCTGCCAGTCCTGAAAAATTTTGCACTTATTTAAGACCCACCTTGTATATCAGTAATTTCTGTTGCAAAGTGTTCATGCTCTATGTATTTCCATTAAGCTCCTCAGTGCAATGGCAATACATTTTATATTGAGTCGAAACGTGGTAAACTGAGAGAATCTTACAGAAAATGAAGTCTTGGGTGAAAATCTTAAGCGACGCGACGTGACGCTCTCCATGACGACTTGTTCGCTTCGATGGCTACGGAGACCAGGAAGCGAGAAAGGAGAATGTACAAAGATTCCTTTCGTTTGATGGCGTTAAAGCGAAGATGACCTTTATTTGTTAGATCGATTTTTTTGAGCGTACAAATTCATAAAAAACAAAATTGGCCAATACAAAAACGATTCAATTAATCATTGATTTACATAACTTTTTTGGATGTGAAAAACATTTCATATTTTTTATACATACAAAATTTGAAGCATTTTTTTGCATTTACATAAATACTTTAAATATCGGTGATAACCCGTGTGAAACACGCCAAGCTTCTCACCACCGATCTAAGCATTTTATTGATAAAAAAATAAAAAATAAATAGTTAAAAATTAATATAATATATTATTAATAGTTAAAAATCTTTTAGAAGAAGAACGCCTATGGTTTATATCCCACCAGCTACCTACCCCCTCCCCGACAAAACCCTCTTCCATCTATCGGCACTTGTTCGCCATAAAAAATACACTTTACTACTTGCAGGTGCGGCTCACGATAAAACCGTGGACCTGACTTACGACGCAGAGACGGGCAGCACGAACGGAGCAGGTCAGAAAGGTATGAGGAATTTTTTAAAAATTTAATACCGGGAATTTTCCAGGAAAGTTTCGCTTAAGGCAGTCGCACACTCTCTAAAATAGTAGGGTTTTGCACGAAGGGTCACTAGAAAATTTAAACGGTAGTTTTATGGGCTCAAAAATGTTGTACATGGTGAGTCAACGATAGAATAAAGTCAATTATATCATAGGTTTAAAGGTTTGCAAAAAATGTTAAATATAAAAGGTATAGAGAAAGTTAAATAGTATGTATATTGTCAAATTATTATGGAGTATACATGGTGCTCCAAAAAACTGTGACGGATATAACATTTTTAAATTTTTAAGCATTTAAAAAAAACTGTATACAGGGTGGTTCAAGGGTGTATACAGGGTGGTCTGAACTGTATTCCGGAAACTTCGGCAGCATATTCTGTAGATTAAAATAAGTAAAATTCATTTTTATTCCGGTTTTTTCCATGTAATTTCTGAAATAACGTTAATATTTTAATGAAAATTAGTGTCTGGGAGTTTTTTGACATGAGAAACTTGATTTTGATGTCCATATGACTCCTACTTATAGAGGGCGTCACCTACATATTTTTAACTGGTTTGAAGTGTAATAACTTTTAGTCCGCACATGTATAAAACTGCTGTGTAAAAAAATATACATTTACGACGTTTCGATATTTGGAATCGAAATTATCAATATCTGTAATCATTGACATAAATTAAACATGTTGACTGAATAGTTATTAGACTGAAATCATAAATTTAAAATGTTTTTGTGCCAGAAGTTTAACAGAAACTGTTGTTTAATTTAAAAAAATAAAAAGTTCCCAAATTTATCATTTCAGTGAAATAAATATCTATCTCAACATGTTTATTTTTTTTGTCAATAATGACATGAATTGACTATTTTCATTCAAAATATCTTGAGAACGGTTGCTCGTAGCGATTTTTACAAAGAAACATTTTTTTCGCAAAAAATTACGGAAATGAATATTTTTTACGCAATAGTTTTATACACGTACGGACAAAAAGTTTTCAAAACAGTTAAAACACATGTAGGTGGTGCCCCCTACAAATAAGAGTCATATTAATATCAAAATCACATTTGCCATATCAAAAAACTCCCAGACACCAATTTTCATCCAAATATTGACCTTACTTCAGAAATTATTTCGAAAAAATCGAAATAAAAATGAAACTTCTGCACCCTGTATCTCAGAAACGTACATACATACATACATACCGCCATTACTCGCTGACGAGTATTTGACACGCATCAGAAGATGGTCACGCAAGGCGTTTTCTTTCATGAGCTTTCCTGTGACTGAAAAGCCCGATACGTGATGTTATTTGTCTACCGCACTCCAGACATTCAAAAATCTCATTGCTTTGTTGCCTCTTTACTTTTTGGTTGTCGCTCTTAACTGACTTTACAATTCTTCTCCATTCCGTTCTATTGTGAGCTTTCCCCACTCATTCTGTTTGTTAATTCCCTTTAAGTTTTCGTGAAAAATATCCTTGAACCTTTTGAGTTGTCCAGCCGGCCTCCTCTTACCGTCTACAAGCTCACCGTAAAGCAGAGATTTTGGTATGCAGTTTTCTTGCATTCTGCATACGTGACCAGCCCATCTTAAGCGGGACTTTGTAATCATGACTTCAATACTCTGGCAGTTAGCTTTTCAAGGATCGATACGTTTGAGGCATGATGGAACCATTTTATTCTTAAGAGTTGTCTAAGATGTCTGTGTTGCAACTTGTTTAATGCGTTCATGTGTCGACGGTACGGCACCCAGGTTTCGCTTCTATATAACATGGTGGGAATTATTTTCGCTCGGTACACCGCAAGTTTGGTTTTTGTGCTCAAGTCATGATTGTAGAAAACCCTGTCTTTTAATTTCCAGAATGCTCTTGAGGCGCTGCTAATCCTGTGCTGAATTTCAGAGTCGATATTGGCCTTTTCCGAAATCAAACTGCCGAGGTAATTGAATTCCGCTACATATTTCAACAGCTCATCTCCGATTTTTATAGCATTGTTGTGATCTTCCGGAAGGGGTACACATGGTTTTAGTTTTATCGATGTTCAGCTTAAGTCCCAAGGCCTCGTATGCCCATGTATATGTGTTCAACATTTCTTGCAATTGCTGTAACGTATTTGCAACTAGAGCACAGTCATCAGCGTATTGAAGTTCTGTGATGAATTTTGTACGTGTTTTCGCCCTGAGTCTTTTTATGTTGAACAGACCGCCGTCGTATCTGTATCTAATGCCCAAACCTCTCTCCTGCAGTTTGCTGTCCACTATAATGGAGAGCGCTGCCATGAATATATTGAATAGGAGAGGCGCTAAGACACATCCCTGCCTAACGCCTGTGTTTGTTAGGAAGGGGTCGCTTAGTGATCCATGATATGACACTCTTGATTTGTTGTTGTTATGGAGGCTTTTACACACTGTAAGAAATTTGATGGGTACTCCGAACTTTTTCATAATTGCCCAAAGTGCATCTCTGTTCACAGAGTCGAAGACTTTTGTTAGACCGATGAATGCAACGTAAAGTTTAGACTGCTGCTCTTTTACTCCTGTAGTTGCCGGATGGAGAATATGGAATCGACGGTACCGCGGTTGGTGCGAAAACCCGTTTGCGATTCTGGGAGGATTTTTTCTATATGTGGGTGCAGGCGGTTTGACATAATTTTTGTAAGAATTTTTCCTCCGATAGCCAGTAGTGAAATTCCTCTGTAGTTTTCGCAGTCTGATGCACTTCCTTTGTTCTTAAATATATTTACTATATTCGCGTTGCAAAAGTCCTGAGGTACCTATCCGCTTTCCCATATGATATCAAGGAGAGCCTTAAGATGACCAATAAGTTCTTTACTTGCACACTTATAGATTTCCGCCGGAATCGTGTCACAGCCAGCTGATTTGTTGTTTTTAAGCTGTTTTATAGATGCCATTATTTTCTGTTCTGTTATTGGAGTATCTAATACATCGAGGCTGTTATACTGAGGTGTTGTGTTTAGTGCTTCTATTGTATATTATTGGGGTTGTTTTCTTGGTTAAGGATATGCCTGTAATGCTCTTTCCAGAGGTTTCTGATTTGCTCTTCCTCTTTTAGAAGTTCGCCAAGTGTGCCATGATTGGGCATCTTGCCTTTTTAGTTAGACCGTACACTTCTTTTACAGCCTTTAAGAATTTACGATAGTTGTGATGCGTGGCATACTCCTGAATCTGACTAGCTTTTTGCGACCATCAGTTATCCTTTAGTTGGCGCAGGTTTCTTCGGAGCGTGTTGTTGGCTGCCTTAAAGTTGTCTGCTAGTCTCGGATTTTGTGGATTTACAGTGACGGCTTGATGTGCTCTATGCTTCTGTTCCAACAAAGCCTGTATATGCGGTTGATTTTCGTTAAACCAGTCTGGTTGTTTCTTTTTGTTGGATTTTCCCAGTACTGCTTTGCTGGTTTTGTGAATCGCATCTCTTAGTTGTGTCCAGCCATGTTCAGCATCCACGATTGAGATTGAAGTTATCGGTGGAAGTGATTCTTTGATGGCTTCCCGGAGAGCGTCGGCGGTATCGTTGTTCTCTATACCCCGTACGTTCAATCTGGTCATGTAGCTTTGCTTTTTACAGTGTGGATGTTTTGGTTTTAACTGGATTTTCATTTTTGAGATTAAAAGTCGGTGGTCAGTGCCATATTCGGCATCTCCTTCGAACGATTACGTGGTCCAATTGGTGCCAATGGCCTGATCTCGGATGTTTCCAGGTACCTTTAAATTTGTCATTCAGCATGAACCACGTATTAGTGATGCAAGGATTATACTCTGTGCATGTTGTTAATAAGCGTTCACCATTACTATTTACGTTTCCTATTCCATGTTTTCCAAATACGTCAGGCCATACTTCCTGTTGTTTGCCGACACGGGCATTAAAGTCACCTAGCAAAATGATTCGTTCGTGCTTTGGAATTTGTTGGAGTATATTTTGAAGAGCTTGGTAAAATTTATCCTTAACCTCAATTTTAGCGTCTAGGGTAGGAGCGTAGGCACTTATGATGTTAACGTAAGTATTGTCTGATATGGGGTACCTTAGGGTCATAAGACGTTCGGAGACACCAATAGGTACCTCTGTTAATTTGGTGGCGATTTCGTTTTTGATTGCAATGCCTACGCCATGAATTCTCCTGTGTGTTGCCGGGTGACCCTTCCAAAAGAAGGTGTAATGCTCCTCATTGAGACTACCTTCATCCGCAAAGCGGGTTTCTCTAAGAGCGGCAACATCTATATTTATTCGGTGGAGTTTCTGTGAGACCAGTGCTGTTCTTCTCTCTGGTCGATTGGAGTTTGTCCTGTCCAGTAGAGTGCGGACGCTCCACGCCGCAAACGTGACACATTGACAATGTCCGATGATACGCTCGAGTAGGCACCCCCTCCCGGAGAGCCGATCGAGGGGGTATTTTACCTCCGGACGATGATTTTGTCCTACTCGAATGTTCCATCTTTGATGAGTGTAAGCTGCGTAAAAAGGTTAAACTGTGACGGTTACGCTGCCGCACAGTTTGGCTGCAACTGTAGCACGGGATGGCTATGGCACAGTGAGGACTGCGACGATAGTTCCCTTGTGCTACGTTCTCGGCCGGCTAGGAGTAGTTTACTACTCCTTTTCCCCAGAAAGGTGGTAGATCTGAGGGTTTTATAATGATATACCGCCTATATTCGGTCGTCAGAGCCTAGTTTGTTTAAACAGGGTGCACCACGTGAAGGTGAGGTTGACTTTTGGGTAAGCTAGGCTATATGTATCGCTTCAATACCCCTTGTACCCCAGAAATACCCCTTGCTCTCAGAAATGAAGCATTTTAGGACATACATTTATAGAAACTTTTTTACAGATGTTTATCTACAGAATATACTGCCGAAGTTTTCGGAATACAATTCAGGCTACCCTGTATTACAATTGAGGGTTGGAACGTTTGGTGTTATAAAAGGAAAATAAAACACTACAACATAACTTGACATTTACCCGAGAGCAAGAGAGTACATTGTCAATTTTAATTTAAATAAGAGTAAAATTCCATGTAGTCAATGTATTGCCTTATTTATGATGACAAAACCATTGTTTTGTTAACATAAAAGTGTTCAAATATGTAATCAACCTCTATAGATATCTCCTTTTAGTGGATTTTTTTCTTACTTTTATATATAAGCTTTTGTTGTTTGTAGGAAAGCCTGGGAAATCCGGAAAAACGATCAGTTCGGGCGCCAGCGACACTAATCATTTCCACGCCATTGAACGTGGGAAGTTTATTGGGCTAATGTTCCTAACCTCCATCTTCGCCCGTGTCATATGGTTCCAGTAATGTAGAAAGACGAAAAAAGATTTTTTTAGAAAATATATCCCATCTTGAAGACAAAGGAGAGCATTTTCAATGAGAACAATATCACAAAGTTATTTTGTGTATTAAATTACTGAATTTAGATGTGACAATATTAAAATATTGTCAGATTATTTCAACATACAACAGTGAACTTGTTTTAGCAATACTCGGTCAGGACGAATTGTCAAGCTTTAATTATACAACATTTTTACTAATCTGTATTTTTTCTGTCACAATGCTTAACTAAATATGTTGCAATTAATTTAGTTAATACAAATACTTCAATTGTTGAAATATATATTTGTAGATTCTCTTTCTGTAATATAAGGTTGTTGAGTTTAATTTTTTACACTATCAACAATATTTAAAAATTAACAATACAATGATATAAAAATAAAAGAAGATCTCTTAAATATATAAAAAATATTTATTATTAAAATGTTATCAGTACTAATATATACTGACAGGCATGAAAAACGAGCACCTTAAAATTTTGATGTATTTTAAAGTTTAATTTATTTATTCTAATGGGCCGATTTTAATGATTTTTAAGCAATTTGGAGCTAAATTATTTGACTTTTTAGTATCTATTTCTAAATTAAAAATGAAAGTTGCCATTTGTCAATTATACGAGGAAACAAAAGTTGATATTTTGATGAAAGTTTGCAACATCCTGTGGAGTACGTTAACAAAGCAAGGAATCTAAAAATGACTCTATCATATAGGTGTATCTTTTCTCAATAGTTTATTTTTTGACTACTTCATAAGATCGTTCCGCCATCCGCCCTGATCTCTGCAGTCTGGTTCCAGTATAACTGGGTGGCATACTGATGGTTCTAAGATTCTCGGCAAGTTTTTGGTGCGACAAACAGTCAAAGGCCTTTTTATAATCTATAAAGCAGGCATATATATCGACGTTCATGTCATGTGATAATTTAGCTACAAATTGATAAAAATTATCAAAATCGGCCCACTAGAGCAAATTATATTAGACTTTAAAATACATCAAAATTTTAGGGTGCCCGTAGTTCGTGCCGGTGGGTGTATATAGTAAGTAAACATATTTGTGATATGCATCGTTCATATTTATATACCTTATTTATTATTTCATTTCTTTTAAGCCAATATATACAAAACGGTTAAATAAAACACTTGTTTAGAGTAGGCTTACAGACCACAATTTTGTTGGTTATGTTCTAGGATTGTTACTAAACTTACTGATTGTGACAGTGACAGTCAATTGTAACCTATTCTAAATTTTATTATACCATTTAATCACAATATAAGTAAAAATTATTTTGTTTTACAAAATGTAAACTAAAAGTTAAATTCTGTTTTAATAAATATCAAAACTTAAATACAATATTAATCCGTTCTATATAACTACGATAAAAATTCTACATTGAATGTCAAGAAAATATTGACATTTATGTCCAAAACATAACGAAACTCTCTATTCGTGCTGTACATAAACTTCGACTAAATTTAATCTAACAATATTCGTGAACTTAATAGATAATATCCTTGGTGTTATTCATACAACATGCTGTGTATGTGTTAGGAAGTTATGCTGCAACGTTTCTTGCATAATTAATGTAAATATATTAAATCTGAAGCTCTAACTAGCGTAAAGATGTAGTGAAATTATGTATATTTTGTTGTACAAACACAATATTACAATGTTGGAACGTTCCCTTTGAGATGATAAATTGTTTTTTATTTATTTATATTATTTATTTTTACAGGGGACATTGTGTTTCAATGAATATTATTGCTATTGTTATTACATTTTAAGTATAGGAAATTAGTATTTAATACTATACAGGGTCTCTCAAAAAAATCCTTTATGGATATTTCGCCACTGCACTGCAAGAAAATACTGCTAGTCAGAAGTTACGTTTGCAGTTATACAAATTTGCCTAACAAAGAAAAAAATGCTTAACGTTGCGGAACGATTATTATTATTTAAAATATTTAAATTCAACTATTCGAGGACACTTTACTTTTTTAAAACAGATACGTCTACAAGAAACCGTTGACGTTCTGTTAAAATGACATTATATATCAAGCTAAACTTCAAAATTAACAATTACTACCTGATAACAATTACTTAATAAGGGAAAACCAAAAAGCCCCAAAGTTTCTCTATGATTATTTTTAAATTTTACGTATGTTATGTTTATTTAAGTTATGTTCTTTAAAATCAAAGAAGCGATTGCCATACATTACTAACTTCTACAGATGCATGAGCAATACATTTATTTCTATTAAATTGAATTAAAAAAACCTCTTATATTTTTCTTTTAGAGGCTATCGCTTCTTTCATTATAGTTTTGGCATTATTAAAATTTATTCTGTACCCTGTCTGTGTCCCATGAATGTTGACAAATCTTAGATTTGTGAAAATCTCTCTTTCTTATATAATCTTTATGTTCTTTATTTCTAACATTTAAAGGTCTAGATGTTCCACCAATGTAAAATTTATCACATTCACATGGTATTTGGTATATTACATTTTTTGTTTGTTGTTCTGTATTCATTGGTTTAGTATGTGATAAAATGGATCTAAGTGTATTTTGTATTTTGAAAGATGTTCGTATATTATTATGTTCTTATCTTTATAAGCATTTTTTTCTTTGTTAGGCAAATTTGTATAACTGTAAACATAACTTCTGACAAGCAGTATTTTCTTGCAGTGCAGTGGCGAAATACCCATAAAGAATTTTTTGGAGAGATGAATCCACCACATATGCATAGACATTTTTTTACTCTACAGAGTGTCGCCTCTCATACGACGCGGATGCCCTAAGAAGAACGGTAGTTTATATAGAATCGAAATTTAGGAGCATATGTAGATTAATTGAAAGAATTTTATGAAATTATATAGAATTCAAGAGGTTGTCCCTCAAAAAAGTTAAATATTAAATAGTTTTTTTTGTAATGGATATACATTAATTGACTTTTGGATTTTAGAAAAAAAATAAGGGTGAGTTTCATTAAAGAAGCATATGCCAAAAATGTATGGATTTTGAGATATTTCACATGTTGTGAAAATGAAAAATAAAATTTAAATTTTAACAATAGCTATTATACCTAAAGTGTAATCTACCCTGTATATCCTGATATTTGCTTACAATAACTATTGTTTCTTAAACCAAATTAAAGTTTGACCCGAAAAGTTATACAGGGAAAGGCAAAATTAATGTGAACATTGGCACTTTTCAAAGAAAGTTACTTCTTTATATTAAATGGAATACCTAGTACATTATTCCAGTATTCGATGCAGAATTCATATATCTTCAAAACATTGTTAAGGTTGCCAACCCCTCATACAAGGATTTTCCTGGATGATTTCATTTAATATGTTTTTGCGTCATTAGACCTATAACATTTGATAAAATCTAGGTGTGTGTGATATACCTTTAGTTAATTTAACAAAAATTAAAGGATGTAGATTTAGGATAATAATTAAAAGGATGTATTATTTACAGGGTGTCCCCTCCCTGTAAAACTATAATTTACGAAATGCTTTAAATTAACCTACATATGCTCACCAAATTTTATTTCAATAAAAACTGTCGTTCTCCTTGGGGCCTTCGTGTCGTATAAAAGGCGTCACCCTGTATGTGTTTCAGGACCTCTGTTTCATTAAAATACCTCATTTACAAGCAAAATCTTAAAGGTTTGAATTTTTCAACACAGCAAATATATTTAACACTGATACGAAGTTGAACTAAACTAAAACTTCAGCTAAAAGTAAAGTTGAGTTATATACAATAATATGTGTATCATGATTTGATATGTTATGTTTTATTCAAATCAAAATTTAGTGATTTTTATTGCTTTCTAAAAACAATATCAAAAATAAACAAATAATCAAAAAAATGTAATTGTAAAATATTTTGATATTGACTGTTACGTAAACTAAATATAATTTAATCAATCAAAAGCTAATTTATTTATAAGATAAATACATATTTATAATTTTGCTAAAATATATATTGTTCAATATTATAAGTTATAATAATAAGTTGTTATAATGTTATAAGGTACTATAATAAAAAAAGTATATATTATTTTTTAGAATTGTGAAACAAAATACTTCTCCATACTTAATTTTTTGATACATTACTAAAATTTATTGTTATATTTTAATATTGTAATAACTGAAATATATTATGCATCTAAGTTTGTATCTACTACATGTATATGTAACTATTATCCTTATAATTCTTGTAAATATTGAGCTATTTTTGTATAAATATAGACTCCACAATATTATAAATATAATATCTAATGTATGTATAGGGCAATATTTAAATGTATTGTATTTATAAAAGTCTTATACAGTCTATCTACGTCTTTGTAAATAAACAAAATTAAAAATTACTGTTGATAATTTGTTTATACTGAATCTTGATTTGTTTCCCCTATTTTTTGTTGTTACTAAAAAGTTTTTCAGTAGTTTTTAAATCAGCAAGTTTTCACACGTTTCCTAGCGCATCCGGCATATTTTTAAAATCTTTTAATACAGCTGTGCTGTATTAGGTAGTATTAATTATATAATTGCTTTAATTTTTAATAGTTATTTTTACAAAACAACACTTAAGTTGTCAACTTACAATTTTGTCAATGCCAAATTATAGTTCCTAAACTTTAGATTTTTACCTAATTTAAACAAGTTTTAAATTACAAAAAATGGATATTAGGCAAACTAACGGTAGGTACTATAACAAAGTAGCGTAGAGAGCACAACAAATTGCATTCAGAGGTTGAAAAGTTAAGATATGGTGACATTTACCTGGTTTTGCATTGTTGCTTGTTGTAGGTTTTTTAAAATTATATAAAAAGGCTTGTCCAAAGTTGTTCCAATTTAACATGTGCATTCGGCATACGCAGATCCTTAATAAAACATAAATAAAAAAAACATAAATAAAAGAATTTTGTCTATTGTTTTTATATAATTTTGATTAGTTGTCTAAGAAGCATCCTAACAAAAACAAGGCCAGGATCATTAAAACAAGAGAAAGAGTGCATCTACCAGGTACCTTGTGATTGCGGTGAGTCGTATATTGGAGAGACTAAACGTCGTCTAAATATATGACTTAGCAAACAATAAAAAAAATGTTCAAAAAGGTAAAACAATGAAGTCAGATATTGCAAATCATGTTTGATCACAACAACATAATATAAAGCGGTCGGAAGCTCGGGTTGTACAGTGCTTTCATTTTAATTTGTCACACTTTTAAAAGGCTGTAAAACATTTACTTTTTGAGTTAAAAGGTCGAGAGAAAAAGAAATTGTAGTGTTTTTTGTTAAGTTCTATGCTGTTTAGTCAAAAATTGTAAAAACTGTCGAATTTCAAAATTATTGACACAACTTCCTTGTTTTTAAAATGGTACACCCTATACCTGCATCATTAAATATTTAAAAAGACTTTTTTTTCTGATTACGAAAATATTCCACACTTGCCCCCTTTTTTTCCTTTTGTGTTTTAATAAATTTATTGCTCCTAGATTTGAATAATTTACTAAAATGTTTTGAGTTTACAAACCAGAAAATTTTCTGTATCATAATAGAACTATAAAGACCATGACAATTCTTTGAAACAAAACAATAAACGCGGATATCTTGATGTTGAAAAATTATAATTTTAATCATATTTATACGAATTTGCGCTAAACTAACGAAAAGAAAGGGCAAGTGTGGCATATTTTCGTAATCAGAAAAAGTATTTTTAAATATTTAATGATATAAAAGGTGTATCATTAAAAAAAGTAAGTTCTGTCAATAATTTTGGCATTTGACAGTTTATACAATTTTTGACTCAACGGCATAAAACTTAACGACAAACACCACAATTTCTTTTTTTACTCGACTCAAAAAATAAATATTTTACAGCCTTTTAAAAGTGGGATAAATTAAAATGAAAGCTCGGTACATAAGTAAGAAGCCTCATTAGAAAAAGCGTAAATTAAAAGAAGTCATTTTTATAACAAACAATAATAACATCTTTAGCAATCCTAGGACGGAAATGTCTACGATATGGCATCTGCTTATAAAACTTACCTATGCAGGTATTCTAAGCGAACAGCCTCAAGGTTGACTGCACCCAACTTGCTCACGAGTGAATATCTGACTGTGGTATAATCGTATTGTGACAAATCTTTTCGGATTAATCACTTGTCTATGGGTAGCGTGACTATTTTATAATTATAAAAAACAATTAAGCTGGGCGGAAGGTAAACTTGGATTAAAAGTACACCGACTCTTTGGAGCGTATGTTTAATGCTTTGTCTTGATGATGTTAGTTACACAAATCTACTATAACTTACCTTAATTGCGGCCCGACCTCTGTCTGTAAATCTGTAGCTCATTTCTCGAGACTTTTCTGGACTGCTCTGGAGTTATTCTGCCCGTTCATAGGGATCTTATTTATATACTTTTAAAACACTATTGGTTCTTTTAACTCCAGAAATAAAACTGCCGAGTTTTCAGCAAACATTTAAATTTAATATTAAAGAAAAAAATAAAGAACCAAAAGAAAATATATATAAAAAATTAAGTTACTTATTATTACTCAGAATAAAAAAAAAAGATGAAAAAAATACAAGAAAATTGTCTGGCGTCTGCTTTTATTGAAAAATATGATGATTATATAATCAATTAAACCTTTCATTACTAAATCTTGCTAAATCCAACTAACTAATTTTAAAGAAGAATAAAATAGAAATTAAGAATATTCGACAAAAGGACTTAACATAACTATTAGCAGACACCAGACTTAAAAACTACAGGGAACCTTTCCGAGTTCCGCGAACCCGAGGCAGGACCGTGTCTTTTAGAAACTCAAACCGAACTAACTTTTCTGCCTAAAAACAGCCCCGAGGTTCCAACATTACAGGGTTGAAGGGTGGTGCATTCGGTACTTAGCCAATAGGATCATCCCTAAAGGTACTGTTCTTTGTTTGATTGGTCAGCTTGACACCGTCCTTCAAACCAAGTTGGTTCGACTTCCCGTTGTTAGATGGCAGTAGTATGACCATTTTACGTATTTAATACTCATTTGGCGCCACATACATATAGGTACGTGCTTTTCTAAAGTTCACAGATCCTTTACAGCTATCCGGCGATAGTTAAACATGTTATCAAGGGTGGTTAATGGTTTTACAACGTCCCAGCGTTTTTATCTAAGGTCTATCTTTACAATTTTTCTGTTTACTTCTAAGTACTACAGTTTATTTGCTTTGTATTGTATTGTTAATCCATTTTTTTAGTATCAATTTTGAATCGTTATCTTCCACGTTCAGAAAAAAAACGTTAATACTCTTTCGCTATAAAATCAACAAGTGAGCCATTATTTGGACAGTTCAAAATTTGCATGGGATGTTGCTGTTTCCCTTATATCTTCCTTTTAGAGATAAAAATTGTCTCTAAATCGAAAGCTCTCTCTCCTGCTCAATTTAGAAAAGATAATTCTTGGAAACTGAATTTCGGGAAATACTCCAAAAAACTGCGAAAGTACCTTAGGGTTGCCTCTGATATCATAATTAAAATTACAAATTATGTTGTATGCCGGACATGACGATAACCCTTCTCGATCTTTTATGATTGACAGTCATGTCTTCTCTTTATATACTCTACAGAGTGGTAGTGGTGTATTATTGAGAATTTAGATATTTTTTCTTGTTTTTAGTATTGGAAACAGCGATATCGCTTGAAGTAATGCATGTAATACCTTATGATAAGACGTAATTTGTTTGTATTTTTAATATTTGGCGAATGAATTAAATTATTAATAATTTGTGTATATTCTAATTGTTTAACAATTAAATAATAATTTTAATAATTTGTGTTTATTCTAATTGTTTGCCAATCCTTACTAATATTATAAACGCGAAAGTTTGTTTGGATGTATAGATGGATGTATAATAGATCTTTGTTACTCTTTCACGCAAAAACTACTGAATGGATGTTAAAACAAAACTGTTCAAGCTTGAATAAGAACATTTCTATTTAACACTTTAAAAACAGATACTTTAATTCACTAAGTGCATCTATTAGTTGCAATATACACCGAAGATTCTTCTTAGACTTATTTAGACTCAGAACAAAAATAAAATTAAGAAAAAATCGAGCAGTTCGACCGTTGATCGCGAAGGCATTGGTTGGATCGATGAATTTCCAATTTGGCTGAAAGTACCAATGAAAATAAACAACTTTTAATGGCAGCTTGATCCTGGCAAAGCTCGTGTGGAATAGTTATTGTCGCGAGACGGCGTGTTCCAGAATGGAAACAACCTCATTCTCTGGATATTGTAATGAAGTTTCGTTACAGGGACCGGTTTCCACTTTTTTTTCAGTTTTTAGTTAAGTTATGTATAACTTTAAACGGTATTGAATTGGCAATAAGTCCAGTAGGGTACACCAAAAAAACAGGGTAGTCCGAACTGTATTCCGGAAACTTCGGCAACATATTCTACAGTCAAAAATAAGTAAAAAAGTTCGTATAAATGTATATCCTAAAATGCTTAGTTTCGGAGATACAGAGTGTAGAAGTATCATTTTTATTTCGATTTTTTCCAAATAATTTCTGAAGTAACGCTAATATCTGGATGAAAATTGGTGTCTGAGGGTTTTTTGACATGAGAAATTTAATTTTGATGTCAATATGACTCCTACTTATAGGGGGCGCCACCTACATGTGTTTTTGTCTCTACCTACGAACTTTTTGTCTCTACCTGTATAAAACTACTGAAAAATATACATTTCCGTGACTTTTTACATAAAAAATGTCACTTGGTAAAAATTGTTACGAGCAACCGTTCTCAAGATATTTAGAATGGAAATAGTCAACACATATCATTATTAACAAAAAATAAACATGCTAAGTAGATAGTTATTTGATTGAAATGATAAATTTGGGAACTTTTTAATTTTTTAAATTAATCATAGATTTTTCTTTGAAAAAATAATGATAAAATTGTTTCTATTGAAATTTTGAAACAAAAACATTTATGATTTCAGTCTAATAACTATTTAGTCAACATGTTTAATTTATGTCAATAATGACAGGTGTTGATAATTATTACAACCAAAATATCTCGAGAAACATTACTGGTAGCGATTTTTACCAAGAGAAATGTATACCTTTTTACTCACTAGTTTTATACAAGTACGGGCGAAAAGTTATTACACTTCGAACCAGTTAAATATATGTAGGTGGCTCCCTCTACAAGTAGGAGTCATACTGACATCAAAGGCAAACTTTTTAAGTCAAAAAACTCCGAGACACCAATTTTCATTAAAATGGCCCCCTTCTAAAATCTGTAAATTGTGTAAAATATTAACCTTTTGGTTTAAAAACGGCGCCCTAAAAAGCATACATTCTACATTGCTTTTTATTTTGGCCCCCTCTAAAATAAATTCCTGTATCCGCCCCTGTCTCAAGTTCATTCAGGAAGTTAAAAGATAGGGTTTTCCACAATCATGACTTGAAACGGAACTTCCAGTGTACCGAGCAATAACAATTCCCACCATCTTATATGGAAGCAAAACCTGGGTGCCGTACCACCAACATATGAATGCATTAAACAAGTTGAAACAGAGACAACTTAGACAACTCTTAAGAATCAAATGGTTTTACCATGTCTCAACCCTATCTGTCCTTCAGAAAGCTAGCTGCGGTAGCGTTGACGTCATGATTACAAAATCCCACTTAAGATAGGCTTGTAATATATGCAGAATGCAAAGAAAACCGCCTACCAAAATTTCTTCTTTACGGTGAGCTTGTAGACCTTAAGAAGAACCCGGGTGGACAACTCAAAAGGTACAAGGATATTCTCCACGAAAAATTAAAGGGGATAAACATGCAGAAAGAGTGGGAAGAAGCAGCGCACAATATAACGCAATGGAGAAGTATTGTAAACTCAGTTAACAGCGACAACCAAAAAGTAAAGAGGCAACAAAACAGAAAATCCCATGGAAAAAAACGATCTGTATAACCATCTGATGTGTGTCAAATACTCGTCAGCGAGAAATGACAGTAGTAGTAGTAGTAGTAGGAGTAATATTAAGAGGTCATATTCAAAGGTTTCAGTGATTTTCTATTTCTCCTTTAAATAACACAGGTTATTTTTAATTTTATTGCGTTCTAACGAATCAGCATATCGTAAAACTCAATACATATTCTTTTAGGAAATTGAATGGTCTTCAAAAAGGGTCTGATATGATTTTTCATTTAATCGACTCGTTTGAATGTTATCGAAGGTTGAAATACAACTTAAATCGTATATGATAACTTCCACAATTTTATCACGAAATAATGGCTCAAAAACATAAAAAATCTTATTTTTTGTAAAGTTCATCAAATTTTCATTGGTTAAATCAAATGTTTCAATCAATGGTTTTTTCCCTAACTTTAAAAATGCTTTTGAATCTGCCAGAAAGCACTCTGAATCACCTAACAACTTTAATAAACATGTCAATCCAAAATGGTATTTCTCCAAAATGTCTTAAGACGGCAATAATCATTCCTCTGCATAAAGGAGGAGACAAAGATGAAGCTTCTAACTATCGCCCAATTGCACTCCTTCCAACGCTATCTAAGATGATAGAAAGGTTGGTTAAAAGAAGGCTGGTATCTTTTCTGTTTAAGTACAAAATACTTCCTGAATATCAATTTGGATTTCTAAACAACAAGTCCACAAATTACGCTATATTTTCCCTCCTTAATAAAGTTTACTCCAGCCTAAACAACCATCATTCTACAGCAACAATTTTCTGTGATTTTTCTATGGCGTTCGATTGTGTAAATCATAAGGTCCTAATTAATAAACTGCAGCACTATGGGTTCAGGGGATCATCTCTCGAATGGTTTAAGTCGTATCTGAGCAACAGAAGTCAACTTGTGAGGGTGGATACCACGTTGTCTTCTAGCAAGCCAATAGAATGTGGAGTACCACAAGGCTCAGTACTAGGCCCTATTTTGTTTCTTCTTTTTATTAACGACATTGCTAACATAAATATCAGTGGCAAAATATGTCTTTTTGCGGACGACACTAGCTTCACTTGGAGCAACAAGGACATCACGGCACTTCATAGGATTATATCAAATGACTTAATCGCTATTAAATCTTGGTGCGATTCGAACCTCCTGAGTCTCAATATTTCTAAAACTAAAGTTTTGTCGTATAAAAACTCGCTGCAGCCTTTTGTACTTAACAACACCACCATTAACGTCGTAAAATCTGTAAAATTCTTAGGGCTTGTTGTGGACAATTCTCTGAAATGGGACATACATATCGAAGCTTTGTCGAAAAAATTGAGCTCTGCCTGTTTTGCATTAAGGTCTGTTTCTAAGGAGCTTAACTTGTCAGTGGCTAGAACTGTTTATTATGCACTTTTTGAGTCGCACCTCAGGTATGCCGTTCCATTCTGAGGTACGTGTTGTGCGACTCAATTTGACCGCATATTCAAGCTCCAAAAGAGAGCTGTTCGATATTTACTGGGACTAAACAGCAGAACTCATTGCCGGGACTTTTTTAAAGAATTAAAAATATTGACTCTTCCTTCCTTATTCATATTTGAATCCGTTTGCCTAATATGTAAACATGTATCAGCTTCTCAAGAAAGGCCATCTCACACTTATCCACTCAGGAACAATACTCAAACTGAATTTTGTGTGTGTATTAGACAGTGTGGTAAAAAGCAACACCTTATAAATTTTACTTCATTTATTGACGAATGCTTATTTATAAAAACACAAACATTCATTTTTATAACTTATTATTATATTGATTTCTGAGCCAAATCCACATTTATTTAGAATAATTTTTTAATTAAAACAATTTATAAGTATGTAATTAACTAATTTTTGGTGTTTTTGGTAGGAAATAATGATGGTATATTTAATTGGTATACTCTTTTATAAATATTTAAATAGTTTATTTTCTATGCCAATGGGCTTGCAATATTTACCACCTGTACATTTTGTACATATTATGGTGCTATAAAAAAATCTGAAATGTCAATATTCCATAGGTATAGTGATAAATGAGGCCTAAATTATAAAAAAATGCATTTTCTACGAAAACTTGAAGAGATGGGTAAAAAATGGTATAATAAAATTTAATAGACAATTACATTGTGCATCTGATTTACGTAAAATATATAGGATGTTCCATTTAAATTAAACAAGTTAGTAAAATTTAAAGCTAGTAATTATTTAATATAAATTTTTGGACACTCTGTATAAGGTAGTAAAATTTCTATTATTGCAATACAATATCTGATCAATAAATAATCTTCAGTAAATATTTGGTATTAAAAACTTTAATACCCTGGGAGAAATAAAGCCTTAAAATTTTTACTGCAATTTCATAAAATTGAAAATATTTCAGGTAAGGTTTAAGTGTGATAAACCTTAATCAAATTTACCTTTATTTGAATCGTAGAATCCAAAAATAGAATAATGTACAGGGTGTTTCATTTAAAAAAATATAACTATAATATTTTTTACTTATTTGGGACACTCTGTATCTTGTAAAAATATTTTTAAATTGTAGCTCTAATTGACCTTCAACGAACTCACAACTTACAATTTGTGAAAATCTCATCGTTTAGCTACAATACTCCGTGTCGTATGTGGTGAACAACCCTGTATATTGTAAAGCTTCAAATATCTTACTTAAATTTCAGTAGGTACAATGTTTTGTAGGTACTCCTTTTAATACAATTTTCTGCCATCACGTTAATTAATTTACTGTGTGTTGCCTATATCAACTACCGTAGTAAGGGTAGGTCGTTAAGGGTAACTTTAGACTGTTTAGTCTTTTTCCTTTTGTCCATATCATGCGCACAATAATCGACTGGTAGTATAGCGGAAAATTTCATTACCCTATTAAAATAGCCGTTGGATGTTATAATTAGACAACGCTAGTCTAAGTTTTATGTTATAAAAGTAGTGCCATCACGGTAAAGGAAACTCTCCATTTAATGGACCTCCCTTTAAGTTCTTTACAGTAGTAGGGATGTTTGATTTAAAAAATATCGATATCATCATCATTTTCAGCTTATTCAACCATGTTTAATTATGGAGTAGCCTTCGCACTTTTTTAGATTCTCTTTTTGTAGTTGTATCCACTGGTATCTATTAGTTGTAGTAGAGTCACGGGGTGTTTTTCGAAAATATGCATTTTTAACAAATCGCTGTACCTTTTTTGTTATGGAAAATTTTGTATATTTGTGAATACATTTCCAAAGCATCTTTTTAAGTAGAATTTAATGGTTTAAGTATAATTTTTTTTAATTAATAATTTAAGGGTTATCAAAAGAAAAATTGATTTTTTATTTGGGACAAAATGTGCATTTTTTACAAATCGCTGTAACTTTTTTGTTATGGAAAATTTTGTATTTTTGTGAATACATTTTCAAAGCATCTTTTTACGTAGAATTTAATGGTTTAAGTATAATTTTTTTTAATTAATAATTTAAGGGTTATCAAAAGAAAAATTGATTTTTTATTTGGGACAAAATGTGCATTTTTTACAAATCGCTGTAACTTTTTTGTTATGGAAAATTTTGTATTTTTGTGAATACATTTCCAAAGCATCTTTTTACGTAGAATTTAATGGTTTAAGTATATTTTTTTTTAATTAATAATTTAAGGGTTATCAAAAGAAATATTGATTTTTTATTTGGGACAAAATGTGCATTTTTTACAAATCGCTGTAACTTTTTTGTTATGGAAAATGTTGTATTTTTGTGAATACATTTCCAAAGCATCTTTTTACGTAGAATTTAATGGTTTAAGTATAATTTTTTTTAATTAATAATTTAAGAGTTATCAAAAGAAAAACTGATTTTTGATTTGGGACACCCTGTATATTTTTAATTAAGTGAAAAGGACTTAAAATTACCTTTCCAAAAATATAGCACACTTGATATTTTGTTGTAGTCCCCTTCGAAATACGGCATTTTTTATAAATTTGCCATTTATGACTAGTAGGCTTTGGACCCCTTATTGATGATCTGCCCCTTATGGAACACATATTTTTCCAGCAAGACTACGCAGCGTCTCAGAACTCTGAAGGGTCAGCACATTTTTGCAGACGTCGAGGCCGCCGGACTTAGTGCCTGTTATCCTTGGTGGATTTTTATCTTTGCGGAAGAATAAATATTCTTATTTTTAAATTGACCGAATAATTTAAACAAGAATTAGAAATACTAAGTGATTAGGCGAGGGTATCTTTCACCCTCACTAAGTTAACAAATTCCACAAGAAATGTTCAAAAACGGTCCCGTCTGTCCATAACAGAAGACGGTGGACATGTCGAACACCTGTAGCAAAATGTCATGTCTTGGTTTGCTATTAATTTTTATTGTTATTAGATATAGTTTAAATGTGTTGATGTTGTTAAATATAGTTTAAATTGTTATAAAATTCTGCACCTCATTGTCAATTTTGTTTCCGTTTTAACTGCTGCTCACAGCTAGAATTTTTTTGTATTACAGCCAGCGCTGTTCAAAGCCTACTTATTCAAAGTGAGCGAATTTTTAAAAACTCTATATTTCAAAGCGGAATCGAGCAAAATATCAAATATGCTATATTTTTGGAAAGGTAATTTTAGATTCTTTTCAAAGAATTAAAAATATACAGGGTGTCCCATATAAAAAAAGTCTAATTTTCTGTTGATAATTCTTAAATTATTAATTTTGAAAAAACTATACTCAAACCATTAAATTCTACGTAAAAAGGTGCTTTGGAAACGTTTTCACAAAAATACAAAATTTTCCGTAGCAAAAAAATTAAAGCGATTTGTTAAAAATGCACATTTTCGAAAAACACTCCGTAACTGTAACGGTAACATATATATCGATGTGCGGTTTCTACCATCATGTTTTTAATAAAAATTGAGCTCCAGACACCGATACTAGTTTTCGTCTATCTCCTATAGAAAAGGATGTTTCCATTTAAGGAAGCGTCCAATTTGATCCACCATGTACAGGGTGGACCATTATGGTTGTTTCTATAGTGCTATAGGGCATCTATATAGGAAACCGTGAGAAATATTCAAATTTTGATACTGCAATCTCGGTTTCTTTTTTTGAAAAAAATACAATTTCACTTCAAAGATTATCGATATTCCGATATATCGATAACAATTTTATCATCCTTTTTAGACGTCCCTACTGGATGGCAATTTGCATGCAAAACTCATCACTGAGAAGACCGTTTGCAGCTGTTCAGGCTGCAGCTTTTGCTTCGCAAGTTTGGCGTTTTACGTTACCGAAACTTCAGTTGCTCGTAAGGAAACTAAAAGCCGGCCTCATCGATGACTGGAATATTTTATGATAGACTGGCTATGGTGCACGTTGGTTGGTAAGTTGTACATACAAAACAAAACACTTAAAATTCGAACTGTATACGTCGTTTCATATTTCTAACGTTCTTTTCAATGGAGAGCAGTATTATTTTACAAGTTGTTTCTTTAAAGCGCTCACAAAACTATACTCTATAACAAGAAATGCATTTTAATGAAAACTCCCTTAAGCTTTTTGGTCTTTTCAATAGGTAACTGTTAAAAATGTTTATATCTATGTGGCGGATTCATCTCTCTTCTGATAAGTAGTTTCCGTTTGGGTTTAACGCAGAAGTGTTTACAAAAAATAACTATTTTATTTTGTAGATTTTCTTGCAGTGGCAAAATACCCATATAGGATTTTTTGGAGAGGTAACTGTTAATAGTACAACACCTGGCTAAATGATTGGTACGTGCATCATCATAGACTAACGCCATGTACTAGAGATTTTTTTGCCGTTAGAGTAATGGCAGACTCGCTGACGAATAGTTGACACGCATCAAAAAATGGTCACGCAAACCGTTTTCTTTCAGGAGCTTTTCTGTGACTGAAAAGCCCGATACGTGATGTTATCTCTCTTCCGCACTCCGGACGTTCAAAAATCTTATTACATTGTTGCCTCTTTACTTTTGTTTGCCGTTGTTAACTGAGTTTACAATTCTTCTCCATTCCGTTCTATTGTGAGCTGCTTCTTCCCACTCATTCTGCTTGTTAATTCCCTCTGAGTTTTCGTGGAAAATGTCCTTGTACATTTTGGGTTGTCCACCCGGCCTCCTCTTACCGTCTACAAGCTCACAGTAAAGCAGAGATTTTGGTATGCGGTTTTATTGCATTCTGCATACGTGACCAGCCCATCTTAAGCGGGCCTTTGTAATCATGACTTCAATACTCTCGCAGTTAGCTTTTTCAAGGACCGATACGTTTGAGACATGATGGAACCATTTTATTCTTAAGAGTTGTCTAAGATGTCTCTGTTGCAACTTGTTTAATGCGTTCGTGTGTCGGCGGTACGGCACCCAGGTTTCGCTTCCATATAACATGGCGCTGCTAATCCTGTGCTGAATTTCAGAGTCGATATTGGCCTTTTCCGAAATCAAACTGCCGAGGTAATTGAATTCCGCTATATATTCCAATAGCTCTTCTCCGATTTTTATAGCATTGTTGTGATCTTCCGGAAGGGGTACACATGGTTTTAGTTTTATCGATGTTCAGCTTAAGTCCCAAAGCCTCATATGCCCATGTATATGTGTTCAACATTTCTTGCAATTGCTGTACCGTATTTGCAACTAGAGCACAGTCATCAGCGTATTGAAGTTCTGTGATGAATTTTGTACGTGTTTTTGCCCTGAGTTTTTTATGTTGAACAGACCGCCGTCGAATCTGTATCTAATGCCCAAACCTCTCTCCTGCAGTTTGCTGTCCACTATAATGGAGAGCGCTGCCATGAATATATTGAATACGAGAGGCGCTAAGACACATCCTTGCCTAAAGCCTGCGATTGTTAGGAAGGGATCGCTCAGTGAACCATGATATGACACTATTGATTTGTTGTTATTATTCAGGCTTTTACACACTGTAAGAAATTTGTTGGGTACTCCGAACTTTTGCATAATTGCCCAAAGTGCATCTCTGTTCACAGAGTCGAAGACTTTTGTTAGATCGATGAATGCAACGTAAAGTTTAGACTGCTGCTCTTTTACTTTTTCCTGTAGTTGGCGGATGGAGAATATGGAATGGACGGTACCGCGGTTGGTGCAAAAACCCGTTGCGATTCTGTGTGTCATATACTGGCTTTTGTCAAAGCCCTGAGACTGTATAATAAGCTATAACTCAAGGAAAGGGGACACAATAGATCTTTAAGGTCGCGGTGATTAGCCACATTCCCACTCATTTTACATTCTAGTTACATGAACCCATTTTAATATAAATTTTAGTCCATAGTTTATTCAATAACAAAGTTTCTTTTTACATCATTTCTAAAAGGCCCCTTCAACTTTCGAATTTACCTTGCTTCTAACCATTCGACCCAAAACCTATACACAATGACCCTACTACACCTGTAAAATCAAATCCCTGTGAAAGTAAATTGCTTCTTGAAGGCTTCGGCAACAAAACAGAGAGTATGTGAGGGTGGAAGGTGAGTTTCGCGGTACATCAATCTTAACTATACTTTAATTTCAGTTCTGAAAACTAGTTCAGACGTAAGGGACTGTTCTCTGTTCAGGATGGGTCATGAATATTTATCAAATTTTGGTACCTTCGTAAGGTATTAGAAAGTTCTTTTTTTTAGTGGGTTAGTGTATGAAACTAATGTTGACTTTACCTATTACAGAGAGTTACCGGGATGCATTTTAATTTTATTTGTTATAATCAATTATATTAATCAATTATTATTAAATGTATATCCGAAAATGCTTAGTTTTGCAGATACAGGGTGTAGTTTCATTTTTATTTCGATTTTTTCCAAATAATTTCTGAAGCAGCGTCTAAATTTGGATGAAAAACAGTGTTTTTTGACATAAGAAATTTGATTTTCATGTCAATATGACTCTTACTTGTAGGCAATATGACTCGTTTTCAAAAGTGATAACTTTTCGTCCGTACCTGTATAAAACTACTGAGTGAAAAAATGTACATTTCCGTAATTTTTTACGTAAAAAATAAGTCTTGGTTAAAATTGCTACGAGCAACCGTTCTCAAGATATTTAGAATAGAAATAGTCAATTCATGTCATTATTTGCAAAAAATGAACATGTTGAGTTGATGGTTATATCATACGTTTTTCTTCCAAAGATGATGATAAAAGAGTTTCTGTTAAACTTTTGGCACAAAAACATTTCAAATTTATTTTTATTATTTCTGTCTAATAACTATTTAGTCAACATATTTAATTTATGGCAATACTGACAAGTATTGATAATTTCGATTTTTACCATTTGCAGACCTTTTTTAAGTAAGAAACGTCGTAAATGTATATTTTTTTACTCAGTCGTTTTACCCTAATATATAAGGATATGAGACGCATTTTCCCTTCAACATTGTTCTTTTTATCTTGTTGCTTATAATTAATAAAATTAATAATAGTAAATCATACACAATGAATAGCTGATGCGTATTCACTTCCCGGTGCATAAAAATTTGGAACGATATATTTCTTTACATATCTTGCAATGTTGGTATACAGTGTGAGTCATTAAATTATTTGGAATAAGCTCTTTCTAAAAACTGCAAGTACGTCTGGCCATTAGAACCATTTGGTTTAACAACAACACCATTAATGCCTGGCCAAACGTTGAAGTCCGTGGCCATTGAGTACAGTCTTGGCTCATTTAGTGTTTCATTTTATCTGTCCATTATCAATAGTTCTGTCGACCTGCCATTCAAATGTTTAAGTGGCCATTCAACATGAAAGTTGAACTGTCAGAAAAAAATATGTTCTTTGGGTTCACGGTAATATTGTCAAATAAATCCATCATTTGCTCACAATACTGTAGTCTGTCCTATCGCAATCATCTTTAATCCATTCCAGTACAACCTGCAATTTACACGAATGAAAATGAGTTTGCTGAGTTAAGCTTCATTTTCATGCATCCGTTATCCGACGATACGATGATACGATATTAATTTTATTGGTTGAATTTAAAGGCTTCGATTGGTTAACCGTTTCTAACCACTGGAAGTCTTTAAATTCGGATAACGGACGCATGAAAATCAATCTTTATCCGTATTACTGAATATTAACGATTTTTTTGTGTGGTCTGATCGTCTGGTTCTTTGAATTTTTTGAATGTTCAACACAACATCAAGTTTAAAATTTTTTAACATAATGTAGTTCTTGCTTATTTTGTAGTTTTTGTACATTACTATTTTATCTAACAAAATAAAAACACTAAATCACCACGATACACCAAAACACTTCTACTTTTACACTGGACGCTCGTTTCGCTATCCATGTTAACATCATCAGCAGATGATTATCTGCTGATGATCATTGTTCTTTTTGTTACAAAAGAACAATGTATCTGTATATATATTATCTGCTGCTGATCATCTGCTGATGATGCTAACATTGTTAGCAAACGCGCGTCCAGTGTAAAAGTAAAAGTGTTTTGGTGTATTGTGGTGATTTAGTGTTTTTATTTTGCTGTATAACACCAAAGGTTCCAACCCTCAACTGTAATATTTTATCTAAATTAAACAGTGATAACATAATAGTTTATATGCAGATATTGGGTGGAAATTTTGTTTATTTAATAAGTTAGTATATAAATCTTACTGAAATTTTAGCAAATATTCAGATTGGTACTGGCATATAATTTAATTTAATTTCTACAGTCCATATCAAACATAATAGATGTGGACACGAGAGGCATTTTCCTCTAAAAAAATTTATTGGTTACTATTAATTAAATTAATCATTATTAACATTAAACTAAGCGAATACAATAGAAACCTAAAAATATATTTAAAGGAAAAAACTTTTTTTGTCTTAAAACTCTGTGGATTACTAAAAGTAAGTTATAATTATTATATCCCTTTTATAAACTGCTTTAAAAATTACAAAATATTAAAAAAATGTGTCCCCAAAAAACGATCCAATTAAAACCCGAATTAAACGTAGTTTTATAAATAAAAACTTTATCAATGAAGATCATAATTAAGGTCAATTGAGGAATGAACAAGTTAATCAGCTAATTTACGCAACTGAATGGACACAATGTCACTAGATTGACTTGTTAATTCCGATATTTTACCCATGAACGCCTTTCAAGCCTTTTATAACATTAACGGGATTTCACGCTCGTGCCTGTTTCCGAAATGATTATACTTTGCCTTGGCGTAGCTCTACTAGAACGTACAAGCTTCTATTATAAGACGCTTTAACTAATTGAGATTCCAAATTTAGAATTTGATTGATTCTTTTATGGTTAATTAAAGTTATTTATTAAGTTCATTGGGTTTAGTCCAGCAAAAATCAGCTTATCTTTAGATAAAAAAATCTTTAGTTAAAAGAAAAATTTTATGACCAATAAAAATAATAAAGTTTATAAGGTGGTTATTTCTCCTAAAATTAGGGGAAAATACAATAATTTAATAATTAATTCTGATACAAATTTAAGGAGAAAGGTTTTAAGGTCCTTTCAATAATTATTTAATCTAATATCTACTGTTGCCATATACTGTAGCATAATATCTATTATATATTCACATTCTCAGTGATTCTAAAATACAAAGTGCTCTGAAAAACATGTACCATTTCTCGTAGATTTGCTCAACTAAAAATAAGATTTATATTTTATATTCTATAACAGCTTAGGTCTAAATACATTATAGTAAATAACACAACACTGGAAATAGTAGAAGAATATAGAATATTTGGGGCAACCTACCAAAAATTTGCAGGAGAATTAAGTTAGCATGCGGTACTCATGGAAGAAACTCAATCATATTCAAAGAAGAGAACATTCGACCAATGTGTATGCATGCGAAACCTGGACACTTAAAACGAACATTATAAGGAAACTGTAGATCGCACAACTCTCAATGGAACGAAATATGCTGGGAATAACCTAGAGAGACCGTAAAAGAATAGAGTGGATACGATAAAGACCCAGGTAATAAATGTCATCTACAGAATCAAATCCCTCAAGTGGCAATGGGCAGGACACCTGGCAAGAAGGACAGACAACAGATGGACCACAAAAATTACAGGATGGGAATTACAGCACGAGGAATCAGGAGACTTAGAGGAAGACCAAACTTGAAATGGAACCATGATATTAGGAAATAACTTGGGCCCGCATAGCCAAAAATAGACAACAATGGGCTACAAACAGAGTAGCTAAATATGTGAAGGAGGCTACACCGTTCAGCATAGATCCGATTCTGCTTGGTTTCGTTACAACTTAAGCCTTAAGTGTATTAAACTAACACATTATTATAAATTTCTTATATTTAAAGTGTCTTTAGCGATTTGAATGTCATTTTTAGGGTAAAGTTACTATAAGGGCTACATATTTTAATGCTAAGAAAGTGTCGCCATATTTACTAGAGATATTCATATGGGTTATCACAAAAATATTTTTCTAAAAGAAATCTGTAAGCCACGGACATTACATTTTTGTCTTGTTAGTACAACTCTTTAAAGTGGATTAAAAGTTGTTATCAATTGTATCATCAAGGAGATCAAAATCGACACGATGTTGAGATATAACTTTTTATCTGTATTAAAAGACCTACACAATTTTTAATAAACAAAGATTTTAACCTTTGTAGCTATGAAACGAAGCAGCATCAAATCTAATTATATTTTATTAATTATAATTATATTATTTTATATTATTATAAATATTATAAACAAATCTCTCCAAAAAATCCTATATGGGTTTTTCGCCACTGCAAGAAAATCTACAAAATAAAATAGTTATTTTATGTAAACACTTCTGCGTTAATACCAAACGGAAACTACTCGTCAGAAGTTAGGTTTAAAGATATAGAAATTTGCCTAATGAACAAAAAAATGCTTAAGGTTTCGGAAAATTTATCTCTTTCCGTCGTTTTATTTAAATATTTTAAATAGTTAATGTTGACACTGCAATGACAACATCTAAATCCACCTTTCAAATGGTGACGCAGTTGTTGCCCTTATCGACTGCATGTTTAGCATGCAGAAGAAGGCGACCGTCTGCTTTTTCATGCCACGATGGCAAAATATCTGAAAGATCCAATTCTGCTGAAGAAGATATTACTGATTCTTCGAGCGTACAAACTTGTTTTCCAATAAAAGTTTCGCTTGTTAGCTGTTTTGCCAAAAAGCTAAATAACTGCTGTTTGTTTTCATCTACTCGTAAAAATTCGATTTTGGAACAAGGAAACATCAAAGATTAATTAGCATCCATGGCTTATGTTCCCAGCTTTCACAGGAGACTTGCAGATATCTACCAATATTTCATTCTATAATAGGTTGCGATACTGTGTCATCATTCTGTGGGGTGGGCAAGAAAGGAGCTTGGAAGGTTTGGATAGCAGATCCTAATATTAATTCGGCTTTTGAACAACTGCTTATGGGAAGAGATCCAGATGAAGATATTTTGCGTACAATGGAAAGATTTGTGGTTCTATTACATGATGCGACATCACCCTTGAGTACTGTTAACGAGTGTAGACGTTTCCTTTTTATAAAAAAAATTGGGCAATTGAGAATTTACCTCTACAAACCCTTATATGGAACAACTGCTTGGAAAAAGACTTTTAAGCTCCATTGCCTGATAATTGGGGATGGCAAAAAACTAACAACGGATTTCAGCCATTGTGGTCTACCATTCCAGATGTTGTAAAAAGCTGTGAGGAGCTAATCGCTTGTAGCTGCAAACAACGGTGTTCAGCATGTAAATGTGTAAAAAATGGTCTTCGATGTATACAGCTGTGTGCATGTGAAGGACATTATTCTGAAAACGATTAATAGAGTGTATTAACTTATTTTATTAAAATGTTACTTTTATTTAGAATGTTAACTTATTTTTAATTTTCAAGTCGTTTTTATTCATACGTTTGATGAAATAAAATATTATGAACATAAATAGAAGTTTATATTTTAGTATAAAGGTTGGTGCATAGGGGGGTGTTGGGGAAGAGATGTATATAAGAAAAATTTTGAGGAGTTGTTTGGGGTAGCATCTAGTTGTAGATGTATCGTATTAAAATTTGAATATCATCACTAAATTTGTCGACCCCAAAAACCTATAAATTGATATCAAACACGAAATTTCAGATAAAATGTCAAAATTTTGATATTTATATAACAAGATGGCCGCCATATAATTAAAAATATTAGAAAGTATTTTCAAATAAGTTGTTTTAGTATAAAAATAAAATTAAAATGGGTTTTTACAAAAAAAAAGTATTTATATGCCTAAAAGCCGTTTTTTGACACCCGCTTTAATGACGTCATAGCAGTGGTGGGGGGCGCCAAAATTTTGAGGTCAGGGGTGTTTTTTGATGCTTGGCATATGTACTATCCATATTTAAAAATTCAAGTTCGCCGCCAGAACTGAAATATTTTTATGATTTTCAGAGCTATCCGACCCCACTACATAGGTATAGACATTTTTTATAAATTAATCATTATATTATTATTTTTACCTAAGGAATATTCTTACGAGAGATGTTGTTTGAAACACCCTCTATAATGTTCATTTTGTCGTATCGTTACTGTTTTGTTGTAATCCTAACATGAATAAAACTATCTTTTTAATGTTAAAAGTAGGATAAAACAAAAAAAAAACATTCTGAAAAATTAAAACAATGTTATTTTTGTATAATTATTTTATTTTTAATCATCATATTTACATATATTTTTTCGGTCACAGCAAGGAATCACCACGTACATATTAACTTGCAATGGGTTGGTTACATATATACAATTGTATACAGTCACAATAATACCTAGAATAATATAATAAAAGTATACATAGTAGAATTAAAGATAGTCTTTTATTATCTTTCATTACTAAATTTATGTCTACAACTACCCAAGATAACATATTTATCAACTTTTTATTATACAGTCATTAAATACATCTTTCTCATTAACTTCCTGCACTACTGTACACTTTTTGCAGTCACATATTCTCTATTTTGATTTACCGTAGGTTTTTTGTTACAACAAATAGCAGTAAGAATGACATAATATACAGGGTGGTCCGAACTGTATTCCGGAAACATTGGCAGCATATTCTGCAGATAAAAATAAGTAAAAAACTTTGTATAAATGTATGTCCTAAAATGCTTAGTTTTGGAGCTACAGGGTGTAGAAGTTTAATTTTTATTTCGATTTTTTTCCAAATAATTTATGAAGTAACGTCAATATTTGGATCAAAATTGGTATCTCAGACTTTTATGACACGACAAACTTGATTTTGATGTCAATATGCCTGTTTCCTGTAGGGGGCGCCACATACATGTATTTTAACTGTTTTGAAGAGTAAGAGCTTTTCGTCCGTACCTGTATAAAACTACTGAGTGAAAAAATGTACATTTACGTGATTTTTTACGTAAAAAATGTCCCTTGGTAAAAATCGCTACGAGCAACTGTTCTCAAGATATTTAGAATAGAAACAGTCAATATATGTCATTATTGACAAATAATAAACATGTTGAGTAGATACCTAGTTATTTGACTGAAATTATAAATTTGGGAACTTTTTATTTTTTTTTTCATTAATCATAAATTTTTCTTCTAAAAAATGATGATAAAACAGTTTCTGTTGAACATTTGGCACAAAAACATTTAAAAAATGTATGATTTCAGTCTAATAACTATTTTTACATGTTTAATTTATGTCAATGATGACAGGTATTGATAATTTCGATTCCAAATATCTCGAGAACCATTACTCGTAGCAAGTTTTACCAAGAGATCTTTTTTATGTAAAAAACTTCGTAAATGTATGTTCTTGTACTCATTAGTTTTATACAGGTACGGACGAAAAGTTATTACTCTTCAAACCAGTTAAAAATTATGTAGGTGGCGCCCTCTACACGTAGGAGTCATAGTAATACCAAAATCAAATTTCTCATGTCAAAAAACGCCCTGACACCAATTTTCATCCAAATATTGACGTTATTTCAGAAATTATTTGGAAAAAACCGAAATAAAAATGAAACTTCTACACCCTGTATCTCCGAAACTAAGCGTTTTAGGACATACATTTATACGAACTTTTTTACTTATTTTTATCTGCAGAATATGCTGCCAAAGTTTCCGGAATACATTTCGGACCACCCTGTATATTTACAGTATACACTTGATTAAAAAGTTCGAAAATTAAAAAGAAAGTCGGAATTACAACACCTATTTAAATATAATTAACTACCTTATCAGAGCTATAAGAATAATTATTGAAAAATAATTATACGAGAACAGTTACTAAAGATTATAAATGTAAAAATATAAATAATATTGATAATTATCATCGAGGTATAATAAAATACATTGAATATTCTGTTACAAATGGAAGCTGAAAAACAAGGGAGTACCAGATATACTTGGAGAGATAGTCGAAAAACATCGTACCACTGCTTGGCAAATTTTGAAGAAGCATAATTTTAAGTCATTTAAATATTGCGAACACCAAGAATTATTGGACAAAGATGAAATACATAAGGAAAGTTTACTCCATTTTATAATTAAAAAGTACCTAATTTTGTGAATTGTTTAGTGTTTTATAAATCAATTATCTTTTGAAGCAGTTTCTTTACTTATCTACGAAATATGTAGGGTGATTCACGGTAAAGGTATGTTAGACGTATCTGGAGAACCGGTGATAGTATTGTTTTGGAAATTTGCATTTTTACATAAAAGCATTTTCTTTCTTTTATATTTCATCTGTCTAAACCAACTTATATTACACAGGAAGAACAAAAAAAAATATTTCCGTTTGTTATAAAATTGCTCAATTCTTTTTTATTTTAAATTCAACCCTATGTATAATATATTACTAAACGTTCTCTAACCCAGTGTGAGTACATATCAAAGTAAAACCTCTGACGAGGGGTAGGGGACAAAAAACTCACAATTTTTAAGATGTATATTTAAATTTAATTTGCTTCAAAAAAAGAAGGGGGCGACATGTTTCGGGACTTACCAATTCCCATCTTCAGGCCCAGAAAGCTAAAATAATTACAATCAGAATAATAAACAAATTCCAATAAAGTTATATAGAGATTAAAATATATAAAATACAATCACAAAACAAATTAATTTTTTTTTTTTTTTTAAAGTTAAAAAAAAATTTTTAGCCTTTTTTTAAAAAAAAATTAAGAACTTATAAGACATGTGGAGTTCTACCTCGAAAAGCAGCTACGATAATTTCTCTCATATTGTCGACAATAGTTGGTCGTGTTTTGTAAATACTGTCTTTAACATATCCCCATAAAAAAATACAGACTAGATAAAATCAGGAGCATTTAAGTATTCTATTAATTAGTGAAAGCACACTGCATTCTCCAACTGATCGAATCATATCAATTCTTTCTGCTGTAGGATAAGTTTGCATTTTCGCCAAATTTCTGAGAATTTTTTTTTTGTTTTAACTGACACAAAATGATAACTAGTTGTTAAATTTGAACTAATTAGACAGCTATGTTGAAGTAACATCACAGCCACCTAGATTTTATCAAATAATAAAGATCTACTCAGATCAAATCATATAAATGAAAATATCTAGGAAAATCTTGGTTTGAGGATAGGGAACCTTAATAATATTTTGAAGATATATAAATTCTCCATTGAACACCGGAATAATATACTGGGTGAGGTCTTCATTTAAAATAAAGAAGTAACTTGCCTTTAAAAGTGACTAATGTTCCATATTAATTTTGTCTCACGCTGTATAACTTTTCGGATCAAATTTAATTTGGTTTAACATACAATGGTTACTATAATTAAATATACAAGGTCAACTAAAATTTAGGTATGTCGCTATTATCAAAATTTAAAATTTACTCTTCATTTTCACAAAATGCGAAATATATCAAAATCCTTAGATTTTAGGTATATGCTTCTTTAATAAAACTTCCCTTTATTTTTTCCTAGATTCCGAAAATCAATTAATATATAGGGTGTTCCATTAGAAAAAACACAACTTTGATGTGTAACTTTTTTGGGGGACACCCTGTATAATATTATATATTTTTATAAAATGATTTCAGTTAACCTACATACGCTGCCAAAATTTCATTTCGATATAAACTACCGTTCTCCTTGGAGCTTCCGCGGGGTATGAGAGGTGCCATCGCCACCCTGTATTATAGAATTATTTTATCTTTTATATGGCTTTACTGAGGACACCAGAAAGTTTAGGCATATGAACATACCATATCGTTGAAAAGCAGTTTTATTTATGTTTCGATTTTTTAAATAATATACACTAACTTGAATTTAAAATAACAATGACGAGCGAATTACAAGCGGAAATAAATATTTTGTTGATCTCCCTGTCTGATATCCAATCGGTTGATTTATACTGGTCGAATATGTCGACTTTCCTTAACCAATAAACCAAATTTAAACTTTCAATATGCCGAATTTATAATTTAACCAACGCTTATTCAAGACTATGTTTTTGTCAATTTTACACATGTTTCTGATTTTAAGGAGTTCTTTAAAAAATCCCAAATAAATTTTCTGTAAAATAAAATAAGGAAAATTCATCCACTTAAATTAAAATATAATTAGTTTAAATCTAGTAGAGTCTCCTTCAAAAAAATCTCCCCTTTCTATTTAATAGATGCTCCTCCATTATCAATAATAAGTAAAAAAAATCAGTGGAAATAATTTCATCCTATATTAATAAGATCCTTAACTTGCAGCCATTGCCTATAAACTCGGTTAAAACTTGGGTTTTATTGAATTTCCAGATATTATAGGCTACTTGAATTTCAATCCTGCCCCATTTCTAGAGATTTTATTATCATATTATTTTATTTCGTCCGGGGAGAGATATTTTTGATGTCTGTAGTGAATTATTCCGTTTTATATTTAAGAAATAAAATTCAAGAAACCTTATACGGAAGCACAACTCAAAGAAGATGGTTCTAAAGTTTATTGACATAGTGTCACAGTTATTTATTTTTTAGTATATTCGCACGAATATACTTTATATAATATAAAAAATAAAAAGGACATGTTTATGTTTTGTTTCTAATTTCTAAATACAGTAATGTTTTTTTCGGAAGTTTTAATAAAATATTAAAATTACTATTTGTTACTAGACTTAAAATAAGCCTGCTAGTAACTTGTAATATTGGTAAATAAAAGATTTTTTCTCTATAGAAGTCTGAACCCAATATACAGGGTGGTCAGAATTGTGTTCCGGAAACCTTGGAAGCACATTCTGCAGATAAAAATAAGTAAAAAAGTTCGTATAAATATATGTCCTAAGATGTTTAGTTTCTGAGATATATGGTGTAGAAGATTCATTTTTATTTCGATTTTTTCGAAATAATTTGTGAAGTAAAGTCAATATCTTTATGAAAATTGGTGTTTGGGTGTTTTTTGACATGAGAAATTTGATTTTGATGTCAATATGACTCCTACTTGTAGCATCGGCATCTATACATTTTTTTAACTCGTTTGGAAAATTATAACTTTTTGTCCGTACCTGTATAAAACTACTGAGTAAAAAATATACATTTACGATGTTTTTTACGTAAAAAAGGTCTCTTGGTAAAAATCGCTACGAGTAATTGTTCTCGAGATATTTGGAATCAAAATTATCAATACCTGTCATCATTGACATAATTAAGTTAAACAAGTTGACATAGTCATCAGACTGAAATCATAAATTTGAAATGTTTTTGTGTCAAAAGTTCAACAGAAACTGTTTTATCATCATTATTTCGCAGAAAAATTGATGATTAATTTAAAAAAATAAAAATTTTCCAAATTTATTTTTTCAGTCAAATAATTATATCTACTCAACTAAATACCTTGAGAACGGCTGTTCGTAGCGATTTTTACCAAGAGATATTTTTTACGTAAAAAATCACGAAAATGTACATTTTTTTACACAGTAGTTTTACAGGTACGGATGGAAAGATATAAATCTTCAAACCATTTAAAATACGTGTAGGTGGCGCCCCCTACAAATAGGAGTCATATTGAATCAAAACCAAATTTCTCATGTCAAAAAACTCCCATACACCAATTTTTATTCAAATATTGACTTACTTCAGAGACTATTTGAAAAAAATCGAAATAAAAATGAAACTTTTACACCTTGTATCACCGAAACTAAGCGTTTTAGGACATACATTTATACGAACATTTTTACTTATTTTTATCCATAGACTTAGAATAATTTTATTCTAAGTCTATGTTTTTATCTGTAGAATATGCTGTGGAAGTTTCCGGAATACAATTTGGACCACGCTGTATAACAAAAAGAAGAAAAACTGTAATTCCCAAAATTCTTACTGTATTTGGAGAACATTATTTCTTATGCAGAATATCATATAATAAAAGATATGTCATGATATGTTAAGATTATAATTTAGAATTTTGTATATGTAAAAAATCTATAATTTATCTAACTTTTCGGAACTTTTAACTACCATTTTGTACAATAGCCACTACTCTAGACTGATCCGAATTGAACAAATTCAAATTAACATATTTTACTATAGCTCATTTATATACAAATTGCATTAAATGTCTTCAGTCCTTTAAGAATTTAATTGTTAACAATTTTTAAATATACAGGGTGGGTATTTTTTAATCTGAAAAATCTGAAATACTATAGGTAGAGATTTTTGACATGAGTGTATATTATGCTAACCACAAAACACTTTACATGTTAGTTTAAAACATTTTGAAATAAATATAACGTATATAATACATTCCCACAGCACATTATCTAAATATTTACACCAACTATACGTCTTTACTAATAAGAAACACCCTGTAACATTTTGATCGATAGTTTTAAAACTAGTATGTACAGGGTGGCACAACCATCAAGTTTAAAATCACCCTGTACGTTCAACCCTAAATTAAAGACACAGTTATGTTCAGCAGCAGTAACAATATTTAAGCTAGTTATTAGGTTGTAACAAATTTTGTATTTATACAGGGTCTTGAAAAAAATGCACGATCAAATTTCAGGAGGTTGTTCCTCATTAAGAAAATATGTATATAAAAAGGTTTCTATTAATGAGGGTACAAAAATGACTAGTTTTAAAGATACAATATATTAAACATTAAAACAAAAATCAATTTTCTTGAAATGGTGTCCCCCTGTGAAAGTCATCGTTTTCTGGGTGCCGGCACACCGAAGGATAGAAGACAATGAAAAAGCAAATGATCTAGCTAGAAAAGGAGGGAACACTCCACTAACTGAACCAGAACCGTTCTGCTACCAAATTGGAAACCAATTTGAAGCTGAAATCAAGAACCTGGAACACACCCATTCGTAACATGGAATGGAAATCATCCCCTGAAATTTGGCAGTGCATATTCTGAACACTCTGTACACAGAACTAAATGTAAAATGTCAAAGTTTGTCCCTGTTGTCACTATATATACATAGAGTAATAGAAGTATAGACATAAAATTCAATGGATTTTGGAATTTACTAAAATGTCTGGTGCATAGATAAAATAAATAAACTTAGATTGGAATGCCCGGCTTCCTGCAAAAAACTTAGAATAATTGTTTTGGATTGCGTACATTGTACGACGCTACTATTATAGCGGTTGCTAAGAACAACTGCAAACAAGGACAAAAAATATTTTCTCTTGTCAAAGTCGGTATCTTCATCAAAATTTAAAAAATCCAAAAAAAAAAACTCTCGAAAATTTAGTTCAATATTGTTGTATTATTCAGTTTTATTCAGTGAAGATTGGAGAAATACCGAAAAGTGTTTGAAGCGTTCTTTTTCAAAGTTATTGTAATTTTGAGAGTTTAATTTTAACTGTGTGGATTTATGGTTTTATGTTATCTCTGTGCATAGATCAAGGAAATAAATTTAGAAAAGCCCTTCATAATATACAGGGTGGCGCACCTCATTCGCCTCGGTTGGTTATACGAAAACGGAAAGATGTAGAAACAAAATATTTTATGGGTATATGTGGGGAGGGAATGTGCACAATCTAAAATTATTTTTAAATGTACAGAGTGTCCCAGAACTAAGATCCATACCAAAGTTATATTTTTTTTTTTTCTTCTTTCTATTAACACCCTGTACATTGCCGTTCAGAACTAATTCCTGCGCTGACTTTTAAGCCAGAGAAATAAACTTTACTGAAAAAATTGATTACTTGTTTAATGTATACAGGGGTATCAAAAATTGCTAGTCTATTTTAAATATTTATTTTACATTAAAACTTCGTTATTTCAAATACACAAACACCCTATATTTTTTTAAATAAATCGAAGCAGATTCAAATGCTCTTTCAAACTATATTAGGGTTTTATACCTATCTAGCTCAGATTTTGACCAAGATGGCTGGTGTCGCCATTGCAATTTTCTAGTTAATGTTAGTAACTCTTTTCAAAATCGATATTAGTTTATGGACATTATTATTTAGATTTATAATAGTTTACTTAAATTCAGCTACAATAGTTTAATAAGTAAGTATTCATTATTTTATCAAGAAAAATAAAGCAGTATCTGCTGGTGGAACGAATGGATATGTTACTAGTTATTTTATTTTGTGAGGAAAATTGCTTCTTGGCCTCAAGGGCTTATGCTCAAAGATAGGAATCCATCCAAATACTTAGGAATCTTCCTGATAAGCGTTCCTTAAAAAATACTTTTCTATTCCGCAGAGCTATGTTAGTGTGGTTTATAAAAAACCTAGTAGGCAGAAACCTGTCGTTGGAAGTAAAGAAAATGAATTTGCCGTAATTGGCTCTTTTATAGAAAATCCATATATCTACAAGTGAACATAAAATAAATGAAAGAACTATTTCTTCGTTTTTCTTGATAGAATAATAAATACATATTTAATAAATATCATTTAAAAAACTACTGTAGGCAAATTAAATAAAAATAAACTGCTATAAATTTCAATAAAGCCCACTAACTAATTCTGATTTTTAAAATAGCTCCTAACTGTCACTAGAAACTCGACATCAGCCATTTTGGACACCATTTTATTGAAAAATGGCTCTTTATTCAAAATCTGAGCTAGATAGGTGTAGGAAACCCTAATATAGTTTGAAAGAGCATTTGAACCTGCTTCGATATATTTAAAAAAATACAGGGTGTTGTATTTGAAATAACGAAGTTTTTATGTAAAATAAATATTTAAAATAGACCAGCAATTTGTGATACCCCTGTATACATTAAACAAAGCAATCAAATTTTTCAGTAAAGTCTATTTCTCTGGCTTAAAGGTGAGCACCAGTATTAATTCTGAAAAGCAATGTACAGGGTGTTAATAATCTATTCTAATGTAGCCTGCATTTTTAAATATCTTTAAATATCTCAAAAACCAAAGATTTTACACATTTACGACATACCTACATTTTAAGATTTAACCTTTATAATAAATACCTTTTTTTGGGCCCAAGAATCCAAAAATGAAATAACATACAGGGTGTTCCATAAGAAAAAATATAACTTTGGTATGTATCTTAGTTCGGAAACACCCTGTACATTTCAAAATAATTTTAAATTATGCACATTGCCTTCCCACATCTTTCTGTTTTCATATAATGAACCAAGGCGAATGAGGTGCGGCACCCTGTGTAACTGTTTTGGGTCGCGACCGTTGTACGCGATCTGGCGCTGCTATGGCGGTTGCTAAGAACAACCGCCAAACAATAACAGAAATTATTTTCTCTTGTCCACGTCAGAATCTTCAAAAAATATAAAATTTTTCAGAATTTAAACGCCCTGCATTGTTTAAAAAACAAAAAAATGTTTAAAACGTCCATTCTCAAAGTAATTATTGCTATCTTGTGAGTTTAATTTAAATTTGACTTACTCAAACCCGTGATAATTGTTAAAAAGTGGCATTAAAAACTAAAAAACTGTGTTGTGAACTGGGGACTGCAAAAACCATCGTGGATCGTGGCATAACGTCGGTTTCCAATGTTTTACAGGCATTTCACATACATTACAAATAAAGTTTCTTGTATTCAATACATCGTATTTTATTTATAAAATTACGAGAAAATAATAATAAATTTAAATAAACAATATTTGACGACATAATTCCGGAAAAAGCCGAACCGATCCGAAATTATCCAAAAGCTTTGGGTCGCGACCGTTGCAAGAACAACACCAAATAGTGTTTAAATTGTTCTAATGGGCACTTTTCAATATAAACTTGTTTCATTTATCTATGTCTCTGTCTTATTAGGGATTTTATTTTTGACAACCCACATTTTTCAAATTTTAAAAATTCTAAATATCTATCTAGAATTCAGTCATAAAACGAATTAGTTATAGTTACATAATATGGAAGATACACAAATACGGAACTTACTTAATTAATGTTAATTTAAATTAATTAATAATTAATTCAATCCCTAACCTAGTTGTAGCGATGAAGCGTATAAAAATATGGTTAACGAAGATTGTTTTGTCCATGTGACGTATGGGCAGTCCAACGCAGAGAATCTTATCTGTTGGAAAAAAGTAAATGAAGTTACTGGATGTATGAGTGACATAATAACACAGGGAGGGATCAACAATAATTAAAATACACTCACTGGCAGGAAAAACGGGCATTTTAAAATTTTAATGTATTTTAATGTTTGATATACAGGGTGTTTCAAAAACACGTGCTATCTCTTGTGGGGTATTAATAAGATTTATTTTTCATATCAACATAGGTCCGATTCTGCTTTGTTTCATAGCTACAGGGTGTTATAGTCTTAATATTTTTTCGATTTATTATAATTTTTTGCCAAGTAGTTTTAGTGTTCCGAATAAAAAAATTTGGGGCAAAAGTTACTATGAATGCAGCATATTTTAAAGTTAAAAAAGTGTCGATATATTCACCAGGGACGTGCATATGGGTTATCACTGTTAAACACTATATACGGGAGCTATCATTATATTACTCATTAGATTTCTCATCAAAAGATATGAAAAAAAGTTCCTAAAGTTTTATAACTTCACCTTATAAATGCTGTACTATTTTTGCGTTTATTAAAATATTTAAAATATTAAAATAGTAGTTTTTTTTAATTCACGATTGTGTGCGTGTGCAGGTGTCAAAATTTTTCCGAAAATTTGTGTGATTTTCCGTAGCCCGACCTCTCAATTATTTTATTTTATATGGTATATATGGTCTATTTTTTAATGGGACATTTTGAGAAGTAGCAATTTTTAAGAGAGATGAGATGAACTTAGAATTAATTTTAAAAATACATATTTGTATTTTAGATGTTTTAATAATATGAATTAGTTGAACTTAATAATCATATTTAAGTAATGTGGTTAAGTAAATGTGTGGTTATCGAACTCAAACTATGGGGTGAGAAAATTAAATTGAAAGTTTTACACGTGCCGATTTAAAAAAAAGTTAACGATGTTTGTATTTTGTTTATGCTAATTCTCTTACATGTAGTTTTTTGCGAAGAAATATTTCATTTATTTTTTAAAGTAAATGCCAGTAAAAGTAAATATTATTTTTAAATAGTAATATAAAGTACCTAATATAAATAATTTTGATTTCTAATTTTTTATTTATATTTTCCTTCCATTAATAATAATAATAAAAAAAACACACACTGCATGCTTAGAAAATTAATAAATTTTTATATTTCATGATTTTAAAGTTTGTTGTTAATATAACAAATTAGTTCAGTAATTATTATTATTTAATAAACCAACGTTGCCACAAAAAAATTAAAGACTAATTTTGACATCTAATTTGTTGTTTATATTTTGCTACTACGTAAAAAAATGTTTATATTAAATTATTTTATATTTTGTTGTTAATAGGTATAACAAATTTTTAGTGTTATTATTATTTTTATTAAACCAGTCTTTGCTTAAAAACATTAAAAATAATTTTCCTAGATCCAAAATAACAAGTATTATTGCAGTGTAACAACAGAATATTAATAAAAAATGCAAAATATATAGACATACTATCCCTAACTAACTAAATCCAAACAATAATATTCTTTGCTAATATCAACTAATACCAATATATGGCAACAGCGCCCTTCATAATGTATTTTCTGTGTAAATACTAGCACCTCAATAAAAAAAAATAATGTGTCCTTATCTTTATATGACTCCGCAAAAAATCAAAGATGCCGGCTTCTTTCATAGCATTGCCACCGACCGCTGTCGGGTTTCTCGGAAAGAAACCTACATCGCCGGGCGACAACTAAAATCCAGTTAATATTTTATTATAATCGATCCTGACGAATAAATGAATTTCATAAATGAATGAATTTTATAAATGAATGGTTTTTGCTGCCGAATTACTAGAATACAATATTTCAAGACAGATGACGCATCTATTCGATAATTTTTATTCGAATAGTTTTCAACGAATGTTTTTTTACTAGCTATCGAATTATTCGAATGAATTGCAACTATCGAATGTTTCGATAGTATTCATTCGATAGTTCCCACTACTAGTAATAACTAATAGTTATATATTTAAAAATAAATTAAGTAAAATAATATATACTTTATTAACTTTATTTTAATGTTAATTTTATTAATCGTGATTAATAAAATTGCGTTTATCTCATCAAGGAGGCCGAATCAAGAGTTAACTTTTAATTGGTATTAAACAGAATAAACAATTTTGATATCAAAACAAAAGCAGTCAGTGGCGCACATGTTTTTTTTTTAAATGTTCCAGTGATAACTCATATATTCACGTCCCTGATAAACTTATCGACACTTTTTTAGTATTAAAATATGTAGCACAAATAGTAACTTCTAAACTCAAAATTTCATTCGAATCACTAAAAGTACTTGGAAGAAAATTATAATAAATTATTGAGATTATTAAAACTTTAACACCCTGTCGCTACGAAACAAAGCAGAATCGGATGTTGATATGAAAAATAAATCTTATTTTTACGTGAGGAATCTCCCCATGAGAGATGGCACACATTTTTTGAAACACCCTCTATTTTGTTCTAGCGGGCCGATTTTGATGGTATTTAAGCAATATGTGGCTAAATTATTTGACATTTTAGTGTCTCTTTCTAAATTAAAAATGATGATTTATTTTAAAAGCAGTATCCAAAAGGGCAGACAAAAAGATTGTGGCTCAATCAGCTGCAGACAGTTATCAAAAGCGCGATATTACTCTAGCGCTTTTTCAGGGAACGCTGGCCGCCTCATCCATTTAAGTACAGATAAATCATATAATATACGATTATATTATAAATATATTTTTTTTATTATTTCAATAACGATTTTTTTATCTGCCCTTTTGCTTACGGCTTTTTAAATTAATTAACAATAAACATGATATTCCACCAACCGACATGCATGTATGCGATGATTTTCTTTTGTCAAAATTCTATGCCCCTTTCGCGTTGTCTGCCGGCATTTCAGCCACGAGAAAAATGTCTGTCAACAATTTTACACGTTTCCTAATAATAAATAAAAAAAAAATAAAAAAAGCTATTTGGCAATTTTAACTCGTGTACCTTATAATATTTTTAGTGTCAAAATTTCACCCTTTCGATAGGCCGCACCCGCTTTAAGCCCCGGGATCGCGCTGGCAGACATGACACTGGCTTCACAAAAGGATACTTCACACAAAAAATTAGCCATGTAACGATGATAAGGTTTTTTTATGTAGCCAGCTCTTGGTCTATAGTAAGTTGTGTTCCTAAAGCACGCCTTCCTGACATATACAGGACTTCCTAAACAATATTTGATAGGTTTGTTGACTGATACCAAAAGCAAAGGCAAATGTTTCTTGGTGTTTGAGCGATTTTTTTTTCTCGTTATATTGAGACGCGTCGCGTATCAGGGCCTTGAATTTTTAACCTCAACGCGCGTAAAGAAGTTCCATTTCAAAAATACTTATTTATTAGGGTGTCCGTTATTTACCAAGTTGATCATTTCTGAATTTTCCCTCTAAATTTTTAGTTTATTATCTAAAAAAACATCAGACCATTGTAAACCCCTAATATTCATATTAAACCTTGCTCCAAAGACATTTCCCGTTTAAATTACATGGGAATTTGCCACTTTTTGCAAATAATTTTTTTTTCTCTCGATCTTGTTCTCTCATCAGCAATTACATATTCTTGTACAGAATTGAACGCTCTACAAAAAAGGTCCCTTACAGTTTTTTGATAATCCTACTCCTTTAAAAGTTATTCAAGGTTAAAATTACTCGGTATACGATTAACCACTCGGTAAATTCCTAAAGTTTCAACTTTTTTGAAAAAATTATGAATATTTTTGAAAAATTTAATCATTTAAAAAAAACAATTTTCATGATATCATGTTAAACAATTTTGAATCATGGAAAACAAATGAATGCATGACAGGTTGTTAATTCAAATACTTATTATTTTTGAGCTTGTATTTTTTTCAGTACTTAATTAACTAATTTTAAGTAAGTTCGGTAAATTTCTGTTATTTTCCTTACATTTTTTTTTCTATTGAGATAACGATTTGAATTTATTTTTACAAACATTCTTGCCAACATACAAAAAAAAATATCAAAAATATCAAAATCCAACTGATCCAACTTTTAAAAACCTAACCAAGAATGTTTATTAAAATAAATCAGCTATACTTAAATGGTTTAAACTTTATTATACTCGAAGATTTCTTAATTCCCAACCTTAACACCATCAAAATTGTATATTTTGACAGTAATAGATTCAATTTTTCAAAAATATCATAATTTTGTTAAAAAAGTTAAAAACTTCAGGAATTTACCGAGTGGTCAACTTTAACCGTGAATAACTTTTGTAGGAGTTGGTTTATCGAAAAATTGTAAGAGAACTTTTTTGTCCAGCGTTCAATTCTGTACGAAAACGTGAAACTGGCATGGCTGCGAGAGAACAAGATCGAGAGAAAAAAAATTATTTACCAAAAGTAGCAAATTCCCATGTAATTTAAATGGGAAATCGTCTTCGGGGCAAGGTTTAATGTAAATATTAAGGGTTTACAATGGTCTGTTATTTTTTTTTAGACAATAAACTAGAAATTTTGAGGGCGTCGTGAGAGAAATAATCAACTTGGTAAATAACGGATACCCTATTATTCATATTACCTATTATCCTCTGCGCAGGACACCACTAACTAGTCTATTTATCCCCAAACACACTCTAACTTGCCACGCTTAACTTCACCTTCCCCAAACTTGTCCAAATTCTCCAGGATTTATCGCGGCAGCCGCAAGGACGACGTCGGCAACACCAGGAGGAGAGCGGGCAAAAAATCCAGGCATATAAATTTTCTTCTCCTTCCGGCGTACGAGGAGGCGTAGTTTTTGTCCTGGAGGAGCGAGCCAGTCTGGTCGGCCACGTCTGGAAAAAGAGTGAGAGATTGAAGAGGGGAGAAGGTAAAAAACGCGAAACGTTTAGGAGAAATATTGTTTCGAGGAGGAGTGTTAGTGGTTTTGCCGGTTGGACGCGGTGGAGAAGTTGTATAAATCGTCAAAGTGGACGATACACTTTGTAGAATCTTAAAGTGTGTTGTACAGGGTGGTCGAAATTGGTCTGTTTTAACAGAGAAAACCTATTTCGTGACTAAATCAAGCCCATGACATAGATGTCATGGGCTTGATTTCTAAGACACGTTTAATGGCGTAAACCTTCTGTTGATATCATCACTTGAGACTATATTATTTCACTATATTTTGAGATACAGCGTCTTTTTGAATTTTTTGCCATTTGGAAAATTGCCCATAACTTTTGTATTTCGCGGAATAATAAAATTCCGTAAAATCGTTCTTAAGGCACTTTTTTAAACACAATCCAGTGGCGTAGTCAATTTTTTTTCTATACTTCCTCATTCTTAGAAATAGATACCCATGTTGGAAATGGTTAAACGCCAGATTTTTTTTTAGGTTCATAGCCAACTATGATTTCCATTTAAAAAATTATTTTTTTTTATTATTTCTTAAAAAAAGAGCAAGCATACAAAAAAACTGACTACGCAACTGGATTGTGCTTAAAAAAGTGCCTTAAGAACGTTACGGAATTTTATTATTCCGCGAAATACAAAAGTTATGGGCCTTTTTCAAAATGGTAAAAAATTCAAAAAAATCCCGTATCTACCTGTTGGGAGTGAAAATATCCAACAGGCGGTTTAAGCCAATAAACGTGTCTCAGAAATCGAGCCCATGACATCTATGTCAGGAAATAGATTTTCTTTGGTAAAACAGACCAATTTCGACCACCCCTGTACTGGGTGGTGGGTCAAATTGGACGCTTTTAAAGGAAAACACACTTTTCTATAGGAGATAGACGAAAACTAATATTGGTGCCTTGAGCTCAATTTTGATCAAAAACATGAGAGTAAAAACCGCACATCGATGTCTGTTACCGTTTCAAAGTTACGGGGTGTTTTTCAAAAATGTGCATTTTTATATTGTAACATTTTATTTTTGTGAAAATATTTCCAAAGCATCTTTTTACGTAGAATTTAATGGTTTAAGTATACTTTTTTATATAATTAATCATTAAGAATTATCAACAGAAAATTTGATTTTTTTATATGGGACACCCTGTATATTTTTAATTAATTAAAAAGAATTTAAAATTACCTTTGCAAAAATATAGCATACTTCCACAAAATCCACTAAGAATAACTTAAGGTACTTAATTCCGGTGGCCTCGACGGCCAACGGCTGGGATTTTGGTTAGCTATTCAATTATTCTCGAAATTAGCTGCAAAAATTTGCTGATAACTTCAGCGTTCTCAGGCGGTGCCTCATCTTGCTGGAAAAATATGTTTTCGAGTTTCATTATAGGGGCAGATCATCAACAAGGGAACCAAAGCCTACTAGTTAAAAGTGGCGAACTTATAAAAATTCTGTATTTCGAAGGGCGCTATAACAAAATATCAAATGTGCTATATTTTTGGAAAGGGTAATTTTAAGTTCTTTTCACTTAATTAAAAATATACATTGCATCCCAAATAAAAAATCAAATTTTCTGTTAATCTTAAAATATTAATTTTAAAAAAATTATACTTAAACCATTAAATTCTACGTAAAAAGGTGATTTAGAAATGTTTTCACAAAAATACAAAATTTTCTATAGCAAAAAAGTTCCAGCGATTTGTTAAAAATGCACATTTTTGAAAAACATCCCGTAACTCTGAAACGGTAACAGATATCGATGTGCGGTTTTCACCATCATGTTTTTGATAAAAACTGAGCTCCAGACAACAATATTAGTTCTCGTCTATCTCGTATAGAAAAGGGTGTTTCCCTTCTAAACCGTCGAATCTGTACAAGGTGTCCCATTTTGGTTGAATTGAATCATAGCATCTCCGTTTTAGTGAAAATAGAAGGATGCGGTTTGCACAAACCTGTACCGCTTTTTTGTCAAACGGAAGATGCTCTAAAACAAAGCTTTCATAGCCCTCTCCATTTTTGAGCTACAAGGTCTTTTGGATAATTTTGCAATTTTGTACACTCCTCGTATCTCTGTTATTGTGAAAAATATCGAGAAGGTGAAAACTCTTTCTTGTAGAACTTTTTACGTAGAATACAGCGGCGTAGTCTGTTATTCCGAAAGAGTGTTTTTGAAGATATGAACTAAAGTTATGTTTTATATTATTATACAGTCAGAAATATAGTATATTATAGCACAAAATTAAAGAAAAAAATAAACGAGTTCAATTGACGTCGTTTCATTAAGCCTAGCACGAAGATCATTCATTTTATCATCAAAATGTATCTTCCAAAAGGAAATACAAAAGAAAGTATGCTTTGATTATCTCTACTCAAGTTAAGGCGAAAAGCATTCTGAAATCTCATTGTGGAAGTGCGAGATGGCTATTAACAAAAGTGTGAACGATCTATTTTATGGCCTGATGTGTATCGATAAAGGAAGAATCATAAATTGCTACATAATTACACGCAACAGGTGTAATAATGACGCTGTGTTTAAATACAGGATCATTATTACATACATATTATATAATTTTAATTAATTAAAACATTTATTTTATATCATTACTAGCGTGTACCAGCGACTTCGTTCGCGTCGAATTAATCATTTGTAATGGTGCAAAGCAAAGCGAGAATTTCCATTAACATACAAACTGGATTAAATTTTCTTACATTTATGTCAGCATGAGAAAAAACAATATGGCATTATTATTATATAACTTGGTAATATTTAAGGGATAGTCTCATCTCCTTGGAATTTGACTTTCGAAAATCCGTTTGCCAAAAATAAGTTTTTTGCGTCAAGCAGTTTAAGCAGATTCGTGGTTAAGAAATTACCCAACTTTTTGGAATACCCTGTATGATTTTTTAAAAAATTTCAAAATATGTAAAAACACAAATAAATTATGCTTGTCTAAGCGTTTTCCCGAAAGACTAACCGTTTTTTAAATAACAAATATTGTAATATTTGAGGGGCGTTTTCGCCCACTTGGAATTTGAGATTCAAGAAACCCCTCCTTATCGAACCTCTGTACCCCACAGTCAATCCGTTTGCCAAAAATCTGCTTTAAACGTCAAGCAGTTTAAGCAGAATCGTGATTACTCAATGGTCATATTTTATGAAACACCCTGTATAAATTTATAAAAAATTTTAAAATATGTAAAACAACAAAATAAAATATACGTGTTTCAGAGTTTTTCCGAAAAACTCACCAGTTTTTAAATAAAAAATATTTTAATATTTGAGGGATAGTTTCACCCCCTCAGAATTCGAGTTTCGAAAAATCCCTTCTTATCGAACCTCTACACCCTAAAGTTAATCTGTTTTCCAGAAATCAGCTTTTTTACGTCAAGCGCTTTAAGCAGGATCGTGATTAATCAATGACCAGATTTTTCGAAACACCCTGTATACATTTAAAAAAAAAACTTAAAGTATGTAAAAAATAAAATAAAATATACGTGTTTAAGCGTTTTTTCGGAAACTTGACCGTTTTTTAAATAAAAATTATTGTAATAGTTGAGGGGTGGTTTCACCCTCTTGGAACTGGAATTTCGAAAAATCCCCTTTTATCGAACCTCTACACCCTAGAATCAACCTGTATGCCAAAATTGAGCTTCTTACGTTGAGTGGTTTGAGCGGGATCGTGATTAATCAGTATGTCAGTCACTTAAGAATTTTATATATTAGTGTAGATATGTGAATTGTATTGCAAAGATTGATATTGTTATCGGTTATTTACAATTCCCGCAACCTTAATTGAAAAATCAAATGTATTATAAAGAAGAAATAGTCAGGATACGTTATTTTATTCTACAGGGTGGTCTCTATTCCGGTAATTTCGGCAGCATATTCTGCAGATAAAAATAAGCAAAAAAGTTCGTATAAATGTATGTTCTAAAATGCTTAGTTTCGGAGATACCGGGTGTATGAGTTTCATTTTTATTTCGATATTTTCCAAATAATTTATGAAGTAACGTCAATATTTGGATAAAAATTGATGTCTGGGAGTTTTTTGATACAAGAAATTTTATTTTGATGTCAATATGACTCCTACTTGTAGCGGGCGCCATCTACATATTTTTTAACTGGTTGGAAGAGTAATAACTTTTTGTTCGTACCTGTATAAAACAACTGAGTGAAAAAATATACATGTACGACGCCTTTTACGTAAAAAAGGTCTCTTGGTAAAAATCGCTACGAGTAGTGGTTCTCGAGATATTTGGAATCGAAATTAACAATACATCATTGACATAAATTAAACATGTTGCTGTTCTATCTAGAAACTGTTCTATCGTCATTTTTTCGCAAAAAATATGATTAATTTAAAAAAATAAAAATTTTCCAAATCAATAATTTCAGTCAAATAACTGTCTACTCAACATGATTTATTTTTTGTCAATAATAACATGTATTGACTATACTCTGTTTTTTTTCTCAGGTAAGATTTCGACAGACGATGACAGAAGAAAAGCAGATGACGTCCCATACCAATCTATTTATTTTACTAAAAAAAGTTTCTAATAATTTTTAAGTTAACTATGGATGCGTTTAAATATAAATCCGTCATACGTCGTGTCTTGTTGTTTTAACCAGTTTTATTGGTTTATTTAAAAAATGACAGAACGTATTTCAATTTTATTGGTTTGACGGAACGATGAACGACAAACGGACGCCGATGCGTATGAACTCGCCTTTAGATTTTTGTCATTTTTGACGCTTGTCAAAGTCTTGCCAAATTATAGGTTATAATTTTGTGTCAACTTTTGTTAAATACCCTGCGTTTTGGAAGGTGATGCATTTTGATTCGTATTATTACGTGTGCTTTGTGTCTTTTGAAGTCAAGTGGAGGATAAATCGAGTGAAAATTAACTGTAGACCCAGAGCACAGTTTATGGTTAATATTCGCTGCCCAGGCAGAAAGTCTTGTCTTATACACCAATGAAGTTGCTATCGATAAAGTTTGTATACCATTTCGTCGTAGACAAGTGCATCTCGTATATGGTAGAAGGATCAAACAAAACACATACTAAAAACTGGAGTAGCTGTAAAATATCGACATCACACGATAGGTAAATAATGGATTTTAGTACTGCAGAAAAATAATGTCAAAAGGTACTAGTTTAAAAAAATTAAGATTAAAGTTAATTAATCAACCTTTAAGGTATAAAGTTTGGTAGGTGTTATTATTAATAAAATAGTTTGTTTTACCTATGTTGTTTTATTTATTCCTGTGGAATATTACAAATTTGTATTTGTACATAAGTTATATTGATAAATATAATCATAAATGCGGGTAGTTTCATAAAGCTTGAAAGTAAATAATGGTTCTTTTTTATGTTTTTTGGTATGTAGTGTCTTGTTCTTTTTTGTTTTGTATTAACACATACCGTTTTTATTAAATAAAATAACTCGATTACATTTTTTCAGTTTTATACAGTTTTTTTCACAATATTTTGAAGTAATCACTTGTCATCTTGTCAATCAAACTTTAAATATTTCCTGCTATGCGTTCCAGTTGTACCAACTTATTTCTTTGTAAAATAAAATAAACTACTTTGAAATTAAAATGACAGACACATCTATCACTGTCAAGGATCTTGTCGTTGGACAGACTATATTTCCATTCTAAATATCTTGAAGACATCTTTCACCTAAAAACAACTTTTACCTAAAAAGTGGCGGAAATGTATATTTTTTCACTCGGTAGTTTTATACAGGTACGGATGAAAAGTTATTACTCTTCAAACCAGTTGAAACACATGTAGGTGGCGCCCCCTACAAATAGGAGTCATATTAACATCAAAATAAAATTTCTCATTTCAAAAAACTCCCAGAGGTCAGTTTTCACCCAAATATTGACGTTACTTCAGAAATTATTTTAAAAAAATCGAAATGAAAATGAAATTTCTACACCCCGTGTCTCCGAAATTAATCATTTTAGGACATACATTTATATGAACTTTTTTGCTTATTTTTATCGGCAGAATATGCTGCCGAAACTTCCGGAACACAGTTTGGACCACCCTGTATAAATTTCTCCTATCAAAGTTCATGTTGTGCATGATAAAAAAAAGAAGCAAATTACAGTAATAAGGAAGAGTATTCAAGAATATGGTTATAGATTTTTTTGTAGAGTTTGAGTAATATCATTCTCTTATGTTTCTTAATAATTTATAGACAAAAATTGACTTACCATTATCCACGACACTGTTCAGTAATTTTGAAGGTTTGGGTATGGCTAAAAATAGACAGAAAATGATTATTATACTTCGCTAATATATCTTAAAAATATTTCTTTTTAAAAATTATTATTAATAATGTTAATACACTCGAGCTTAAGGAAAAACTGAATAAAAAATTTGAACTTTCATGCATTTTAATTCATTATACTGGGCGCGTCTCAAAAGTGGCTCACCACTTTAACTTTTATTATTTTTTCAGATAAAAAAACGAAATTTGGTATGATATTATATGACATAAATTAGGATTGATTGACATATTCAATTGTTTCTAGTCACTCCCTGTTTCACCGGAAATGACTACAACTTTTGGTTTTTAAATAGCACCCTCGGTATATTCTTACTTTATTCGATAGAAAATGACACTCTGAATAGAATGACATATCATACGTCAACTTTTGACATTTTCGTTAACATATTTGAAAAAAAAATATATTTTTTACGGATAATTTCATACCATACAATTGATATTAAGCTCTTGTGATATTATAAGTGATAATTTCATACCATACAATTGGTATTTGAAGTCAAATGTCGTTATGAAAAATGTCAAAAGTTGACGTATGAGTGTCATTTTCTATCGAATAAAGTAGAAATATACAAAGAGTGCCATTTAAAAATCAAAAGTTGCTGTTATTTCCGGTTCAGGAAGTGTTTTTCCAGTTCACAACAGGAAGTGACCAAAAATAATTGAATACGTTAATCAATCCTAATTTATGCCTTATACTAACATATCAAATTTCGGTTTTTTATCTGAAGAAATAAAAAAGTTATAGGGGTGAACCCCTTTTGAGACGCACCCGGCATATCAGTTACTCGATTTTCACATTTTTCGGTAACCTTATGTGGAACTGTAGATATTAATACCTAAAAATTAATCAATTATGTCTCAAATTAAAGGCCATTAGTGACATGGAATATGCAGCATCTATGAAAAGTGATTTATATTTAAAATATTTGATGCGTCAAGTTGCACAACCCGTCTTATTCCACAAACGTTGTTTCGAGATAATAAGCAAAAACTGTTTTAGCAAATGTTTGAAGCGTTAATTTACATTGAGTGGAATCATTGTTTTGTATCTCGTTTTTCTAGAAATTAAAATTAATACTTAATTTTTAAACAAAAAAATAATTCGGATAAGGCGGATCATACCTAGGGTATTTGCATTCTCACTTGATTTATTAAAATTACTTTATTTATTAAAATTAAGTAAGGATTTGAAAAGACGTCAGTAGTAATATCATACTTGCGTAAAAAGCTTATGAAAAAATGCGGGATTTGTCAAAATAATGACAGTAAAAAGCAAATATAAGTGGATAAGACGGATTTATCTGTAGTATCGTAATTTGTAGTGAATTTTATATAAAATAGACGACTTTTGTTTGGAATTGTGTTTATGTAGATCTCAGGGTCCCACTATTAATATATGTCATGAGGCCATTTTTTTAAATGGATAAGGCGGGTTTTGCAACTTGACTCCTGATTTATAATAGCAAATTTAATACAGCTACACAAACAAGTATAACATTTTTATCAAGCACAAGACGAAATCTCGGGATATTAAGATTCCTGTCACACTCAGCTACGACACTTCCGGTGTCAAAGAAAAAGTGAATCGTCGATGCCCTTTGACCCTGGAAGATCCCGAAATCCCGCTTTAGTATACTTACAGAACAGCTGGATCGTGCCGTCCGTCTCGCCCAGAGCGTTTTTCGCGATGCATTTGTATTTGCCGTAGTCCGATTGCATCACGTGCTCGATCTTCAGTTTCATGTAGATTTTGTAGTTGTGCGATTTCTGGGTTGGATCGTACCTTCCATCTGTAATGGTAAAAAGACAAAAATCATAAAGAAAATATGGATTTTTTCATCCTTTGAACAGAAATCTACAAAGAAAATATGATAATGTCCCAATTATCGTCACATTAAGGGAATATTTCAGTTCAGTTAGCTATAAAATCCGAATTACTAATATAAGGCTTAGAAGAAAATTAAATATTACACTACACAGTGGTTCCCCTTAATTAGCTGCGCGGTCATAACTGTTAGATATCTAGATATAGCTTGACTGCACCTTTTTTAATAGAAATTGATAACAAATGCTAAATAAATGTATATAAAAAAACTTAAAGTAATATGTATTAAAAAAATTGGGTTCAGTATGATTTGCATTTTAAGTTCTAACTATTCGGAAAGGTATACAGACTATATTTGCACATATGTACATGTTTTTTCATATTGAAAAGGTCAAATTTATTTTAAATGTTGAGAAAATAAAAGAGACAGTTGTTTCATTTTATAAATACAATTTTATTGTCAATTGATATACAGTGTGTCCACGAAATAAGTTGACACGAAGAGGAAAAAATAAGTTACTTTTATTTTAAGACAAAGAGTCAATCTTTAACCACCCGGTATAAGATCCGGCGGCAGTTCGCGGCAGCCAGTGGCAATTAATTTATATGCAATATACTTTAAGCAACAAGTATTAGCATGCCGTTTAAGAAGATTTGAAAGGGAAAGTAGTTAAAGGTCTTAAAGAGTAACAAGCAAAAATGTAAAAATACTATTTTTGTTGCCACAAACTAATATTACTTAGGTTTCATTAAGTGCAAAAAATAAAAAACAGTTCTTTTTACCTTCTTTTCGAACGTCCATTACAGAAAGGGCAACAGCTTTTATCAATTTTATTAAAAATAAGTAATTAATTGGCGTTATCTGAAAACTGTTTATGTCAGCTTGATACCAGTAGCAAAAAGGTGACATTTCTAATAAAAAAGGCTCTACACTAGGCTTATTTGATTTCGTTATTTATTATGTATCGTTTACAGGGGAATATAAAAAAAATATTATTAACAGTTTCATGCAAACATTTTTAAATTAATATTTCTAAGTAATTACCTATCTGGGAACCACTGTGCACTAGAGGAAATTTAGTTTCAAATTTAAATATAACTTTAATAACTTGACTGATATCTTCGATTATTTTCAAGGAAAGTTAAAAAATCTACAATTCCTCTTAAGAGTCCATTTCACTAGTCCGAAAAAGTAGCAAAATAAGCGTTTGGCATTTAACGTATTATGTAAAACTGGATAAGTATTTTTACACAAATAAAGAAGGAAATTAAAGATAGTGGATTATACTATATCCATATTGTAGCACATTTTTAGACAACTTCTTTATTTTTAAGATTTTGATGGTGAAACATCAATAAAATATTCCTTCTGTTTGGATTAAAATTTCTCGAAAATAAAGACATAATTTAAAATTTCGTTACAATACGGAAATAGACTGAAGTTTTTGTGATTACAGTGATATAATAATTGATATGGTTTTGTAACAAATTGCTCGCTATTTTATGGCAATTGTTGAAGGTCTGCAAATCTTAATCAAGCCTTAATCAGAGCACGTGTGTTTGGAATTTTGGGTGTGACTTAACATAACAGGATCGGGCTAAGCCTTAGGGCACAAACATAGTGAGGCATCTCGATGCGATGCTCGCCAAGATGCTGGCCGTGCTGCTCGCCAGGATGCTAGCCGCGATGCATCCTACGCGCACTGTTTTAAAACGGCGAGTAAGTGCGCGTAGGATGCATCGCGACTATCGTACAAACATGGCATAGTGCGAGGCATTTTATCTCGACGCAATGCTCGCCATTCACCTCGCCATCCGGCGATGCTGAATCAAACATGTACAAATTTATGCGTCAAAACATACCGGAGCCTCGCACCTCGCCACGCACCTATATGTTCAGCGCGATGCTTCCTAGGAAACAAAATTTTTGTTTTTTGCGAGAAGCGGACGCGGATGCTTGAAACTTTACATTTGGTTAGTCGGTTTAGGATCACAATTGTGAGCATATGTTGAACTAGAGTTGGGTGGAATAAAATGTTCACAATACTAATATTTAATTTATCACCAACAATGTAATAACCTTGATTCTACAGGGTCCGGCAATAGTGTGTCGGGCATCCGCAGCTCCTATAATAAAAAAAACTTATGAATTTTGTAGTCCAGACATAAAGTATGTATTAGGATGTATTTGAGGAAAATATTTGAACTTCTAAAGGGTGGCTGAAAAAAGTGTGAGTGGATCGCGAATATCTTTTTAAATGAAACACCTATATTCAGAGTGGCGCAACTCATTCGCCTCGGTTAATTATACAAAAACGGAAATAGAAACAAAATATTTTATGGGCATATGTGGGAACACCATGTGCATAATTTAAAATTATTTTGAAATGTACAGGGTATGTCAGAACTAACAGATTTACACCAAAGCTATATTTTTTCTTATGAAACACCCGGTATTTTATTTCATATTTGGATCCTTGGACACAAAATAAGGCATTTATTATATACTAATACGTTTACAAGCTTTGGTTTTTGAGATATTTAAAGATATTTAAATATGCATGCTACAATGAAATAAATTATCAACACCCTGTACACTACTTTTTAGAACTAATTATTGTGCTGAGTTTAAAGATAGAGAAATAAACTTTACTGAAAAATTGTATTGCTCCCTTAAATTTATACAGGGGCACCAAATATTCATGATTTATTTTAAATATTTATTTTACATAAAAACCTTGTTATTTCAAATACGACAATCTCTATTTTTTAAAACAAATCGAAACAGATTCAAATGCTCTTTCAAACTATATTAGGGTATCCTATACCTATCTAGCTCAGATTTTGAATAAAGAGCAATTTTCCAATAAAATGGCAACAAAGAGGGCTGATGTCGTCACGTCAAGTTTCTAGTGACAATAGCTATTTTCAAAATCGAAATTAGTTTATGAACTTTATTTATTTATAGCAAGTACTTTAATCGCTAGTTGATTAAAAAAAGTGTACCATTAATATTGCAAATTATATTTTATCCTCTCATAGTATATGTCTTTTTAATTTTTTGATGAGGTAACGAGCACTTTGTTTACTCACTCCATTTTTGCTTTTGATCAAATCGGTTGTTTCAGGAGAGTTGAATATCCGGGAAAGTTGAGTTATTGAATGTAATTGCACCCAACAGCGCCCTAATTACGCTCTCCTTTACGCGTTAACATTTTTTCGGCAATTTTATTAACATTTGAAATTGTCACAACACAGCACGACGCCGACGCGCGACGTCTAGTTCGAATTCTTTTTCATTTATTTTTTATTATCCGAAACAGCGTTACATCACACAAACCACGTACCTGAGTGTTTTATCTCCTTTTTGTCTCATAACTGCACTAGCAAAAAACTAAAATACTTAAATATTATAACAAAACCACGATTTCAATATTATTCTATGCGATCAACATGACGGCGACGTGAAATAGATAATTTCTGATGTTTGCCATTGAATACATAAACATATAATACATAATACATAATATATAAACTGGTGCTTAATACGGCGATGATAAATGCTTCAGTATGCCTACGCGCACCTATTGGCCGTTTTAAAACAGTGCGCGTAGGATGCATCGGCTACCATCCTGGCGAGCAGAGCTACCAGCATCTTGGCGAGCATCGCATCGAGATGCCTCACTATGTTTGTGCCCTTAGGCAGATTTCTGAAATATAACATATATTTCCTTCGGCCACACACCCGCTTTACCCGACCCCTGAGTGCAACCCGAAAGTACAGCGTAATACACTCGAAGACTTGAAGAAAGAAAAAAAAATAGTTAAATTACTTTCGAAAAAAATACAGATAAAAATAGATATTCGTGAAAAAAAAAAGAAGCTAGTATATAACCCCAATTTTACATAACGATGATCTTCTTTTTTATACGCGTGAAACAAGCTACTTGTACCACGTCGCTCCGTCTTCTAACAAATGGAGCAAAGCTTTCCCGTCCTTATATTTCACGAGTTGAACACGAAATTGGTGCTTAACCTGTTAAAAAAATATTTTATAACCTTTTATTCTCTTCAGGGTTTCGGGCGCATTTGTCTGCTCACACAGAGAGACAAAAAACACGCAAGACATGTGAGTTTCTGGGCTATTATTGTCGGTATTTTATTTCAAATAACAATAAACGAACATCTTACCCAAAGGATAAACTAAAAAGGATTCTTTGAGAATATATTAGTAGATTTTTTCTAATTGCTAAAGGCGTCCAGTTGGCTTTGAAATGAGGATCGATGACATTCTCCATATAATTTTACATGTAAAATGAGAGTACAGGTATCCCTGACCCGGTTTTTTTTCCGACCATATTGTAGTAAAAATAAAAATTGGCTTAAATGAATTGTTGTGATACTTTAAGCTTATTTTTTTACTAGCAGACCTTGCACTCGAACATTGTTCTTTTTATAACCTCTGTTAATACGTAGTGTACAAGATAGCTTAATAGCCGTCGCAAAAAAAACTCACTGCGACCTTATTAGAATATTTTGAACGGGAAAGCTTGTAGTAATGGCCCTTTATGCCCCTTAAGGCTTCCCTTCCCTAGACAAACTATAACACCTGCGGGGAATCCGAAGAGACGAGGTAGCTTTTAAACTAACAGAAGGCAGTGCATCGACTACTTACACTTGCGAATCTCTCGATAAATCCATGGTCAACGGCGCGCAAAATCCCAACGGTGGACCATATTTTATGGAAAAATTATTTTGCTCCTAGATATTATTCAATATGTGTTAAAATTACAAAATCAATACAAAATATAAAAAAATTAATGATTATTAGTCCATAGCAAATGGTTTATACAGGGTGTTACAATATTAACCCATATAAAAAAGTCACACGTTAACTTAAGTCACACCTTAACTACTTTCCAAAAAATGTATGAGCTTAGAAGCATCATAATATGTAAAAAATTTTGTTATACAGGGTGTCTCAAAAGTCAAAAGTAATGAACTTTTTATAAAACTAGTTTTTTCTTAAAAATCGATTTTTAAGACTTTTAAGGTAATTGCATAAAAATATGATAAGAGCTGTACCTTCATTTTATTTGTAATTATTTTGAAAATACAACATTTTATCAACTTACTTTGTAACTTATTGAAAAATATATATTTTTTATTTATTTATTAACATCTCTGAAACTATCCATCAGAAAAAGATCAGAAAAACAGTAAAAACTTACCCCTATCATCTACATTCATCATAAAAAAAAAATATTTGGAAAATATACGTTTTAAAAAAATTACAAAATTGAGACTCTTCTGCTGCGATATTTTTATTTCGCAAAGCCTACTATCAAGTGAAGCGATTTGCTTTTGTTTTGTGATGCTCCAAAGCCTACTTGTTGTAAATTGATAACAAGATTTTTGAAATATTCATATATTTTTTTGGAGATATTCAATGCTTTAGTGACCCTGGTCCTCTGTTGTCTCCTGTGTGGACACCCTTGTGGATTAAAGAAGAAATTATTTTCAAGGATGAAGTTTTTTGGGAAAAAACTAAAAACCTGTCCTCGTACTCATCCCAGTACGTCCACGCACCCATCTACAACTCCTGTCCTCTAAAATAAATAGTTGTAGAAGAGAACCTTACACATAAGAATGTCTCTTACCCAACCAACAAAGATATCCCTTTTCAAGGTTTCCCCGGAATTCCAACTACACAGGCCAAGCTCAATTTCTTGCCAATCGGTCTTCTCGACCCTCAATGAATTCCAAGACCGTAATTCTACTGAACAATCCCAATATGGAACGGCGACCAGCCAAAATTTCACTAGAATTTCTTTTATTTTCTCTACAGGTTAGGTTAGGTTCAGTAAGATCCCCGTGGATATTAGCCTAGATTTCGTTAGCACTGTATATATTTTCTATGACTTGATTAAGATATGGGATATTTGTCTGTCATAAAGTAAATGTACAACATCTCCTAACACAGCTTGCCTCGTAATCGGATAGTCTATCTTGGATTTTTTTAAATTTTTGCTTAGTTATAGATAAAAATGCCAAAAATGCATTATATTAAATAACGCTATATACTTTTACGAAAAATTTGATCTCACGTACCTTCAAGAGGAAATTCTATACAATATACGGCCTGCTATTTCATCTCGATAGCGGAATTCAAATTTTTATCTATACAAAGCGCTAAAATATAGATATAACCCCACGGTAAATTTTCCCTGCTCTTTAAAAATGGAGTTCTAACAAACAACAAGCTTCAGCCAATATCGAAAACAGGAATTTGACCTTAAACAATATTATAAAAATATCGGTAAACAAAAGGTCTTTGTTGCGGTTGATATCTATATTAATCTTCTATATTTTACTTTTATATTTTTAATATGGGGCCGCTTTGTTGTGGTTTAATATAAATATTTGGTTTATTTCCACGCAATTTAGTAAAAAATATATTAAAAATTAAAATTAAACTAAACACACTGGAAAATCTAGAGATATCATTTTATTAACATTAAAAATAAATTTTTTGAATAAACAACTACATATTTCTCACTTGTTATTTCTAAATTTTGCATATTTGCTGAAGATTTTTTGTATTTTTTGTCAAATGTATAAAAAGCACCTAGCATCAATTGTTCGAATTTAACCTGTACTGGCTATGATTTCATGATAACGGACCAGAATTCATTCAAATAACTTTGTTTAGTATTACACAACGTTATGGAGCATTGCTAAAGGCACACAGGGCGACATCGCATTACTACCCCTCAGCAAAATCATTTTTTACAATTAAATGCTCGACGCCGACCGACTCTTACAGCACCAGAGCTTAGTTTACTTCTCCAAGAAACACATAATGTAACCGTTATTCCTGACACTGTTCGCAATATATTAAGAAGGTCAATTTAAGAAGCAGACGCCCCTGGAGAGCTGAACTCTTAACGAGAGGAAATCAAGAGGTACGATATTTGTGGGCTCAAGTTCAATGGTCGAATGACCAATGGGCCAATATTCTCTTCACGGATGAGTGATGCTTTGGAATTCATCCGGATTCGAGAGGGCTTAGGGTATGGAGAGAACCAGGAAATCTTATTCGGTTGGATCATGTTCAGGAAGTGCACCCTTATGAAGGTAGAACAATTATGGTCTGGGGAGGAGTCCAGTTAGGCCGAAAAACCGGTCTCGTTTTTCTTGAAAGGTTTCTAACAGGAATCACATACCGTGATTTAGTCCTTGAGCCTGTCGTGTTACCATATGCCAATGATTTTGAGAGAAACTTCATTGTCAGGCATGACAATTCACGGTCTCATAAAGCCAGAGTAGTAAATGAGTTTATCAATGCTCGTCAATTAAACATCTTATCCTGGCTGGCACAATCTCCTGACCTCAACCCCATCGAGCTCTTATGGAGCGCTGTTCAAAGAAGAATTTTGAAAATGGGTATGCCTCGTGAAACTGGTAGGAATCTGGTTCGGGACGTGAATGCAGCGTGGCAGGCTGTACCTCAAGAAGAGATCGACAGCCTGATCAGGAGCATGGAGAGAAGATGTAGGGCTGTAATGTACAGTAGAGAAGGCCATACCCTTTATTAAATAAAAATGCTAATAATATTTTTTTAATTCACAGGTTGGAATATAAACAAAATTGTGTATTTTTCTTGAGTTCAATAAAAATCAAGGTAAATTTGAAAATTTCGGTAAATTTCCCATTTTTATTTCCGAAACGTCCTCTAAATCATTTATTTATTTTAATTTTATTATATCAGAAAAGCAAAAACTAAAATTACTGACGATGGCTGGATTCAATTGTAATATCCCTAGACTTTTCCCGTGTGACTTAGGGAATCTGACTTAGGGTGTCTCATATCTATTAAGCTTCATTTGGAACCGGGCAATTAGCGGAATAAATTAGTGGTTTCAATTAGCGTAGAAGTTTGTTCCTTAGTAATGATGTTCTGAATGTAAGCATTCAGAACATCAAAATTAGAGGTAGGAATTTTCCATTAGTGGAAAAACTTAACAAACTTTTAACTATTCCACCAATTATACTTCAAAATTTGCGACGAATGTCATTTTGGCTTTTGATTATCATCCGTCAAGAGAAAATGTGGTTAGAAATCAAAAGTTTATTGTTTTATAAGGTAAGTATTAGGCTTTCTCTATGGATACAACTGACTACCGCAAGCTGTTGCTCGAATATTCTATTAATTTTAATTGTGTTTTTTAGACATTGTAACCCATACAGCACGTCCAAATGAAATTACGTTTCTACAAGGGAGACACATGAGAAACAAAATATGTTAAAGTGAACCTAAGTGTTCATCTAGTTCTAACATATACATATGAGATACACGCAGGTTTATATTGATAGAATTGTGTGATACAGTGTTTACTAGTTGTATACCGTATGCACTCAAGATTCTAAAGAGTTTTTTGTAACGTAACAAATAATTATTAAAATGATGAAATCTGACGTCGGTATATGAGAGATACAATGTACAAGTCATATGTATGTGTGATACTTTGTATCATAGATGTGCCTATAGTACACACCTTGTAAAAATGTGACGTATACACATAATATAAATATCTATATAGACACTTTGTAATAGTGTACTGTTGTGTCTACATTCTAGCATGAAATGAAGGTGTGCGCACGCGCGGATAGCCTCAGCGTAGATACACCGACCAAGTGTATCTTATGTGTCTTCTCTCCTTCCTCCTTTCTAGGAGTGGTATGTGTTAGCAGCCATTATTGTTTTATCATTCGGAAGCTCTATATAAATGTTCTGTTTGTGTGTAGTTTAAAAGAGATTTTAAGGTAAGCACAAGTTTTTAATTACCTTGTTACACCTTCCTAAGAGTATTATTAATATTATAGCAGCGACTCTTCCCTTACTCGATACCTAATTTATCAAATTTTGACACCAATGAATGAAAACTCCAAATATTCTCGTATAATGATAAAGAGGTTAGCTCTGCAATATAATTTTTTTTAATTTGGAAACAATAAAAATCTAAATGGACCAGAGAAAGAAAGATTTAAACACTTCAAAGAACTTCTAACACTGATATTCGGTAAGTTATTGATGGATCAATATACACAGATATGTTTAATATTCAATAATCAGTTTCATATAAAATTTAAGGGTGAGATTGTTAATCTGGAAATAAAATAAATCCAACAGAGTGCTCGTTGAATGAGTATGCTAACAAACCAACTGCTTGGAGGGAAAAGAGGAGAAAAAAATGACTAAACGAGGTCCACCAAATCGTGGCGATATACCAGTGTTTACCATTTTAGTATGTTGTTATACTAGATACTTATATTTTTAATACATTTTGATACAAATTCTATTCTTTTACAGTGTTTTCTTAGTTTTCGTTACTGCAGTGTAAATAATTATTATTATTGTGTTATTTGCGCTATTGCGTTTCATGATATATAGAAATATAAGAATTTTATTTTTTAACCACTGAAGAAAAATGGTACATTTAATACAAAACAAAAATGGAACAATTTTAAGGTTACTTCTCTTGAACTTACGATCGAGATACTTTTGGAAAATACAAAGTTGTGCCTTCCTAATTTTCGTTCTAAAAGGATATAATTGGTATCATTGAATAAATATTTCTTAAAAAGAACGAAAAGTTAGGCATCAAAACTTGTATTATTTCCTAAATTCGTTCATAAGTAGTAGTTTTATCTAGCACAAGATGTATATACGAAGCAAAATACATACATATACACGCGGTAGTCACAACTGCAATGTGTAAACAGAGTTTAAACGTAATACACAAGCACCGTGTATCCTACGGCACACTGTGTATCCCTTACTTTGTGTATACGTAAATGCTATACGTGGCTACATTGTGAGGCGGACGTTTAACCTCTGTGCATGCGTGTTGAACCACAATGTGTAAACGTAGCATATTTACATCGGGGGAATTGTGTCACCCTGTATCTACATTTAATAATGTAAACACATCGTAAATGTGATTTAATGTGCTGTATGGGGAGTGATCGTAAACTAAAAAGTATATTGTGTAATTAAAAACACTAATTTATTCCACTAATTGCGAGGTTCTGAATGAACCTTTAAACTGAATATCACATAATATTATAAATTTTAGCATATTATTTTAATTTTTACACATCCCAACAATTCTACATAAATACATTAAAAACTTTCTTTACACAACTTTGAACCGTATTAACATATGATATAAATATTCCGAGATTCCGAGCCCAATGATACCGAATAAAAATTAAATATTTTTTCAACTTTCGTTAGGTTCTAGCCGAATAATTCGAATCAGCGCTCTCTATTGGATAACTTAAAAGTCAACGCTCATCCAATACATTTGAGATTTCACTCAAAACAGATTGTATCATTTGTGCATTTTCTCCTCTGATTTTCCCTTAAATTAAATGTTTCTCCTCGACGATTTGAGTGTTTTTTTTTATTAAAAAACCGTGTGCTGACGCAGTTGTAGGAACAAGAAATGTATCGGCTCGAAGAAACTAACCGGAGTAAAATTTCACAGGTAACATAAACCCTGGACAGGTCCGTAATTAGTATAAAAATTGTAGTAAAAATTAGAACTGTTCCGGTCACTCTCAGGGGTCAGGTAAAGCGGGTGTGTGGCCGAAGGAAATATATGTTATATTTCAGAAATCTGCCAAAGGCTTAGCCCGATCCTGTCGTGTTACGCCACATCCAGAATTCCAAACACACGTGCTTTGATTAAGGCTTCATTAAGGTTTGCAGAGCTTCAACATTTGTCATAAAATAGAGAGCAATTTGTTACTGAACCATATAAGTTATATATCACTGTAATCACAAAACTTAAATTTATTTCCGCATTGTAACGGAATTTTAAATTGTCTTTATTTTCGGGAAAATTTAGTCCAAACATAAAGAAAAGAATATTTTGTTGATGTTTGACCATCAAAATCTTAAAAATAAAGAAGTTGTCTAAAAATGTGCTGCAATACGAATTAAGTATAATCCTTTATCGTTAATTTCCTTCTTCATTTGTGTAAAAATAGCTAGCCAGTTTTACATAAAACGTTAAATGCCGAACGCTTATTTTGCTACTTTTTCGGACTAGTGAAATGGACTCTCAAACATTAGCATTATTAGGCATTTGCATAAAAGTGTGTATTTTGGGTGGTATTCCACAAAATTTGCAGGCTATTTAGGAAAAAGACAATGTACAGATTACCGAAATAAATTGAAAATAATATTTATATTTAAACAGCATTATATGTCACTTCTTCAAACATGTCCTTCAAATCCTTCAACACTGTCTTTTTTTAATTTCTGTATTAAGAACTATTTTTTCTGGTAGTACCGAATAAATATATTTATCAAGCAAACCAAAACATCAAACTCTAACATATTATTGTCGTACTAGGCGAAATAAATCCTTAATTTCCTGTTATCCAACCCTTCGAAGCACGAGTCCCCATGAATATTTCATACACTTTGCTAACAGTTTACCTGGTTATTCAATTTTCGAGTGCTGCGTTCGTGTAGTTTCGTCGACTTGAAAGCGACGCCATGGTTTTAGGCTAATGTGTCCCGTTATTTCGCGCGGTTTCCGGGACGCCGGGGACCCGGGAATCCCCCAAGGAGGTTAGGGATACACGCGGCTAAGTAACCGATTTTATGGAGTAATGAAGCTTTTATAACATGTGTGTTATGAATATCATTAATGTAGAACGAGTAGAAACACACTAAAATATAATTTCTGTAATAATGGATTCACATTAGGAAACACGTTTATGGAAACGAGGCGGTAGAGTAGTTTTTCATAGAAATGTAGGAAAAAAATGTCTATACCTATATGGCGGATTCTTCTCTCCAAAAAAATCCTTTATGGGTATTTCGCCACTGCACTGCAAGAAAATCTACAAAATAAAATAGTTATTTTTGTAAACACTTCTGCGTTAAACCTAAACGGACACTGCTTGTCAGAAGTTATGTTTACAGTTATTCAAATTTGCTTAACAAAGAAAAAAATGCTTAACGTTAATCTCTTCCGTCCTCGGAAGCAAAAAAAAATACAAAGAATAAACAAAAACTATTTAAAATATTTAAATTCAACTATTCGAGAACACTTTACTTTTTTAAAACAGATACGTCTACAAGAAACCGTTGACGTTCGTTTGTTTGTTTTTTTTATTATATATAATGTCATTTTAACAGAACGTCAACGGTTTCTTGTAGACGTATCTGTTTTAAAAAAGTAAAGTGTTCTCGAATAGTTGAATTTAAATATTTTAAATAGTTTTTTTTCTTTATTCTTTGTATTTTTTTTGCTTCTGACGACGGAAAGAGATAAACTTTCCGAAACGTTAAGCTTTTTAAAACTAAACGTTAAAAACTAAACGTTCTCTAACCCAGTGTGAGTACATATTATCAAATTATTATTTTAAATGTTAACGGCTCTAATTGGTTTTATTGATTCTGAGTGGTTGTACTTCCTAAGTGACTTTTGTCTTTGGGCCTGAAGATGGGAATATTTTAAATTCCCGAAACAAGTCGCCTCCTTGCTTTTTTAAGCATTAATTTTTTTTAAATTAAACAACTTAAAGATTGTGAGTTATTGTCCTTTTTACCCTCCTTCAAAGGTTTGCTTTGTTAAGCTTTTTTATTTTCTTTGTTAGACAAATTTGTATATAACTGTAAACATAACTTCTGACAAGCAGTGTCCGTTTAGGTTTAACGCAGAAGTGTTTACAAAAAATAACTATTTTATTTTGTAGATTTTCTTGCAGTGCAATGAAGAAATACCCATAAAGGATTTTTTTAAGAGATGTAGAAAAGATGTAAAAATCAAAATGTAAACAACCGCTTCTTTAAAATAATATGTATACATTTGCAGCGAGTTTATTTCTTGAAATGTAAGCAAAGAACTGATCTGTCCCTAAACGAAACATACAAGAGACTTTTTGAATCTAAACTAATAGAAATAAAAATCAGGGGTCGGAAGAAATTCCAGAAATAAACTAGGAAGAAATTATGAGTGCCCTTAGAGATATGAAAGATAATAGAGCTGCCGGCGATGATGGACTGGAAATAGAGTCAATCAAAGAAGGAGGACCAGAAATCATCAAAGCTTTAAATGTCCTATTTAATAAATGCATTGAAGAAGAAATAACCCCATCACAGTGGAACAACGCACCCATTATTAATGTACACAAGAAAGGTGACGACAAGTTTGTTACAGACCTTATAAAATATAGGCCTTCTTAGCCATGTATACAATTTTTTTATTAAAATACTCACCAAGCGATTGACAAATAAAATAGACTTTTTTTTTGAGCAAACAGGCATGTTTCCGATCAGGTTACGGAACAAATGACCATCTTCTGATGACCAGGTCCTTATCGATAAATGCATTTACTATAATAGACAACTAATGCTTGTCTTCGTGGATTTTGAGAAGGTCTCCGATTCGGTAGACCAGTGGAAGCTTCTAGAGACACTAAGTGAGAGTCGCATCGATCATCGATACTCTGCAATCTTAAGACATATATATGATAATGCCACGGTAAATGTCAGAATATTGACAAATCAATCCACAGACAAATTCAATATCGATCGAGGGGTAAGACAAGGCGACACACTCTCCCCTAAACTATTCGTTGCTCTGCTAGAAAGTATGTTAAAAATGATAAACTGGGATTCAACAGGAATTAACATTGATGGCAAATTGATAAATCATCTCTGTTTTGCAGATGATATTGTTTTAATAACAGACAATATACAATAAGCACAGAATATGCTAGATATCTAAATGATGCTTCGGAAAAAGTCGGTTTGAAAATTAACTTAAGTAATTTAAACATTAATATCATATTTTGGGAACAAGTGCATATATAAAAATACTTAGGACATGAGATCGTTATTAGAAGGGATAATCGGACACACAAAATTCTACGAAGAATAAGTTTGTCGTGGCCGGCATTCGGTAAACTAAAGCATATACTGAGATCTGATCTTTCAATATGTTTAAAAAGAAAGGTCTTTAACCAGTGTGTCTTGCCTTTCCTCATGTATGAAGCTGAAACACTTACTTTGACAAAAAAGAAAATACATAGAATACAGGTCATGCAAGGGAAAATGGAAAGGTCCATGTTGGGAGTTCTTCTTCTTCTTCGTCCTCTCTTCATGTCTGAAGAATCGTGACAGTATGGCTATGTACAGTTGGTGATTTTGATCTTCCATCGTTGGCGATCTTCCGCCTCTCGGAGATTTGATTGAAATGTCTGACCTGTAATATTTGCTATTTGGTCAAGCCATCTCGATGGTGATCGTCCTCTGGGTCTTCGACCTTCTACTTTGTCTTGTACTATGATTTTTTCAAGGTTGTCTTCACCTCTGGGAGTGATATGACCGAAGTATTCAGAATGCGTCTACGGCAGATGGTGGATAATCGATCTGTGATGCCGAGTTCATTAAGAATTGACTGGTTCGTTCTTCGAGCTGTCTATGGGATACGGAGCATTCTCCTCCAGCACCACATCTCAAATGCATCTATACGGTGTCTATTAGCGCTCTCGGCGGTCCATGACTCAGACCCGTATAGGAATATGTAGGACACCAAAGATCGAACAAGGGTTTTTTTGGCGTTTTTAGTAATGCTCCTATCTGTCCATATTTTTCTTAGGCTCATCATAGCCGTCCGTGCCATAGCTATACGCCTTCTTATCTCTGCTTCGCAGCCCCCATTATTTGTTATTAAAGACCCTAAGTATATAAATTGATCTACTCTTTCTATATTAGAGAGGAGATTGTGTAATCGAACGGCACCACTTCTATCAATCAGCATGAGTTTGGTTTTATCAATGTTTATTTCTAGACCAAGATTATTGCTTTCGATGGTAACTCTTTCCAGCAACCGGGCCATTTCTTCCTCACTTTTCGCTATCAGGGTGGTATCGTCCGCGTACCTGGGGTTGTTTAGGATTTTACCGTTGACTACGATTCCTATTTCCTCGCCCTCCAAAGCATGTCTCATGATGTATTCACCATAGGCATTAAACAATCTGGGTGACAGTATACAGCCCTGGCGTACCCCTTTTCTAGGTTTGAGAGGTTCCGACGTTTTGTTATCTAGGTCGACAATTGCCGTATTATTGTCATATAAATTGTTAATAAGAGCCACTAGATGATTCGGAAATCCCATTTCGCTCAGAACCCTCCATAGGCTTTTCCACCTCACACAATCGAAAGCCTTCTTGTAGTCTATAAAACACAAGAACATAGACGAATTAAATTCTCGGGATTTCTCTATGAGTTGACGTATGTTAAATATTTGATCTCTTTTGCCTCTTCCTTTCACGAATCCGGCTTGTTCAGGAGGTATTTCAGGCGTCAAGTACCTCTGAAGTCTTCGGTCAATTATCCTAAGTAAGATCTTGCTTGCATGTGACGTTAGGGATATTGTTCGATAACTCTGGCATTTTTGTGTGGATCCTTTTTTGTGAATTGGGATGAAAGCAGAATTAGTCCAATCTTTAGTCCATTGTCGAGACTGCCATACTTTATTGTAGATGTTATGTACTATTTTCACACCTTCCTCCCCTATCAACTTTATCATTTCAGCTGAGACACCGCCTGTTCCTGGGGTTTTGTTTAATTTGAGGTGAGTTATGGCCTCTTCCACTTGCTCTTCAATATATTTTTGTTGGGAGTTACACTTAAGGATAAAATACTCAAACAGGAGTAAGAGATCCGATGATATCTGTCTTACATCTTAAATGGAATTGGGCAGGACATGTGGCTAGGATAGGAACAGATGGACGGTGGACTGGAGATAAAGACACGAGGCCTATAGAAGCATAGGACGACCTCCTAGTCGATGGACAGATGATATTAAGAGAGTGACTGGAAACTGGATAGTTAGGCATTTTCTTACTAGGAAAAAGCCACTAACAAGTTCGGTTTATATTCAACGCAGTGGTATTTACAAAAACTAAATTTACTTTCATATCAGTTTTTTAGAGGGTAAAGCCCAGGGACCGTATTCTGTAACATTGAAAACGCTAAGCCAAAATTGAAACTTTTAGACGCGTATATAGATCTGTTCTCAGAAGAATCCCTGACTAGTCAGCACGTTTTTTATTGGTTAAAATGCGTAGAAACCTGATTGTTAGTCTGGTTTCTACACATTTCAACCAATAAGAAACGCGCTGACTAGTCAGGGATTTTTCTGGGAACAGACCTTATGACGTTAATTTTCGCTGAGCGCGCACTTAATTAACGGTTTCGGTATTCTCGCCTGACGCGCTTAGCGTCTTTACTGATTGCGCGGAGCGCTTTGAAAACGGTTGCCTTAAAGGATCGTTTTGCTTGTTGAACTGTCAGTAAAAATCGAAAAAATGGCGATTTTGTGCGTTATCTTGCTCTTTAGTGAAAATTACTACTTCTTCTTTAAATTCCTCAATAAGTAATTGATAATTTACGACTTGGCAGCTATAAATATTGTTCAAAACATCGAAAATGCTGAGAAGCGTCTTCAACACTTCCCTCGTATAATAAAAATAATGACATATCCATAGAAAAATAGCTTGACATAACTCAACAATAGGTTATGAAATTCACGTAACATTGACATTTTTCATTGTTACATCCGTCAGTTTTAACTTTTGACTATTAGTTATATTAGAAATTGTGATGTTGCCAATATGTGCTCAACGCGTATCCAGAACACTATTCGCATGGCAACGAGAATACCAAAATCGACTGCCTTGCGTTTCGCTGATCGAATACTTGCGGTCAACGCTTTGAAAGCGTAACGTTTTTATGTCAAAGTTACAGAATACGGGCCCAGACCTTTATAAGAACCGTTTGTTCATTTACAGTTAGATTTGGCCACAGATTTATTACATTCCTATCTTCAAGGCTTGACATAGTCACTGATTTATTTTTAAAAACTGTCAATCAAGACTGAAACTACTCACTGCTTTGAGATATAATTTCTCCACGTTCATTGATCCAGTAGTTTATGGATTTGGGGAAAGCTTCTAAGTGGCATTCCAAGGTAACTTGTTGTCCCTCGTATGCTCCCACCAGTTGGTTTTTGATCCATACCATTGGAGGAACTGAAACAATTAATAGTCACTTTAATATATCCCGAATAGATTCCTAGTATATACAGGGCGTCCCAGAAGTAAGTGCAAGTAACTATTTTTTTACCACCTCTTAAAAAACTTAAATTTAAATTAAATTTACTTTCTATAAGTTTTTATTTTTTTCCGTAGCAACTGTTAAAATTGCCTTATATCTATCAAAAATAGTAGATTAAGTGATATTTTAACAGCGAGGATAGGTTAAAAACTTTATTTCTTCTCGCACGTTTTTTAATTGCTTCCATTTTTGAAAATTTTTGTATTCCTTTTCATAAGTTATTCGGGATTTAAAGGGAAGTAGTTCGGATATGGCGTTTGTCGCCTCAGCCTGAATATCTGTTGGTAATTTACTTATTTCGTTTTCAGCCATTTCTGGCTCAAATTCAATCAGCAATCGACACGAAAGAGAATTAAGAAATATTGACTCAAAACTGACAACTAAAGAGACAGCTTTATTTATTTGCCAAATTACATAGAAACCAACGCCAACCAAATTTTGTCTACTCGTAATAAATACCTTGAAATAATAACTTCTGAATATTTTTTATAACGTAACTCACTATGGAAGAAAATATTGTTTTATACACGGCGATAAAATTGCATTATCGTCTATTTAATCTTATCGGTCGACGATAAAATACTATTTTATCGTCTAGTATTAAAAATAACTATTATTTTTTGTGATATATTTAATTTATTAATAAGTATATTAATAACATTGCATTAAGTAATGTTCACAGGTTAGCACTGTTCATATCAAGAAATTTCGTACAAATCTACATCCAATATAACCAATGTCTTATTTTTTTATTTTTTTTTGTAATAAACTAAAGTTTTACATAGATTTGCTTTTTCTATTTTCTTTATCGTAAACAATATTATATTTCTCGATATCTTTATATACATCTTATATTCTATTAAAAGATCCTTTAGCTTGTTGTTCCAGGAACAGCGATATTTCTATAATACAATCTATTGCCAATATACCTATCTAAAAACAGCCCATTTTCTTTGGGTGGCTTCCGTTCGTTCTTGAGCAAATACCCGTATTCTACATTTAAACCCTTCGTTAAAAAGCTACATATCGGAAAAGAATGGAGGTTGCGAGACCTCTTCAAACACCGAGCAAATATCGAAATTGAAATGTTCGCATCGGAGAGTAAGTATCCTTCCCACTCTGTTTTCCCGTTGGTCTGTATCTTTATCGTATGCATATTTCGCAACCGGAATGGAGATATCTGTAAATATTGAAAATATAACAATCCCAAGAGGCCTAGAGAATTATTTGTCTCTCTATGTGTATTCGAAAGTCCAAGCCTTCAGTTTTCTGTATTTAAAAAATAGTTTTGAAACTCTGCTCATTATTTAAAATCTTTTGTTAAGTCTGTAGTCCAAAAAATAGGTCTTTTAAGTTAATTATCTGAGAGTAATATAGTTTTTTGCTAAATATGAAAATTTTTAATCGATAAATACTAAAACTGCATATTTTGATTTTTTTCACTTTTCAAAGCTTTCAAATGAAAACTTTGAATGTTCACTGACACCTTTTAAAATTGAGCTAAAAATCCTGCCTTCCGGGGAAATTTTTTTCTTGGTTATCATGTACAGGGTGAGTCAACGATAGAGTAAAGTCCATTATATCATTTGTTTCGAGGTTTACAAAAAAGTTTTAAATATAAAAGTTATAGGGAAGTTTAAGATATACATTTTAAAATTATTATAGAGTATACAGGCTGCTTCAAAAAAGTGTGGCGAATATAAAATATGTTTTTTTAAATACAACACCCTATGTTTTATTTTATTTTTAGATTCTGCGTAAAATTCCATATAACTTTTTTATATATAATATTATATACCTAAAATGAATAGTTTTTGTAATATTTAAATTTGTTTAAACAAATGTTAGATTGCAAGGTGATAAAAGATTGTCAGTGATGCCTTTGTTTCTGAAGTTGGACAACTAAAATTTAGTAGAAGAATTTTATATAGATATAGAAAAAGATCTATGTAAAGATATTTTAGTGAGACGCTGCAGGGTGTTCAAAATATATTTATGAATTTCAACTATTTTAAATTAAAAATTCTCAAATTTCTTAAATGGGACACCCTATATAGTATCATTTTTTCTGATAGATTTTACAAAACTCTTCAACTTTTATTAAGTATGTCATATACCTATTTTTAATAGTTTGCGATTTATTCCAATTTTTTCTATTTTTACCCATATTTTTAATACAATTATGCTATAAAATCATGACAAAGTCAACTATTGACAAAACAAACTATTTATTACTTATCTTTAACAAGTAGCTTCATATATAGTTACAATTGTTAGTATTAGTTAAAATTAATTAACTTTATATTGATTTATAAACTAAAATCGCAGTCGTGAATTTCTTTGTGTATTTCTATATTATGAAAAATGAAAATGATACTTGGGGGGGGGGGATTTCCGTCGGGGCGAATAGCCACAAATTAGGGTAATACTAAATTACCTAATTGTTGAAGACTACTGATATAGTGACTGGCTATAATGTCTGACTGATTATAATTCATTTCGTAAAGCCAATGTTACTACTGCCGCCAAACCGTCTCATTACACACTGAAGATGTTTTCTAGATAATCTACATCTATTCTCATAATACTTAGCAGAGTACTATATAATATATAGTACTGAACCAAAAAATATGTTTTTCTTGGCTTCTTCGTGTATATTAGTCACATTGACTAATTCATTTCAGGAAAATATGTAACTCTTATCTCTACCATTACCACCCTACGACAACATTCAAATTTTGTTCTTACCTTAACAGACATGAAATTTTGATAATTATTATTTTTTGTCATGGCAACTATGATGTTATAGCGTAATTGTCTTAAAAATATGGGTAAAAATAGAAAAAATTGGAATAAATTGCAAACTATTAAAAATAGGTATATGGCATACTTAATAAAAGTTGAAAATTTTTGTAAAATCTATCAGAAAAAATGATAATATAATAATGGTACACCCTCCACTTAAAAAAATTGAAATTTCTTAATTTTAAGTAGACGAAATTCATAAATATATTTTGAACACCCTGTAGCATCTAACTAAAATATCTTTACATAGGTCTTTTTTTATATCTCCATAAAATTCTCCTACCAAATTTTAGTTGTCCAACTTCAGAAACAAAGGCATCACTGGCAATTTTTTAACACACTGCAATCAAACATTTTTTTAAACAAATTTAAATATTACAAAAACTATTCATTTTAGGTGTATAACATTATATATAAGAAAATTTTGAAATTTTACACAGAATCTAAAAATAAAATAAAACATAGGATGTTGCATTTAAAAAAACATACATTATATTATATTCGCCACACTTTTTTGAAGCACCCTGTATACTCTACAATAATTTTAAAATGTGTGTCTTAACCGTACCTATTACTTTTATATTTAATATTTTTTTGTAAACCCTGAAACAAATCAGATAATGGACTTTACTCTATCGTTGACTCATCCTGTAGGTACATTTTAACCCATAAATTCCATAGGTTAGTTTTTTTTGGCTCACCCTAATTATCATGCATCTGTATAAACTGATTTTCAATGAAAAGAGCAAATGAAACAACTTCATGATGGACATCCTCAATATAACGGTCGGCATTGAAAGCTCAATTTTCAACAAATTCAAGATCGTAAAAATATTAGTATTTTATTTAAAAATGTGTAGCTCATAAAAGAATAAAGATAATAGGACATTTCAAACAATGAAATGTTAGGAATATCTATCATCTAACATTACAGGAAAGTGTTTTTTTTATGAATGCTTATTTATAACAACAGAGACGTTCATTTTCATAACTTATTTTTATGTTGATTTCTGATTCAAATCCATATTTATTTAGAATAATTTGTTACTAACACCATTAAGTATGTAATTAATTAATATCTGGGCGGAAATAATCATGGCAGATTTAATTAATGGTATACTCTTTTATAAAGATTTAAATAGTTTTCTTTTTGTATACAAATGGGCTAGTAATATTATCGTATTTAGCACCTGTACAAAAATGGCGCCCATTTGGCTTGAAAATGACGATCGATGACATTTCCCATATAATTTTACATATAAAATTACAGCGATCTTCATTTCATAGCCATCGCTGACGCCGTTTTTCTTCGATCAGACGGTACATTTGTTGCTTTAAAAACAATCTAAAATGGCAATGTTCCAAGGGTATATGATAAAAGAGTTCTAAATTATAAGGAAATACAACGAAAACTTGAATGGATAATATATAAAAGTGGTATAATGCAATTTCATAGACATTTAAATTGTGCATCTGATTCTCCTAAAATATACAGGCTGTTCCATTTAAATTAAATGCCCCAAAAAAAAATAAAAAGTTATTGCCGTTTAAAGCTAGAAATTATTTAAAATAAATTTTTAGAAACTCTGTTTAAAGTAGTAGTATTTTTATTTCTGCAACACAATAACTGACCAAAAATAAATTTCAGTAAATATGTATTTAGTATTAAAATCTTTGATACCCTTGGAGAAATGAAGTCTTAAAATTTTTACTGCAATTTCACAAAATTGAAAATATTTCAAAAACGTTAAGATTTAATTGTGATAAATCTTAATCAAATTGACCTTTATTTTTATCATAGAAATTAAAAATGTAATAATATGTTCCATGATGAATGTTCCATTAAAAAAATACAACTTTGATATTTTTTATTTATTTGGGACACTCTGTATCTTGGAAAAATATTTTTAAATTATAGTTATAATAGTCCTTCTACGAACCCAAAATTTACAATTCGTAAAAATCTAATCGTTTAGCTGCAACACTCCGTGTCGTATGTGGTGAACAAACCTGTATATTTTATAAAAAATAAACCTTCCAACTTTTTGGAAAGTCCAAAAAGAAAATTTTGAGCAATTTAACTTACAATGAACTATCAGCATGATGCGTTTGCTGACTGAGGGGGGCACTCCATTGGAAGCTATGCACAGGTAGGGCCCCATTTGTTGCCTGCTCACCCTTGTCAAGTTCAGGACTGAGCCTTCGGCACCTGCAACTGAAAACGAGAAGAAAAAGTCAGTATAACGAGGCCGTCACAGCTGGGTACAACAAAACTAGCAAAAAAGTCGATTTGGAATAAAAATATATATGGAAATATTTTTTATTTATTCTTTTTATTCTTCTTTCTATTTATCTTGAGTTTGTATCTGCCTTGTTTCTGTAAAACAAAAATCAATTTCCAATTTTTCAGACGCATTTAATATTCATAATGTTAATATTTGCTATAAATATTTGTATTCCACTCTTCCGTATACAGCGAGCTTTATTTTAAAATAGCTTTTGTTAGTAATATTTATAAAGGCTTCTATCGATTTTGGCATCAATAATTCTAAATTCTATTAATATATGGAATATTTATAAACAATCTTGGTGTATATACAGGGTGTCCCAGACAAAAAAATAAAATTAAAAAATTAATAAATTGGAAAATATCGTTTACAGATTTCTCGTAAGATATTATAAACGCGTGTTCAAATATTAATTTTGTGGAATATACAGGGTGAGTTTTCTACGATGATCTCTATGGGTATCTCGGAAACTACTGGAGATAGAGAGTCGGTTAAATGGGGAAAGAATTGCAGTTTTGTGGGGTCATAAATAGATGCCTTTCAGATTTTTGAAAACGTTCATGGCACACTAGATATTTTGAAAAAACAAATTTTGGCTATTTTAAAAATTATCCCTAATTCCATTATAATCTATTTTAGACAAAAAGTTTTCAGATAAAAGTTGTAGATAATCACATGCCTAATGAATTTGCCTGCCATTTTTGACATATGACACAAACATTTGTTTTTGTTTAAATGGAAACCATAGTTAGCCATGACTTTATAAGAAACGCCATTTTTTAAGATTTTCAGCGATATAGCTACAATTAGTTAGGGCCAATTCGTATTATTTTTAAACAATTTCATTTAGTTAGCCATGGAAACAAGTTAAATTGTTGCTCTCAGATATATCAAACTGTCACATCCCATGATACAAAGAATACAAGGTATGATATTGCGCAGGTTGGTCATTACGTCACAGGTGATAAACGGCAACAGATGACACAATAAACGTGAAAATAATCTTTCAAAAGTCAAGATCGATGATTTGACATTTTGAATTTTTTTGGGGTTATGTCCTAATTTTTCCCTATTTTAGGTCTTTTTTATTAGTGGCAATTAAACAATATGGATATTTTTTTGTATGGCGTATGACGTCACAGGTGGTATGCGCAAACTTAACGAAATTGGAGCGGCTATCGATCATACTTTGTTTTCTTTGTACCATGGTCACATCCAAACTTTGTAAAATAAACAAAAATTGTAAATATAAATTTTTCAAATGAAGAAAAGCGTGTATGATTATTGGTTCAACTTTTCTTGGTCATACATTGGAGGATACGTTGACCGATGAACGTTACTTACGCTTTTTAGAGAACGGTTTTTAAGATAGAATTTAGAGACTCTCACATCAATAGTGGTTCCAACATGATTTTCATTATGACACTCCCCCCATAATGAAAGAAATGTTAAAAATTATTTATATCATAATTACGCAAACTCAGGGATAGGAACAAGGTGGACCAATTGCATGGGCCTCCTCGATCATCTAAACTGTCCATTTTAGATTTTTTATGCGGTATGGTTAACAAGGTTTATAAAAGAACTTATGAATTAACAGAGGCACACGAAGAGGCGGTACAAGGGAAGTTTAATAAAGTCGACCGGTCGTCCTGAGAGAAAAGCTAGTAATTCAGTTTTAAAAAGATGCATCTATGTACTCAAAACAATGGTGGATTTTTTGAACATTTTCTTAAATAACTTAAAATGTTTTAAGTTTTAGTTTGTGTAATGTAAATTGTCAAGAACCGTTTAATGAAATATTCTGTCTTTTTATAAGTTATAAATAAATAACAAAATGAGAATACCATACCAACTGAGTGAAATTAGTCAAGATAAGTATAATTGGCTATAAATCAGTAATTTTTCGAAAAACAACATATTATATCTTATATCGAAACATGGCGCTTTTTATGAAGTCATGGCTAACTATGATTTCCATTTAAAAAAAATATATGTTTGTGTCATATGTCAAAAATGACAGGCTTTAAAACGGAGGACAAAATCTCATTAAGGATGTTATTATCTATAACTTTTATCTGAAAACTTTTTGTCTAAAATAGATTATAATGGAATTAGGGACAATTTTTAAAATAGTCGAAATTCGCTTTTTTCGAAATATCTAGTAAGCCATGACCTTTATCAAAAATCTGAAAGTCGCATATTAATGACCCCACGAAACTGCAATTCTTTCCCCATTTAACCGACTCTCTATCTCGAGTAGTTTCCGAGATACCCATAAGGAACATCCTAGAAAACTCACCCTGTATAAAGTTTTTTTCGTTGCATAATAATAAAAAAAACTTAACTTTCCCTATTACGTATTTAAAGTTCGTGGTTTAAATAATCCCGCCTCTTAAAAGCTGAATAATGTTCACCCCCTTTTAAACACCCCCCCCCCCCCCCCTATCAACCCACTTGAGCAATCAGGCCAAACAACCGAACCAAAATACTTTGCACCCCATCTTTCCCCTCTCTGACCGACCGCTTTGCTCCATCGAGTCGAAAACAATTAATTAATTCTTCATCGTTTGTTTTTTTGTTGCGTAACCAAGCCGCCAGAGGTCCGCCAGTTGAATATTTCAGCACATAGAGGGCGTTAGAAAGCGTCGGGGCTCAAATCGGAGCGTGAAACGCGCGCAAAGAGGCTTTTAACGGGGGGCATTTTCAAACAGGTTGTGGCGATTTAATTATCAGAAGAAGCGTGGAGTGGTAATGTTTCAGCATTTAGCCCTTTTTTGTCGCTTGGGGCTAGATTGCGTTGAGGGTGAGCGGTGGAGTGGTTAAATTACAAGCTATGGTTAAACTGGAAAGTGGGGACATAGTGCAAAAGAATTTAGGGAAAATAAAAAAAATATACAGTAGTTATCAAACGAGAGAAAATGATGTAAACGATTGATGAGAAAATACACTGTAGGTATTTTCTCATTAAAAAATAAATTTTATTAGGGGGACAATGACACTTTTTGTCGCGAGGTCATACGTGTGACGAAAAAGTCATTTTTACTCCGAATAGAACATACTATTTTTTTTTCAAACATCACAAATAATTTTTTAAACAATTTCAAACATTGCAAATGAGATAAAAAGATATAAAAAAGTAATACCTTGTAATTCTATATCGAGAAACTATGGTCAAACTCGTTGAATTTGACCTTGAAATTAATACTTTTGTGTCGTTTAAAAAAAACAGTTTTTTTCGATGTGATTGACAATATAACAGTTATTTTTGTATCTAGTGCGCGAAGTGCTACTTTGGTGAGCAATATTTGAATTTTTTAACGAGGCGTAGCCGAGTTGAGTATATTTTTTTTTATTACTGAACGTCGTCATCGATTTCCTTTTAGCTCGTTTTATTACTTGGTATTTCTGGGGCTTGCCGCCGTGAGAAACTTACTAAAATGACGGTCGATAACATAGAAGATAAAGATTCAGTTTTGATTGTTAAAGTACCCGATACAGAAACAAACATAGACCGAGTCTTTACAGTGTCAAATTTGAATTATATTGAGATTTACCGAAAATGCGCAGCTCTTCGACCAAGAAATTCTACCAGTCGCAGATTGTTTTAAAAATATCAAAATAAAAGATGTGTTAACCAAGTTGTCGGCATATATTCTATTGGTAAGATGCCTAGCATGATAGCAAAACACTTGAAGCTGCCAGATTATGAGGCCTACACTGGGCATTGTTTCCGGAGAACTTCAGCCACACTCCTTGCTAATGCAGGGGGGGACAGACACACCGGAAAAGTCTAGGGATATTACAAATTTATCCAGCCATCATAAGTAATTTTATTATTTGCATTTCTGATATAATAAAATTAAAATAAACAAATAATTTACAGGACGTTTTGGAAATAAAAATGCGAAATTTACCGAATTTTTCAAATTTACCTTGATTTTTATTGAACTCAAAAAAATACACACATTTTTTTATTCTAAACTGCGAATTAATTAGATAAAACCATTTTTACTTAATAAAGGATATGGCCTCCTCTACAGTTCATTGCAGTCCTACATCGTCTCTCCATGCTCTCGTTGATCTCTTCTTGAGATACAGCCTGCCACGCTGCATTCACGGCCCGAACCAGATCCCTACGAGTTTCACGGGGCATACCCATTCTCAAATTCTTCTTTGGACCGCGTCCCATACGTGCTCCATGGGGTTGAGGTCAGGAGATTGTGCCGGACAGGGTAAGATGTTTAATTGATGAGCATTGATAAACTCACTTACCACTCTGGCTGTATGAGGCCGTGTATTATCATGCATGAGAATGAAGTTTCTCCCAAAATCATTGGCATATGGTAACACGACAGGCTCAAGAATTAAATCAGGATATGTGATTCCTGTTAGAAACCGTTCAAGAAAAACGAGATCGGTTTTTCGGCCTAACTGGACTCCTCGCCAGACCATAACTGTTTCACCTTGATAAGGGTGCACCTCCTGAACATGATCCAACCGAATAAGATTTCGCGGTTCTCACCATACCCTAAGCCTTCTCGAATCCGGATGAATTCCAAAGCGTGACTCATCCGTGAAGAGAACATTGGCCCATTGTTCATTCGACCACTGAACATGATCTTGAGCCCACAGATATCGTACCTCTCGATTTCCTCTCGTTAAGGGTTGAGATCTCCAGGGGCGTCTGCTTCTTAAGTTGACCTCTCTTAATCTATTGCGAACAGTGTCAGGACTAACGGTTACATTATGTGTTTCCTGGAGAATTAAACTAAGCTTTGGTGCTGTAAGAGTCGGTCGGCGTCGAGCATTTAATTGTAAAAAATGATCTTGCTGAGGGGTAGTAATGCGATGTCGCCCTGTGTGCCTTTCAGCAACATCACCACTTTCACGGTAGCGTGCACTTAATCGCGATATTACACTTTGCGTTGTATTTAATGCTCTAGCTACGTCGATTTGGCGCATTCGATCTTCGAGCATACTCATGGCCCTTAGCATTTCGTCTCTGTTAAGATGTCTACGCTCCATAATGTCGTTTAATACTAAACAGAGTTATTTGAATGAACACTGGCCAGTTATCATAAAATCATAGCCAGTACAGGTTAAATTCGAACAATTGATGCTAGGTGCTTTTTATACATTTGACAAAAAATGCACAAACACTTCTGCAAGTATCCCAAATTTAGAAATAACTAGTGCGACTACTTCGTTTCAGTCGAAGTAGAAAGAATCGGCCTAAAAATATGTGGTTGTTTATTCAAAACATTTATTTTTAACTTTAATAAAATTATATCCCTAGATTTTTCCGGTATGTGTATTTAGTTTGAAGCGCCTTGAAGGATGGAAATCTTTGACAATGGCCGAGGGATACGTCGAGGATTCTATCAACAATAAAATTCAAATATCAAATAAAATTTTAGTGTGTCAAATATTGGGATCAAGTACCTCTACATCAAAATTGGATAGTGTCTCAAGTCCCAAAACCCCCATATCTCAAGCAAAATCAGAACTATCTAGTTTGGGATTAAATGCGTGTACTGGTTGTACTATTAATGTTAATATTGTAAATAATAACTAGAATGTGCATTAGTGTTAAGTTTGATATTTGTTATTTGTTTATTCTTGAACATTTCGAAATAAATAATTAGTATGATTTAGTTCTTAATTTTTCAAAAATCAAAATTCCAAAATCCCATATAATTTACATGCAGTGTGCGAAATAGGCATTTCGCGCATTTCTTCGCGACCGTGTCATGGTAAGGTAGGAAAATGAAAAAAACAGTCACTTCGCACATTGCTATCAATTCGCGAACCTTTTCATTTTTTGAAGTTTGTAAAAAAAAGTATTTGCAAAAGTTTACCTTCGAATAAGTAAAATTTATAATACGGCCCACAGAAGCTACAATTAAAATATCAGCAAAAATGTGATTGGGTCATTTTCAAATTCGATGTCACATTTTGTTTACAAAAATTTGAAGGTACCAAATACAGCAATTTTGTATAAAATAGTTATGAATTTCCCAACTTGTGAAAAGTTGTGATGGTTAAACGGCATTTTGCTGGAAATAGTAATCTCGATGTATTAGATATGTTCGCAGCTTAGTCTCCGGAAAGCCTATATCAAATAAGTCAACAATTTAAAGAATAAACCAGAGGTTTGAAACTAAGCACACTATGGTATTAAGCACATGGAAGTGTGAAGACAAAACTAATATAACAGAAAGAACATCCTTCAATCATCTCTTCTCAGTCATGTCGAAAAAATTAATGTAAAAAGTAAAAATAAAAGAAATTAAGTAAAAAACAACTACCTAGTAAACATTCATTTAAAAAAAATAATGTAACGTTTTTAGTTCGTTACATGTCTTTGATTATGATATATGATGTCTGGGCACAACCCTAATACTGTGTGGTCACAACTTGATCATTTTGTTTTTGTTTGTGTTGATTAATTGATTGCAATTAATTTTACAACTTTCTGTGATTATCGATAACTGTTAGGGCGAGCTGCTAAACTAACATTTAGGGTTATTTTTATGTACGTTAGAGTTAATCTCATCTCGTTTATTGTTTAGTTTACCTTCAGGTTTCTATGCCAATGTTTTTTATGCCAATTTTTTATTTATTTAGTATCCGATTCACTATGTTTCACCATCTAAACCTTCAGTGTTGTCAGTTGCTATCGACAGTTGTTAGACTGTCCTGTTTGGTACTTTAGGTACATTTTGAGTTTTTTGTTATGACAGTTATACTAGGACCGTTATGTTGATACAGGAAGTGTATCCTTTGAGTTTTTTTGAGTGTATGACGAGGGTGACTTGTCATATTTGATACGCGAGGTAGGTTCATTTTGTTTATTAGACCGTGTTTGATTTTAAACAAGAGTTTCGTGTTCTTAGGGTCTTACGGACGGACATTGTCTTACGGACAAGTGTCCAAGGTATGGACTATTTTTAAAGGTCCTAGTAGTGTTCTCTTGTGCCACTATCTTATGGACGGATGTCCCATGGACAAGTGTCCCCAGTAGGATTGATTTGTCTTACACATAGAGTGCCCCAGCGTGGATGTGGCTTGAGCCCCGTGCTGCTTCACCCCCATTTCTAAGCCTGGATCGCCGACAGACAGTACAGAGATGCTAGACCTCCTCGCGCTGCTACTGTGAAGCAGGTTTACATAAAAGAACAGCTAAGTGTATATTTAAGTTCTAGTTTTGCATTTAACATCTAAAATGTTTTCAGTCTTAAACAGTAACGTACATTTTAAACAATAGCGTACAGACTATATTTAGTGGTTAGATTATTAAGGATATTTATGTCGATGCAGTAGTAAAAGTGTGATTTAGATTTTAGATTTCATAATATCACGCATTGTAATAGTATTACTTTCTATAGACATTATTATTACGCTATACTAACAGATGAATAACGAGATAGATTCTAGAATCTACAGGTTGCAACACATCTGATTTAACACCGTATAAATTTAACAATTTAAATAAAGTAATGCTACTTTTCCTATATTTTCTATAACGTTACACGCATTGTATTTTCTTTATAGTCTTTTCATAGAACGTATTTAATATTATTTACATATATAGTTTTACTCAACAAGTAACCACTATAATAATTATATTAATTGTACAATGCTATTTACCATCAGAATTCATCACGAATAAATATAGTCATTAGTTTTAAGTATTATACAACTGTGTTTTCTTTCTCTGTACATGCCTGGCGCCCAATATCTATATATCTTTTGTTTATTACTATGGATTAATTTTCTCTCTAGTGAAATACCTTATCCACGACTGCTCTCCGATGAAAAGCTGCCGTTCGCAGTGGTAGTTGTTTAAAAAAACGCTACAATAATAAACTTTGGTTTGAAGTTAGCCTATACCAACTCTATCCTAATTTATTAATTCCTCTGTTGGGATATTAATTTTAGCTTAGATTGTCTTGAGTGTCTTCATCGATTACAGCTTAATATCACCTAGGTTTAATTAATATCAGATCGTCATTTAATTGGTCTTATACTTGACAACTTTTAAGCCCAGTTGATATATTCAGATTTTAATGTAGAAAGTTGGTGTACACCGTGTGTCCCTTTAGAAAAATCGTACACACTATTCGAGAAACAATACGAAACATGTCAAGGTCGCGTTTCGTCGCCCAACTTTGAACACATTTCGTTTAATTTCCAGCCCACTTCGGTTTGCCTCGGCCTACTATCGATTCTTAAAAACGCCTGAAAGCTACTCGTGAGGAGGGCGAGGGGAGATATTTTTTGGCGTTTTTTTTTTGTCTTGTTCCATTTTGTTTTGTTTTGAGCTATTTCCAAAACGTGGTGGTATCTGTACCGGAGGCAAAGGACTTTTTTTCATAAATCTCAGTGAAATAAGTAAACCTAGACGTTTCTAAAATAGTTGTTGTTACGATAATATTTCGTTAATTACATCTAGTTTTATGTTATTTATTTATTTATTTATTTAATGTACTCCATTCAACAGCAAGCGCCAATTACAGAATGGGTCGTACTGTATCGATTACAAATTAAAATTAAGCAATTTATAGATCATAAACAAATTAATTATAATAAAAGGTACAAAACAAAATATATACAAAGTAAAAAACAAAGATCAGATCAACAAAATTGACACAAAAAAATGATAAAGAACTAAGAAACTTCGTAGAAGTCAGATGATTTTCAATATTACGGCAGTAGTTTTTATACGCCTTTTCAATATCGGCTTTACATTTTGCTCTGAGATTTCTAAATTCTTGCAGGTCTAGGTTGTTCATAGTATTTTTATATTTCTTCCAGCTCCGAATTTTTTTCCGCAAGGTATCAATTATTGAAGAATCGAACCATGAAGGGTAAAGTCTCTTATGTTTTTTAGTCTTTGGCACATACATATCCAAACATGTATAAATTGTTTCATAAAATTTTTCACACGCCAGATTAACGTCAGTTATACAATTAAAAAAATCCCAATTGATGTCCGTCAAATGAGCATACAAATTATTAAAATTGGCTCTTCTAAAATTATAGAAAATATTATCGATTTTATGATTATTGCGCCTATTAGAATGTTTAGTTCGAAGATACCACTAATGCAGGATGATAATTATCTTCTCCAATTAGAACATCCTCAGCTTTTTCAATTGAGCCCAAAAATTCGTTATTTACAAGAATTAAGTCTAGTAACCGGTTATTAACAATGGTAATTAAATTATGTTGCTCCAGATTTAAACAGCTTTTAAATTGAATATGGTTATATTGATATATATTCCCCAGAATTAATATTTGAACAAGCGTGTATTATAGATATGTATAGTAGATATTTAGGAACAAAACTTTTCACTTAAAAGAACTTGCAGGAATATAATTACAACATTTTTATGATGTAATTTTATTATAATCAATTAGTATATAAAATTGTATATGATATGTTTACGGCCTTAATTGATTAATATAAGAGTAGTACTGCTTGATGAGTTATACTGGTAACATTATCAATATATCCGTTTGGTAAAATTATTATATGACCCGATATCAACAAAAATGGTCCACGGAAAGTATTGTTCTTTTATTGTTCTTAAGAGAAATCTGTAAACGATATTATAAATCTATTCAACTAGTATTTATTATGCAGGGATTTAGACAATTAAAAGTAAAAAACAAAACCAAATTCGTAAACTAAACTTTGCTACAGACTGCACTTTAAATGTTACTTTACCATAACCAGAAATAATAAATAAATTGGACGATTTTTTTAAATAATTTTGTGTATATTTTGTTGATGAGGCGCAATACCGTGGATTATAAGCGGATAAATGGTAGTTAGTCACTGATGTATATTTTTTTTACTATATTGTGATTAATAATATTAGACAATAATTAAAACTAAATATTTTTGTGGAATCTTCGAGGAATAGCCAATTTAATTAACCATCGGTAACTGTTTTCATATCAGTTTTTCCATGTTTACTTATTTTTCTGAAGCCAAAACAACGTTTGACATTGATTGTGATATTTCACAAAATAGCAGGATAAATATAAGCCCGTGTGAACCCAGATTAACAATAAAGAACAAACAACCAATCACGGCGCGTCTCGATCAATTTCAAGAAACGTCGGAACTAATTTTTATAACACGGGCTTATATGTATCGTACTATTTCCAGAAATGTTTTGTGAAATGTTTCACGAGATATTTCCAGAAATATTTCGTAAAACATTTCGGTGATAGGGTAGCAGCTGTTTATGATATTGTCGAAGCTAGATTGAGGGATGGCGTCCAAACTACTTAAAAGTTACCAGATATTTTAGAAATAAAACGACTAGAGAATGTAACCAAATATTCAAAAGAGCACCACAATAGACCTAAATACGTCGCAGTAGAACGATCCAATAACCAACTCAAAAAATCTAATCTAATCTGATCAAATAATAGCTTCGAAAAGAAACAGATAAGATTGATCAAACAAGGGAACAGATAACGCGGAACTAAGAAAAGAACTCGCTTTAAACTATACCACGCTTTTCTATAGAACAACGGCGCAGACAAAGTAACGCAATTACGTCCCGAAGCCCCGAGTCCCTTAAATGGCGTCCGCAAATCGCTTTAGAAGCCGAAATTAAACATTTAGCTCGACCTCGGGGCACTTACCGTTAATTTCGTTAAATTCCTCTTGCGCTGTCGCTGGTTTTGTATTTTTTCCCCACCCCCGTCGCCTTTCTTCGCCACCCATCCCTTTTATTTCTTTCTTTACGCGGCGGCGTTGACAATTACGAGACGCCTTTGTTGGAAGGGGAACAACGGCAACGCTGGCGCCGCGCCACAGAAACAGGTTTTTCGACACCGGAAATAGTTTGTTTGGTTTGTTCGATCAGCTTCTGGATGTGTATGTGTTTGTATTAGTAATGGGTGCCGACTAATTTTTTTAGTGAATCTATTGACATGGTTCAAGTTCTCATCTTTGTAAAAGTGAACAAATTCACCTCAAATATCCATTTAGTTGATCAGTTTTGTTAAAAACAAATTCGCAATGAATTATCTCTCCAAAAAAGTCCTATGGGTATTTATTTCGCCACTGTAAGAAAATCTAATCCACAAAATAAAATAGTTATTTTTTGTAAGCACTGCTGCGTTAATCGACTAATTGTCAGCAGTGGTTTAATAATAGGCAAATTTGCCTAAGGGACAAAAAATGCTTAACGTTTCGGAAAGTATACCTCTTTCCATCGTAGGAAGCAAAATGCAACTATTCGAGAACACAACATTTTTTATAACAGATACGTCTACAAAAACCGTTGACGTTCTGTTAAAATGACATTATATCAAGTTAAATTTCAACATTAACAATTACTACCTTCAAACTTTCTGTATTTTTAATTTTTACGTATGCTATGTTTATTTATGTTATGTTCTTTAAAATCAAAGAAGCGATTGCCATACATTAGTAACATCTACAGATGCATGAGCAATACATTTGTTTTCATTAGATTGTATTAAAAAAGCCTGTTTTGTTTTTCTTGTAGAGGCTATCGCTCTTTCATTATAATTTTTGTATCGTTAAAATCTATTCTGTGCCCTGTGTCCCAGGAATGCTGACAAATCCTAGATCTGTGAAAGTCGCCCTTTCTTAAATAATATTTATGTTCTTTCATTCGAACATTTAAGGGTCTAGATGTTTGACCAATATAAAAGATTAAGAAAAAAAAATCGCTTTAAACCATACCACGCTTATATTATTATATTTTTAGCAATGGGTGCACGACTAATATTTTTGGTGAATCATTATTTCACAAGGTTTTCACCCGAATTTTTTGAATCAGCGCCCTCTATTAGATATGTAAATAGTCAACGTTTGACTCACATTTAAAAAAACCAACTAATGTAAATCGTCTGATCTGTTCAGCTGATGAATTTTAGTTTTTCCAATTCATTTGAGATTTACTAGTTATTCAAAACTAAAATACTCAAATAATGAACAATAATACTTGAAAATAAGAAATATTTTTTATATTTTATTTTTGGTACGTGGATGTGGTGTTTTGTTTAAAATATACCCTTGTTTGTTTTGTATTAACACATACCGTAATTTTTTTTAATAAAATAACTAATTTTTTCAGTTATATACGGTTTTTTTCACAATATTTTGAAGTAATCACTCATCACACAAATTTTAAATAGATTAATTTTCTGCTATGCGTCCCAGTTGTACCAATTTATTTCTTTCTAAAATAAAATGAACTACTTTGAAATTGAAATAATAGACACATATATCACTGTCAAGGATTTTGTCACTGTACAACTAGAAGTGTAGTGTTGTCAAGAATCGCAGTGAAATGTAGGGTTACGGTTTTAGGTAAAGTGATAAAACGACGCCTTAACTTAATTGCATCGATCTATCGGAATACCATTTTCTAATGTTAGTTAAGTTTTTTACTTTAAATCTGAATTTTCCAAGTCGTTTCTAAATATTTCAAGTCGATGTGTCAACACTGGGAATCGAACAAGCTAAGTTTGATTATCGATTGCTGCCGGCGGCTCTCAAAATGTTGCCATTATTTTTTTAACATTTTCAAAGTTAAATAACTCGGTTATTATTAATTTATTTTAAAAATAGTAAAGAGAAAATATGTTTCTTTTGTCCAGATCTACCACCCTTTGAAATACTTGCATTTAATTTTAGGACATCTTGTATAATATACCTTAGAGCAATATTCAAAAATATGTAACGGATTTTGAAAACGTTGCAATTTTCACGATCCTTTTTTAATATTCGTTCAATCATTGCCCATCTCTAGTTAGCGTTTGTAGGGGAAGTGGGAGAAGGAGGAGACAAACCGGAAAATCTCGCGTAAAGCAAACGGAATTACACGATTAAGTGGTGGATGGCGAAAGAAAATTGAAGTTTCTGTTTGTCGAATGGGGTTTTGTCGGTTTGTTGTTGTTGTTTTTTGTGTCTGGATGTAGAATCGACAGCTTTATGTGCGAGTTTTTTTTCTGTTTGCGTCTTTTTGCGGAGTTTCTTTATCCGGGTTTATTTATTTAATTACTTTGTTTTATATCGTTTTACTACAAACATACTCTGTTTTACGACTCAGGTAAGATTTCGACAGACGAAGACAGAAAAAAAGGCACATGACGTCCATACCAATCTATTCCATCATCATCATCATTCTCAGCTGAGTCAACTATTCAGCATTTCCAATCATGGTGTAGCCTCCCTCACATGTCTAGATACTCTCTTTGTAGTTGGACTCATTGTTGGAATGGGAAAGCAACCGAGTAATGAACACTAAGAGATAGCAGTCTACACAGATGCTTCCGCAAATTCAGGGGGCAGAGTTGTAGGCATCTTCTCAGAGAAACTAAACATCCGACAATCTTTGAGGCTATCGGATGGCTGTAATGTTCTCCAAGCAGAGGTTTACGCCATAAAGGAAGCGGCTAGATGTACACAAGAGAAAATTGCTGATAGAGCAATAGGGGATATAGTGATATACCCTGACAGCTTGGCCGCTTTAAGAAGCATCACCATGCAATCAGTGAAATCGAAAACTGTGATGGAATGCCAAGAAGCACTGTCCTGGCTGCGTCGGGGCGGGGCTACTCTGTGCTGGGTGCCAGGGCACAGCAATGTGATGGGCAATCAGGAAGCAGACAGACTCGCCAAAGACGGGGCCAGGGGAGAGGCCGTGGCAGATGACCTACCACTTGTGACGATCAACACACTGAAGGAGGCTATAGGAACTACCATCAAAGCCAAGCAGCAAGAGATGTGGCAACACCGTGAGGACTGCGCTACAGCTCGAAGACTATGGCCAGTGGTAGATAGCAAAAAGACAAAACAACTTCTAGAGCACAAAAAGGACCTAGTACGCATAATTGTAGGTGTCGTCACTGGAAACTGTCCCACGGGGGTAAACCTCTTAAGATGGAAAGTTTCCGACGACGACTACTGCAGAGAATGCGGAGAGGAAGAAGAAACCATAGAGCACCTGCTGTCCGGCACTGGAATACCGACGCTTTAAAACTTTAGGGCAAGGTTTTTTGGAGGGACTAGAGGAAGCAGCAGAAGCCAACATCAGCGACATCGGGAACTTTGCAAAGAGCTGGAAGTACTTTAACGCAAAGAAATAATGAGAGGAGGGTTTGGTAAAACAACACAGGGGTATCGCAATGGGCCCAAGGCCTCCGAGTGAGGGATCAAATATGATCCCAAACCCCAGCAACCTAACCTAACCTAACCTGGACTCATTGTTGTCTATTGTTGGATATGCGGGCCCAAGTTATCCCTTCTAATTTCCTAATATTATGGTCCCACCTCAGGTTAGGTTTTCTTTTAGGTCTCTTAATTCCTCGTGGGTACCATGCTGTATTTTTTGTGGCCTATCTGTTGTCCGTCCTTTTTCAGGTGTCCACCACAGATGTCCTGCCCATTGCCACTTGAGCGATTTGATTAAGTGGATGGCATCTATTACCTGGGTCTTTTGTCTTCTACACTCTATTCTTTTACCACGTTCACTGGTCCAATTTGTATTTGCTAGCATTGCAATGTTAACAATCACTAAATTTCCGACTTTCACTGTAACATATACATATATTGGCGAGAGTTATACAGAGAAGACCAGGCTACTAGTAACATAGCAAGTTGCCGGACGAATTTACGTTTACCCGTTTTGCGTTCGTACTCGAGAGTCAAAGCCGGCTAGTCGGCTGGTCAGGCAGTACGCAGTTGCAGTCGGTCATGACAGACTAGAAATACGACTCGAGGAGTACCGAGTATTTATTATTTTCATTTTAAGTGTTTACCTTCACTTAAGGTAACATTTAAAATGAAATTACTTAAATATTTATTATTTGAGTGTGTTTACAAGCCAAAACTAAAAATAAATAAATTCTCTAAACCCAAATAAAATAAAATATTATTCTAAATAAAAAAAAGTTATAACAAGTGTTCAAAAAGACCATCTTCTTATGCTAGCCAGAAGCCCTGTATCTTGATACAGTAGGTAAAGGTGGAATTGGCCTGTGTACAAAAGTTTGTGGAAAAATTGTTTGTATATCCCGATAAGACCTATTATGGAAATACCATTTTACAATTTGAATTTTCTCACGAACTTCGTAAACATCCATTATTTTACTTAAAAAATAAATTTTACACGAGAACTGTCGCGAGAATCTATGTATTCGTTTTGGCTATTAAAAGACGAATAAATACAAATTCTGAAACATTCTTATCTTATCTACCTATTTTATCGCATTTTTTCGCCTGCTTTTTATCCGGCGGACGAGTATACGGTAATTCGTCCGGTTCTGCCTATGTTACTACTACGGTGGTCCGGTCTGTATGTAAGGCCTGTCTTAAATTAAAAAAAAGGCATATCTTATTGTTTGCCCAACATATTTTTGATTACAATTTTTACACGAAATTTCATAAATACCCCACCTTTTCAGTGGAAGTGTTTTATCTTTAGGATTACCTAAAGGTTGATTCTCACTATACCTTCTATATCAGTTTCCTAACTTATCCTTTCCGTTTACATAAAATATTATATCATGTAAACGAACTGGACAATGCACACTATCCGTTCCGTTTCTCTTCCGTTCCATATCCTTTTTTTGGCGGACGGACTGAAGCGTATCGGAAACAGCGTTGTCAAGTTCTTATAACTGTACCAGCCTTGTTAAGATTTTGCTGATATTTACTTATTCTTTCACCTCTTAATTAAATGTATTAACTTTCTCAAAAGGTAAAAATTTTTAAAATAAAACTTTCGTAATGATATAAATTGTACAATAAAAAATATAGAACTGATACGGAACGGAAGCTTACGTATAGCGTCAATACAATAAAAAATACGGAACGGATATGGAATGGAAACGGAAGGTATAGTGAGAATCAACCTTAATAGTTGTAATTTATTATTTGCCTCTATGAACAAGTTAATAATTGACATTCTGGAAATTATTTTTAAACCACGGAAACTCTCTATCAAACCGGTTTGAAATATTAGACCAAAAATCTAGGTTCTCTCCGAGGTTCTCTCCTATGTAGTAGCCACATAGTTAACTAGCATAAATACTTAACATTTATACTATTGTGAGCTAGGCTAAATTTAATTCTAGCCTTTAATGAAAAGGAATATTTTAGCCGGTTCTGTACATGTTCGAGGGGAGCTATTTCGCTAAGTGGGATGTAGTGGCGTATAATATTCGCTGTCTCTGTATACACTTCAATTGAGTATTTGTCTTTATACGGAAATGGACTGCCTAATTGTTCCTGTTTAAATATATCAACATCAATTTGGGGTTATGTGCCTTTGTTCAACAAAAGTTATCGAATAATAATAAATAGGTCGCCATAATTACTTATACCTCAGAATTTAAAGCGATTAGGTGAAAATTTCAATTGAAAATTACTATATTAAATGAAACATTTGATTTGTTCCACTATAGGGTGTTCAAAACCCGCACTGTAAAATTTAATTATTGATTTTTAAGCGGTACTCCCGGTATTTTTTACCTGTGAGATATTGACATTCTGAATAGAATGGCATGTTATACAGACCGGACCACCGTAGTAGTAACATAGGCAAAACCGGACGAATTAGCGTATACCCGTCCGCCGGATAAAAAGCAGGCAAAAAATGCGATAAAATAAAAATAGGTAGTTATGTGATAAGAATGTTTCAGAATTCGTATTTATTCGTGTTTTAATAGCCAAAACGAATACATAGATTCTCGCGACAGTTCTCGTGTAAAATTTATTTTTTAAGTAAAATAATGGATGCTTACGAAGTTCGTGAGAAAATTCAAATTATAAAATGGTATTTCCAAAATAGGTCTTATCGGGATATACAAACAATTTTTCCACAAACTTTTATAGACAGGCCAATTCCATCTTTACCTACTGTATCAAGAGTTATTAATTATTTTGAAACACATGGGTGCGTGTTCCCACAAAAACAAAAAAAGCCTGATGTGTTGATTAATGAAGAACAGGAGTTAAAGCAAGCGTTCATTTGTGCTACCGCGGATCAAAATTCCACGTTTTCATGTAATCAAATTGCTGAGGTTGTTGTCCTGCCCACAATGCCCGTATTGTTCAAGAATATTTGAACAATACTTTTCCCAACCGTTTAATTAGTGGATATGGAACTATTTTGTGGCCCGCTATCACCAAATCTTTCTCTCAATGACTTATTTTTGTGGGGTTATGTAAAATCCAAAGTGTATGGTCATATTAGGGCTAATAATCTGGATGAGCTTCAAGTAAAAATACGAGAGGCTTTCCAAACTATTAGCCCTAATATGTTAGCCAATGTCAGACGGGGATTTTACGGCCGCCTAGGCTTCTGTCTAGCCCAAGAAGATGGTCTTTTTGAACACTTGTTATATATACTTATATATATAGATAACTTTTTTTATTTAGCGTAATATTTTAGTTTTTTTTGGGTTTAGAGAATTTATTTATTTTTAGTTTTGGCTTGTAAACACACTCATAATAAATATTTAACTCCGTCATGACCGACCCGTCCAAGCACAACTGCAACTGCGTACTGCCTGACCAGCCGACTAGCCGGCAGTGACCCTCGAGTACAAACGCAAAACAAGTAAACGTAAATTCGTCCGGCAACTTGCTATGTTACTAGTAGCCTGGTCTTCTCTTTCTTTCAATTTTGGCATTTTCAATTTAAAAAACAGTATTGTAAGTTTCAATCCAGAGTGCCATACAACCACTAATAATGAAGGAGCATTGAAAAAATAGATTCTATCATCTAAAATATTTTTCGTGTTCTTTCTTATTTGGATAATAGATGCCTAAATCGTATTTTTAATCATAATTAATTTTTTCTCAAATGGAATGAAGAAATGGAACAGAATGCTACTTTCTATCAAATAAACAAGAACAACGTAAAATTAAAAACTAAAATCAATAAGCTAATTCAAATCAATTGCAAATAGATCAATTCGAGGGAATTCACCCCCAATATTTGTACACTGAAATTCCTTTTTTCGGAAAAAGTTCTTCGAAATTCTCTGCAATACATTTAAACTACCTAGCTGAATTTCGTTGGTCAGATAAGTCTCAGATAAATGAGGTCTAAATTATAAGAAAATGCATTTTCTACGAAAACTTGAAGAGATGGGTAAGAAATGGTATAATACAATTTGATAGACAATTACATTGTGCATCTGATTTACATATATAGGGTGTTCAATTTAAACTAAACAAGTTATTGCCGTTTAAATCTAGTAATTATTTAATATAAATTTTTGTACACTCTGTATAAGGTAGTAAAATTTTTATTATTGCAACACAATATCTGATCAATAGATAATCTTCAGTAAATATTTAGTATAAAAACTTTGATACCCTGGGAGAAATGAAGCCTTAAAATTTTTACTGCAATTTCATAAAATTGAAAATATTTCAAAAACGGTAAGGTTTAAGTGTGATAAACCTTAATCAAATTTAGCTTTATTTCAATCGTAGAATCGAAAAATAGAATAATATACAGGGTGTTCCTTTTAAAGAAATACAACTGTAATATTTTTAACTTATTTGGGACACTCTGTATCTTGTAAAAATATTTTTAAATTCTCTAATAGTCCTTCAACGAACCCAAAACTTACAATTTGTGAAAATCTAATCGTTTAGCTACAATACTCCGTGTCGAATGTGGTGAATAACCCTGTATAACAAATTAGAAACACTACTAACAATAATAAACAGAAGATGGTCAGTTTTTACAGAATTGATCTAAGTGAGTAGTGACTACTATCTTTCTGATTAGATACCAAACAAGCGATGGGCCAAAGAAAGAGAAAACTGTCACAGAAAATTATTTCCCTTGTTAGTTTTTCATTATGTGTTTCACTATAAAAAAGGATACAAATCAATAAACCTAATTCAGACAAAAAAAATAAAACCTTGTTTGTTCCATCGACATGTCTTACACCCACACTCCAAGAAAAATATTCCCCAACATATTTATACAATTTTTTTCACCCCTATATAACCCTTATCTATCACCCTTAATTGAATAAGAACGCCATAATAAAACAGCTCACGAGTTGGGTTTGTCTTGTATAACAAAATAACTTTCGCTAAAACAAGTGGAATTGATTAAATTTTCTTGTTCCCTTTCATTTCTTTCGGAACAAGGAACATGTTCGGTGTAGTCGTTCTGCACCGGTCGTCTCGCCATTTTCCTCGCTCCAAATTGTTTTAACGTCAAGTCCAATTTGTTTGTGTCGATCCTTAGATCATATATAATATCTAGACACGTATTTTGGCTTGGTATACTGTAGCTAGAATAAATAATGATATATGTCAATGTAGGGGCAAATAAAAGTATTAATATATTTTGTACCGAGTAGGTATTGCTCACGCCAATAACGAGAAATTAACTATATCTCGAGACAGTAATGAAAACTTTCCTAAAACTATTTTATTTACAGCCTTACTATTAGTTTAAAAAGTTGCTATGTTGATAAAAGCCAAAAATAGTTACATGGGTAGCTTGCGATCAATTCTAGACAAAAAATAATAGTTAAAAAATTATTCCCTAGTAAGTAATTTTATAAATACGATCGAAAAAAAAACGGCGTCCAGTTGGCTAGAAAATGGCGATCGATGACATTTCCCATATAAATTTACATATAGAATGACAGCGATATTCATTTCATAGCCATCGCTTACGCCGTTTTTTTTGATCATACGGTTTATTATCTGGTAAATAGATAGATAGAAATTATCTATCTAGAGAGTGAACCAATCAATAATGAATAAAAATTCCTAAAATAACAAAAAAAAAATAAAATAAATTATTAGAATTGTTACAAAACCGCAGGTCGCGCAACGCTCAATAGAACGAAATATGCTGGGATTAACCAAGAAATGCCGTAAAAGTATAGAGTAAATACGAAAAAAGAACCAAGTACTTGATGTCATCAACAGAATCAAATTCCTCAAGTGGCAATGGGCAGGATACCTGGCAAGAAGGACTGACAACAGATGGACCACAAAAATGACAGCATGGTACCCACGAGGAATTAAGACCTAGAAGAAGACCAAACCTGGGATGGCACCATGATGTTAAGCAATTAGCAGGGATAATTTGGACCCGCGTAGCTAAAAATAGACAACAATGACAAAGACTACATCATAACTGGAAATGGTTGAATAAGCTGAAAGTGATGATGATGTCTTTATGTCACTTGTCAAAAATATAATTATGATATGTCAGTTATGTTTTTTTATATTTCGATATTTATTTATTTAGATATTTAGTTTTTATTATTATTAATATATATTTCTCCTGTAAAATTAACTATTTAACATTCATGCGTCGGCGCATCCAATTTACCTTCTTTTCCATTTGACAGCTTAATCATTTCGCCAGTTTCACGCTTCCACATGATCGAGGGTGTAGGGAAGCCTTTAGCCACGCAGTGCAGATTGACGTTCGAACCTTCTCTAATCACAACATCTGTGCTGGTAGCATAATCCAATATATCGGGTGGAACTGAAAATAAAATAAAAAATTGTCAATTAATTTTATTATTTTTCGCATCAGTATCAGAAGATCCCACTTCTGATGTACCACATTCAATGAAATTATCTATCTAGAGAGTGTTTTCACTATAAAATGCATTGCTATTATTAACCCATGTGTTACTGTGCATTATATTAATCATAAAACCTTATTAGTATTGGATTTTTAGAGGTTTATTATAGATTTTTATATTACGCTTTTAAAGCTGTAAAAAGTTATGTTCCTAATACTCGCTATAGCCAGTCCTTAAAATTATAGACATATAACATAAAATAACTGCCATTATCTACTAAAACATCGTTTTATTTGTAGCCATATCTACGTCATGTATACTGGGTATTTTTCAAGAGTGGCTCTTTTCAAGAGTGGAAAAATATATTTCTCCTACTTATTTATTAATGACTTTGAAACTATCAAAACATATTTAATAATATCTTAGGATTATGTAAAGTGATAAAAAATACAGGGTGTTCCATTAAAAAAAATCATCCCGATCCACTCAAACTTTTTTGAGCCACCATGAAGAGGTTAAAATATTTTCCTGAAATACATCCTTTTTTTATAATACTGTAAAATTTGGAAAATAAGTTATTCATAATAATGCTTTTATTTGTTCACTATTCTAATAAACAATATGCATTCCTTCGGAAACTCTCTATTTATTTATCTAGTAATGCTAAAACACTCTATTTGAAAGTCGATTAGAGAAAATAGTATGATTCATTGGCAAGCGATGTAAATATTTGAGATCAGGTAAAATTGTGATGTAAGAGGAGGCTTAGCTTGCCGGTGCGCGACAGGTCAGTCAGTAGTTGATAGGCCGGCCGGCTGTGTAGTGTTGTGTTTTGTCACAGAGCTGACAAATGGGGTTTGCGAGTCTTTTGACTAACATAGTTGCAAGTCGTTTAACTGTAAGCCAACGGGGTCGTTTGATCACAGGAAGAAAACCTCTTGTGACGTCCTGCCTTCGAGTTGGTCTTGAGAGTATGAGGTCTCCATAATGTCTTCTCGATTGACGATGCGGCGTTGGGGTAGTGAGCTACCCCAATTAGCTTATTCGATTGGGATGCGAATCTGTTTAGCGGCAGAATTGCGTCCGGGGGAAGCCCCTATACTATTTCAGGTGACACTAGCTAGTTGTTGAAGATTATTAACCAATAGATCCGAATAATATTTGAATTAGATGGAATGGGATATATTGAATAGAATATCAGTGATGTCAGTGGCTAGGGGGCGGAGTACCCCCGGGTGAGTCTTACTATTTAACTATCAATTTGATCCAGATCAGTAAATGTTTGTTTTGTTATTTTCATGTACAATGAGAGAGTGCTTGCCAATGACCAACTAAATGGATATTTGAGGTGAATTTGCATTGTGAGACCCGGTTGAGTAAGCCCCAAAAATAGCGATTTTACAATACATACTTTAGGCTTGCACTTAAACAAAATTCCTAACTTTTTTTTGTAAGAGCTACAGATGCCCGACGCACTATTGACGAACCCTGTACTATAGAGGTCACTTTTGAAAAACACCTGGTATGCCTCTTAGAGCTTCCACTATCACGACGGTATAAAAATCGTCGAATATTTCATTAAAAATTAATCAATCTATACCCGCTCTTCTCTAATCCGATAAAAAAGGGAGAAGAAAACGCTTAACAACGTGCAACAACGAGTGGAGGACGAGACTAAAAAATCTGTATAAAGGAGCCTCGGTTGTGGAGAGCTGTGTAGCTCCTAAAAACAAGCTATAAAAGAAGTAACGGTCGATTTACAGGCTCATATTCTTTATTAGCATACATTAAAACGGATCCCTTTCTGTTTTACGATGCTGTAATGTAACGAAAAACGAAGTGCCGCTTTTTACATAACAGACATATTTTTTATAAAGAATATATTTACGTTTTTTTATAAGGTCTATATGCGATATGCATAAGTAGATTTTTGTAAAGTCCATTAATCATAGCTTTATAAAAAAGATAAATAAAAACTGAAGGGTTCTTGCAGTATCAATATGTAATGTTTAAAATAAAAATATTTCTTGCCTTATAACATTGTGTAGCATTTTATTTAAAACTAGCGTGGACCATCGACTTCGTTCGCGTCGAATTAATCATTATTTGTAATGGTGATGATAAAGCAAAGCAAGAACTTCCATTAACATACAAACTGGATAAAATTTTCTCACATTTATGTCAGCATGAGATAAAACAATATGGCAATATTATTATATAACTTGGTAATATTTGAGGGGTAGTTTCATCTCGTTGGAATTTGACTTTCGAAAAATCCGTTTGCCAAAAATAAGCTTTTTACGTCAAGCAGTTTAAGCAGAATCGTGGTTAAGAAATTACCCAACTTTGTGGAGCACCCTGTATGATTTTTTAAAAAATTTCAAAATATGTAAAAAAAAAACAAATAAATTATGCTTGTCCAAGCGTTTTCCCGAAAGACTAATCGTTTTTAAATAACAACTATTGTAATATTTGAGGGGCGTTTTCACCCTCTTGAAATTTGAGATTTGAGAAACCCCTCCTTATTGAACCTCTACACCCCACAGTCAATCCGTTTGCCAAAAATCAGGTTTAAGCGTCAAGCAGTTTAAGCAGAATCGTGATTACTCAATGGTTATATTTTATGAAACACCCTGTATAAATTTATAAAAAAATCTTAAAATATGTAAAACAACAAAATAAAATATACGTGTTTATAAATTAAAAATATTTTAATATTTGAGGAATAGTTTCACCCCCTTAGAATTTGGGTTTCGAAAAATCCACTCTTATCGAACCTCTACACCCTAAAGTCAATCTTTTTTCCAAAAATCAGCTTTTTACGTCAAGCGCTTTAAGCAGGATCGTGATTAATCAATGACCAGAATTTTCGAAACACCCTGTATACATTTTTAAAAAATCTTAAAATATGTAAAAAAACAAAATAAAATATACGTGTTTAAGGTATTGTTCGGAAACTTGACCGTTTTTTAAATAAAAAATATTGTAATATTTGAGGGGTGGTTTCACCCTCTTGGAAACGGAATTTTGTCCTTTTGCACCTGACATTTGGTCCACGTTGTGTCCCTACATTTCACACCGGGAATAACGGAGGAATCTCCTGAATCCACACAAGTTTTCGATCCTGTCTGTCCAGAAACATCTTATACCACCATCCAGTTCCGGTAGACCACAACTAGCTTGTGACCTGAACGGATAAAACAGGCCATATCATTTAATTTTATATCTATATAATTCAAATTCCTTTTAATTCATTAAGCCCTTCAGGCATATTATATATTTGATTGCTTTAGAGTTCACTTTCATATATTTTACACATGTTATGCACATTTCTGATATTCACATAATACGTTTTTTTTTTGAATATGAAGAGTCCCTACATTTTGGTACCAAGATGGCCAGACTTTATGCGGAATAATCAGTATAAAATAATATTCAGAAGCGTGCAGTTTCAACTTACCATTAATAGTGATCTATTTTGATACATACAATACCAACAAATATTATCAAACATTAAATTTTTCATAGTCTGATTTAGTTCTATTTTACATTTAATGATTAATTATACTTAGTTATTAGTTTATCTCAGCGTTTCATTTGTGTAATTCCTAAAATAAGTAATACCTATATTCTGAGTTCATTTCTCAGTTTTCAACTTAGAAGTTTTCGAAAGTAAATGGAAAACTGAGTGGCGCTCAATATTCTATAGAGGCTTAAGTATCACAGTTTAATTTTCACTATATCACGACCCATTGCTCACCGGCGAACAGCTCCGTCGCATAGTATTAGTTGTTTTAATATTTTTCCAAAAGAAAATTCTTATAAAAAAACATTCATTCATCTTTTTTTATAACTTCTAATGATGCAAACTGCTGTTCTGTAAAATCTTCAGCTTTCAAAAATAATAAAAAACTGAAAATAACAAAAAGTTGTGTTTGTTTGCCGTTATGGACTCTCTCGTTATCAGTTTCGGGACTTATACCCCATCGTCAGACGAGCCAAACGGGCTGAATTTCCCAGATAGCAAACTCGGTAAACCAGACCTCAAACGCTAATGCATCAGTTGGGTAATGCCTGCTTTACGGTAAAAAAAAAGTATGCCACAGCATTTAGCGCAGCTGCAAATATTGTAGAAAGTATACGAATACCAAGAATCATGGTTTATGGTCCATAATTGCTCAGAGTTGAACATTTCTATTCCCAACATTAGAAAAATCTACTGAAGGCGGGGATAGAAATTTTCAACTCTGAGCAATTATGGACCATAAACCATGATACTTGGTTTTCGTATACTTTCTACAATATTTGCAGCTCCGCTAAATGCTGTGGTATACTTTTTTTACCGTAAAGCAGGCATGCATTAATCTCTAACTTGTAGTTATTGTTAAGTTCTGTGTACACTAGTGCTCTCCAACGGAATACAAAGGGTCAAGTTGCAATGAAGACTTGAAAGATAATATAAGGACACCTGAATATTACCATTGTTAATATGAGTATTATATTTGTAGAGAATTTTCAGAGCTTCAATTTTCTGTATAGTGTATTTTTTCCGAGATATGAGCTAAAAAGTCATAAAAGTGGCATTTAACCCCTCCCTTTTCCTCGAGCTCATTATCTATCTTCGGGTACTTTTGACACATATCAGCTCAAGTCTAGAGAAATCATTTAAAACCATTTTCAAAACAATGGGACTTTTTTCCACCGATTTCTCTAATTTGACTGGGTTAGTACAAAATAATTGGAAATAGCAAATAACCAAAAAAATATTGAAAATGATGATAATAATCTTCGTCAAGTTCGTGTAGAGACTAAAAAGAAGTCACGTACTATATTCAATTTTTTTAATATAATGAAAGTGCAATAGTAATTATATTACAGATTAAAAAATGTTATGTACCAAAAAAGTTCAGTTCTCTAACCAGTCAGGAACAGAGTTAATTTTTACGTACGTATATATTAAACTTTTAAACAAATTATATTTTAAACGCTTATGTAAACAATTCCAAATGATACGTACATTATTCATAATGGTTTATGGAAATTGCAGCAATGTAACTAGTGTCTATTTGCTTGAATAATTCGATAGCATCACACATTTATAAAGCAAAAAGTTTAAAATACGGTTTATTATTTATATGATGTGATTATTACAGAATAGTTAAACTAAATGAATTATATATTTACCAATTTAATGAGTACATATTGTACAGGATGTCTCATTTTCGTGTGTTTTATGGGGTCTATCGTTTATGTGTAGATATACAAAGATGCGGTTTATTTTATTAAAAATTCACTTGATAACTAGCAAAATTGTGCCATTTTAGAAGTAGTGAATTAGAAAACTATATAAAATTATTGCTTATAATGCTTAATCTTTTCAGTAAATACATAAATTCATTGAGACATCTAAGTAGCAAATCACTTTGTTTAATCAGTAAAATTTGGGCGTTGTTAATGTTTTACGATAACAGAAATGGTAAATCATAGCCACCTGTATTATGTTACTCTTACTAAATAATGACTTCAAAAATTATATTAAAACCATACAAAAAATCCAGAACCGTTCTGTTTTCCAAGCGGAAACCAACTAAAAGCGAAACTGAAGAACCTGGATGACTCCATCCGTAACCTGGAATGGGAGTCCTACTCCAACGGTCGAAAAAGTTCCTCACAAATTACGACCGAGAAAATTTAAAGATTTTCCTTAATTTAAGTAAAAATAATCTTCGGATTGTCACGGGATTTCTTACAGGACACTGTCTCCTCAACGAACACTTCAGTAGGCTGAAGCTGAGAAAAAATGACAAATGCAGATTCTGTGGGGAAAATGGGGAAACACCAGAACACCTAATCACTGAGTGCGCCAAGACGACGACTGTTCGTGCCATGAACTTTGGTACGGCTGATGTCAAGGATGGAGAGTTGGCATCTCTGGTGCCGTCACAGATACTGGCTTTTGTTAATGCCCTGAGACTATATGATGAACTCGTTATAACTCAAGAAAGGGGAACACACAATAGATCTGTAAGGTCGCGGTGGTTAACTCTCCTTTACTAGCTATTATGAAACTTTTCTCATCAAAAATTCAGTTGACTACAGAATTTATATTTAATTACCAATTACAAGACTCCATAAAATTAGTGCCAATAATGTTTCTTATCAGTAAAAACAGTAATTGGTAGAACTATCTAAGCCACAGAACAATTTTTTAATAAATCAATTTGAACGCTGTTTTACTATATACACATGTTTTACTATAATATAACTGGTGAATCATATCCAACTTAATTGTGTTACAACCATTCATTTTCAACTTTATGTCAAAGTTATATAGAATAAAGGTAACAATTATTAGCATATACGAAACTTAATTGATCAAAAATTTACATGATTACAGGCAAGGGTATGTCATTTTATAGGCAGTAAATAACAAAACAATATAAAATTAGTGCCTATAATGCTTAATCTTATCGGTAAATACAGCAATTATCTGCGACTTCTAAGCCACAAAGGAAGCAGGATATCCCAAAGGCATTATCCTAGATACAGGGACCATTTAACGTCCTAATTTAGGGGTTAGAATAGTTTTAACATAAAGACGCGTGAAAAGTAGGTGAAAGGAAGAAGGGGAAATCTATTTTAAACACATTTGCATATATGTTTATGTGTGCCTTTCAAATCAGTCTACTTTTCAAAAACGTAACACCTCTGCGTTAATCCGTCGGAGATTAATTGGCAGTAGTGGTTTACTAATAAACAAATTTGCCTAACGGACAAAAAATGCTTAACGTTTCGGAAACTATATCTCTTCCCGTCGCGCGTCGTCGGAAGCAAAAAAAACACAAGGAAAAAAACTATTTAAAATATCTAAATGCAAATACTCGAGAACACTATAAATTTTTTTTCAAACAAATACGTCTATAAAAACGGTTGACATTCTGGTAAAATGATATTATATTAAATTAAACTTCAAAATTAATAATTACTACCTGATAACAATTACTGAATAAGGTAAAACCAAAAAGCTTCAAACTTTCTGTATGATTATTTTTTATTTTACGTAAGTTATGTTTATTTATGTTATGTTCTTTAGAATCATTGCCCTACAAAACTAGAGCTCTTTCAGACGAGGATAAAACAAATTTCAGTGCGGTGCAGTCGTATTATTGTATTATAAAATGAATATTGAAGCGTGCGTTCTGCTGTGGCATATATATGATAATACAAAGCTTATAAATTTTTCATTACGACACAATTCATGGTTCTCTTATTAATAAATACAATAGTTCGAACTCACTCTCACTACTGAATTATTATTTTACTATAATAAACCTACAATAAATATTCTGTTTGCCTGTGAAATCGAACTTTTTGTATCGCAAAAGTATGCGAGTCTGAACAGGTCCATAAGCTACTATGATAATTCTGGATCCCGGATATCCACATTCAAAAATTCGGCGGGGCGATACTGTATGCGTCGCCGAATGCCATGTGTAAGGTACAATTTAACTACATGCTTTTTCTGTATCTGAGATACGCGCGTCTGGGATACAGCGTCCTCGTCTGAAAAAGGTCTAACCGCTACAAACAGATGCATGAGCAATACATTTATTTTTATTAGACTGTATTAAAAAGCTTCTTTTATTTTTCTCTTAGAGGCTATCGCTTCTTTCATTACAAATTTTGCGTTGTTAAGTAACGGTTATCAGGAAGTAATAATTGTGAAATTTGAAGTTTAACTTGACATCATGTCATTTTAATAAAACGAAAACGGTTTTTGTAAATGTATCTATCTTTTTTGCTTCCGGGAAGAGACATACTTCCCGAAACGTTAAGCATTTTTTACGTTAGGCAAATTTGTTTATTAGTAAATCATTGCTGACAATTAGTCTCCATTGGATAGAGGCACGATATAGACTTTTTTACAATTTATCTCTAGACAAATGTGAGATCGGATATCTCATGAGTAAGAGTTACTTTAGACACTCCCTAAGTCGGTAGGCCACTGACCATGATATGGCCGAGAACCGCGGTTCGGATTCCGCGTAAACAAAGTAGGCCCCGTCCAGATTAGCCCTGGCAGCAAAAAGGAGACGTTAACTGAAATCTTTACTTTACTTTACCAGGTTTGAGACAAGTTGGAAACTAATAATCCGTAGAATCAAATTGACAACCGGTTAGATATAATCTGTCCAACGACAAGATCCTTGACAGTGATAGATGTGTCTGTCATTTTAATTTCAAAGTAATCTATTTTATCTTACAAAGAAATAAGTTGGTACAACTGGAATGCATAGCAGGAGATTAATATATTTAAAAGACTGATAAGTGATCATGTAATGTCGATATTTTACAGCTACTCCAATAGTATATGTTTAGTACGATCCTTGTACCATATAGAGTGACGCACTTATCTACGATGAGATATACAAACTTTATTGATGGTAACTTTATTGGTGTATAAGACTTTCTGCCTGGACAGCGAGTATTAACTATAAACTGTGCTCTGGGTCTACAGTTAATTTTCCCTCGATTTTTCCTCCAAAGACACAAAACACACGTAATAACACGAATTAAAGTGTATCATCTTCCAAAACGCAGATATTTGAGACAGTTGACATAAAATTATAACCTATAATTTGGCAAGACTTTGACAAGCCTCAAAAATCTAAAGGCGAGTTCATACGCATCGGCGTCCGTTTGTCGTTCATCATTCCGTCAAACCATTAAAATTGAAATATAATCTGTCATTTTTGAAATAAACCAATAAAACTGGTAAAAAACAACAAAAGACGACGCATGACGGATTTATATTTAAACGCATCCATAGTTGACTTAAAAAATATTAGAAACTTTTATTAGTAAAATAAATAGACTGGTATGGACGTCATCTGGTTTTTTTCTGTCATCGTCTGTCGAAATGTTACCAGAGAAAAAAAACAGAGTATATTTCCCTGTGCGAACAAAGCTATCAATTCGCTCGTTAATCAACATAGTAATAACGAATATCTCTGACTAAGTCTCTTTCACTCTCTAACTCTTTCCAGTTCTCATTATGACAATGTCGCTGTCTCGCTCGTTACTCTATATCCTCCGCGTCAATTAGCTTTATGAAACGAAATTCCGGACAGAATATCCAGAAGTAATTAAGAAGTTCCGGATCGGAAGGCACCAATTAAAATCTCCGGATGGATTGCAGTCGAAAATTGAAACGACAGCTTGCTGAGGATAGGTTGAGGGGGAAGAGGAAAGAATGAAATAGAAAGGGATAGGGGATCTAGTCTCTTATCGTTATCGAGGAAGTTTGTATAATAGTCTCCTATACAAAATGGTCCGAACTGTATTCCGAAAATTTCGGCAGTATTTTATACAGGGTGAGTTTCCTACGATGTTCTCTATGAGTATCTCGGAAATTACTGGAGATAGAGAGTCGGTTAAATGGGGAACCCAAGTAGCATAGGAAGGAGAAAAAACCATTGACCACGGAAAATTAACCACTATTTGGTTGAATTTTACTTATATTTAACTTAATAAATTTCTTGTAGGGAATAAAGTGCGAGAAATCTAAAATTGAGGTCGTAAACTAGTTAATAATAACCTAAAATTATGCCTTTGAAAAGTAGCAACGTTGGAGTTAGCTGGCGTTGTTAAAATCTAGTTATTGATAACCCATTGAGGGCATTAGGACTACAGGGACTTAAAGTAGGTCAAATGTTACTTTATTATAACTTCAAATTTGTCTCGGGGGTCGAAGGCATTGTTTGGTTTTCAAGTTAGGTTAAAATTTAGTTGTCAATAACTTAAAATGGAGTTATTTAGGAGTTCTAATTTATTTCGACCTCATAAGTCGCTATTATGCTTCAAAGGTAAAAGTAACTTAGTTTTTTGACTTGGAAGAAAGTCAGACATACGGCAGGTTAAAAATTACCTCTTTTAATTTCCTCTGGGTGATTTCCGTTTAAAATAGTTTTCGAGGGATTATTACGTCATAGCACATTACCAGTGGGAAGGTGGGGAACGAAAGAATATTCAATGCGTTTCTTTTTTATTACCGACCCAATCTTAAACGTGTCCATTATGTGCAATAAAAACAAAAAGTCTTCTATAATAACACTCACAATCCCAAAACACAACATTTTTACAAATAATAAGCAAAGAAAACTAATTTGGTTTTTTAGTTAGTTAGTGTTTTAATTTAAAAGAGGATAAAAATTTGACATATCACATGACTCTCAATAAATATTCTCATTTTAGGACACATGATTACACTGTGAAAAGTTGATCGGATTGCTCGAAGATGTAATTACCGAACTTAGCATAAAACATCATTGTCAACTGTCACTCAAAGAAAATAAAAGTTTTCGGTTTTACCGGCATACGCCTTCGAGAAATGAGCTAGTATAGCCCATTTTTTAACTTGCATCTCGGAGGAAAAATACCTTAAGCAAGAAATCTTGACCTTTGAGGTTATTAATTTAAAGAAATCTTAACCTCATAAAAAGAAAGCGGACTTTAAGGTTTTAAAATTATGAAAAACCAAACCAAACCAATTTGTTTTCAAAAAATATTTGTTTGTGATATTGTTCTAAGCTATTGAGAAAAATAAACAGACGTTTATGAATAATACTACCTACCACAAGTTAAATTAACTAATTAAGAACTTTAAAAGTGTACCAAGGAAGTTAGCTGAAAAAAAGTTAGGTTAGAACCTTGAAAGTAACGATTTTTTATAAAATTAATTTAAAATGCGCATAAATATGCGCCTTTCAGATTTTTGAAAAAGTTTAGGGCTTACTACACATTTCGAAAAAAAAAAACAAATTTCGGCTATTTTAAAAATTGTCCCTAATTCCATTATAAGCTATTTTAGACAAAAAGTTTTCAGATAAAAGTTGTAGATAATCATATCCTTAATGAGATTGTGTCCTCCGCTTTTTTCTAAAGCCTTTCATTTTTGACATATGACACAAACATATGTTTTTTTAAATGGAAACCATAGTTGGCCATGACTTCATAAAAGGCGTCATTTTTTAAGCTTTTCAGCGATATAAGCTATAATATGTTTTCTTCGAAAAATTACTGAGTTATAGCCAATTCTTGTAATTTTTAAAGAATTTCACTTAGTTAGCCAGGGAAACAAGTTTAATCGTCTTTGCTCTCATAAATGTGAAGCTGTCACATCCAAACTTTGTAAATTAAAATAAACAAAAATTATAAATATGAATTTTTCAAATGAAAAAAAGCGTGTAGGATTACTGGTTCAACTTTTCTTGACCATACATTTTCAAGGATACGTTGACAGGTGAATGTTACGTTTTTTATAGAACGGTTTTCAAGAAAACTTAAATTTAGCTATAGCCAATTCTAATTCTTCTATCTTGACTAATATCACTTAGATTGCATGGTATTCTTATTCTGTTATGATTTATAACTTATAAAAAGTCAGAATATATTACTAAACGGTTCTTTACAGTTTACAATACACAAACTAAAACTTAAAAAAAATAATATCACTACATACACTTTAAGTTATTTTAGAAAATTGTTTTGAGTTACATCTTTTTAAAACTGAATTACTACTTATTCTCAGAGAAGAACCGGTCGACTAATTAAACTTCTCCCGTACCGCCAATTCGAGTGCCTCTCTTAATTCATAAGTTCTTTTTTAAACCTTATTGTTAACCATACCATATAAAAAAAATCTAAAATTGATAGGTCAGGTTATCGAGGAGGCCCATGCAATTGGTCCACCTCTTCCTATCCCTGAGTTTGCATAATTATGATATAAATAATTTTTAACATTTCTTTCATTATGGCGGGGGGAGGGTTATAATAAAGTCATGTTGGAACCACATTATTGTAACTATGGTAACACTAACAAAACATATTATAGGTTATACCGGTCAAAAGCTTAAAAATGGCGTTTTTTATGAAGTCATGGCCAACTATGGTTTCCATTTAAAAAAACATATGTTTGTATCATATGTCAAAAATGAGAGGCTTTAGAAAAAAGCAAAGGCCACAATCTCATAAAGGATGTGATTAACTACAACTTTTATCTGAAAACTTTTTGTCTCTTGGTTAAAAATTTTCTCGAGATATTTGGATTCTTAATAAGCAACACATTTATCTACTACAAGCCTACTACCAGTAACATACAAGATATTCACAAATATAATAAACAACACAATACAAAACACGCTAAACGCTGCAATTAGTTTTATTAATAGTTACCTATCTTATATTTTGAATTGATTTTTATCTGTACTGTTAAACTTGTGATGGTACCATTTGACACTATATATTTTAACTCCTTTTTATATAATATACCTATTTTTTATTGATTATTTTCCTTGTGCATAGAGTAGGTACGAACCAGTCAGCGACAATCAGATGTAAGAAAATAAGTTTTTATAATTTGTGAAAATCTGATTGCTTCTGATTGTTTTGTATCTACATTAAACAACTTACATAAAAATAATAAAATATGGTATATTCGAGGGTACATTCTAATTTTCTTCCAGATTTAGTTCATTCTTACCACACTAGAAGGCGCCACTATAAATATGAAACTAAAAAATACTCGAGAGTTAGCGTTGTTCTTTAGATTGTTCTGTGGCACAACGACTAACGAAGATTCTGCAGGGAAAATGGGAAACTAACCACCAGATCATGTCATCACTGAGTGAGCGGACGAACACCATTTGTACCATGATAGTATATTTATATTAGACCTAAAATTGCCGAATAGAAGAAAAAATTTATTAAGTTTTGATATGTTGAGATTAGACGCACTAAAAGGAGACTTTTCCAAATCAAAAGAGTTCTTAACTTTAAAGTGTGAGCTTCACCCCATAAAACCACCCCCAATATGCACTTCAATGGTTTTTCGCTTTTTTCTCAGAACCTGTTGGTCCCACAAAAAATTTTATACTTACCGAAAATATTCCCTACGAAATTTGCTACAAAAAAGGTTCTATTCATTATTTATATTTATCTGTTATAATCCTGTTTGCATTTGCACGTTATTAATGACATAACTGAAGCAGGAGAGGGCGATTCTGTTGTATATAAAGGTGACAGGGTGTTGTTGATTTTCTTCCAGCCCCACGGGTCGGGTTTTATAGGTTGTTCTTATCATATTTGTGCTTGAAGATATGTTCTCCGGGAATGTGACCTAGCTGCAGCAGATGTGGGAGGCAATTTTGATAAAAGTACTGTGCTGTTTGTTTGACCAACTAACTTATTGAAACAAGCGAATCTTTGCTCACCAAGGCTCCCTTAAGATGATTGAAGTTAGAACAGTTTCAGTATAAACGTCTCTCCAGCTTTTTCAATTTCTTCAGGTGTTGACTTTGCGTTGTTATAAATATCGACGATACTATCAAGGTCTTTTTCTTTATTAAATATTTGTACGTGTTGTTTTCCTTTTCCAAAAAATTGTGATGTTGTGTCACGCCCGCTAATAGCGTGAATAAATAAAATTGATTTTTTTAAATTACGTATAATACTGGATGATTGCAAGTCTTTCGAACTATACGTTCGTTGTTTCACATTACCTATGGCTTCTTTCAGAAAAAGAATGTCTTTTTCATCGGGGAAAAGTGCTGCTAATAAAAAGATCGACATCTTGTCCAACGATTAGAACTTGTTCATTTTTCTCAGATATTTTGATGGCAGTACGAATAATTTGAACATCAGCAAACAAGATTGTGTAAAAAGATGCAGTTGCATTAAAGCCGGCATGAAATGTAGAACTATGTGCGGAACTTGTCGTGGGCAAAGTTGTTCGAATACTAAGCACATTCTAGAAACTATAGACGATGACAATATGTAGATGAAAGTATGGATGTTAGTTTAGTGGAATAGGCAATGTTTTTGTTTATATTATACAGTATTATATCTGTTGCGTGTATATTTAGTACATTAAAATACCTTGGGAATCTATAATTTGAAAGGCGAACTGTATTTTTTTTTGTACTCCATTTTTCAAACTGTTATTGCTCGAAATCCATTGGATAAATATAAATAATGAATAGAACCCTTTTTATAGCAAATTTTATAAGGAATATTTTTGACAAGAATAAAATTTTCTGAGCGACTAATGGTTTTCGAGGAAAACGAGAAAACCCACCGCAGTGCGTATTGGGGGTGGTTTTTGGGTGTGAAGCTCACACTTTACAGTTAGGAACTCTTTTGATTTTAAAAAGTCTCCATTTAGTACGTATAACCTCAACATATCAAAACTTTATATTTTTTTTCTAAATATGCTAAGATCAACGTAGTAAGAAGCTTGGTACGACTGATATCGGAGATGAAGAACTAACCTCTGTAAGATCTCAGACACTGGCTGTTGTCAAAGCCATTTTACTGTATCATGGCCTAAGGTACTTGATGATTTACCTAACCCCCCTCCTATTCATTCTACATTCTCTGTACCCGGAACAATTTTTAGGCTAGACATTTTTTAACGTGGAATATATCTCAATACTCAATCAATCCGTTTTAAAACTTTCTTAATATCGCCGTACCTCCAACCGAACACAAGCGTGCTGCATGCAAATTTCGACCAATTTCGGACTTGGCAGTTAGTTCTCCTTTAGATTTGTGATGTCTGCGGTCAGACTAGCGGTCAGCGCGAGCTATGCCTCTCCAGGGGCTCTCTCTACCTTCATCTGGCCGTCTCGTAATTCTCACTTAAAGAAGTGTAATTTAAGATTAAGCCGATGCCGAATGCCCGGATACTCTTATTTCTCCTTAGCGGAAAAACGAAGAGTAGTGTAGTCTTGAGAAATTGTTTAAAACTTTTTAAATTTGGTACGGCTACTGATAAGTTATGTTAGAGGAGGCCAACTTTCTTTGACAAAATGAACGTTTAATCAAATATATGAACTGTTATTTTTGAAAGTGTTATAAGTCTAATTTATTTATAAATAAATATGCACGGTGGTCCGAGCTGTATTCCGGACACTTTGGCAGCATATTCTGCAGATAAAAATAAGTGAAAAAGTTCGTATAAATGTTATGTCCTAAAATACTTAGTTTCGGAGATAGAGGGTGTAGAAGTTTCATCTTTATTTCGATTTTTTCCAAATCATTTCTGAAGTAACGTCAATCTATTTGGATGGAAATTGGTGTCTGGGGGATTTTTGGCATGAGAAATTTGGATTTTGATATCAGCATGACTCCTACTTGTAGAGGGCGTCACCTACATATTTTTTAACTGGTTTGACGAATAATAACTTTTCGTCCGTACCTGTATAAAACTACTGAGTAAAATGCTATACATATATATATATATATATATATATATATATATATATATATATATATATATATATATATATATATATATATATATATATATATATATATATAAGTATATATATATAATCAAAAACCTTTCTACCCGAAGGTGTAAGGTATACTGAATTAAATAAATTCACTTAATTGCTACACTATACACAAATTGTTTCCATTTATTTTTGTCTCTTGCTAAACTTTTGGCTTCTGTTAGTTAACGTTAGTCCTCTATCCTGCACTATCTTCTCTATTGTGTCGTTCCATATTTTAGTTGGTCTTCCCCTTGGTCTCTTTCCCTGCATTTTAGCTTCCCACACGCCTTTTACTGGTATGTCGTTGTTCATTCTGATCAAATGTCCATACCACCTAAGCTGACATTACTCAGTTTTATTCAGGATCGAATCTACTTTTAGTTCCTCTCTTATAAAGCTGTTCCTTAGTCTACCTTTCCTTGTTACCCCAAGTACTCTTCGTAGATATAACATCTCCATTCTTTGGATCTTACTCTTCAATCTTTTAGTTAATACCCAACTTTCACAGCCAAAAATCAACGTCGGTATCAATACTGTCTTGTATACACTCATCTTCACTGCTCTCGAGATTTCCTTTCTATTTAAGAAACCGTTCTTAATGGCTTGATACAAGCGGGACGTGTTGCTAATTCTTTCGATGATTTCCGTCTCTTGTTCTCCTGTGCTACTGATGTTCACTCCCAAATATTTGTTGAATCGATTTGTTCCAAATTGATGTCATTTATCTCTATATTCATATTGACTTCTGTTTTACCTAAAATCATAACTTTTGTTTTAAAATGCTATACATTTGCGACTTTTTTACGTAATCGGAATCGACATTAATTTATTAAATATGTTGACTAAATAGATATTAGACTGAAATCATAAATTTGAAATGTTTTTGTGTCTGAACTGTTTTATATTTAGATATTTTTTATATTTATATTTATAGAAACTATATTATTATTATTTTTTCGCAGAAAAATTTATGATTAATTTAAAAAATTAAAAAGTTCCCCAATCTATCATTTCAGTCAAGTAACTATCTACTCAACATGTTTATTTTTTGTCAAAAATGACATGTATTGACTATTTATATTCTAAATATCTTGAGAACAGTTGCTCGTAGCAATTTTTATGAAGACATTTTTTAGGCAAAAAATCACGAAAATATATATTTTTCACTCAGTAGTTTTATACAGGTACGGACGAAAAGTTATTACTCTTCAAAACAGTTAAAGCACATGTAGGTGGCGCCCCCTGCAAATAGGAGTCATATTGACACCAAAATCAAATTTCCCATCTCAAAAAACTCCCAGCCACCAATTTTCATTCAAATATTGACGTTACTTCAGAAATTATTTGGAAAAAATCGAAATAAAATTAAAACTTCTACACCCTGTATCTCCAAAACTAAGCATATCAGGACCTTTATACGCTGTCATTTTGTATGAAAAATTATATGGAGAATATCATCAACGTTCTAACTCATTTCTAAGACAACCGGACGCCGTTTTTTTTTCATTATTCGGTACTTAAATATGCTAAATGTAAAAGGAAAAGAAGTTTAAAATATTATTTTTTATTATTTATTTTTTTTATTATTAAAAGATCTTAACGAAGTAATTTTCATTTTTATACTTTCAATATAACTGAAATTAATTTTGATAAAACTTTACTATTCGTGTATTTAAATGTGTAATTTAATTTTAATTATTTCGTGTAATTTATTTTTAATTATTACCTTTTACATAAAAAGATCCATTTCAATAAAGCTAATGTCTATAAAAATATTTAAACTTAAGGGGGACTTAAATTTACCCCAGTTTTTATTTTTTGTAATATGTTTTTGAACGTGGTATAAGTCCATTATTTAATTAAAATAATTGTTTATTTTTTGTAAGAATTATAATCTATACTAATAAATAAAATCCTTAAGTGACTGGCATACTGATTAATCACGATCCTTCTCAAACCACTCAAGTTAAGAAGCTCAATTTTGGCATACAGGTTGATTCTAGGGTGTCGATCAAGAGGGTGAAACCACCTCTGAAATATTTCAATATTTTTTTTTAAAACGGTCAAGTTTCCGAAAGAACGCTTAAACACATATATTTTATTTTGTTGTTTTACATATTTTAAGATTTTTTATAAATTTATACAGGGTGTTTCATAAAATATGACCATTGAGTTATCACGATTCTGCTTAAAGTGCTTGACGTTTAAAGCTGATTTTTGGTAAACGAATTGACTGTGGGGTGTAGAGGTTCGATAAGGAGGGGTTTCTCGAATCACAATTTCCAAGAGGGTAAAAACGCCCCTCAAATAATACAATATTTGTTATTTAAAAAACGGTTATACTCTGTTTTTTTTTCTCAGGTAAGATTTCGACAGACGATGACAGAAAAAAGCCAAATGACTTCCATACCAATCCATTTATTTCACTAAAAAAAGTTTCTAATATTTTTTAAGTTAACTATGGATGGGTTTATAAATAAATACGTCATGCGTCGTCTCTTGTTGTTTTTAACCAGTTTTATTGGTTTATTTCAAAAATGACAGATCATATTTCAATATTATTGGTTTGACGGAACGATGAACGCCAAACGGACGCCTATACGTATAAACTCGACTTAAGATTTTTGAGAATTGTCAAATTCTTGCCAAACTATAGGTTATAATTTTGTGTCAAATTATGTCAAATAGAAATGGTAAATGTTTTGCATTTTGCATTTTGAACTGTGTTGATACTTGTGTTTCGTGTTTTTTAAAATTAAATGGAGGAGAACTCGAGGGAAAATTAAGTGTTAACCCAGACCATAGTTTACGGTTAATATTCGGTGCCCAGAGACCGCTAGAGACACAGTTTGCCAGAGACTATGGCCAGAGAGTTGTATTTGCTACAAATAAAATTGTATACCATCTCGTATATGGTACCAAAAACTGGAGTATCTGTAAGATAACACCACACGATAGGTAAATAATACATTTTAGTACTGCAGAAAAAAATTAAGATTAAAGTTAATTACCCAAGATTAGATTTTTTCAGTTTTATACAGTTTATTTCACAATATTTTGAAGTAATCACTTGTCACTCAAAATTTAAATATATTAATTATGCTTTCCAATTGTACCAACTTATTTCTTTGTAAAATAAAATAAACTACTTTGAAATTAAAACGACAGACACATCTATCACTCTCAAGGATTTTGTCGTTGGACAGACTATAGTCTTTCGGACGCTTGGACATAATTTATTTGTTTTTTTACATATTTTGAATTTTTTTAAAAAAATCATACAGGGTGTTCCAGAAATTTGGGTAATTGATTAACCACGATTCTGCTTAAACTGCTTGACGTAAAAAGCTTATTTTTGGCAAACGGATTTTTCGAAAGTCAAATTCCAACGAGATGAAACTACCTTCTCACTATACCTTCCGTTTCCAATCCATATCCTTCCGTATTTTTTATTGTATTGACGCTATACGTAAGCTTCCTTTCCGTATCAGTTCCCTACTTTTTATTGTACAATTTATATCATTACAAAAGTTTTATTTTAAAAAATTTTATCTTTTGGAAAAAGGTAAATGATTTAATTAAGAGGTGAATCTCAGCAAAATGTTTACAGAACTGGTACAAATGTAAGAACAATGATGACAGTGCTGTTTCCGATACTCTTCAGTCCGTAAACTAGAATAAAAAACAAACACTAGAATAAAATAACACCTACCTACAACGTCCAAGTAGCCGACCTGACTCTTCATCGGATCCGTATTGATCTGGCACATGTACCAGCCCTTGTCGGTCGCCTTGATCTCCCTGATGTGCAAGAACCAGGTCTTGTGCTCGCTGTGCGTCACGCCGATCCGGTGATTCTTCGTGATAACGTGATTGTGAATGGTCAGGATCGTTTGCGTGTCGACGCGCAGCCAAGCCACCTGGAATCGCGATTATTGAATACGGAATAATAGGGGCGATTTGCATAAAGGGTTTTTAGGATTTAAGAGGCAGGGTTGTAATGGCACCAGAAACAGAACTGTCTGTTTACAAAAAGAAATATGTTTAAGTCTTTGTAAAAGACTAATACCACCATTTTTTCAGTCCAAATACACTACTCAAAACAATTAACGCATATTTGAATAAAAAATAAGAGTAATTATCACATGTTTCTAAATGAAGCATGCACTTTTTTGCCTTTCTCTTGTGAATTTTTTTAGGATAATTAGGGTACGCACTGACATGTAATTTTTAGTTGGCCGACTAGTTAGTTGCAAAAGTGAAAACAATACGTTTCTATGGAGCCGATCGGCCCAATATTTGATTTCATTGCGTAGCGTTAGGCTATACGCTGACAGGCAATTTTTAATCGGCCGATTATTTAGTTGCATATTTGTAACCAATATACAGACCAGACATAGGCAGAACCAAACGAATTAGCGTATATCCATCCGCCGGATAAATAGCAGGCGAAAAAATGCGATAAAATAATAATAGGTCGATATGTGATAAGAATGTTTCAGAATTTGTATTTATTCGTGTTTTAATAGCCAAAACGAATACGCAGATTCTCGCGACAATTCTCGTGTAAAATTTATTTTTTAAGTAAAATAATGGCTGTAAAAAATAAAGTAATTTATGAAGTTCGTGAGAAAATTCAAATTGTAAAATGGTATTTCCAAAATAGGTCTTATCGGGATATACAAACAATTTCTCCACAAACTTTTGTAAACAGGCCAATTCCATCTTCATCTACTATATCAAGAGTTATTAATAATTTTGAAACACATGGGTGCGTGTCCCCACAAAAACACAAAAAGCCTGATGTGTTGATTAATGAAGAACAGGACTTAAAGCAAATGTTCGTTTGTGCTACAGCGGATCAAAATCCCACGTTTTCAAGTAATCAAATTGCTGAGGTGGTTGCCCTACCCACAATGCCCGTATTGTTCAAGAATATTTGAACCATACTTTTCCCAACCGTTTAACAAGTGGATATGGAACTATTTTGTGACCCGCTAGATCACCAGATCTTTCTCCCAATGATTTCTTTTTGTGGGGTTATGTAAAATCCAAAGTGTATGGTCATAATAGGGCTAATAATCTGGATGAGCTTCAAGTAAAAATACGAGAGGCTTTCCAAACTATTAGCCCTAATATGTTAGCCAGTGTCAGACGGGGATTTTACGACGTTCTGTCTAGCACAAGAAGGTGGTCTTTCTGAACACTTGTTATAACTTTTTTTTTATTTAGAGTAATATTATAGTTTTTTTTTGTGTTTAGAGAATTTATTTATTTTTAGTTTTGGCTTGTAAACACATTCAAATAATAAATATTTAAGTATTTTTATTTTAAATGTTACCTTAAGTGAAGGTAAACACTTAAAATGAAAATAATAAATACACGGCACTCCTCGCGTCATATTCCTAATCTGTCACGACCGACCCGTCCAAGCACAACTGCAACTGCGTACTGCCTGACCAGCCGACTAGCCGGCAGTGACTCTCGAGTACGAACGCAAAACGGGTAAACGTAAATTCGTCCGGTAACTTGCTTATGTTACTAGTAGCCTGGTCTTCTCTGTATATTTCTGGAGCCGCACTCACATAGAATCCAATAGTCGGCCGATCGGCTATTAGCTTATTGTTTCGAATTTCCCTTCGAGTATCCAAACTATATTTAAAACTGTAAGTCAGGGAATTCAAAGTGTCTTGTGTTTCAAATTAATATATTTTTTAGAAAATATGCTATAATTGTTTTGAGTAGTATATTAATTACTTACTTAATTGTGTTGGTTAATAAATTATTCTAAATAAATGTGGATTTGAATCAGAAATCAATATAGTAATAAGTTATGAATGTGAACGTCTCTGTTTTAAATAAGCATTCGTCAAAAAATTAAATCAAATTTATAAGGTTTTTTTTTAGTATACGGAGCAATAATTAATCAACACAAACAGTCAATTAATATAGTTCGAATACTGGGATCATTTTAGTTGGTACACTTTTGCAAATATTTAAACACTTTTTTTTATTTTTTAATGAAATATGTCAACTATATTGACGATATTATTATGTGTAGTCTTTGAAAATTTGTTACATCTTTAAAAATATTCTAAAATGTCAATATTCCATGGGTATATTGATAAATAAGGTCTAAATTATAAGATGCATTTTCTAGGAAAACTTGAAGAAATTGGTAAAAAATGGTACAATAAAATTTGATAGCCCATTTAGCGCCTCTGATTCTCCTAAAATATATAGGGTGTTTCAATTAATTTAAACAAGTTATTGCCGATTAAAGCTAGTAATTTTTTAAAATATTTTTTTAAATTATCTGTATAAGGTAGTATTATTTTTATTATTGCAACACAAAATTTAGTAATCAGCAAAATTTCAGTACAATATTTGGTTTTCAAAACTTCTAAAAACGCCTAGAGAAAAAAAAATTAAAATTGTTATGTATATTTATTTACGATATGTATATTTACTTACTAAAATCTTTGACTCAGATCGTTATAATTTTCAAATAAAAGATTTTTGTCTGTTAAAAAATTCAAAAAATTTCTTATTAGCATCTGCATCTCTCCTCTTTAAGATGCAGCATTTGAACCAATCAATAATAATGATGTTTAGATAACTTGACAGACAGCTTTTGTATTCCATTGTAAAATGTGATGCTTAATGCTTATTTGAAAGCCGTTCCTGATAAAATATTTAAGATAAAATCAAAATTGTGCTGCCCTAGAAAATCTAACTCTAATATCAATGTTATTTAATGCTTTCTGTCAAATTTAGGGTATTAGAGTGTAGGAAAAAAGGCGGCCACTGGGCAAATGCCGTCTGCAGATATCTTTAACTCTCCATCTGTTTATTTTTATTCCGTTTACGCATGAAAATGTGTGCGACTTTCGTTCTACCGAGCGGAAGTAATAAAATTATAATATTTTTTTCATTAAAGTTCGATGCGACATTTATAAATATGTCATATTTCTTTCCGTGGCTCTATTTAGTATCACGTGTTTGTTTTGTTTAAGTTGTTGAATTATGGATAAATACAGAAAAAGAGCTTTTATTGTACAGGGTGGCGCCTCTCATACGACGCGAAGGCTCCAAGGAGAATGGTAGTTTAAATCAAAAATGAAATTTTGGGAGCATATGTAAGTTAATTGAAAGCATCTTTTAAAAATATAGAGAGTTATACAACGTGTCCCAAAAAAAATTGAATATCAGTTTTGTATTTTGTAATAAAACACTCTATATATTAATTGATTTTCGGATTCTAGGAGAAAAATAAAGGTGAGTTTTATTAAAGAAGTATATGACTAAAATGTAAGGGTTTTGACATACAGGGTGAGTTTCCTACGATGTTCTCTATGGGTATCTCGGAAACTACTGGAGATAGAGAGTCGGTTAAATGGAGAAAGAATTGCAGTTTTATGGGGTCATAAATATGCGCCTTTCAGATTTTTGAAAAAGTGCATGGCTTACTAGATATTTCGAAAAAAAACAAATTTTGGCTATTTTGAAAGTTGTCCCTAATTCCATTATAATATATTTTAGACAAAACTTTTTCAGATAAAAGTTGTAGATAATTACATCCTTAATGAGACTGCGTCCTTCTTTTTTTTTCTAAAGCTTGTCATTTTTGACATATGACACAAACATATGTTTTTTTAAATGGAAACCATAGTTGGTTATGACTTCAAAAAAAGCGCCATTTTTTAAGCTTTTTGGCGATATAAGTTATAATATGTTTTCTTCGAAAAATGACTGAGTTATAGCCAATTCTAATAATTTTTAAACTATTTCACTTAGTTAGCCATGGAAACAAGTTCAATCGCCATTGCTCTCTGAAGTGAAAAGCTGTCACATCCAAACTTTCTAAATTAAAATAAACAAAAATTGTAAATAAGAATTTTTCACATGAAGAAAAGCGTGTAGATACTCTACTAGAGTGGTTCCAACATGACTTTCATTATGACGCCCCCCCCCCCTGAAAGAAATGTTAAACATGCAATCTAAGTGAAATTAGTCAAGAAAGATATAAATTGGCTATAACTAGTTTAACTTTTCTAATATATCTTGAAAACTTTTCTCTAAAAAACGCAACATTCACCGGTCAACGAAATGTATCCTCGTACAACGTATCCTCGAAAATGTATGGTCAAGAAAAGTTAAACCAATAATAATTCTACACACTTTTCTTCAGTTGAAAAATTGGTATTTACAATTTTTGTTTATTTTATGTTACAAAGTTTGGATGTGACAGTTTGATATTTCTTAGAGCAACGACGATTGAACTTGTTTCCATGGCTAACTAAGTGAAATTGTTTAAAAATTATAAGAATTAGCTCAGTAATTTTTTAATTAAATTTAATTAGCTGATATAACTCAGTAATTTTTTAAAGAAAACATATTATAGCTTATATCGCCGAAAAGCTTAAAAATGGCGCTTTTTATGAAGTCATGGCCAACTATGGTTTACATTTAAAAAAACATACGTTTGTATCATATGTCAAAAATGATAGGCTTTAGAGAAAAACGGAGGACACAATCTCATTAAGGATGTGATTATCTACAACTGTTATCTGAAAACTTTTTGTCTAAAATAGCTTATAATGGAATTAGAGACAATTTTTAAAATAGCCGAAATTTGTTTTTTTCGAAATATCTAGTAAGCCATGAACTTTTTCAAAGATCTGAAAGGCGCATATTTATGACCCCACAAAACTGCAATTTTTCTTTTCCCATTTAACCGAATCCCTATCTCCAGTAGTTTCCGAGATACCCATAGAGAACATCGTAGGAAACTCACCCTGTATATAACATTATCTAAAAATGAAGAACATATTTCAAATTTCAATAGAAGCTACCTACATTGGAATATATCCTGTAGCCATTGTATGTTAAGCAAAATTAAAATTTGACCCAAAAAGTTATACAGGGTGGGACAAAATTAATACTAAACATTGGTCACTTTTAAAAGCACATCCATTATTTTAAATGGAACACCCAGTATACAGAATTTATATATCTTCAAAATATTCTTAAGGTTGCCTACCTCTTAGTCAAAGATTTTCTTAGATATTTTTATTTTTATGATTTTGCGTCAGTAGATCTTTATTAATTGATAAAATTTAGGTGGCTGTGATATATACCTTTCGCTAATTTAACAAAAATTAAAGGATCTAGAGTAAAATATTTAACGGCAATAAAAAGATACACGTTTAAAATATTTAGGGGCGTTTAAAATATTTTAGGAGCATTCTATGAATGGGTGAATGCCCATTCCAAACATCAATTAATTGAATCATATCATTTTATCTCTGATGAGTTTAAATTTTCGACAAGTTTCTGAACATTTGTTTTCTTTTAACTGACACAAAATGATGACTAGTTGTTAAAGTTGAACTAATTTGACAGCTGTGTTGAAGTAACGTCAGGCATATCACAGCTACCTAGATTTTATCAAATGATAAAGATCTACTGACACCAAAAATCATGAAAATAAAAATATCTAGAAAAATCTTTCTTTCAGGGGTAGGCAACCTAAATAGTGTTTTGAAGAGACATGAATTCTTCATAGAATATCGGAATAATATACTGGGTGTTAAGTTATTTCAAATAAAAACGTAACTTGCTTTTAAATGTGAAGACAAATGTTCAATATTAATTTTGTCACACCTTGTATAAATTTTTGGGTTAAGTTTTAATTTCATTTAAAGTATAATAGTAATTTTAACTACATATAGCCTAATATGTAGGGTAAATTCCAATTTAGGCGGCTTTTATTCAAATTTAAAATTTGTTCTTCATTTTTAAAAAATGTTAAATATATCAAAAACCTTATATTTTAGTCATGTTTTTCTGTAATGAAACTCACCTTTATGTTTCTCCTAGATTCCGAAAAACAATGAATATATAGGACGTTCGATTACAAAAAACACAATTTTGATGTGTCAACTTTTTTTCGGGAGACCTTGTAGAACTATTTACATTTTTAAAATGCTTTCAATTAACTTACATGTTCCCCCAAAATGTCATTTTGATATAAACCACCGTTCTCCTTGGAGCTTTGAAAAAGAGTTAAAATTAATATTACTCACCTTAAAATTTCCTAAATCTTGAACCAAACATGTCAAGATGGCTTCCCTACCTACTGCTGCTGTCACGTTTGTGATTGGAGCACTAAATGATGGACTTTCTGTAACAAAAAATTGTATTTTTGTAAATGTTTTTGGTGCATCAAAAGGTGTACTACTAACTACTCTTAAAAGTCCGTTTCACTAGTCCAAAAAGTAGCAGAATAAGCGTTCGGTATTTAACGTTTTATGTAAAACTGGCTAGGTATTTTTACCACAAACGAAGAAAGAAATTAAAGATAAAGGGTTACACTATATCCGTATTGTAGCACATTTTTAGATAACTTTTTTATGTTTAAGATTTTGATGGTCAAACATCAACAAAATATTCCTTATGTTTGGACTAAATTTTCTCGAAAATAAAGACATAATTTATAATTCCGTTACAATACGGAAATAGATTGAAGCTTTGTGATTACTGTGATATGTAATTTATATGGTTTTGTAACAAATTGCTCGCTATTTTATGGGAAATGCTGAAGCTCTGCAATCAAAAAAAATCAAAACTTAAACAAAGCACGTGATGTGTTTGGAATTTTGGGTGTGACTTAACATGACAGGATCGGGCTAAGCCTTATGCATATTTCTGAAATATAATATATATTTCCTTCGGCCATACATCCGCTTTACCCGACCCCTTAGAGCGACCCGAACAGTAATAGACTCTCAAGCAGGGTTGGAAAAAATGTTGATTTAAAAAAAAATCATTTTTTTTTATTTAAATCAGATTTTTTTTTATTTTAATTCAAAACAATATTTAAATCGGATTTCCAAATGACTAGGACTTATTTCCAATAAATATAAAACAACATATTTTCTGACAACGATTATAGATTCTCGGGAATGAAGATATAGTCTCTATATCAGAAGAACCTAGTTCTGCACTAGACTTTGCGAATGATATTGTATTCGAACACCGATTTTTGTCACTTTTAAAACAAATCCTTGCGTTTAGCGGTCTAATGGATTCACATGAAATTAGTTCAAAAATCGGTCCAACAATTAAATTGATGAATAGATATTTTTATATAGTATTATATCATTTACAATTATTTTTCGATTTATTATCTATTATATCTGTTGTAGAAATATTTTTTATAGTTTTCTAGGACACATTTTTATAACTTTTACAGTTATTTTTTTATTTATGATAAAGTTTCAATAAAATTATTTTTTTTTATTTAAATCACATGATTAAAATTTAAAAAAATCATTTGATTTAAATCACGATTTAAATCATGCCAACCCTGCTCTTAAGTATCCATATTTCAATCGTCGATTATCAAAACTTTCAGTATTCCCGCGTGAGTAGTGACTAAATTGTACGCGTAGTACTAAAAACACCCTGTATTCGAAGAGCTATTTATAGCATTACCGTTCCGCACCTTTTACACGTCTCTTTCTATGCCCAATTTGCAAACGTAATTAACTTATTTTCTCCATTTAAGCATAACTAGTTCGCTAATAGGATCCATATTATATTAATTTATTTCGAAATAATTATAATCTATTTGGGGCCGGTTAAAGTTTAATTTGCTAAGTTATTTCCAAGTTCTATCGCTAGTAGTTTCCCGTCCGCCGGCGCCGTTAACTTTTCCAAATTGCAGGTTTTAAATTTGTCTTCTTTGTGCTAAATTTCATTAAAAACTAATTAAACACGAAACTTAATAATGTCGGAGCCTAAGAAAGGGGGAGGGGACAAAAAGATAGAGGTCTAGAGAGAAAAAAAATCACAGATTTTGCAACATGCGCAACCATCGTAGGCGTGAAAATACCAGACACAAGTCGGCGGTTGTCGATAATCACCGTTTTTTTTACATTTTATATTAACTGGTGGCGTCATTTCGAAGAGCTCAAATGAAATATAAAAGAACTAAACCTTGTTTGTTGGAAAGCAATTTGACATTCGTGACGTCAGCACTCCGGCAGTCTAACGTAAACGTATCATTGATCGCTATTCACAAATATATTCCAGATACGTATAGTGAACAAGTTTAACGTTCGCAACGTTAAATAATTTTGATATTTGATTTTTATCGTGATGTCTTTTTGTAAAAGTGAAGACTTTAGTGAGGAAAATATTAATGATGGAGATGAACGTGTGCGGATTCGCGAATGGTCACGATCACGATCACGACACTATGACGGGCTCCTACCCACGTAGAGCCCGAAATATGCAAAAAAGGGGGTCAGTTTAGATTAAATTTAGTTTAGGTCTATCTTTTTATTAATGCAAAACCAACTAAAACCTAATTCTAATCTAACCTAAACTCACTCCTTCTTTGGCATATTTCGGGCCATTACCTGGGTATTCCTAGGTTTAACCAATATTCGAACTTAAAGTGTAAATTTATGGAAGGCCGATATATTTAAATTCGCCGTACAAAAAAATTGCTTTTCACCAATTTTTACAATAAAAATTAAAAGTTATAAATCATAATATTGTTTTATAGAAATGATGGAATAAGGGTGAACGGGGTGCCGGTAGACCAAGAAGATACTCGGAATGTAAGTGTTAATTTATACTCGAATTGAGATGCCTCATAGTATAGGCGTATTTTGATTCCCTACCGTGCATAGTTACTGTAGATAAAAATAAATTAAAACATAGTTGGCTCCAACGATAATTTACTTTGCAGCTTCTTTTCATCATACCTAATAAAAAACCATCACAACCACTACTCACAGTATGTACCTATGTATTTTTAAACATCATTATGAGGTTTAAGATCTACTAGGTACCCATAATATGAGTAGCGGTATTGACGGTTTCGTCATAACGGATTTTGTTATGATGAAAATAAGCAGCAAAATATATTATCGATTGCAGCAACTATACCTAGTTTACATTCAGCATGTCCAATTAATATAGAACATTATACCCATGCATACTTTTAAAAATTTGCTACCATTATATTTTGATAGTTGAGTTTTTGAAATTATTTGTTAACTTCTTAAACAAAACAGACCCATAATAATTCAAATCTTTATCATTCAAGGCTTCCAAGAATTATGAAGTAGTCTCACGTCAAAAATTTTTAAAATTATTCCATGCTTTAAGTATTTGCAAAGTTTACAAAAATATTTCTTTGCATACCTTGCAATTAATATATTTGGTCCAATTTATCAGTTCTGCATCATATCCGAAATTCAGATTGTGTGTGACACAATGAAGAGACAAAGCGCAACGTGAACGACAAGAAAAATGGCAAGTAAAAAAAATTGCAAAATCTTAATTACTAATTACACAGTCCTTCCCTTGAGTTCTCCTGCCTAAAATCTATATTGTCTTTTCTAAGATTTTAAATATAAATGATTGAAACCCATACAATAATTTAAACTTAAGATAATTATTTAATTATTAAATCCATAATTATATTAAAATATAACACTTAGAAATGGTTTCGGTACTAGGGAGGCTTTGTTTGCCTACAATGTCTTAATGCAGCGATGCCTTGATGTCAATCAAAACGTATATGCCTGCTTTATTGACTGTAATAAAGCATTCGATAAAGTAAGACACAAACAACTAATAGAAGCGTTAGAACGAAAAAATCTCGATACAAGAGATATACAAATAATAGTAAAACTGTACCTTAATCAAAGTGCGTCTGTTCGCGTCCAATCTGAACTGACGAGAGCAGTGGATATCAAACGAGGAGTTAGACAGGGGTGTGTTCTTTCACCACTCCTTTTCAACGTCTACTCAAAGGAAATCTTTAACAAAGCCTTCGAAAGTGATGCTGGTGGAATACTAGTTAATGGCATACCACTGAACAATTTGCGCTACGCGGACGATACAGTCCTTCTCGCTGAAAACATGCAAGACCTTCAAAATATGTTAAATAACGTCATCACAACTAGTCGAGAATATGGTCTGACACTCAATGTTAAGAAGACCAAATACATGATTGTCACTAAAACTGGAGTGCCCAATGAACATCTGTACGCGGAAGGCGAGGAGCTCGAAAGAGTAGAGAGGTATGACTACCTGGGTACAAGTGTCGACTGCACCGCGGATTCAAAAAGCAGGAATTGCAATGTTAAGAAGACCAAATACATGATTGTCACTAAAACTGAGTGCCCAATGAACATCTGTACGCGGAAGGCGAGGAGCTCGAAAGAGTAGAGAGAGTATGACTACCTGGGTACAAGTGTCGACTGCACCGCGGATTATTGTTCAGAAATAAAGATTCGCATTGAGAAGGCCCGTGCATCCTTTGTGAAGATTAAGAAGCTGCTCTGTAGCCGCGATTTGAGCTTCAGAGGGATTGAGAACTCGTATGCTCAAATGTTATGTATTCCCAGTCCTTTGTATGGTATGGAAGCTTACGACCCTCAACGAGCTTTTCGAGCGGAAACTGGAGGCCTTCACTGAGATGGGACATACCAGTAGGATGTTGAGAATATCATGGACAGAACATGGTTCACCAACGTGGAGGTTCTGAGAAGAATGAGGTAGAGATCCTCAAGGGAAGTGAAAAAAGAAAATTGCAATATCTCGGCCAAGTATCATGAGAGGTCCAAGGTATGAGATTTTGCAACTCATAATAAATTGTGTTTAAAAAAGATCTGTTGGAAGGGAGAAGAATATCCTGGCCCTTCTCCTGCCTTAAATCTCTATTGTCTTCCCTAAGATTTTAAATATAAATGATTGAAACTCATACCACAATTTAAACTTATATTTAATTATTAAATCCATAATTATATTAAAATATAACACTTACTTTATTTAAAGAAGAAAACATTCGACCAATGTTTTGACCTATGCATACAAAATCAGTCATAACCTATGCATGCAAAACCTGGATACTTAAAGCGGACTTTATAGGGAAAGTGCAGGTCTCATAACGCTCAATGGAACGAAATATGCTGTGAATAAGCAAGTAGAGTCGATACGACAAAAAAACCCAGATAATAGATGTTGTCCACAGAATCAAATCCCTCAAGTGGCAATGGGCAGGACACCTAGCAAGAAGGACGGGAAAAGGTATAGACATTATTTTAATTTATCCAGCCCTCCACTCTCGGGTATAATTATGTTATATTTGCCATTACTTAAAAAAGTTCGATGGCAGGATATAGTTCCCCAAGCAGCATTTGGACGTCGGGATAACGTTGTGTCACGCGACCAAACGTCGGGGCGCAACGTCGGCACGATCTCGTGCCAACCCTAGTCTGCACTAGTTTGGGGAATAATTTTTGGGTCGAAACGACGTTGGATACCTACGTTGGCTAGTAGCCTAATTTAGTACAAACTGCAATGTTGTTTGAAATCCTAATTCACAGAAATACAAAAACTATAATAATATGGCGTCTAAGTCGCGTTTTTATCCTAAATTGGGATAATTATAGTAAACATATTATTTTATGATTTAGTAAGAGACATAGGCCAGATGGCAGTAAAGGAAAACAAACAAAAGTATTTAAGTGTGGAAAATTTTGAAGATTATAATTATTGAAACACTTTAACCAACTCTGTAACTCGTTACCCAAGGCAAAAAGTTAAACGCAAACTACTTTATTGCTAAATGTACGTATTGTTTCTACTTTGAAAATACTAATGGGTCTTAAAATTAAAATGAAAAGTTCTTGAATTTTTTTTAGTAAAATGGGAATAATTTATTCGCAGTCGAAAAAAATTGTTTCCGCGTGTTGTTTAGGGTCAAATATGTCAAGTTAATGTATTCAAAAAGCAGGAATTGCTATTTTAGGAACGAAACATTTACTTATTCAAAATAATATGGCGGCTTTCACTTTGTTGTTTTGGAGATTAAGATGGAGTAGTTCGAGTAGTCGCATACTGGACTAATAAAGTCGCAGTTCAGCCTTAACAGGTAGTATACTAGTCGCAAGATTGCCTAATTTAGTCATCCTAGAGTCTAGATTGTGCCGCCCTCTGTGTTCTAAATAAACGAGGGAGTGGATAAAATATCGGTAATATGTCGATGTATATTTAAATTTAGTTTTATATGTGCCTTCCTTACGTCCCATTTTAATTAAGTTTTTTTATAAAAACAAAACAACACTGAACTGTCTGACTGAACAGAACAATGAAGTGAAAATTTAAGATTTAAGTATGGTTCAATACAGTTGCAAAAGGTAATGGCTCGACGTCCTACCAACGTAAGAATAAGGAAATCTAAACAACGTTGGAATTAGTAAACAGACGACGTTTGTATAACGTTGGAATAGGTCCTGAAAGTGACGTCGGAAAGCTCCTTTATTCCCCAACATTGTAAATCTACGTTGTCCGAATCACCTAAAGATCACTCAAGCAAAAAAGGTTACAAGACAACGTTTATTCGACGTCGCAGAAGCTTCTACTTTGTTGTAGTACTAGTTCAACGTCGGCACAACGTTACAACAACGTTTACATTTATTTTAATACCCAAGGTACGGAGCTAACTATTTTTTGTAACTAATCCAACGTTGTGTTTAGTAAACATGTGGTCGCAAGTCGTGAAAATGCTATTTGGGTCTCTTTTCAAATTTTCTATTCATTTAAATATTTCGATTCGCTCTTTTTTAGTTACAACAGTTAAATCCCCCAAAAGGAGTTGTGCGTGCTAATTAAGGAACTATTTCAATTGTAAAGCCTGTTCCCGATTTAACCATCACGCAACTAAACGCTGATTTCCAGATAGTAATTCTTTAGCGAGTCGGGACGAGTCTGTCCGTTTCCAGTCACGACACGGCAACGTCGCCCCTGTCATTTATTATTCTCTACACCCCTTCCTTCTCCACTCTTCCCTAATCGCTATCTCTTCGTTCTTTTTTATATATACGCTCGCGATGACTTTCGCCTGTCATCAGTCATTTAAATATCGTTTAATTATTGAAAAGTTTCCTAAAAGAGTGTAAAAAATACAGGAGAAAATATCAATAGAGAATTAATTTTCGTATCAACATTTTTAATATATTATATTATTACTTAGTTGAAGCCTCGCGCATCCGCCACGACATTAGAATAAAAATACTTTCTATTTTTTTAATTAAAATGAAATATTAAAAATGAAAAACAAAAAAAACCGGCGACGACAGTTTTAGAAGAGCCAATAGCTATCTTTTAGTAAAAAGCAACTTTCTAGAGCAAGTTGTTAAACATTAGCATTTTATATATGTCGATAACGCGCTTAATATACAATAAAATATTTTTTTTTTTGGCTTCGCCATTTTGCTTGCGTTAAAATGCCAGACAAGCTTAAGCGTGTAGATGTAATTATAATGACAGAATCTCGATGGGAACTCTTAAAAGAAGGCTGTCAGAGACACGCAGGATATCGACAGAGTATACAGGGTTGTTCACCACATACGACACGGAGTATTGTAGCTAAACGATTAGATTTTTACAAATTGTAAGTTTTGGGTTCGTTGAAGGACTATTTAGAGCTACAATTTAAAAATAATTTTACAAGATACAGAGTGTCCCAAATAAATAAAAAGTATCAAAGTTGTATTTTTTAAATGGAACACCCTGTATATTATTACATTTTTAGTTTCTACGATTAAAATAAAGATAAATTTGATTAAGGTTTATTACACTTGAACCTTACCGTTTTTGAAATGTTTTCAATTTTGTGAATTAGCAGTAAAAATTTTAAGGCTTCGTTTCTCCAAGGGTATCAAAGTTTTTAATACTAATTATTTACTGAAGTCTATTTATTGATCAGTTATTGTGTTGCAATAATAAAAATAGTCCTATAGTAATTGTAGCTCTAATAGTCCTTCAACGAACCTAAAACTTACATTTCGTAAAAATCTAATCGTTTAGCTACAATACTCCGTGTCGTATGTGGTGAACAACTCTGTATATACAGGAACATCATTTTAAGTGTCTCACTCAATTTACAATTTTTCTGTTTCGTATGTAAGTATACTAGAAAGATTTTCTAATGTGTTTTTTTGCGACGATGCCGATTTTACAGCTCAAATTTTTTAAAACGTCAATTTTTTCAGATACGACGGCATCTTGATTTTTTTTAAACAGAAACCACCACATATTTTAACATCTTCCAGTAGATATATTTTAGCTAATTTCAAAAATATATAGCTTAGTACACTTTGCGCTTACCGTTTTCAATATACAGTGCATTTAAAAATGTAATGTTCCAGAATTATTTCAAGTGTCTCACCAGATTTAAAATTTTCCTGTTTTCTATTTTAGGATAGTAAAAAGATATTTTAATGTAATTTTTTGCGAGGGTGTAGATTTTTTATCTAATAATTTTTTAAAACGTCAATTTTGACAGATACGACGCCATGTTGATTTATTTTAAATGGAAACCGCCACATATTTTTGCATCATCAGGTAGACATATTATATATGCTAATTTCAAAAATATATAGTTTAGTGTACTTAATACTTACCGTTTTTTTTTTCATACTGGCATGGTTTTGAAGCAATTATACAGGGTAAGTCAACGATCATTTGTTTCGAGGTTCACAAAAAAATTTTAATATAAAGATTACAGGGTTAAGATACACATTTTAAAATTATTATAGAATAAACAGGGTGTTTCAAAAATATGTGGAGGATATAACATATGTTTTTTTTTAAATACAAAACCTTATTTTATTTTAGTTTTAGATTCTGCGTAAAATTCTAAAAAAAAATTTATGTATTTTATTAATGTTATATACCTGAAATTAATAGTTCTTGTAATATTTCAATTTGTTTGTATTTCGATATGTTCATATCCACTTAGATCGCCAACCTCTAAAGGGAGATGGCGACCTAAGAAGACGAAAAGTTAATAGGCTTTTTCGAATAAATTGAATTAATGTAAGAATTATGAATTTAATTACATTTTTAAGAAAATACATTAAATTTTCTAATTCATGTTCACTTGTGCACTTATTGAGGAACCGCCACTACAGATATATACAACATTTCAAATTTATAATTTCAGTCTAATAACCATTTAGTGAACATATGTTTAATTTATGTCAATGATGACAGAGGTATTGATAATTTCGATTCCAAATATCTCTTTTACGTAAAAAACACTGTAGATGTTTTTTTACTTAGTAGTTTTATAAGGTACGGACGAAAAGTTCTCTTCAAACCAGTTAAAACAAATGTAGGTGGCGATGGCGCCACCCTACAAGGAGGTTGATATCAGAATAAAATTTCTCATGTCAAAAAATTCCCAGACGCCAATTTTCATCCAAATATTGACGTTATTTAAAATTTATTCGAAATAAAAATGAAAGTTCTACATCCTCTATTTCCGAAACGAAGCATTTTAGGACATAAGTTCAACTTTGATGAATTTTTTTACTTATTTTTATCTGCAGAATATGCTGCCGAAGTTTCCGGAATACACTGCGGACCACCCTGTATAACTACCTAATTTCAAGAAAAATAGACCATTTAAAGTGCTGCTAATGCTCTCCCGCAAAATGACAAGCAATTAAAATGCAATTTGCATCCTTTTTCACTGGATTTTTTAATCGTGTTCCTCATATTTCATCGGGTTTTCATCTCTCCTGTCCATTATTACCCCGGTCCTATTACAACTCTCTCTCTCCCTCTGAGCACAATAGAGCCTGGATAAGCGGCACCATAAAGAGCCCGAAAACATAGAGATAAGCCTGGATAAAAGACATCCAAATAACCGTTGAAATGAAGACTGTATCTCTTTTTTATTCGGTTAGATGTGCCGTACGAATTTTTATTTCCGTATCACAGGGAAGTTATTAAATTTAATTTTCCCTGTTTAGTGTCTCGGTTATTCGGTTAAAAGGATATACAGGGTGTTTAAAAAAACATGTGTTTTTTCGATTTATTGTAATCTTCTTCCAAGTGCTTCTGGTGATTCGAATGAGATTTTGGAGATTAAAGCTACTATATATTTTAATGCTAAAAAGTATCGACAGATAGTTAGGTAGGTAATACAGGGTGTTTTAAATTTGAGTAGGAGCATTTTTATCTCGGAAACCGTAATAGATACAAATATGGTTAAATTGGGGCAAAGTAGCGCCTTGGGATGTTCACCAAGATTCAGTCTCAAAGTTTTAAAAATTCAAGAATTAAAGTGTAGCATATCGTTGTACTCAAAAGACCGAGTTCTCTCAAAACCTGAAATAAGAAATGCAGCTCCGTATTTAAGAATATTAAGTTGACCTCTGTATCTCACAAATTATCAGCTGATTTGAAAATCTAAAAATACTATCAGATAGCCCTAATAGAGTGGATATGAGAATGTGCAATTAGTTTTTTGATTTTCTAAAAACTAACAACAGGAAAAAATAAAATTGACTTCCAAAAAAATCGGGTTTTCCAGCAATCCTTGAAGTTTTTAAAAGCTTTTTGATTGAATCTTGGTAAACATTCCAAAGCGGGCAACTTTGCCCCAATTTAACCATGTTCTATTATGGTTCACTCATTCTACATTCTACATCTATTATGGTTACCGAGATAGCATTGTTTACCACCCGTACGAAATTCAGTTGGTACAAGAACTCAACGAAGATGATTTTGATCATCGCTTGCAATTTTGTGAAACTATGAGTGAACGAGTGGCGAATGATAATCATTTCCTATTTAATGTGTGTTTTTTGGATGAGTGTATTTTCTTTTTGAACGGTGTCGTTAATCGGTACAACTGTCGGTACTGGGCTGAAGACAACCCCAGGGTTTTTCACGAGGTGCACATACAAAACCCTCAGAAAGTCAACGTGTGGGCTGGTATTTTTGAAAATTCTATTGTGGTCAGTTTAACGATATTGAGAAGATCTTCAACGCATAAGTCACAGAACAGCTATCTAGCAACTACCGCACCTGATCGTTCAACCTTGTGGCAAGTGAAAAAATGCGTAAACATCCAAGGGCGTAGATAAGGGGGGGTACTGGGGGACAGTACCCCCCCCCTGACGCTTGACGAGATACGAAAATTGAAATAGTCATTGACTATGAAAGGATTTTTTTTAATTAAAATTCGGCATAAGAATACTTTGTATGCTTTTAATTATGTTGATTTATCGTTTATAATATGTTCGACCTAATTAAAAGCACACAAAGTGTACTTATTGGCCAGGACAGTTTAGTGGGGTTAACTCTAATCAATATCCATAAAGATATTGAAATAAATGTTGATGCTATTATTGATAGGTTTTCCAAACAGCGTACTAGAAAACTTGATTTTGTTTTGTAGTTTTATTTATAGTTTATAGTTTTTATAGTTTTTTTTGATAGTTTAGAGTTTTTTTTATAGTTTATAGAAAATTAACTAATAAACGTCGTTGTTTCATTTTTGTTTATGTTATTTACAAATCTATATTTTAATTTTTGTGTTATGTTTTTATCTTTTTGAAGACAAAAAAATCGCCGTCGTTTTAATTCGACAAAAAAATTCCGACGGTGATTTTTTTTGCGACTTAATCATAGTACCACCCCCATAGCATACACCTATCTACGCCCCTGTAGACATCTAGAAGTAACAAGAAAAAATGTCAAATTGGTCGAAGGCATTTATCCTTATCATTTACTCTGATAAATGTTTAAATAAACTTTTCAAATTTCAATCCTTTATATTTCCTCAATGACTCGACCGATTTTCAAAAACGAGGCAGGGTAATATAGAGAATAGAAAGCTGTTTTCATTGCGGGGCCACTTGACCCCCCTTCCCATTTGAAAAAAGTTGGGGGATGACACCCCCGCTCAGAGGGTTGAAGATTTTGCAATCATTTTTGGGGCAAAAGTTGTCCCCCTTACAAACAAAATTGACGTATTTTTGGATTTTTTGAAAAAAAGAATACCCTAGCCGTTATGCCTTGCGGAACGTTTTCGATGGGCCACCCTGTATATTGATACTTATATAAAAAATCTAATACCGTAATAAATCAGTAAGTCTATTTGTTTAGATAAGATATCTAGGCATCTTCAAATAGCATTTTTAAATATTTCATCAATCTGTATGAATTTTTATTTTACATCTAAAATCTACTGATATTTTTCTGCACAGTTTTTAGGGTTCCGTACCCAAAGGGTAAAAACGGGAACCCTATTACTAAGACTTCGCTGTCCGTCCGTCTGTCACAAAGGTCTGTCTTATGAACCGTTATAGCTAGACAGTTGAAATTTTTACAGATAATGTATCTATGTTGCCGCTATAAGAACAAATACTAAAAACAGAATTAAATAAATGTTTATTAATAAAAAAGTACTTTCACTAAACATTATCTTTTCAGTAAGAATTTTACATAGAGTCTTTGAAGTCCTCGGTGGCCGCGTGGTTAAAGCGTTAGAACTTTACGCTGCTATGACGTTAGAGCCGTAGTAAGGCAGGTTCGAATCCTAGTCGAGGCGACTTTTTTTTAATCGTTTTTTTTTTAATTTTTATATATTTTTACATATTTATTTTTACTTTTGACATATTTATTATTGATTAATACAATTTTTAGTAATGTGTTTCTTCATTTTTTTTTAATTACTTATACGCGCATTCAAAATTTCAGCTAAATCGGAAAAAAAATATAATAATACAGTGTCTAATGTTGTATAGATAATGAATGGTACGGAACCCTTCGTGCGCGAGTCCGACTCGCACTTGACCAATTTTTTCATATATATAGTCTAAATCTTGAAAAATATCAGTTTGAGTCAAGTGATACGGATGTTTACAATGGATTTTAATTATATTTATCTAAAATCAGATATACCTAAACAAAAACCAGATGCACATACAGAATTCAAGGCTTTTCAGCATAACTACCTATTTCCTTAGACAACAAAATTCCAACGTTTGGCTTCAAAATTACAAAGAATTTCAAAATATAATCAGTCGAAAAATCTCGCGATAACGCTTTTGTTTGTTGTGATTTTGAGGTACCAATATTTTGGATATATCTTTACTTTTGTTATCTTTGGAATTAATATTTTTGCATCGAGTTGATAATTACATTCCTTAGCTATTGTTTTTGAATTGAATAATTAAGATGTTATCAATCAATTATTATTAAAAAAATTGTATAATTCTTCCACCTATTCACTAAGGGTTAATTGGCCTCTTTATTTGTGACAAGTATTTATTTACGTTATTAAAACTAATATTTTGTTTAATTTTGGACCGATGTATACAGAGTGTTCAAAAAATATATTTAATATTAAGTAAACTTAAATTTTATTATAACTAATCTATTTATTTTATAAATAAAAATATTATTCTGATGTTGAAGTTTTTTTTTAACTTGTGTTAGTTATCTGCTTTTAGATACACTCTATATCAATAATTTTTTGGCATATGTAGAATGTACAAAGCTTTTTGTACAATTTAGGACCATACGTAAGACTAAAAATGCATATTTTTTGAAAAAACGTTGTATTTTCCTTAAAACAAAAAAAAAAGTAAAAACCCGATCAAATTGTTTTTTCTAATTTCAATACAGATCGAACGATGAGTCGTACTTTCGATTTTTTAAAAATTGTAAATTTGCGGTAAAAAAGATTCTTGGCTCATTTTCACACATTTATAAAACACCCTGTATACGAGAATTCGCCAAATATCTTTTCAAAAACCACATAGCATTTTAATCACAACAGACGCATCTAAAACCTGGTTCAAACCGCATCCCAAAATCTTTTTGAGTTCAAGAGATATTCAACTTTAAATTTACCCTAAAATTTTGCTTGTCCCGATAATTATGTCCGGCAGTTTATTTGACGAAATTGTCCGCAAGTACAAGTTAAACGCTTTTCTTCACTTACGCACATACGCCAGAAAGAAATCTAACAACTAACGTGTTTGTTTCACTTATTTTTCATGGCCAAGCCGTAAGGGGAATGAATCCCCCGGGTTCAGAGCGTCGACGCATCGGCCCGGAACGAAGCGGTTTGATATTGGTTGAGATCGATTCGGTTACCCAGTAGTAATGTGTCGATCCCGCAAATCCCGCACGGTAAATCCCGCAACTTTGATCCCGCGAAATCTCAGAGGTATCCCGCATTTGCGGGATTACAGTCCCTAATCAAGACATTCAAAGCAAAAAAAAAATTTTCGAAATTTAAACTACGCTTTATATCCTAAAATGCTTAGTTTCAGAGACACTGGGTGTAGAAATTTCACATTTATTCCGATTTTTTCCAAAGAATTTCTGAACTTATGTCGATATTTGGAGGAAAATTACAATCTGAGAGAGTTTTTTGAAATGAGGAATTTGATTTTGATGTCATTATGACTCCTACTTGTAGATGGTGCCACCTACATATTTTTTAACAGCTCTGGAAAGAATATACCGTTTACCGGCGGGGGGGCTTGGGAGTAGCCATGCTAGAGCCGTTTGGAATACAAGGAAGGAAATGTGGCTAGCACTACGCTTTAACCGCCTATTATTACCTCAGGATTGTGAATCCCAAGTACTCATTTAAGGCTGAGCACGAGGGGTAAACCACTAGTGGAAATCATTGTACATTTTCCTGGGAATGACGTGGCAATCAACTGGGAATACATGGAAATCCCTGAGAATCACCTGGGAATACCTGGGAATCACATGGGAATCCCTGGGAATCACCTAGGAATCAACTGGCAATCGCTGGGAATGATGTGGTAATCGTTAGGAATCACCTCATCCTAACCTAGAAATCACATGTCATTATACAAAAGTTTTTCACGACGCGGCGTCCCCGTTCGCATGTGTACAGTACGTCTATCCGTTCTGTAGCTACGGGGTATCCGTGAGAGGGGAAACGATATTCTCTCGATGTTTTTCGTAAAAAATTAGACGACGCGTCCCATCAATAAAAATTCGACAAATTTGGAAGTAGCCAATAAAATAAGTGGGCGGAGCGATTTGCGGTGACGTTCTCGTCAAGTCGACGTATAAGATATATTGCTGTTTATTTAAATGTTTTTTGTCCGCATTCCTTTCATAGACACAAATCCAGTAGACGTACTTTACCTATTTATTGTGATTAGAAAGCGTTCAAGCCCGTAAAACTTTTGCTAAAGCAGTAAGATAAGTAGGTACTCTACTCTGTACTTTATTAATATTATTTAATATACTTCGTTGCTTGTATAATATTTATTATTTAAAAATTCAACTAATTTTAATCTTTCCTTGGTGTCTAAAGTATCGTTAGACGGGTGTGTAATAATAAAATAAAAAATGGCCGATTATCAACAGCTGATTTCAGATTTCTAGCTTTCAAGCCATATCAATGACTAAAGAATCCAAGGACAAATAACACCCGAAAGCAAATTGTGACGATGTCACTAAACAGTGCCGTGGCACATATTTTTCTTAACCTAGTTGTTTGAAGAGATATTTATATTTTTTGATAAATGTTTTGACTACGCCTATGGTGTATACTATGGTATAATACTAATTAATTAAGAAAAAAACGTATTAAAATGTTAACAAAAGGTACAAAACTAGTATCGACGTATATCACACATCAAGTACATATACGAGTAATATCAGAAAAATAATTATCGAATTCAATAAGAAAACTAAAAAACGCTAAAAAGGTGGAGCTGACTGTTTATTTACTTATGAAACGTAACTCCTGGCTCTTTCTTATCGCTGCTGCTTTTACACTTGAAAGCTGAACAACTAATCACCATTGTAATAAAGTTTATACAAAGTTCACTACACACAAACTATTAAAAATCGCTAAAATTGTCGCTGGTGACCAGATGATGACTCTTTGTTTGCCATCAAAAGAATGGCGTCTAAGGTCACAAATTCTGTTGTAGCCCCTATATATGGACGTTACATGTCCTTATATTCTTTAGTCATTGAGCCAGATGGTAACAAGCTCGGTAATAAGGTTAAATTTTATTTGTCAATTTTGATTTTTGGGTGCGTTCAGATTAAACAAAAATGTATTTTCAAAAGTAGCTAATTGATAAAAAATATGTAATTAAATTAAAATGGCTGTATTATTATCATCATAAAATTCAAATAATACAAGAGCACCAAGAGTTAAAAAGTATCTTTATGATTGTCACGACATATTTGTATTATTAAACGCTCGATTAAACGATTTAATTTAACTTGTATTGTCTGATTGGGCTGTCTGTCAAATCTTGCGATTCATTTTTGACACACTTCCCGTGAACCGATTTTAATGAAATTTGGCACAGTAATGTAAATCCGATGACAATGCATTATTATGAAAAAAAATGGGGATAGCGGGTGGTTAAGGGGTGTAAAGGGGGTAAATTCATAACTTTGGCACCAAAACAGATACAAACATGCGGTTTTCAGATTTTATGATTTTATCGGGGATTTTATGTTTTATGAACTCTTATCTTATGAAAAAAAAATCGGAAATACAGGGGTGGGTGAGGGGTGTAAAGGGGGTAAATTCAGAATTTTGTAATGAAAACTGATACAAATATGCGGTGTTCAGATTTATGTTTTGATTTGATAACAAGAAATTTTTATAAAAAAAACGGTGAGGGGGTAGGTAAGGGGTGTAGAGGGGGTAAAAACTCATAACTTTGGAATAAAAAATGATACGACCTTGCAGTTTCAGATTCATGATTTTATGTGGTAATAATACAATTTAATGAAAAAAAAGAGGGTGAGTGAGGGATGTGAAAGGGGGAAATTCACAATTTTGGAACCAAATCAAATATGAATAGGCGGTATTCAGATTGATGATTTGATCTGGCGATAATACAATTTAACTCGCGATTTAATCAACGAAAATGAGTGTAGGTTGGTGAAGGGTGTAAAGGGTGTAGGTTCATAATTTTCTTATCAAAACAAATACAAACATGCAGTTTTAAGAAGTAAGGGGTGGAGAGGGTGTTTTTGATTAAGACCTCGATTAAGACTAAATTGTCCATTATCGAGTCCATTAGCTTAGACTCATATTATGCTGTGTACTATGACACGCAATGGTATCTAGGGCTAGTAATTAACTGCAAATCAGAAAAATTTAAAATGAAATTTTTACAACAGGACAAGGATATTTTTAAATGGCCCAAAAAAGACGATATACAAGAAGTTCATCGACGTTTCATTTTTCATGGACCTATCACATTATGGGGCTGTGATCGGTCTACTATAAAGAGAAACGATTTGGTTGAAAAAATACAAAGATTTTAAATGTTAATAATTTATCTATTTAGATACTATTTATCATTTTCGTTCTTTTTTTAAATAGGTAATAATATTTTAGTTTTTTTAGCCAATGTATTTTTAATGTTCCTATTGCAGTAGGTACCTGCCTCAATATTTTTAGTGCAATGTTTTTTTTTATTCTGTTTAACTTACAAGCCAAATAGGTATACCTCTATTATGTATGTTTTAGTTTTACTTAGTTAATGTATCTCGCATGTCATTCATAATGATTTTCTTAGTTTCAGTTCATCATCTTTTGTTTCATTTTTTAGCATTAAATGTAGGTAGGTACAGTACGTCTGCTGGATCTGTGTCTATGAAAGGAATGCGGACAAAAAACATTTAAATAAACAACAATATATTTTATACGTCGACTTGACGATACGTCACCGCAAATCGATCCGCCCACTCATTTTATTGGCTACTTGCAAATTTGTTGAATTTTTATTGATGGGACGCGTTGTCTAATTTTTTACGAGAAATATAGAGAGAATATCGTTTCCCCTCTCACGGATACCCCGTAGCTACAGAACGGACAGACGTACTGTATGTGTATTTTAATTATTATAATTTGCAATTTATAATGAAATATAATGAAATCTCTAAGAAACCATGCTTATTATTGCTTATGGCGTAATGAAGAAATATTTTTTAAAATTTCTGATGTTTTAAAATATTCATTTTTTTTTTGCTAGATGCGGCTAGTACATATTTTCCGATCACAATAAAACGAAAATAAACACTTAAACATTGTTTTCGTAATTAAATTGGCTGGGAATCAAGTGATTGCTTAGGAAATCAGCGAGGAAATCAGGTAATCAATCGGGAATCACATGGGAATCGTTAAAAAACTGGGAATCACTTGGGAATCGGATAAAAATACTTGGCAATTAGTGGAAATCAGTGGCAATATTTGGGAATACATGGGAGTAACTGATGAGTGATTGCCAAATATGGAAATCATTGTACATTTTTTAACATGGTGGTTGACCCCTCGGCTGAGCATTATTAGACAACAATAATGAATTTGAAATGGTTTTGTTCCAAAGGTTCAACAGAAACAATTTTACCATAATTTTTTCGATGAAGTGAAACAAAGTCTTAGATATAATTTTCTTATCATCTTTTGGCATAATTTGACACAAATTATAACCTAAAATTTGGCAAACCTTGACATCTCTATAATATTGAAACATGATCTGTCATTTTTGAAACGAACAAAAAAATGTCTCAAACGCATCAGTTCTTAAAAAAGCTAGCTGCGGGAGTGCTGAAGTCATGATTACTAAATCCCGCTTAAGACGGGCTGGCCACATACGCAGGATGCAAGAAAACCGCCTACCGAAATCTATTCTTTACGGTGAGCTGGTAGAAGGTAAGAGGAAACCGAGTGGGACAATTGAAAAGATACAAGGATATTTTCCATGAAAACTTAAAGAGGATAATCATGCAGAATCAGTGAGAGAAAACAGCGCACAATAGAACGCAATGGAGAAGAGTTGTAAACTCAGTCAACAACGACAACCAAAAAATAAAAAGGGAACCCATCCATAATTATCTAAAAAATATTAGAAACAGTTTTGAATGAAAGAAATAGATTGGTATGGACATGGATCAGCTTTTTCTCTGCCATCGTCTGTCGAAATCTTACCTGAGAAAAAAACAGTGTATATACATATTATATTAATTTAATATTTAAACATAAACTGACAGGTTCAACATATTGGTAAATTAATTACACCTAACTGCATTTCGGTAAAATAAACGAATTTTGAATTATCGCGCGTTTGTTAAATGACCTAAAACTGCAACATGGTGGTTGAATAAATATTTATTTGAATAATACTGGTATCTTTTACAGTTCACTGCATTTATTACGATATAAATTATACATAAATTTGTACCTACGCTTACGGTCTAAATTATGATAATAAATTAATATCGATTGTGTAATTTTAAAAAATTTTGTTACAAAATGTTAAAAAAATTATAAAGATTTTAATTCAAATTATTTATTTATACATAAATAGATAGTCATTCGAAAAGGTAGACAAACAATACATGCGATCGAACATGTACTTCTTATTGCCAGACAAGCAGCAGATTATGCACCAAATAATAGAAAATTGTGCACAGTAATTACTCTAGATGTGCAACATGCGTTCAACAGTGCTTCGTGGCAGATCATTCTGGGCAAAATGCAGAAATGGGGTATCTAATGCAGAAATGGGGTAAAGTTCGTCTCTGACTAACATGGTGGCGTCTTATCTCTCTGAAAGGACAATTTTAATTGAAGACGATACTGCTAATAGAAGATTAACGTAACAGTGGAGTGCTACAGGGGTGAGAACTTGGCCCAACACTATACACTATGGAATATCCAGTACAACGACCTACTGGAAACAGTTATGCCCCAAGGAGTAACACTAATCGGCTTTGCCGATGACGTAGCGATGGTGGTAACGGCCGAAAACGAAAAGACACTCATGAGTGTTGCTAATGCAGGACTACAAAGAGTGGCCAACTGGATCGAGCGCAAAGGTTTAAAACTAGCACCAAGCAAAACTGAAGCGGTTTTATTAACCACCAAGAGGAAACTCTCTCATATTTCACTTGAGCTTCTCGGTACAACAATTTAACCAAAGATTGCAATTAGGTACCTTGGAGTTTGGCTTGATTCAAAGCTTACATTCGGCGAGCATATAAATCAAGTTATACGAAAGGCGGAAAGAACTTTGACCGCACTGGGTAGGCCGATGCCTAATATAGGAGGCCCACTTGCTTCCAAACGTAGAATCCTAGCCTGTGTAGCACACTCTCAACTGTTATATGCCGCACCAGTGTGGCACTTCGCAATATCAAAGGGATATATAAGGCAAAAACTTAAAGCTATACACCGTAAACTGAACCCCAAGATATGCAGTGCATATAGAACCGTCTCCGCTGAAGCATTAAATGTCATATCCGGGGTGCCGCCTATTCACCTACTTGTAGAGGAGAGAAGAGAGAGATACAAAGGGACATCAAAACTGGGGGCAAGAAGCATACTGATGATTGAATGGCAAAAAGAGTGGGATCTAGATAGATGTGGTAGATGGACACATGATCTCATACCGGACATTAATACCTGGTTAGACAGAAGCTTTGGAGAGACGGACTATTTCCTAACTCATTGGCATTGACAGGGCACGGATGCTTTAACAACTATTTGTATAAAAGGGAGAGATCCTCCTCAAATTTGTGTATGTATTGCAAGGAAGTTGACAATGTCGAACACACACTATTCCTCTGCAATGAATGGAAGCAGTTTAGAGAGTCATTCTAACGGGACAGTGGTTGACAAGTCTTTAATGGTAAAAATACGATGCAACGAATCCGACACTAGCCAACGGTGTTGCAAGATTTTTCCCCTCCTTCTCAAAAAAAAAGTTTTCCCTGCTAATTTCCTAATATCATGATCCCATCTCAGGTTTACTCGTTTAATACCTCGTGGGTACCATGCTGTAAGTTTTGTTGTCCATCTGTTATCCCTCCTTCTTGCCAGGTGTCCTGCTCATTGCCAATTGAGGGATTTGATTCTGTGTATGGACATCCTAGTACCTGGGTCATTTGTCGTATCCAGTCTATTCTTTTACGGTCTTTCTTGGTTATTCCCAAGAACAGTTAACCTAATAGGACTGCTCATTCAGCCAAAAGTGTCCGCCAGGTGCATGCGAAAACTACTCGCTTTGTGACGTCATTGTAGCCCCTGTCATTGTTATTAGTCCTTATCCGGCAACCAATAATACACACACGTGCATTATTGGTTACCGAATGCAAAACGTTCATTATTTAGTTTATTTATTTAAACACCTTGTATGTATGCAGTATAGAAAATTAACTGTATAAATCCTATTAAATACTTGGATAATGCATTTTTAAGAACAGCAGTTCCCAGCATCACCTTTTGCAAGCATTCTTTTTAGAGTACTTCCATATTTTGCTTTAAAATAATTAATAAACAAAATCGTGGGCACTTAGTATGCACTTTGTCACAATCCACAACACAAAATGAACGTATTTATACACTCTATAGCTCTAAAAACTTTAAAGACACCTTTTTCACATTTAAAATTGACAAAATAATTAACTCAAAATTTCTCAGCTGTTATTTTTATAAGTTTACCATAGGCAACTAATAATACACTTTATCATGACAAGGCCACGAAGGCTTCGAAGACCACGAACTGTCAGCTGAAGCGCGGGAAGAGGCGAACGTACGTCTTATGAGGATGAGCAATCCTATTAGTTTAGCGTTCTTGGGTTATTCCCAGTATATTTCGCTCCATTGAGCGTTGTGCCATATACAGTTTCCTTATAATGTCCCATTTAAGTATCCAGGTTTCGCATGCATAGGTCGTGACTGGTAGTACACATTGGTCGAATGTTTTCTTCTTTAGATTCTAGATTTGAACAGGATGGAGTTTCTTCCATAAGTACCCCTGCCAATTTAATTCTTCGGTTGATTTCTTGTAGTAGAGATCCCGAGCTGTGTATTAATTGTCACAGATACCTATATGTATTCTTCTACTATTTTCAGTTTTGTGTTATTATACAGGGTGTTTCAAAACAAATGCGAAACACTTCAGGGGGTGATTCCTTGTTCAAAATAAAGGGTAGTTTGCTTCATAAACGTTGGGTCAAAAATCAACCATTAGGGAGATATCGCGGTACAAAGATGGCGGAAAAATAATGTTTTTATTTTTTATCTTGAAAACGAAGGGGTTGAAATAAGCTACTCCTATAATTTTTTTTATAGAAAATAAAATACCCCTATCATTCTTGTTAACGAAATTTAAAGAAAAATCTTATCAAACACATGCAAAAAAATTAATTTGGATAGTTTGGTTTGTTTAGAAACTTTTTTATCTCTTGTATTTTTTTTATAAAACTCACCGATTTGAAACTAAAAAATCAAATGTAAAGCATTACATGTGGACAAAAAAACATTTTTAGATAAAGAATCTAGTGGGATGCTGTAATTTTTTAGGAAAAAATCTAGTTGGTCACTTTTTAGGATGTTTCTAATATTATTTTATTTTACCCCATTACTCTACTGCAATACGTTATTATCTAGATTATTATTATTATCGTTATTATCACTAGATTCTTTATCTAAAAATATTTTTTGTTCTGACACGGTAATGCTTTATATTTTATTTTTTAATTTCAAATCTGTGAGTTTTATCCAAAAAATACAAGAGATAAAAAAGTTTCTAAACAAACTAAGCTATCCAAATTAATTTTATTTGCATGTGTTTGATACGATTTTTCTTCAAATTTCATTAACAAGAATGATAGGGGTAGTTTATTTCAACACCTTCCACTCATTTTAAAAAAGTGAGAAAATTACCAGAAAGTGTGTTTTCATAACAGTAATGCTTCCATAAAGTTTCATTAGTCTATCGCTTTTAGTTTTCAAGATAAAAAATTAAAACATTATTTTTCCGCCATCTTTGTACCGCGATATCTCCCTAATGGTTGACTTTTGGCCCAACGTTTATAAACAAACTACCCTTTATTTTGAACAAGGAATCACCTCCTGAAGTTTTTCGCATTTGTTTTGAAACACCCTGTATATTTATTAAATTAATTTAAAAGACTAGACTTAATAAAGAAACGATAAATAAAATCGAAGCATTTGAAACGTGGACCTTCAGAAGAATGCTTGTAATAAGTGGACTGGGCGCAAGAGGCTTTCGTGGTTAAGGAATTTGCGGCAATGAACAGGCTTGAGCGCGGATGAATTACTCCATGTAGCGCAAGATGGAGAGCGATACAGAGATATTGTTAACATGGCAGTCGTCAACGTTCACTAGGATCATGACACTTGAAGAAGAAGAAGTTATATATTAGAATGCCCTTTTCTGTCTCTTAGTTCATTGTAGATTACTTTAGTTTTTGCTAAATTCATTTTGAGATCTACTTTATTGCTCGCTGTATTTAGTTCGTTAATTTGTGTTTTAGTTTGTGTAGTTCTTGTGTAGGACTATTGGCTCTTAAAACCTAGAAAATCTGAATACCTAGGTATTTTTTCTAAATAGACCCCTGAGACATGTTTAATATCATATGCTGTTTGTGGATATTTTTATTGCAAATTGAGATACAGTGTTTTTGGATTTTTGATCATTGCAAAATTTCCAAGAACTATTCTACACCTTCAGAGCATGATGGACTGCATCGTTGACCATAGCATGCAGTACGGATTACATATCAATGTTAACAAAACTAAACTTGTTGTATTTTCCAAAACACCGAGAAAGACTGTCTTTAGAATTAACAAGGTGGTAGAACAAGTATCGTCCATAAAATATCTAGGAGCCCTCGTTAACGATGCGTGTGACCCTAAAACTGAAATTTTGGCGAGTCAGGCCAGACGTAATACAGGCCAGACGTAATTTGGCTTCCATGAAAACCCTCTTCTCCAGCCGAGATCTAAGCCTCGAACTGCGCATGCGTATGCTTTGTTGTTACATCTTTCCAGTACTTCTCTACGGCTCTGAAAGTTGGACAGTCAATCAGACATTGGAAAACCGCATTAACGCTTTCGATATATACTTGTATCGTCGTATACTGCATTGCATATACTGGATGGACAGAGTGACAAATAAAGAGGTGCTCAGGCGGATGGGCAAAATAAAGAGCTCCTATCAACAATGAAGGAAAGGACGTCGGTCACATAATGAGGGGTGAACGATACGAGGTGCTCTGACTGGTCATCTAAGGCAAAATTGAGGGCAGGAGATCAGTGGGAAGAAGGAAAAACTACTCGCTTAAGGATCTGCGTTCGGAAGAAGATCGATTGAAATTTTTAGAGGGGATTTTAGGAGATTTTTGTTCTTTGTTCATTGTTTTGTTCGTAATTATAATTGTTAGTACTTTAAAAACTTTTTACAAGGAATATTTTCGACTACAAAGGCGAGAAAAAGTTTTTCGTTAAAGTTGAATCGTACGGTCTGGCGATGAACGCTAAAAATAGTTTTTTTGTTCACTTTTTTCCCAGGCTAAATGAAATAGAAGGGCGAACTTTGATTTTTAATTAAGTCAAATTTACTGATCATTTTTAGATTAATTTTTTGCTTGTACTAAACAAAAAATAATTCTGTCTTGCTCGTATTTCCAGTCTTGTTCTTAAATTAGTGTCTCAGTTAGGAAAGATTTCGACAGACGACATCTTAAGACAAGCAAATTTTTTGATGAAGAATGTTTTTCTCAAAATGTTGATAATAAAAATGTTTTACCTCTTGTAAAGACAATCTGGGGATTTGCTGTATACAGAGTGTACGCATCTGTAGCTCCTAGAATAAAAAACTTGGGAATTTTGTTTAAGTGAAAAACCTAAAGTACGTACTAGGATGTATTTCAGGAAAATATTTTAACTTCTACAGGGTGGCTCAAAAAAGTGTGAGTGGATCGGGATGATTTTTTTAAATGGCTTCCTTTCAGATCCCTGTACATAATCTTAAGATATGAGTAAATGTATTTCGATAGTTTCAGAGATATTAATAAATAAATAAAAAATATATATTTCTCAGCATTTCTTAAAAAAATCATTAAAAATACAAGAACTGCCCTTTTCATTTTAAAAGGCATATGTGGAGTTCTACCTCGAAAAACAGCTACAATAAATTCTCTCATGTTGTCGACAATAGTTGGCCGAGTTTTGTAAACACTGTCTTTAACATATCTCCATAAAAAAACCAAACTAGATAAAAGCAGGAGCATTTAAGTATTCTATTAATTGGCATTAATGCACGCTGCATTAACCAACTAATAGAATCATATCAATTTATCTCTGATGTAGGATAAGTTTGCATTTTCGGCAAATTTCTGAGAATTTTTTTTTGTTTTAACTGACACAAAATTATAACTAGTTGTAAAAGTTGGACTAATTAGACAGCTATTTGAAGTAACGTCAGACATATCACAGCCACCTAGATTTTATCAAATAATAATGATCTACACAGATCAAATCATGTAAATGAAAATATCTAGGAAAATCTTTATTTGAGGGGTAGGCAACCTTAATAGTATTTTGAAGTAGTATGAATGAATCCCCCACTGAATATCGGAATAATATACTGGGTGTTCCATTTAATATAAAAGAGTAGAGGTGACCAATGTTAATTTTGTCCCACCCTGTATAAATTTTTTGATCAAGTTTTAATTTGATTTAAATTACAATAGTTAATTTAACTACATATTAGACTATACCGGGTAAATTCCAATTTAGGTAGCTTTTATTGTAATTTAAAAAATTGTTCTTTATTTCTATAAAATGTTAAATATGTCAAAAACCTTACATTTTAGTCATATACTTCTCTAATAAAACTCACCTTTATTTTTCTCCCAGAATCCGAAAATCAATTAATATATAGGGTGTTCCATTAGAAAAAACACAACTTTGATATGTAAATTTTTTGGGGACGTCCTGTAGAACTCTCTATATTTTTAAAAAGTGCTCTGAATTAACATACATATGCTCACAAAATTTCATTTCAATACAAACTATCGTTCTCCTTGGAGCCTCCGTGGCGTATGAGAGGCGCCACCCTGTATATGTATAAAATAGCGTTATAACAAAAGGTGTACCTACAATACATTCCGTGCAAACACACAAACTAAAACATTTTGTTTTTTAACCAGCCACGCACGTATATATGTAAAAATATTCCGCGAAACTGGGTTGAATCGACGAACTCTATCCATAAATAAAACAATAGCGGGCGAAAAGTCACAAACGGCATTGTTTCCTCCCCATTCGACATCAATTTTTCTATTATCGAACCGATGCCGATCGCGCTTTATGAGATGGAAAACTTAACACGACCGATCGACCGGCTCGGCAACGGAGCGCCGAGCAACAGGTTGCAGCATTAAATCGGCTAAATTGAGCCGATAGAGCTGTGTTTCAGTCGGTCTCTATCGTCCTTTCTGTCCTCTTCATTCACGAAACTTCGAGTTGACTGCTGATTTCGTACTCAGTTCGGCTCTCATAGATACACATAGATTCAAAAGTTTTCAGTCACCCTGATAATTCGAAAATAAATTTCTTTTGATTAAGAAAACTATTTTCATCAAATGACTTAATCACCATTAAATCTTAGTGCGATTCAAACCTCGTGCGTCTCAACATTTCTAAAACTAAATCTTCGGCGTATAAAAACTCGCTGCAGCGTTTTGTACTTAACAACACCACCATTAACTTCGTAAAATCTGTAAAATTCTTTGGACTTGTTGTAGACAATTCTCTGAAATGGGACTTGCATATCGACGCTTTGTCGAAAAAAATAAGCTCTGCCTGTTTTGCATTAAGCTCTGTTTCTAAAGAGCTTAACTTGTCAGTGCCTAGAACTATTTATTATGCAGAACTTCATATTATTCTGGGGTACGTGTTATGCGACTCAATTTGACCGCATTTTCAAGCTCCAGAAGAGAGCTGTTCGATATTCCCTGGGACTAAACAGCAGAACTCATTGCCAGGACTTTTTAAAAAAATTAAAGATAATAACTCTTCCTTCCTTATTTATATTTGAATCCGTTTGCCTAATATGTAAGCATGTATCAGCTTCTCAAAAGGCCATCTCACACTTATCCACTCAGGAACGCGGAGCAAGATCTTTATCTACCTACCCCATGCTCAGTTAAAAGTTCAATATTATACGACTCGACAAAAATGCACAATCACGTGCCATTTGAAATCAAATCCATAACATTTTTTTCTTTATTTCGTAAAACATTGAGATCTTATTTACTAGACAAGGCTTTATACGCCGTAAATGACTTATGTTTTGATAATCGAATTTGATCTTGTAAACACTGGTCTAATATTTGCTATTACTATATTTACTATAAACTTACTAAATATTTTTGAATATTATTTTTAGTTTTTTATTCTTTGATATTGTAAACATTTATAAATGTTTATTTGAAACAATAAGACTGACAATGTAATTTGTATACTTGTTTTGTATTCTCTTTTGTTTGTTTACTTTACCTTTGTCGACAAATTGTAAAATTTTTTGACAATAAAAGCATTTATTTATTTAAAAAGAGCCTGCTGTACTGTTCGGGTCGCTTTCAGGGTTCGGGTAAACCGGGTGTGTGGCCGAAGGAAATATATATTTTATTTCAGAAATCTGCCTAAAACTTAGCCCGATCCTGTCATGTTAACCCACACCCAAAATTCCAAACACACGTTCTTTGATTAAGGCTTGATTAAGGTTTGCACAACTTCAGCATTTGCCATAAAATAGCTAGCAATTTGTTACAAAATCATATAAATTATATATCACTGTAATCACAAAACTTCAATCTATTTCAATATTGTAACGGAATTTTAAATTATGTCTTAATTTTCGAGAAAATTTAGTCCAAACATAAGGATTATTTTGTTGATGTTTGACCACCAATATCATAAAAATAAAGAAGTTGTCTAAAAATGTGCTACAATACGTATATAGTACAATGCTTTATGTTTAATTTCCTACTTTATTTGTGTAAAAATACCTAGCCAGTTTTACATAAAACGTTAAATGCCGAACGCTTATTTTGCTATTTTTTCGGACTAGTAAAATGGACTCTTAAAATATGTCGCACCTACAGAATATTTTACCCTCCAATTACTAAAGCACTTGGAAGAAAATTATAATAAATCGAAAAAAATGAAGATTTTAACCCCCTGTAGCTATGAAACAAGGCAGAATCGGATTTATGTTATTATGAAAAATAGATCTTATTTTTAAGAGAGGAATTTCCCCACGAGAGATTTCACATGTTTTTTGCAACACCCTGTATTTCAAAACAAAAATTGTATGTCTAAACGAGACCTACATTATAAAAAAATATTTCTAAACGAGAAGAATATAGCTCCAATTAAGTCCTTTTCATAAAACGCGTCGATAGTAGTAATACCAATAAAAGAGATTTCCAGCTTTGTACTGCGATAAAAAAGCGAAACATATATATTTTTCCCAAACGCCATTAGCGTAATTTTCATTTTGGCGCGACAAAAGGAAAATCGTGAGGATTTTCATCGCTTGCGGCCCTTTGGGAGGTGGAAAAACTGGGAAAGGGTGGGGGGAAATGAAAGAAAATGAGACGGGAAGACAAAAAATATCGGTTAGGGATTTTAGAATTGTCTCTCGTCATGAAATGGGATACAGGGTGTGTTTAACTGAGTTTGGTAGTTTCTACTGAATACCTAGACCTGATCTATTGAATTTATACGAAGTCTAATAGTAAATTTGAAAAAGGTATTAAAAATCTGTTTTTTACAAGCTTTCGTTCAACTTCTCTGTTGAACTACTTCTTAAAGTTTGATAATATAGCAAATTTGAGTTGGACTGAAATTTTCTATATCATGGTACCATAGAATGTAATAAATATACAGGGTGGTCCGAACTGTATTTCGGAAACTTCGGCAGCATATTCTGCAGATAAAAATATGGAAGACAAGTTCGTATTAATGTATGTCCTAAAATACTTATTTTCTGAGATACCTACAGGATGTAAAAGTTTCATTTTTATTTCGCTTTTTTTTAAATAATTTCTGAAGTAACGTCAATATTCGGATCAAAATTGGTGTCTCGGTGTTTTTTGACATGAGAAATTTGATTTTGATGTCAATATGACTACTATTTTTAGGAGGCGCCACCTACATATGTTTTAACTGTTTTGAAGAGTAATAACTTTTCTTCCGTACGCAACGAACACCGCAAACAGGCGGAACACTCAGCGCAAAATGTTTTGTTGCAGGTCGTTCAGAGCGTTCCCGGAAAATGTTTTGTTGCAGATTGTTTGGAGTGCGCGCCGCGTTTGGTTGGTTCGGAGTATTTTGTTGCAAGTGAATACCCACCTTATATAAGACAAACAAAACTGCCTAAGACACCAACACTAAATTTCTTAACCACTTCTGATGTTGTATAGGCAAATAATACCTTCACTTTTTCCAGAACATCGTAAATAATACTATTAAAATAACAAGACTATATACAACCTAACTATTCGGTTACGAAAAACACTACTACTAGATTACACAATAATAATGACTAACTAAAAATATATCGATCGATCACCCAGGACAAAGGTGACCAGAACTTGCCTTTACCACATTTAGTTTAATATAAAAGTAGTACAGTGATGTTAAAACGGCATCTTTGTATATCTACTCATAAGACATACAAAAACGGGACACTCTGTACATCCCCGGGCCCTATTAAACCGCTAATATGTGTCATCGCCTGTAAATCCCGCGGGCACATCATAACCACGCTTCATTTAATTGGAGGGATTGGGGAGCTTCGGTGTGGGGAACGTCACGCAGGTCGGACCGAATGGGAGGGGGGAGGAATAGTAGGGTTAAGTAGTGGGAGAAAGAGGGAGAGATAACAGGAGAATGGGGGATAATAGAGACAGTTCTTTGGTGGTTTTGGTTCCGCCGAAGCTCCTATAGGCCAATTTGTTCCCTAGCTAGGTTATCAGAAATCACAGAGGGTTTTGTCTTTGCTTTGTCTATGTTTTATCTGTCTGTTTCAGGTTTGTTTTGATGGTTGTAAGGAACTAACTCGTTAATAAAATAATGGCTACGCCTTTCCGAAACAGCGAAATTATACAGGATGGCCCATCGAAAACGTTCCGTAAGGTATAACGGCCAGGGTAATTTTTTTTTCAGAAAATTCAAAAACACGTCAATTTTGTTTGTGAGGGGGACAACTTTTGCCCCAAAAATGATTGCAAAATCTTCAACCCTCTAAGCGGGGGTGTCGTCCCCCAATTTTTTTCAAGTGGGAAGGGGGGTCAAGTGGTACCGCAATGAACAGGGCTTTCTATTCTCTATATTTTCCTGCTTTGTTTTTGAAAATCGGTTGAGTTATTGAGAAAATATGAAGGATTGAAATTTGAAAAGTTTATTTGAACATTTATCAGAGTAAATGATATGGATAAATTCCTTCGACCAATTTGCTGTGTTTTCTTATTATTTCTAGATGTTTACGCATTTTTTCACTTGCCACAAGGTTAAACGATCAGGTGCGGTAGTTGCTAGATAGCTGTTCCTTGACTTGTGCGTTGAAGTTCTTCTCAATTCGTTAAACTTTTTAACAATTATGGTGTACTCATTTGCAGAAAAAGTGGAAATAATCGAAATTTATTTTAAAAATAATGAATGTGGCAATCGGTTTGCGCAGATATTCAATGAATGCCATCCTGAAAAACACCTTTATGGCAAAATTGTTCGCGAGTTAGTAGCAAAATTTCGCGAAACTGGTTCAGTTATGAATAAAAAGAGGCAGAGGGAAAATCCTGTAGTAAATGAAGCTATGGGGGTATTCGTATTGGGTCAAGTTGCCATAGATAGTAAGCTGAGTACAAGAAAATTAGCCAATAAGACGGGCGTGAATCGTACAAGCGTCCAAAGGATATTAAAAAAACACAAGTTCCACCCGTACAAAATTCAGTTGATACAAGCACTCAACGAAGACGTTTTAAAATAAAGTAAAATAAAGTTCGATTATTTCCACTTTTTCTGCAAGTTGAAAAAAACTTCAACGCAAAAGTCACAGAACAGCTATCTAGCAACTACCGCACCTGATTGTTCAACCTTGTGGCAATTGAAAAAATGCGTAAACATCTAGAAATAATAAGAAAAAACAGCAAATTGGTCGAAGGAATTTATCTTTATCATTTACTCTGATAAATGTTTAATTAAACTTCCCCTTCCCATTTGAAAAAAATTGGGGGATGACACCCCCGTTTAGAGGGTTGAAGATTTTGCAATCATTTTCGGGGCAAAAGTTGTCCCTCTCACAAACAAAATTGACGTGTTTTTGGATTTTTTGAAAAAAAAATACCCTGGCCGTTACGCCTTGCCGAACGTTTTCGATGGGCCACCGTGTATACAGAGTGACCGATTAGTGTGAGGAAGTCTAATATCGGGTAAAACGATTTATTTTGGTAGAATTTATTTTTGTTTATTCTGTCTTAAGAGTCTATTGCTACGTACTTCTCTACGGGGTTGAGTCGTGGACACTCAAAGTAAGCGCAATGAATAAGTTGGAAGCATTTGAGATGTGGGTATATCGCAGAATGCTGAGAATACCATGGACTGACCGTGTCTCGAATGAACGAGTTCTAAACCAAATGAACAAGGACCGAGAACTCCTCGACATAATAAAAAAGAGGAAAGCAGCCTATTTGGGCCATATCATGAGACATAGCAAGTATGAATTCCTTCAGCTCATCATCGAGGGTAAAATTGAGGGAAAGCGCGGACCCGGACGATTGCCATCGTCCGGGTCCGCTTGCCATCGCTCCTGGCTGAAGAACATCAGAGATTGGACAGGCCTGGACTCACATACTTTGCTGAGAAGAGCGAAAAATAGAGAGGAATTTGCCATGGTTGTTGCCGATCTTCACTGACTGGAGAAGGCACTTTAAGAAGAAGAAAGAGTCTATTACGATGTACTGTTCGAGTCGCTCTCAGGGGTCGGGTGAAGCGGGTGTGTAGCCGAAGTAAATTATATATTATATGTCAGAAATCCGCCTAAAGCTTAGCCCGATCCTGTCATGTTAAGCCATGCCCAAAATTCCAAACACATGTGCTTTGATTAAGGCTTCATTAAGGTTTGCAGAGCTTCAGCATTTGCCGTAAAATAGCGAGCAATTTGTTACAAAATCATTTAAAGTATCACTGTAATCACAAAACTTCAATCTATTTTCGTATTGTAACGGAATTTTAAATTATGTCTTTATTTTCGAGAAAATTTAGTCCAAACACATAAGGAATATTTTGTTGATGATTGACCACCAAAATCTTAAAAATAAAAAAGTTGTCTAAAAATGTGCTACAATACGGATATAGTGTAATCCTTTATCTTTAATTTCCTTCTCCATTTGTGGTAAAAATAAATGTGTTCCATTTAAAATAAAGAGGTTACCCTACTAAAAATGGCCATTATTCAGTATTAATTTTATGTATAACTTTTCGGATGAAATTTTAAACTTGTAATTAAATTATACAAGGTAAATTACAATTTAGGTAGCTGTTATTGAAATTTATTCTGCATTTTCAGAAAATGTGAAATATGTCCTTACATATTAGACATATGCTTCTTTAATGAAACTCACCTTTGTTTTTTTTCCTAGAATCCGAATATCAATTAATATTCAGGGACACCCTGTAGAATATATATTTATATAAAATGGCTTTCAATTAACCTACAGATGCTACCAAAATTTTATTTCGATATAAATTCCAGTTCTCTACGTGTCGTATGAGAGGCGTCACCTTGTATATATCTTCGCTACAAGAGTATCATTTTTACTCCTAATAAAACAGTATACTATTATTTCGATTATTATCAAAAATATTTTACAGAACGCGGAACATATCGGTCTTGTAATTTTAATTATATTAATGGTAGATAAAATTTGTGGCCCTTTCAAAATTCTAAAAAGCCTGTAACATCAACATTACATATTATTATGTAAGAAAAATATTTTTAAAATCAAAAATAAACAAACGGTTATTTTTTCCTCGTCCGTTTTTATTGTTTTCACCTCTCATTTTTTGCACAAAACGTAATTCAGTTTGCATTTGTGCCTCTGGATTAGAACTGGCATTATGTGGACGTTTTTGAAATATGTAAAATAATGCCATAGTGATGCCCACTCGCAGAGAGCATTATTAACAAAGATTTACCCTCGGCAAATATCAGTTCGAAATTTGTTATGTAAATACGTCATCATATTTCGGCCTTTCTGTTATTAGGGATTTTTAGCTGGCGGCCGAGTAAATATTGTACCCCCTGAGTTTTTTTTTCGAATAAAAGTTATTAAATAAAATTCTGTTTAATTTTCAACATTACGTCGTTTTTCTTTTAATTATACTGGAGAAAATATGAAAATGTTATTTTATTTCTTTTTTAATTTTTTCATAATATTATTTATCTTATCTACAGGGTGTCCCATTTTCGTGTGTTTTATGGGGTTTCTCGTTTAAGAGTAGAGATACAAAGATTCGGTTTTATCTGTACCACTATTTTGGGTGCACCCCTAGAATCATAAACGGGATTTCGCACCAACCGCGATACCATTGATTCCATAGAGCGCCAACTACAGGAAAAAGTAAAGGAGCAGCAGAGTAAACTTTATGTTGCATTCATCGATCTAACAAAAGCCTTCGACTCTGTAAAGAGAGAATCAATTTGGGCAATTATGCAAAAGTTCGGAGTACCCAATAAATTTCTTACAGTGTGTAAGATAACAAGTCAAGAGTATCACATCATAAATCACTGAAATGCTAAGAAAGTTCGCAAATTTTTCATTCTCAATTAAACATGGAAATAATGCGGATTTTTACAAATATTGTGAACCTATAACTTTCGATTCTTTCTCGTGATTTCTTCTTCTTCTATTAGCAAGGAGCTCATAATTATTTCTTGTTTGTTGTCGTTTATTGTCGAGAAATATTAAAAAACACGCTTGTCACCGCAGACAGGACTCCAGAAGCGACTGAGTGGGGGAAAGCGGGTGTAGTAGGGGAAAAAAGAAACAAAATAGCGATCAATGCGGCGCGTTAGGTACGGGTCAGTGTGCGCGGCAAGAAAAAAAGTGCGATTCGTGCGGCGCGTGCGGCGAGTGCGGCGCTGGTCAGTGTGCGCATAACGGCAAAAATTGAGCTCTATAGTTTATCGCGTAGAACTCAGTGGCGTAACTAGATTTTCGCAGAGAACTGTTTACTAGTATCTTATGAATACATATTCAGCAAGGAAAATGGGGAAACTAAAACTAAAACTAAACTATGTGCGCCGAGACGACACCTATTCGTGCCATAAACGTTGGTACGACTAATATCGTAGATGAGAACTAACCTGAGTCAAATCGTCTCATATACTGGCTTTTGCCAAATCCCTCGGACTGTATGATGAGTTGTAACTCAAGAAACAATGTCACAAGTAACGTCCGACTGAGATCTCGGTCTCGCTCTCGGTTATAGTCATTCTCGGCTAAAAATCAGGCCCAGATCTCGGTCTCGTTCTCAGCATAAAAAGGCTCACGATCATCCAATTAGCATATTTTTGAGCGTATCGCTCCACCTATCGCTGCGTGGATGAATGAATTACTCGTCCAAAGTCGAAAAAAGAATGGATCATATTTGATCCATATAATATGATCAGATCGAATCACGAAGAAAATTTCTCGGATGGCTGAAGAATTGCCTTCGTATTTCTATGCGTAAACAATGAACGATATGTCAGATGTTAGTGTCTTACTAATGCAAGTTTTTATGCTTTTATATGAATTACTCGTATATCCTACTAATAAGTAAAATTTTTGTGTGTAATTATTCACCTCCATACAGAGTTCTGAAACCGGCATATTTCTAGTCTGCACCACCAACAAACGTCTCTACCAAACAACTATTTAGAAAGAATATGATGAAACACGGCATAATTTGAAAGGAGGCAATACTGAAAAATTGCTTGTTTATCCTATACCATAGCCATAGACTAAAAAAGTAATTTTATTCAACAAAGTAAAAGTATTAGTAGTAAAGTATTAGTAGACCAACAAAAACCAATGTATGTGTGTTTCGTAGACTTCGAAAAAGCATTCGATAGAGTCAAACATACGAGACTTACCGAAATGTTGTATGAGTTGGGAGTTGACAACAAAGATGTAACACTTCTGAAAAATATATATTCGCAACAAACAGCCCGCATGAAAGTTGAAAATGACAATTCCAATCCAGCCAATATACAGAGAGGAGTAAGACAGGGATGGGTGCTGTCTCCTTCGTTATTTAATGTTTATTCTGAGGCGATCTTTCGAAGCTTTCTCTTCAACAGATTGCGGTATTAAAGTCAACGGCGCAGTCATTAACAACATTAGATTTACCGATGACACAGTTCTTATTGTCGATTCTGATACTGGTCTCCAGAGTTTAGTGGACCGACTTGAAGGTTCTTGTAAGAAATACGGGATGAAGATCAATTCTTCCAAAACTAAACTCATGGTATTTGGAAAGTACCAAAATGTACCAATTCCTATTAAAATAAGGGCAATACCTTAGAACAGGTCTACAAGTTCAAGTATTTGGGGTCCTGGATAGTTAACACCTTGAACAACGACGTGGAAATAAAAACTAGAACAGAACAAGCGAGAAATGCATTTTTAAAAATGAAGAACGTCTTCCAGAACCCCAGATTGGACCTTGAGTTGAGAACTAGGCTCGTTAAGTGTTATGTTTGGTCAATCCTATTATACGGAGCAGAAACATGGATACTGAAAGTTCAAGAGATGAATCGCCCCGAATCGTTCGAAACATGGATATATCGAAGAATGCTTAAAATTCCATGGACAGCCCATATCACAAATACCGAAGTCTACAACAGAATAGGCAGAGAAAGAAAATTGCTCAATATAATAAAAATAAGAAAGACATCATATTTAGGGGATATATTGAGAAATGAAAAATACCACGTCTTACAATTGATACTTAAGGGTAAGATTGAAGGAAAGAGAGGTCTCGGCAGGAAGAAACTATCTTGGTTGAGAAACATCAGAAACTGGACTCACCTAACTTTTGAAAAACTCATAAGGAAAGCCGAGAATCGGGAAGATTTTGCCAATATGATCGCCAACCTCCACGAAAGAGACGGCACGTAAAGAAGAAGAAGATAATACTAAATCCCAATAAAACCGTTTCTGCATGAAAATAACGTTTTTATTACATTATTATCAGATTTTTTTTTCATATAATAAACTATTGAATATATATTGTATCGTATCTCGATCCCGGTCTCGCTCTCGGTTGAGAATTTCGTTTTCTATCGGTCTCGGCCGAGACTAAAAATCCAGGTTCGGTCGGACCTTAGTTACAAGAGATATATAAGGTCGCGGTGATTAATTTTCTCCTCCCAAAAAATCTACATCTACATCTCTGTATGATAAAAAAAATAGACCTATTTTATAGAAAACTGTGCTTATTAAAACACTTTGTTTCCGCGTCTCCGTAAAAAGCAAACCATAATTCAATTATCTTTCTTGTTCGGAAAAATACAAAGCGGGGAAAAAGCGATATCATTAACAGGTGGCGTTTTGTCGGGAAATTTCACCTGGCGGACCGCTAAAAGAAAATTTCTTATCTGTTTTCCGCCAGAGTTAAAACCCGAAAGGGCTCTAACGGTGCCTCAGATGTTATCACGATCCTTTTTATAAAAAAAATACATATTTTTCTCCTGATGCAGGTCTTTTTTAGACGAAATTTCGGCAAGCCATGACAGATTTTAATTTTTACTCTCCCAGTAGATGCGGTTACACGCGAATAATTATAAAATATACATGGTAGGCAATTGGTAAGACAACCAAATTAGTGTCAGACTATTATTGACTAAAACAACCCTAAGAATCTTTATGTGTCTTCTTCTGGAACCGCGTTAGCATTACTTCAGACGGAGCCCAAGTAGCATTTGCACGTTATCTAACGTCGGGTATACGTCGCGTTCAATAACCCCGACTTCGGGTACCAACGTCGGTTCGACCGCCTGGCGACCCTTATTTGCACCTAAATAGGGAATACAGATACGGGTCGCCTCGACGTCGGTATCTGACCTAATAGGAAATGTAATTCTACCAATTACCAACGTCATATTACGTTGGATTTTAGTTACTTAAAATTCGTCGCTAAGCACATACGTTACTTTTGGTTTCACATTCGCTACCAATAATACATAAAAACCTAACCAAGCTACCTAATTACAAATGGATTCATAATAACTCCTCGAATATAACTATAAGTGCCTACCTAATTTCATATTATAATAATTCTGAATCATTAATCCAGACATCAGTTTTGTCAACGGAAGTCACTTTTTTGATATATGTGATTAAAATACTCCGAAAAACAACGAGCGCCTTCAAAATTAGGTAGATTTATGAAATAAATATATCTATAAAAAAGTAACTCGCAAAATATTTTTTTTTATTTTCTAGCCGGTTTAATCATAAAACTGTACTGTGGTTCCCCCCAAAATCAACCTTATCAATATTATTCTAATAGAAATTGGAATGTGAATATAAATTTTAAAAACAAAAAACGATTTTAAAATGGCTGACAATCGGATACTTGTTAAGAATGGCGGATTTCTGTGTTCGACTTAATATGAACTACCAATATAACAATTCCAACCGGGTCTCCAACATTAGTCGTCTCACACGACCGAAGTCATCAAACCGGACGACCGGCAATCGTATTATGACGTATATAATTCCAACGTACGCCACGTAACCTCACTTTGCATATCAGTGATTTGTGGATTTGTGCAACTATATTTTAGTTTTTGTTTTCTCCTTAAAAAAATGGGCAGCCACTTTTTTAAGATAGTATATATACAAAATTTAAAAGAATTGGAACCAGTACCTCGCATGTGGGACAAGGATGGGGTCTGCTGGTTTCCTAAGCTTAAAAATGAAATTAAGATGCCCCAGTATAATGCAGCATCTCTTCCGGATAAAAAACATTCGTGGATGGAGGCAAGATATCACTACTACTATTATTATTTTGCAAAAGCCTCGACCTTTTTCTGTAAAATGTAAATGAATGTCTAAATGCCTTTTTAGTGTTTATTTAGGTATAATAAAAAAAATTAAGTTTGTTTACAAAAACTTTTTATTAGGTTATGTTCATGATGTTCATTAGGCCGCAAATGCTACTTAATGGGTTGTATTTACGGACGTAAATAGAGATACGTAAATTAGGTTATAAATATGAACATAAAATACAACAAAATATAATTGGACGTTACTTTAGGGATTATCAGTGAGACGTATCCCATTCAGACAACGGGTAGACGTCGGGCTAGTTCAAGTATATGTACGTCGGGCAAGCCAACGTGGGAGCGACGTTGAGAAATTAATAAAAATGGTACGTTGTTATTTTGTACGTCGACAGATCGTTGGATTTACCGACTCGGATCCAACGACGTCGCTTTTAATAGGAAAGCGACGTCACCGGTAGTATAACCAGCACTCGACCAAAATTTGCACAAAGTCTGACTTCGCTTCAGGTCAGATTTAGTTCGAAGTCAGATAGATGCTACTTGGGAGGGTTCTATGTAGATGTTCTGTTCTGTTTAGCTGGTCTGGACCTATCGGATCATACGTTTTCTCTCTCTTCTTTTTTCCATAAGGATTTCCTTAGCCATTTGCTTATTTCCTTCCAAAATATTTCGTTCTTCAGCATGATGTCGATTAGATTTTCTGCTGTTAGTTTACCCGCGTGTTCGACATTGTCAACCAGTTTATAGTAACGGCAAGTATCCGTATCCCTAAGGGGGAAGCATTTAAATTAAGCTTCAAAGTATTCATGTCTGTATAATACTTGTGTTACGTCGAAGTCAACTTCGCCATGACTTTTGAAGACCCAGGGCTCTATATTGCTGTGGTTTCTTCAGACCACTATTCTTTAAATTAATTACGGTCAGCGGTTGTATCAGTTTTTTATAAACTACTGATGTATTAGTTTTTTTTTATTAAATACAGGATGTGAAAAAATAGGGGTGATTCTACAGATACCAAACCAAACCAAACCAAACCAAAAATAAAACAAAAAGTTCCTATGAAGAAGTTACAGCTTTTACAGCCCTCGAAAGGTTACCTAAATAAAAATAATATATTTTGTTTATTTTTAAGAACTTTGGTAAGCCGTTTTTCTTGAAATTTGGTACTCTTACACACATTTTAATGCCAAAGCGAATGGCGATTGTTAAAAATTCCCTAACAGCTTTGAAAGGGTACTTTCCATTAGTGTCGAGAGTACTAATGGTGGTACTTTTTTTGTCCTTATAGATACAGTAATTTCAATAAATGATACAAACAGCTAGAACATTTTTACATAAAACACGCACTCTTCGTTAAGTTCGAAAAGGTGAACGGTTTTTAAGATATTTTGCGTTTATAGATTGCTTATAGATGCTAAAATTTTAAGGTTTTGCGTTTATAGATATAGGTTTTTAAGGTTTTTGCGTTTATAGATTGCTTATAGATGCTAAAATCCATGCATCGTAATCTTTAAACCCAAATATCTTGAAATCCGTACAATACACTATCTCGAACTAAATGAAAAGCACCTTTTTTATATAAAAAAGTTCCAGCTTAAATACCTTTTTATTCAAAATTACTTTATCTAAAGGATAAAAGAAGTACCACTAGTAGTACCCTCTATCCTAATGGAAAGTATCCTTTCAGGGCTGTTACGGAATTTTACACTATCCGCTAGGTTCATACTATTCTCTACGCCCTATTCTATACTACTCTATACTCTCTGGAGTCTAAAGTAGAGTAAAATAGATCTTAAATTCCGTAAAATAAACGAAAAGCATTTTTAAAAAAATCAGTGGCAGCGGAAACACTCGAATTTTAAGATATTCAGTAGCTGATTTTTGTAATAATACATGAAATAATGAAAACAACTTGAGAATAGAATTTGTACACATATTAAAAATCGATTATACAATTAGAGATAATAAAACAATTATTAGATAAAATATAATTTAATATAAATATGTTCATTGATGTATATGTACATACTTAATGCATTTTTCTAAATACGTAGAATTTAGTAAACTGAAATAACGAGATAATATTCCACAATTGTGAATGAACTAAACCAGAATTTTTGTTATTGTACAGGGTCCAGCAATAGTGAGTCGAGCATCTGTAGCTCTTTGAATAAAGAAACTGAAAATTAAAAAATGAACTTTTTTTTGCGTTTAGAGTATTTCAAAATTTTTAACGGTTTGGTTTGGTTTAGTTTGGTTTGGTTATAAATTTTTATCAAAGCCAAAAAATAAAATAATACCGAGAGTATCTGCAAAACCGTTAAAATTTTTTATACACGCTACATGTCTTCAGATCAGAAAAGGACGAAGTATATCTAGAACCACCCACCGGATATCTAGAACCACCCACTTCTACTTCTACAGTCCTACAGGGTGTAGAAGTTTCATTTTTATTTTGATTTTTTTCGAAATCATTTTTAAACTAATGTTGATATTTGGATGAAAATGGTATCTGGGAGTTTTTTAACACAAGAAATTTGATTCAGATGTCAATATGACACCTATTTGTAGGGGGCGTCGCACAGTGTAACGAAAACTAAAATAGTGGGACATTGGCATTTTTCTTCAGTTATCACTATTCTAGCTGACATTTTTTGACAGAAATTAAATAATACGACTAAGCGTTTTTGCTACAGGGCGAAAAGAGTAAAAAAAGGCGCAGTGGAATGATATACTAAAATTGCAGCGATTTTTACCAAGAGATATTTTTTACGTAGTAAAGGGCAGAAATATACATTTTTTTACTCAGTATGTAGGTGGCGCCCCCTACAAGTAGGAGTCATATTGACATCGAAATCAAATGTCTCATAATAATTTTATTTTCATCCAAATAACCGAATTTAGCTCAGAAATTACTAGGAAAAAATCGAAATAAAAATGAAACTTTTACACCCTGTATCTACAAAATGAAGCATTTTAGGACATAAATTTATACGAACTTTTTTACTTATTTTTATCTGCAGAATATGCCGGCGAAGATTCCGGAATTCAGTTCGGCCAACCTGTATATATCACAGAATGATAATTGAAACCAATCTAATTTCAACGCTATATTCATTTAATAGAAATCCATTAAATCTGTGAGTTACCAATGCATTTTTGTTTTTTTTTTCACGCAAATGAAAAAAGTGTTAAATCTAAAAATTGATTGCTTATTCGGCAGCAGCAAGCCAAAAATTTTACTGGCAAAAATTCCAACCGCAAATTAGTTTTTGTCTGCTATTGTTCCGATTTTTTCGGTCATTTTTCCGATATTTACATTTCGTCTGCGTTTATCGACGTAGAATGTCATAGTGCTATATTTGGCTATTTTTGCATTTTTTTGGTCAGTTTTTAACAAACTCTAAAATAGATTCATTTAATTGAAATGACCATAACTTTAAGAGTCCATTTCACTAGTCCGAAAAAGTATCAAAATAAGCGTTTAAGCATTTAACGTTTTACGTAAAACTGGCTAGGTATTTTTACACAAATGAAGAAGGAAATTAAAGATAAAGTATTATACTATATCCGTATTGTAGCACATTTTAGACAACTTCTTCATTTTTAAGATTTTGATGGTCAAACATCACCAAAATATTCCTTATATTTGGACTAAATTTTCTCGAAAATAAAGATAAAAGTCCACAAATGACGCTATGTTTTCCCTCCTTAATAAAGTTTACTCCAGCCTAAATAACCATCATTCTACAGCAACAATTTTCTGTGATTTTTCTAAGGCGTTCGACTGTGTAAATCATAAGATCCTAGTTAATAAACTGCAGCACTATGGGTTCAGGGGAACATCTCTCGAATGGTTTAAGTCGTATCTGAGCAACAGAAGTCAACTTGTGAGGGTGGATACCACGTTGTCATCTAGCAAGCCAATAGAATGTGGAGTACCACAAGGCTCAGTGCTAGGCCCCATTTTGTTTCTTCTTTTTATTAACGACATTGCTGACATAAACATCAGTGGCAAAGTATGTCTTTTTGCCGACGACATTAGCTTCACTTGGAGCAACAAGGACATCACGGCACTTCATAGGATTATATCAAATGACCTAATCACCATTAAATCTTGGTGCGATTCGAACCTCCTGAGTCTCAACATTTCTAAAACTAAAGCTTTGTCATATAAACCTCGCTGCAGTCTTTTGTACTTAACAACACAACCATTGACGTCGTAAAATCTGTAAAGTTCTTGGGGCTTATTGTGGACAATTCTCTGGAATGGGACATGCATATCGAAACTTTGTCGAAAAAATTGATCTCTGCCTGTTTTGCGTTAAGATCTGTTTCTAAAGAGCTTAACTTGTCAGTGGCTAGAACTGTTTATTATGCACTTTTCGAGTCGCACCTCAGGTATGCCCTTCCATTCTGGGGTACGTGTTGTGCGACTCAATTTGAACGCATTTTCAAGCTCCAGAAGAGAGCTGTTCGATATTCACTGGGACTAAACAGCAGAACTCATTGCCGGGACTTTTTTAAAGAATTAAAAATATCAAAATAAGCGTTGGGCATTTAACGTTTTACGTAAAACTGGCTAGGTATTTTTACACAATTGAAGAAAGGAAATTAAAGATAAAGTATCATACTATATCCGTATTGTAGCACATTTTAGACAACTTCTTCATTTTTAAGATTTTGATGGTCAAACATCACCAAAATATTCCTTATATTTGGACTAAATTTTCTCGAAAATAAAGATATAATTTAAAATTCCGTTACAATACGGAAATAGATTGAAGTTTTGTGATTACAGTAATATATAATTTATATGGTTTTATAACAAATTGCTCGCTAGTTTATGGCAAATGCTGAAGCTCAGTAAGCAAACCTTAATCAAGCCTTAATCAAAGTACGTGTGTTTGGAATTTTGGGTTTTGGTTACACGACAGGATCGGGCTAAGCCTTAGGCAGATTTCTGAAATATAATATATAGTTTCTTCGGCCACACACCCGCTTTACCCGAGCCCTGAGAGCGATCCGAATGGTATACGGGTTGTCTGGCTTTCGAAGCGGAAGCGTCTTGAACTCCAAGAGAATCTCCCTCCACTCTACCTTCGTAGCAAAATAAAAATACTAAATCACCACAATACACCAAAACACTTTTACGTTTACACTGGACGCGCGTTTCGCTAACCATGTTAGTATCATCAGCAGATGATTAGAATTTTTTTAGAATTTAGAATGAGTGGGAGGGGGGTTAATCACTTCGACCTTATAGATCCATTGTGTCCCCCTTTCTTGAATCATAACTCATCATACAGTCCCAGGGCTTTGACAAAAGCCAGTATCTGGGACGGTTTTATAGAGGGTAGTTCTCCATCTCCAATATCAGTCGTACCAAAATTCATGGCACGAATGGTTGTCATCTCGGCGCACTCAGTGATGAGGTGTACTGGTGTTTCCCCATCTTCCCCACAGAATCTGCATTCGCCGTTTCTTCTTAGTTTCAATCTACTGAGGTGTTCGTTGAGGAGACAGTGTCCTGTTAAAAACCCCGTGACAATCCGAAGATTGTTCTTACTCAGACCCAGGAAGATCTGTGATTTTTCTTCATCATAAGCCCTCAGAAACTTCTTCGAGTGTCTTAGACCATTGGAAAATTTCCATTCCAGGTTGCGGATGGAATCTTCCAAGTTCTTGAGTTCCGCCTTGAGTTGGTTACCACTTGGAAAGCAGAACGGTTCTGGTTCAGTTAGTGGAGTGTTCGCTGCTTTCCTAGCTAGATTATTTGCTTTTTCATTGCCTTCTATCCCTTGGTGAGCAGGCACCCAGTGTAGGAGGACTTTGTTTTCTTTGCCTAATTTATTCAGCTTCTCTATGCATTCTTTGACCAATTTCGAATTGATTGATACTGAGTTGATCGCCTTTAACGCTGCTTGACTATCAGATAAGATGGCTATTTCTTGTTTCCGATAGTTCCTATCTAAGATAAGTTGTACGCATCTCTCGATAGCGTAGATTTCTGCCTGTAGGATACTAGGGTAAGTGCCCATTGGTTCGGAGTAATTAGCTCTCGGCCCAAACACTCCGATCCCTGTTCCCCAGCAGATGATTATAAACTATTAAGACTTTCAATAACCTCCATCCCATCTTGATCATCAGATTCATTGGCAGACATCTCACTCGCCATGTCGTGATCACTTGTGATAACATTTTCTGTTGTAACATGGCCCTCAGATTCTCCATCTTGGTCGGAAAACTCTTCCTCACTCTCATCAAATCATCTTAACATAGTTTCTTCAAAGTAAGGATCTGTGGCTTTAGCCATCTTTATTTTTTAGACATAGTCATTAAATTGATATGATTACACTAACGGCGTCGCGGAGTCCCACGGACTCTAAGATGTTTGTTAGATGCACTTGCCGTGATAACAGATCGAAGTCGTCTCAACATCCGACGGGTACCATCACCATAGGAAGCTACTAGACAACGCGCGTCGCTTGGTCGACAAATACGAAAGTTATGAAGCAATTTATTTTTTCTAGAGTCCCAGGGACTCCGCAATGCCGGTTAAGGGTTAAACAAGAGTTTCGTATTTTTAGGGTCTTATGGACGGACATTATCTTATGGACGGATGTCCAAGTTACGGACAGTATCCAAGGTACGGGTAGTGTCCCCATATTGCCACAGTATGGATGTAGCGTAAGCCTCATGCTGCTTCTTTCCCATTTCTAAGCCTAGTTAATAGTTACAGAGATTCATGGTGTCCTTATTCTGGCACCTTTTGTTGTATTGGCCAACAGGATAGCCGAGAGACAGTACAGAGATGCGAGTCCACCTCACGCTGTTACTGTTTGAAGCATGATTGCATAAAGAAGAGCTAAGTGTAAATTTAAGTTCTAGTTTTCAGTCGATTTTCAGTCTTAACATAATAACGTACATTTTAAATAATATCGTACAGACTATGTCTAGTGGTTAGATTATTAAGAACATTTATGTCGATTTAGTAGTTACAATATGATTTATATCTTAGGTTTCATTACATTACGTCTTGTAATAGTATTACTTTCGATAGATTGCGCTATATTAGCAGATGAATAACCAGACATAGGTTCTAGAATCTACGGGTTGCAACATATCAGATTTAACACCGCATAAAATTTAACAAATTAAATAAAGTAATGCTACCTTCCATATATTTTCTATAACTTTACACGCATTGTATTTTTCCATAGTCTTTTCATAGAACATATTTAATATTATTTACATACATAGCTTTACTCGACATATAACCACTATAATAATTATTAAAATTGTACAATGCTATTTACCATGAGGATACATCATGAATGAATATAGTCACTAGTTTTAAGTAATAAACAACTGTGTTTCTTTCTCTGTTTATGCCTGGCGCCCAATATTTGTATTTTCGATTTATTATTGTTAGTTAGTTTCGTTCCAGTGAAATACCTTATCCACGACTGCTCTACCAATGAAAAGCTGCCGTTCGCAGTGGTAAAGTTTTATAAAAAAACGCTACAGTGCTACAGGCCTACAGAAAGCTTCGAACAAAATAGTCTAAGAGCTGGCTACATAAAAAACCTTATCATCGTTACATGGCTAATTTTCCTTATGTGTAGCCATTACGAAATAGTCATGTCTGCCAGCGCGATCCCGGTGCTAAAAGCGGGGGTGGCCAACCGAAAGGGTGAAATTTTGACACTAAAAATACACACAATTTTGACACTAAAAATACACGGTACACGAGTTATAATTGCGAAAATAGCTTTTATTTATTATTAAGGAACGTGAAAAATTTTGTTGGCAGACATTTTTCATGTCGCTAAGACAACGTGAAATGGCATGAAATTTTGGAAAAAATATGGCTCACATGCATGCCGATTTGTGGAATGTCATATTTATTCATTTTAAAAGCCGAATTCAAAAGGACAGACAATAAGATCGTGGCTAAATCAGCGGCAGACAGTTATCAAAAGTGCGATATTACTTTACTAGCGCTTTCAGGGAACACCTTGAAAATCGTGCATTTTTTAACAATTTACCTTTATATTATAGAAAACTTTGTAGAACTGCCTGTTCACCGCAAATTTACCCACAGTATAATTTTTTAATCTACCATGATTACTGTATGGTTAAGACACTAAAAGAATACTAATGATAATGTAAACTTACACAGTTTCTTTTTTTCACCAGTAGTTTTAGAAGAGCTTCGCAGTACAATTAATACCATCAAAAATAAATCCTCTTCTGGGACCGACGGGCTAACTTTAAAAATGTTTTCGAATCTGCCAGAAAGCACTCTGAATCACCTAACAACTTTAATAAACATGTCATTCCAAAATGGTATTTTTTTAATGTCTTAAGACGGCAATAATCATTCCTCTGCATAAAGGAGGAGACAAAGATGAAGCTTCTAACTATCGCCCAATTGCACTCCTTCCAACGCTATCTAAGATCATAGAAAGGTTGGTTAAAGGAAGGCTTGTATCTTTTCTGTTTAAGTACAACATACTTACTGAACATCAGTTTGGATTTTTAAGCAACAAATCCACAAATGACGCTATGTTTTCCCTCCTTAATAAAGTTTACTCCAGCCTAAATAACCATCATTCTACAGCAACAATTTTCTGTGATTTTTCTAAGGCGTTCGACTGTGTAAATCATAAGATCCTAGTTAATAAACTGCAGCACTATGGGTTCAGGGGAACATCTCTCGAATGGTTTAAGTCGTATCTGAGCAACAGAAGTCAACTTGTGAGGGTGGATACCACGTTGTCATCTAGCAAGCCAATAGAATGTGGAGTACCACAAGGCTCAGTGCTAGGCCCCATTTTGTTTCTTCTTTTATTAACGACATTGCTGACATAAACATCAGTGGCAAAGTATGTCTTTTTGCCGACGACATTAGCTTCACTTGGAGCAACTAGGACATCACGGCACTTCATAGGATTATATCAAATAACTTAATCACCATTAAATCTTGGTGCGATTCGAACCTCCTGAGTCTCAACATTTCTAAAACTAAAGCTTTGTCGTATAAAAACTCGCTGCAGCCTTTTGTACTTAACAACACAACCATTGACGTCGTAAAATCTGTAAAGTTCTTGGGGCTTATTGTGGACAATTCTCTGGAATGGGACATGCATATCGAAACTTTGTCAAAAAAATTGATCTCTGCCTGTTTTGCGTTAAGATCTGTTTCTAAGGAGCTTTACTTGTCAGTGGCTAGAACTGTTTATTATGCACTTTTTGAGTCGCACCTCAGGTATGCCCTTCCATTCTGGGGTACGTGTTGTGCGACTCAATTTGAACGCATTTTCAAGCTCCAGAAGAGAGCTGTTCGATATTCACTGGGACTAAACAGCAGAACTCATTGCCGGGACTTTTTTAAAGAATTAAAAATATTAACTCTTCCTTCCTTATTTATATTTGAATCCGTTTGCCTAGAATTAGAATTTAGAATAAGTGGGAGGGGGGTTAATCTCTGCGACCTTAGAGATCTATTGTATCCTCCTTTCTTGAGTTATAACTCATCATACAGTCCCAGGACTTCCTACGGAGACACGTGTCCCTCACAGTCGAGGAGCTACGACGTAGAAGGTAGGCTCCCGACCCTTGGAGGAGGTGGTAGCTTGTATGCCACTTGCGGAGGATGGTCTCACGCAAGTGTCAGCCACCTCTCCTGTAGTTCTCTTTGGGTTTGGCCCCTTGGAACTTTCATTGTTACTGTTCCCAGTGTCGCTAGGGGGTTTCCCCACAGCTTCACCGGTGATGTTTTTATTATTATTATTACCAGATCTCATAGTGTTCCTATGAGTCGCTAGGGACAGTCGGTCCACTTCTACAGAGCCCCGCATGTAGAAGAAAGGGGTAAAATATAATGGGGTGCCCCCCGGTGCCCCAAGGTTGAGGCTGTCCGTAGCCCCGCCAGGTATCGTTATATGTCTTGGGGCAATTCCCTGGCCACGACACTAGTCAGGGACAAGACGATGAGTGAGATGCTTTTTAGACCAAGCCAAGTGGTAGGGGGGATTCCCCCCAGCACCTAACCAGGAGCTTCCCCATCAACGACAAGGTCTTGCATCTCCTAGGGGAAGATCCGTTTGCCTAATACGTAAGCACGTATCAGCCTCTCAAGAAAGGCCATCTCACACTTATCCACTCAGGAACGCGGAGCAAGATCTTTATCTACCTACCCCACGGTCAGAGTTAGTTAAAAGTTCAATATTATACAACTCGAAAAAAATGCACAATCACCTGCCATTTGAAATCAAATCCATAACATAATCTTCTTCATTTCGCAAAGCATTGAACTCCTATTTACTAGACAGGGCTTTCTACGCCGTGAATGAATTATATTTTGATAATCGAATTTGATCTTGTAAACACTGGTCTAATGTTTGCTATTGCTATATTTACCAATGACACCGAAATAAATTTATTTAGAGGTCATTAATATTTTTACTATAAACTAGCTAAATATTTTTGAATATTATTTTTACTTTTTTTATTCTTTGACATTGTAAACATTTATATAAATGTTTATCTTAAACAATAAGACTGACATATTATTTGTATAATGTTTTGTATTATCTTTTGTTTGTTTGTTTGTGTACCTTGTTTGTTTACTTTGTTTTTTTATTTTACCTTTGTCTACAAATTGTAAATTTTTTTGACAATAAAGGCATTTATTTATTTATTAAATACAGAAAGAAACAGGTGACTCAAAAATTTATTTAAGAATAAATCTTTCTAAAAATGTCTTTTTAAATTTTCAATCTTAAACGGTTATTTTGGACTTATTTGAAAAACGGTAAAGAGAAAATATATTTCTTCTGTCGAGATACCAGCCCTGAACATATTTGCACTTATCCCAGACTCACCCTGTATAGTAATATTGCGCTTTTAACTCTCTACCGCTGATTGAGCCACGATTTTCTCCGTCTAAAAGGAACCCCCAAGTTAAACAGAAAGCATTGTTATTATTATTAAAGCGGCGTCTACATTCAATGGTTGAGATAGGCTAATCTCAAGCATCTTATTTACGTATGGTGAGAAATTATCAAAAATTTACATATGTAGTCATTGTTCGGCCGTTCAAAAATCGCTTTTAAGTGAACGAACTGCAGATTCTTCCCCACTATGTTAGAAAGCGTCTTTCTGAAATGGTCCGTGCCCAAAAAACTCTGTTTCTATTAATATTTATGAATTTTACTCTTTAAATAACCAGAAAAGCCAAATATTTTATTTAATTTAGTTATATACTGCTCTTGGAAGGTGTTTTTTTCTGAAAGTTGCGATGGATAAACCACGGTTGTCTTTGGAAGTCTCAAGTAAGTAGTAGTATTTTTTTATTTAATTGATTTTTTTTATTTCATACATTTTCATTACTCGTGTTCTTCTATTATTTTTCTTGTCTCTATTCTCTCTTTAGATCTATATTTTCAAGACTTGTTGGTTATAATACCATACGAAAAAAAATATTTTTTAAATATATATTTATTAGTGTATCAAAAAAAACTGAGAAGTAGTTCTTTCATTTATTTTACGATGACTTGTAGGATATATGGATTTTCTATAAAAGAGCCAATTACGGCAAATTTATCCCAAGTAGCATTTGGACGTCATCTAGCGTCGGGTATACGTCGCGTTCAATAAACCCGACGTCGGGTACCAACGTCGGTTCGACCGCCTGGCGACCCTTATTTGCACCTAAATGGGGAATACAGATTCGGGTCGCCTTGACGTCGGTATCTGACCTAATAGGGAATGTAATTCTACCAGTTACCAACGTCATATTACGTTGGATTTTAGTTACTTAAAATTCGTCGCTAAGCACTTACGTTACGTTTGGTTTCATATTCGCTACCAAGAATACATAAAAACCTAACCAAACTACCTAATTACAAATGGATTCATAATCACTCCTCGAATATAACTATAAGTCCCTATTTAATTTCATATTATAATAATTCTGAATCATTAATCCAGACATCAGTTTTGTCAACGGAAGTCACTTTCTTGATATATCTGATTAAAATACTCCGGAAAACAACGAGCGCCTTCAAAATTAGGTAGATTTATGAAATAAAAATATCTATAAAAAAGTAACTCGCAAAATATTTTTTTAATTTTCTAGCTGGTTTAATTATAAAACTGTACTGTGGTTCCCCCCAAACTCAACCTTATCAATATTATTCTACTAGAAATCGAAATGTGAATATAAATTTTAAAAACAAAAAACGATTTTAAAATTGCTGAAAATCGGATATGTGTTAAGAATGGCGGATTTCTGTGTCCGACTTAATTTGGGTGGTTTGTCTTTTAAATTATTTAGAAAAAGAAACATTTAAATCAAATCCTAAAAATTAAGTGCTTGAAGCTTCCCTTTCAAACACATATTTAATAACTTTTTAAGTGTGATATAACCAGAAAAAATATATTGTTTCTTATAAGATCACAATCTTGATAAAACAAATTATGTATTAATTATATAGATAACTTAGTATCATAATTAGAGTATAATTTATATTGTTTAATTATTCACTTTTTATAGTTAATTAGCCTCATCACCAATCATCTTGAAACCAGTAACCTATGAATATTTAAATTAATTTTTCGAACTTAAAGGATTTTCTTTAATATTTGATCCAAATTATGGAGCTAAAAGTTGTTTTTTTTAATGCAGAACAAAACTTAACAATTAAGAAAAACTACAATCGAAGATCTCTGAAATGTCAAGCATTTTAATTAAAAACTTTAGAATTCTCTCCAGAAATTTCATTTACAGGATTTTATTAAATTAATACAGAATACCGAGGAAATTAAAAAATTGATAGAATCTAATCGTCGTCTGTATAAAACTATGAATAGAACATCTTATGATGCTGTGATGATGTAGAAGAATGTTATTCTCAAAAACATTATAAAGATAGAACGAACATCTCATTCATAAATACTCGTTGGAAGTGTATCAAACATTCCAATGTGTCAAGCAAGGACAGAAAAGACAGAGAAGTCTAAAATTTCCGACCCCGGCAACTAGGCGCATTTGGATTGTTCTAATGGCCAGTGGCGTATCGTTTTTTGGAAGGAATTTAATTAGTAAAGTAAAAGTAAAGTAATTAGTAAAATTTTGCTCCATATTAATATACTACATTAACACTTTTCGTCAGATGAGTTTTGTTATAAGGTCTAATATAATAATATAATTAATATCCCATATATATTTATGTTGAAACGTTAGTAGGTAGTTTTCGAAAATCGCTCCAACGTCGATTTTCAATTTAAACTTTCAGCTACTTCTATATAAACTTTCAGTTACTTTTGAATATTTACAGGGTAACTCAAGTTTCTGAAACAGTTCTATATTAGGTTTGTGACTTTTCTTTCAATTTTTTTTCAGAATATGGAGGCAATGGTAAAGCGCATTTTAGACATTTTTGTAAACATAGGTGGCCGGAACATATTTTCAAACTAAAGTTGTAGATTTGCCATTAAATTTCCATTCTAGAAATACCTAGGGTTGCCACCTGTCCTTTTTTGTAAAGGACAGTCCTTTTGACTTTTTTTGACTTAAAATGTAATTTTTATTTACGTATTTTGCCTGAGAAAATTACCAACAGCAAACAGAAATATTCTTTTCGTCCAAATTTAATTAGAGATGTTATAAAACTTATAAATAATTTTTTCTTGTTTAGAACAGGCAACGTTATTTAGAACTTCCCGTTTAATCTCAAATGATAGTTTAGGTTTTAGTTTTACCTTTTTTGAACTTAAAAAGAACTTTTCAAAATTAGTAATTAGTAACGATTTAGTTAGTTCGCAATCGATAGCTTCCTATGAAGTACTGTGTAATAGTTGTTTAATCTTGTATTATTAATAACTTCCTATACCTAAAATGAATATTTAATGAGAAAATTTTGTTTTTTTGATAATGTAAGACAAGATTTGACTTTCGGTCTTCTTGTATTATGATGGCTCTGATACGAGGCAATTACCTTTTAGTCTCTCAATAGAAGGCATTTATCATTAAAAGTATCAAATCTGTGTCCTACAGTATGGGATTTCTGTCGCATAATATTGAATATTACGTTTACTTACAAACCAATTACTTTTAAAGGTAGCTTCATCAGACAATCAAATTTTAGTTAAATGTCTGAATCTTCATGAACTGTATTAAGCATATGTATTGCGGTTTGAATCACCCTGTATGTTGACAAAAATATTTTAAAAATGTGCGTTACAATGGCCCCCATCTTATGTAGAAAATTGAAATAAAAATCAGAAACCAAAAACGTAATAGGTAAAGAGCTTTTTTGAAGGCGTGTGTCACTCTGTATATAGGTATGTATAAAACTAGTAGCCTAAAAGTTATTTAGAGTTCGTCCCATTCTAAAAAAAGGTAAACACACCGTACAAATAACTCTAGGAAGAGGTATTTGTACGGTGGTAAAAAATTGTCTAAACAAGGCCGAAGGGGCAGATATAATAAAGCAGTAAAATGTAAAAAAGGTCGGGTAAACACCTTTGTTTATTTGTTGAACAAAATTCCTTTAGAATATCGTATATAATGACCAAAATATGACGCAATTTTAAGAAAAAAAATGTCACTTTCTGGCTTATAATAAAGTTTCAAATGCAACGTTTATATTCAAATTTGTTATGATCTACAACAGTTAGGTAGTAATTGAGACGAATTATAATTCAATTACCGGCTACTACGTTCTTGTTTTAATAGATCAAAATTCAACAAATATAATTAGAAATTATTTTAATTGTAAGGGGCTCCCTTGTGGGACGCCTATGTACAATTACGGCGGAAATTTGTACCTACCTGGAAAAGACAAATTCGGGTAATTTGAGCTTATTTTTCCACACACTTGACACTGTCGTACCATATTGAAAATTCGCAGATTCAAAAGTACGTTAAATAAAAACAAAAACTACTGAAAAGTTCACTTCGGACTTGATTCCGACTTCAAACACACCGTAAGCTAAACGTAGTACGCTATAACGGACCAAGGCCGTCGCGAGGGGTGGTGGGACGGACGGCTAATTTTCATTCTGGAAGACTAGCAGCGACGTTGCCAATAGTTCTAGACGTTTCAGCACATTAAACAGTAAACATGTCCTTTAATAGTAACGCAGATATCCTCTGGTTAATTACGAATGCTTCTTTAAAAATAAACTATTAATTTAATTAAGAAATTGAGATTTATTGATATACGGTGAAGGTTTTAAAGTCACCTTTTCTGCAAATCAAACTAAGTAGATAGGCGCAAATTTGAGATTTTGCAATGTCGCCTTCTCTATCTCAGTTGGTTTTTACAGTACGTGGTCAACCTCCGATTGTTTGATCGGGTTAAAATGCACAATGTGATATCTGTTCTTCCTAAATCTATGGTTATTCTACATTCTTATGGGGGATAGTCACTGCCACATTACATAATCTATTGTATTTCACTGTCTTGGAGTTATAATATATCTTTGACTAACTTTGAATTGATGGTTACTGAATTGATCGCTTTTAATGCTGCTTGACTCTCGGATAAAGGCGCATTCCCACGACTCGTGTAGTTGACAAACATTTGTTATTGGAATATACTCGCCATGTCGTGAGAAGGGTTTCACTCTGTCGGTAAATATAGCCCGAGTCAAAGGATCACAATAATTATTCGTACACTTGCCAAGTGTACTAGGCCAGCCTTGTCTATACTTGCCGAAGTGCAAAAAAAGACTGCGCAAATAATTGTACTGTTAATACTCTATAACAGTACTATTATACTAACTATAAAGACGGGACATACTCTATAACAGTGTACTGTTATAGAGTATGTCCCGTTTATTTCCGGATCGTAGTGTTTTTCGAGTTAATAGCGGATAATTTAAAACGTTAAAACAATAATGGATTATATAATATCAAATTTACATTAATAACTTCAATATTGGCGACATTCGTAAATCGTTCCTTCAGCAAAGAATGTAGTGGACAAATGAAGACTACACTGGAAAAACCAGATATGTCACATTTTTTATAGAAATTAATCGATAAAACGTTATAGTTAGCGTCATTCGAGAAAAAAAAAACAAAGCAATAATACGCTTAGTCCCAGAGATATTCAGCTTGGTTATTTTGCCGTACAAAGGAAAAACCAGAGTAGTAAATGGCAAAAACGGGAAAAGTCCTTACGCATGGGCGACAAGCATGCATCTTGCAATTAGTAGATACTACATGTAGTAAATTTATGTATCCTAATGAAAACCTACTTAAATATTAATTTTCTTCCTGCAACAAAAAAATAATAGTTTAGATTTAGGTTTTATACAACCTTTAATTCGATATCCCTGGTTTTTCCACTGTTTTGTTTTGCATTTTGGCATTTTTATTTCGGTATTTCAGAATATGGCGATAATTAACAATATTAATAATTCAGAATTGGTAGTAATACTATATATTTTTCTAATTATTCAACCGAAAATAACATACTTCTTTAAAAATACTAAATTGCATTTTTCTCGGCTCCAATTGAAATGGACAAAGCTGTTTTTTCCCGTGTAGTCTTCAAACGATGTTGTTTTGGAATTTATAGATTTATACGATAATGAGCCCTTCATATGGATGGCCATACATAAAGAACATAGAAATCGTATTGCAGTAAAAGAACTTAAAAAGAAAAAAGAATCACTAGCAACGACAAATAAAATAAAATAAGAAATAAGAAATTCTGTCATATATTTGTGCGCGTTCATACAGCCAAATAAAATAAAATAAGAAATAATTATTGGCTTTAATGATTGTTTATAGTAATTTTACTATTTATAGTATACCGGGTGCGTCTCAAAACTGGCTCACCCCTATAATTTTTTTATTTTCTGAGATATAAAAACGAGATTTGGTATGTTAGTATATGACATAAATTGGGATTGATTGACGTATTCAATTATTGTTTTTGGTCACTTCCTGTTTCACCAGAAATGACTACTACTTTTGATTTTTAAATGGCACCCCCCGTATATTTTTACTTTATTCGAGAGAAAATGATATTCTGTATAGAATGACATATATATCATATGTCAACTTTTGACATTTTCGCTTAAAAATTTAATACCACACACTTGGTATTTCGTGTCAAATTTTCCTTACGAATCGCAAGTTATAATTTCAAATAAACCATATGCGAAATGTCAAAAGTTGACATATGATATGTCATTCCATTCAGAGAGTTATTTTCTATCGAATAAAGTAAAAAATACCGAGGGTGCCATTTAAAAATCGAAAGTTGTAGTCATTTCCGGTGAAACAGGAAGTGGCCGAAAACAATTGAATACATCAATTAGCCCCAATTTATATCATATACTAACATACCAAATCTCTTTTTTTTATCTTAAAAAATAAAAAAAGTTATAGAGGTGAGCCATTTTTGAGACGTATCCGGTATTTATTTATTCGATGCATACTACATTATAAATTTATACTTATGTAAAATTATAAAATAAATTAAATCCAAACTGAAAAATTTGTAGGTTAGAATTAAGCGTGCGCAAAGTCGTTCTCATATAAAATAAAATAAAGAAGTTAAAAGATAACCAATTCTCATCTTATTTGTTATTTTATTTAGCTGCATGAACGCGTGTACGGTATTCCATATAACCAACTTTCTTATTTTATTTTATTTTATTCTTATTTTATTTTATTTTCACCATTAGTGAATGTGCCTTAAGTTGTACGCATCTTTCGATAGCGTAGATTTCAACAGCAACTGAACTATCAAGAATGATATTGATATACTCATATAATAATGTTAAATTAATCAAATAAAACAATCAAATTGTTTGTAAAAAAAACTTCAATAAAATAGTCGATGCTATCAAAATATCCAATTCAATTCTAATAGTCCGATTGTTTAAATTATTTTAATGTCCGGTTATAATTTATCTCTAATATAATGTATGTGGCAAAATGAGTAATAAATATCGATTAATTGTTAATTGCGCGTGAAAAACGGCATGCGCTTGTCACATTATTGCAAAAAAGGACATAAATAATTAGTGCGGTACATTAATATAAATATCTGCAATTACCGATATATCCTACCGTTATGAAATTACCGAAAAGAATTACTATATAAAATTATATCCAGTTATTAATGACACAATACGTAGGTACTATTTTTAATAGTATACAGGGTTCGGCAAAAATATTTTAACCTCGATTTTAACATAACAGCCGTTACTCGCTGACGAGTATTAGACACACATAAAGAAGATGGTCACGCAAGGCGTTTTCTTTCATGAACTTTTCTGTGACTGAAAAGCCCGATACGACATTCAAAAATCTCATTGCTTTGTTTTCTCTTTAATTTTTGGTTGTTTACAACTCTTCTCCATTGAGTTCTCTTGTGAGCTGATTTTTCCCACTCATTCTGCATGTTAAGCCCCTTCAAGTTTTCGTGGAAAATGTCCTTGTACCTTTTCAGTTGTCCACCCGGCCTCCTCTTACCGTTTACAAGCTCACAGTAAAGCAGAGATTTTGGTATGCGGTTTTCTAGTTTCATCTTAAGCGAGATTTTGTAACCATGACTTCAATACTCTTGCAGTTAGCTTGTTCAAGGACCGATACGTTTCAGACATGATGGAACCACCGGATTCTTAAGAGTTGTCTAAAGTGTCTCTGTTGCAACTTGTTCATCCAATGTTCAACAATGCGTTCATGTGTCAGCGGTACGGCACCCAGGTTTCACTGCCATATAACATAGTGGGGATTATAATTGCTCGGTACACTGCAAGTTTTGTTTTTGTACTCAGGTCATGATTGTAGAAAACCCTGTCTTTTAATTTCCAGAATGCCCTTGAGGCGCTACTAATCCTTGTCTGAATTTCGGAGTCAATATTGGCCTTTTCCGAAGTCAAACTGCCAAGGTAATTGAATTCCGCCACATATTCCAATAGTTCTTCTCCGATTTTTATAGCATTGTTGTCATCTTCCGGGGGAGTGCACATGATTTTAGTTTTGTCGATGTTTAGCTTAAGGCCCAAAGCCTCGTATGCCCAGGTATATGTGTTCAACATTTCTTGTAATGCGTGTACAGTTTTTGCAGCAAGAACGCAGTCGTCAGCGTATTGAAGTTCTGTGATGAATTTTGTACGTGTTTTTGCCCTGAGTCTTTTTATGTTGAATAGACCGCCGTCGTATCTGTATCTAATGCCCAATCCTCTCTCCTGCAGTTTGCTGTCCATTATAATGGAGAGTGCTACCATGAATATGTTGAATAGGAGAGGCGCTAAGACACATCCCTGCCTAACTCCTGTATTTCTTAGGAATGTGTCGCTCAGTGATCCATGATGTGACACTCTTGACTTGTTGTTATTGAGGCTTTTGGACACTGTAAGAAATTTGTTGGGTACTCAGAATTTTTTCATTATTGCCCATCTCTGTTCACAGAGTCGAAGGCTTCTGTTAGATCGATGAATGCAACATAAAGTTTAGACAGCTGCTCCTTTACTTTTTCCTATATTTGACGGATGGAAAATATGGAATCGGCGCGCGACGGTGCCGCGGTTGGTACGAAAACCCGTTTGCGATTCTGGAAGGATTTCTTCTATATAGTGTAGGCGGTTTGACATTAATTTTGCAAGAATTTTTCCGCGGATAGCCAATAGTGAAAATCCCCGGTAATTTCCACAGTCTGATGCATTTCCTTTGTTCTTAAATATATTCACTATATTCGCGTTGCGAAAGTCCTGTGGTACCTCTCCGCTTTCTCATATGACATCGAAGAGAGCCTTAAGATGACCAATAAGTTCTATACTTGCACACTTATAAATTTCTGCCGGAATCGCATCACAGCCAGCTGATTTGTTGTTTTTATGCTGTTTTATTTCCTGTTCTGTTATTGGGATGTCTAATACATCGAGGCTGTTATATTGAGGTATTGTGTTTAGTGCTTCTATATTGGGGTTGTCTTCTTGGTTAAGGATATGGCTGTAATGTTCTTTCCAGCGATTTCTGATTTGTTTTTTCTCTTTTAGAAGTTCGCCGTTTTGTGCCATGATTGGGCAGCTTACCTTCTTAGTTGGACCGTACACTTCTTTTACAGCCTCAAAGAATTTACGATAATCGTGATGCGTGGCGTACTCTGAATCTGATTCGCTTTTTGTGACCACCAGTTATCCTTTACTTGGCGCAGTTCTCTTCGAAGCGTGTTGTTAGCTGCTTTAAAGTTGTCTACCAGTCTTGGATTATGCGGATTTGCAATGACTCAGTTTGCAGTGGCAAAAATATTTTAACTTCTATAGAGCGACTCACAAAATGTGAGTTGATAGGGATGATTTAATTAAATGGAACACCCCGTATATTATTGCATGATCACTTTACCATAATCCTAGGATATGAGTAAATATATTTCGATAGTTTCAGACATATTAGTAAATAAATAAAAATATATATTTTTCAACCTTCCTTAATAAATTATTACAAATACAAGAACTGTTCTGAAACCAAAACTATATTAGGTATTTACTTTAGATGGTCGATATTTACTTTGCTATAAATATCGTAATCTTAAATCATACAGAGTGTCTATGCTCTGTGTGATTTCAGAGAATCTACGCAGAATCTACGAGATCTACACAGAATTCTACGCCAAACTTTCTAAAATATGAAATAATTTTTCTGTTTTATTAAATAGAGCTAGCCCACTGTATATTATTTTTTCATTAGATGGAGAGTTAAAAAATGAACATTATTTGTTTTATTAAAAGTATTTCAAGATTTTTAATGGTTTCCTAGATACACGCAGTATTATTTTATATGGCGCTTTCAACGGTAAAATCATTGGGTGGCTTTGATAAAAATGTACTAGTTTACTATAATTTACTATTAGTTTTTAGGGTGCTCCTAACTGTATTCCTGCAACTTCGGCAGCATATTCTGCAAATAAAAAAAGTAAAAAAGTTTGTATGAATGTATGTCCTAAAATTTTTTAAATTAATATTTTTTTCAAATATTTTCTGAAGTAACATCGATATTTGGATGAAAATTGGTGTCTGAGTACTATATAATAGGACTACTAAGTAAAAAATATACATTCATGACGTTTCTTGCATAAAAAAAGTCTCTTGGTAAAAATCGCTACGAGTAATGGTTCTCGAGATATTTGGAATCGAAATTATCAATACCTGTCATCATTGGCTTAAATTAAACATATTTTTACTAAAAATAAATATTAGACTGAAATCACACATAAATTTGAACCATGAATTAATTTTGTTTTTGTGTCAAAATTTCCTCAGAAACTGTTTTATCATCATTTTTTTAAAGAAAAAATTATGTTTAATTTAAAAAAATAAAAAAAATCCAATTTATGATTTCAGCCAAATAACTATCTACTCAACATGGTTATATTTTTTTTCAATAATAACATGAATAGACTATTTTCACTTATAATATCACAAGAGCTTAAATTATTTTCGGAAATTTTTTTGAGGGCACGAATATTTTGAAAATTATCCCGAGTCGAAGACGAGGGATAATTTTCCTAAAATATTCGTGCCCGAAAGAAAATTTCCAGAAATAATTTAAGCTTGCGTGGTATTCGGTAAGAAAATTTCACACCTAAATTTGAAAAAAAAAATATTAATCGAACATGACATTTTAAAATAATTTCAATTTGTTAAGTTGGCCAAGGTATTGATGTTTTTGACATATTATGTGTTTTGTCATTTTTGTTTGCGATTCTGTTATTAAGCTATTACTAGTTTTAAAACGTCTGTACGTAGAGTAAGAAGTGTATAGCGAAATGTCGCGATTTGGAAAAGTAAACCAACAAGTCATTAAAGAAGAAATTGAAAATATAAAACCAGATAACACCCGAAAATCAAAATCAAGTGTATATCCATCATATTTCGTTAAATAGAAAAATACCAGCTTTAGTTAAATAAAGGCGGCAGAACTATATTTTTTAGAACATGGCAGTTTCGAAGAAATTCATATGTAGGTATATCTAACAGATTTCCTTAAATAAAAAATATTACCAACCTTAGTTACATCAAATGCTAATACTCAAATGGGTAATATTTCAATATATAGACATTGTAGTTCATTCAAATTATGATTGTAGATCTTATGTTTACCTTTTCAACTGTCAAAAAATTTCCACTAAAGTTTCGTGGCGCCTCGAAAAAATTTCCGGAAATTTTTTCAGTTGCCATGGGAACTGGTCAACATTAAAGAATGTTATTGGTTGAAAAGTAGAGGTGTGAAATTTTCATTCTAAATGTCTTCAGGACGGTTGCTTGTAACGATTTTTACCAAGAGACATTTTTTAAGTAAAAAATCAGGCAAATGTATATTTTTTCACCCAGTAGTTTTCTACAGGTACGGACGAAAAGTTTTTACGCTTCAAACCAGTTAAAAAATAAGCAGGTGGCGTCCTCTACAGGTAGGAGTGATATTGACACCAAAATCAAATTTCTCATGTCAAAAAACTCCCAGATACCAATTTTCATCCAAATATTGACATTACTTCAGAAATTATTTGGAAAAAATCGAAATAAAAATAAAATTTCTACACCCTGTATCTCCAAAACTAAGCATTTAAGACATACATTTATACGAACTTTTTTGCTTATTTTCATCTGCCGAATGTGCTCCAAAAATTATTGCGGCTAATTATGCTGGTGTGTTAGGTTTTTTTTTTAAATAAGTTTCCGGAATACAAATACGGACCGCCCTGTATGTAAAACCACGAATGGTCGAACCTTAATGCTCGTCCAATAACTATTATTAAAACTCCTTGTATATATAATTAGACCTCTCTCTTTCCAGTTATACCCGATCAGGAAGAAAAAATTATCGCCGAATCTATCTTCGAGCAAAAGTACAAGAATGGGCGACTGTCGAAATCTGAAAAGGGGCAAGTCGCTCAAGAGAAAACCAGAAAGTTTGCTGTCAAAAAACGCAAGGAACTGGATCCGAACGGACCGGAGGACAAACACAGGATAGTGCAGTGTATAATGTTCGTCATGGGAATTATTCACCTGCTGCCATTTACCTTTTTCATAACAGCAAATGAGGTAAATAATATCGTACCCTTCGCCTGACGTCATCCTCCAATTTATACACGGTGTCCCAGAAATAAGTGCAAGTATATTAGCTAGTTCACTGAAAAAATATAAGTAGTATTACAAAAAAATATTGATGTATTATAGAATTTTTAATAAGAAACTTGCAAAAACAAGATATTTTTATGAAACTAAATAATGAACAATTATAGCAGCTTTTGGACAGGGTCTGTTCAAAAGCTGTTCAATATCGGATCAAAGCAGTTCAAGTTGTTCATTCGGCCATCTTTGATTTTAGTGAGCCAAAAGGAACCTACTACTCTCTTATTTCACGGCGTGTTAAGTAGATGATGCTGTGATATAACACAATTTAATCATTTTTCCAAATTGATCTTCAACAATTTCAAAAAAACACTGAAGAAAAAGCAAAATATAAGTTCTTTTTATTATTCATATTATACAGTTTAATAAATTTTATTTCCTGCTCCTTTTTGTATATAAACTTCTATATTAAAAACATTTCCAAAGAAAAAAAATCTTTAAAAAACTCCAAAGAACATCGTGCTTTACGGGAACAGCACAAAGAGATGCGCGTTGTTTTATCTCCGCATAGAAATCGGCAATGCTTAAAAATAAAACATTTTTATTAACGTGTATTTACAGACACGAGATGCTTGGGTTTTCCAAAGTTTTGTTGGAATCTCTTCGTGAACGTCCGACAGAAAGATATATATTTCAAAGGGAATATATCAGAGCTATATTTTTTATTCTACTTATATTTCTATATTCCTGGGCATTTTGAGGTATATTTTTTCGGTTTCAGGTAGGGTTTCCATACGTCCGAATTTACCCGGACATGTCCGAACTTTTAAAGTGGTGTAAATAAAGGGATTTGGGAAAGCGTCCGGGAGAACTGACTGCAAAAACAATTTAACTTAAAGTTTTTAACTAAGTAAAATATACCGTGTTGGCAACTGTTACTTTTGGGTCGGCATTTACATGTGTGGAAGTAAATCGCATAGGGATCTTATTAAGTCGGAGTGAGAGAAATAGGACCTACCGACGCGACGCTCGACGGTGTGCTGTTGCGGCGTTGCCGATACGCCTTTCCCTATCAAGTAAAGTAAAATCACGATCGCAAACCGCTTATTTTTAAAAGAATTTTTTTAAGAGATAACTAGGTAAAATCATTAGACATGTTTCTGAGCATCTGAAATGGAATTATAAGGATATCGTTAGGTTATTTTTTTTTTAAAATATTAACTATAAAGTTCTTGAAAAAACTACAATCTATTATTTCTAATAGATTTCGAGATATCGATTTTTGAATTCAGAGTTCTAATAGCGCGACCACTATCGACCACCCACTCAATTCCACTTATTTTTACCAAAAATGCAAGTGTTTCTAGCTTGCACTTAAAAAAATTCAAGCTATAGGGAAAATTACAAAGACTCGTTAATAAATAAACAAATCAAGTATCACGAGACGTAATTAAATCGTGAAGCTGAACGCATGATGTACACCTTTCCCTAGAACTTTAAGTACTGACAGAGGTACTGATTGGGTCGGCCGTTCGACTACGACAAATCTGCTCTATCCCCTTCCACGTCTCTTAGCAATATGTGCACAGTTTCTCGGTTTATTTCATGTGTTTGGCAACGTGTTTACTGTTCCCTCTTTGTTCGGTACATTATAAAACGCATTGAACTCTTCTTACATAAGGAAATCTCGACCCAAGACTAAGCTTTGCCAGCCCTTAGTATACCTAAAATTGCAGTTGAATTAATTTTTCAGATATTTTTGTTGAATATTCTATTCTCTACGATGCTACAGCTCTACTTAACCGAAGCATGTTCGAAAGAACCCATTTCTATACTTTGGCGCACAAGTTTTTCGTTTTTGGTGCACTCGTGAAAAGGTGTTCTGGTGTTTCCCCATCTTGGTCACAATCCGATGATTATTTTTACTTAAAGCAAGGAAAACCTTTGATTTTTTTCGGTCGTAAGTTCTGAGGAACTTTTTCGACGGTCTTAGATTCTTCAGTTCCGCTTTTAGTTGGTTCCCGTTTGGAAAACAGAACGGTTCTGGTCCAGTTAGTGGAGTGTTCGCTACTTTCCTTGCCAGATAATTTGCTTTTTCATTGCCTTTTATCCCTTGGTGTAGAGAACCAAGGTAGGATAGACTGGCTACGATTGGAACAAAACAAATATCTCGCAAAGTCTATAAAAACTCGCAAAAGATATCTCATCATACAGTCTATAACCCATTATACATGGGGATCTTCCTGTTGTAGGAAGGAGCACATCAAAAATCTTAAATCGACCGCGACGGGGTCCTCAAAATGGCCGACTTAAATTCCGGTTTATCGGATATATATTATACAGGGCGAGTCTTAAATAAGTGCAAATATTTTCAGGGCTGGTAGATCTCGATAAAAGAAACATGTTTTCTTTTTGCCATTTTTCAAATAAGTCCAATATAACCGAGTTATTTAAGTTTGAAAATTTAAAAAAAATTATTTTTTTTTGGAAAAATTTTGAGAGCCACCGGATTTTTTTCTGTATTTGCACCCCTTTTCTTGCCGTAACCATAGAGTAAAGCCGAAATTATATCGTGGGACAATTTGCGGTGAACAGGCAGTTCTAAAAAGTTTTCGAAAAATATACAGGGAAATTTAAAAGAAAATGCACGATTTTCAACATCTTTTTTTAGCGAAAATAACCTCATAGACGTGTTCCTGGGGTCGAAATATTCCACCCCCAAAAATATTTGCACTTATCTAAGTATTAAGACTCACCCTGTATAATATAGGATAATCGTATAATATATTATTATATTTTATTCAAAACGTGTAAAAATATGATATAGGGAAAATATGGGCTAGACCCAGTAATTTGTTGTTTTATTTTACGTTGTCAATAAATGTTGGTAGTTATTAAAATTGTTATAAAAATATACAATTTTAAAAAAATAGACAAGTTATAATAATTATTTATAAGCACAAACATCCAGTACGCTACTGAAGTAGGTATCAAATTGACGTATCTAAATTCTTTGACATGTAATCTTTGACAAGCAGTAAATAAAAGCAAAAATGCAAGAAAAAATATATAATTAGTTGATTTTAAGTGAATTTCATAAATGATCGGTTTACTACATGTACAGTTGTACAAATATAGGAAGAGACTTGGGGATAGTACCGGCCGGGTGTTATTTTATATTTCCCACGTCTCTAGCTATACTTGTTAAGTTGTATGTATAGTATATAAAGAGAAATTAAAATAACTTTGGTTGCACATCATAATACGACCACCAGCAAACTCCATATAAGACGACGCATGATGTCATTGATGACGTGCACCCAAAGTTGTTTTAATTTCGCTATAGTCACTTACTAACGAAAAGTTATTCCATTATTTCTCTCGATTCTTGACCGAGATCTACCGCACGCTACACAACCAACTATTTACAGTCTTTTTTGATTAATCGCAATAGTGTCACTGTTAATTTAAGTTCTGCTACAATTTTCTTCTAGATTTATTACCTTTATACAACTAACAGTTGTAGAATAAATAATAAATAACATAAAATAAGGTCAGTAAAGACTGGCAAATCCACAAACTTTCAAATCAAATTCAAATGTGTCGAGGCATCGCCAAACAGAACTGTCAAGGATCCCCACCCTAGGGCCATTTGACCGTCTACCATGCATGAATACATGGATAGCATTATACTCCTTTCGTAATATTTTTATTCAAATAATTTTATGCATTTTTTGTTTCTTTTCTAGTACTGGATGTACAAATTTAGAAATGTCACATCAAACAGTACCGATGCCAATGACAGGACGTACCTTCAAGCCAACTTCGCATCTCTAAACCATTTAATATCTGTCGGGCCCAGTACAGTATTTTCCTTTTTTGTCATATTTTTGGGACACAAAATCGAAACCAGAACTAGAATTATAGTGGCATTGGTCGTCAATTCTTTGGTTTTTGTAGTGGAAACCACATTTGTCAAAATCAACACGGATGACTGTAAGTATTTTACGTAGTTAATAAACGTTTTATTCAAACAAGAATACTATACAGGGTCCGGCAATAGTGCGTCGGGCATCTGTAGCTCCTAGAATTAAAATCTTGAGAATTTTGTTTAAGTGCAAACCTAAAGTATGTATCAGGATGTATTTCAGGAAAATATTTTAACTTCTATAGGGTGGCTCAAAAAAGTGTGAGTGGACCTGGATGATTTTTTTAAATGGAACATCCTATATATTATTGCATTTTTGGCTTCCTTTGAGATCACTTTACATAACCCTAAGATATGAATAAATATATTTCGATAGTTTCAGAGATATTAAAAAAATAAATCAAAAATATATATTTTTCAGCCCTTCTTTAAAAAATTATTAAAAATACAGGAACTGTTCTAAAATGAAAACTATATTAGGTATTTACTTTAGATGGTCTGTTCTTACTTTGCTATAAATATGGTAATCGTAAATCATACAGGATGTTCAATATTTTACGCCAAACTTTCAAAAATATAAAATAATTTTTCTTGGAATACATCCATTCTTCCTGAAATACATCCTGGTACATACTTTAGGTTTGCACTTCAACAAAATTCTCAAGTTTTTTGTTCTAGGAGCTACAGATGCCCGACGCACTATTGCCGAACCCTGTAGATACTTTTCTTCAAAAGAGTCCTACTTATGGGTATTTCACCAATGTAAAGCTTCATTCAGAACCTCGAAATCAGTGGAATAAATTAGTAGTTTCAATTAGCCGTAGAAGTTTGGTCACCTAATTTTAATGTAAACATTCAAAATGTCATAATTAGTAGTAATACTTTTTAATTATTGGAAAAAGTGAATAAACTTTTGACTTTTCCACTAATTATACTTCAAAATTTGCGAGGAATGTCATTTTGGCCTCTGATTATCACCCGTCAAGAAAAATTTTCCTGACAGTCAGAGTAGAGTTACAGTGTCGAATAAAACCAAAGTAATAAAAGGTGTCCATCAGGGTTCAATCTTGGGGCCATTATTGTATATAATTTATACAAACGAGCTACCTAATATAACGAGAGAACATACAACTCTCTATGCCGATAGCACTACGCTGATCTTTGATGCAGAGAATGCAGAATTAATGAGAGTTAAAATTAAAAGAACTTGTGATATATTGGTGGAATATTTTTCGTCAATAAATGATGAAATTAATACAACTAAGAACGTTTCTCTGCTTGGTGTTGTCATTGACAGCAGATTGGGTTGGAAAGCGCATGTTGATGGTGTTGCAAAGGGGGTACCAAGACACGGCTTTGCTTTGGGTATTGTCTCGGAGAATGTAGGCGAAGAAGCTGCATTGACAGCTTAGTATGCTTTTGTGCAATCTAAAATGAGATATGGCTTGATAATTTGGGGAAATTGTACTGATATAGGTAGAATCTTTCTGCTACAATAAAGATGCATTCGAAATATATTTAGGATGAGCCGTTTAGAAAGCTGCAGGAGTGTTTTTGTAGAGAAGGGTATATTGACGCTGACAGGCACGTATGTTTACGATGTCTATATGTTTGTGATCGATAATAGAGATCTCTTTGCAGGCTTTGTTAGTGATCACAAGTATGATACCAGAAATATATATAATCTTATACCTGGAAAATGCAATTACAAAAAATGCTGAGTATTCATTTATAAAAATATTTAATAGTTTCCCCGAAGAGTTGCAGGCCATGTCTCGTGGAAAGATAAGAACTATACTAAAAGATTATTTAACCAAAAAGGCATACTATAGTTTGGCCGATTTTTTTTTCCGATTCGCATATCTCACTTTTTAGTAAGCATGTTTATTGTTTGTTATAATTGTAATGTAGTGTGGACTTTTGACTTAGTTGCTACTACTGTAGTATAGTATAAACTATATATATATAGTATGGTTTGAAAGACTTATTTATTTAAACTGAACAATTTTTTTTTCGAAACATACATTTTATATTTGTTTGTTTTTGAGTATTATTCTAGTGTTTTCCTTATTTAAGTGTATTTATGTGTGTTTTATATTAAGTCTTAAGTCTTGTTTTTTTTGCTATTTTCACAATGTTCCATGCCTGCGGGCTCTTGTTACTTTTGTTAATCGGAACAAATAAATGAATATCTATCTATCTATCTATAACTCTTCCCGTGATCGGAAGCAAAAAAAACTATTTAAAATATCTAAATGCAACTCTTCCAGAACACTTTAGCAATTTTCAAACAGATACTTCTATAGAAACCGTTGACGTTCTGTTTTTTCTTGTAATTAACAATGTACTTACTATATGCAAAATATAAAGCAATGCGAAATATTCAATATATTATATAAAGACAAGCCGCTTTTAATATTTTTATCTACGTCAGTGAGTGAAAATGCGTGAGTTAAGAGCTTCTTAACTCACGCATTTTCATTACCGCATTCCTTGTTTAAATGACTACCAAAGAGAAAAAAATATTTTGTAAAATATTTATTTTGCACTAAATTGGAAAAATAGAAGACCACAGGCAAAAAAGGCGCTATGTAAAAAAACGGGATTTGGATAAAAACCGTTTTAAAGCATTAGGGCCTTTATATTTTTGTTCGTTTGGGGTAAATAATATTCCAAATGATATACAATGTTGCTTCCATGTTTATGATTATTTATTATATAGTTTATTTTGCGAAATTATTCAAACAATATAGAAATTCAACAAAATGGCAAAAAAGCAAAAAAAAAACAAGGTATAAACGCGCTTTGTCATATCATGAGAGGCCAGTAATAATTAATTCTGTCATTAATATTATCAAAGTATTGCTGGGCTTCGAGACTGCAAAACTTTTTAAGATCTTGTAAATCTTTCCACTTTGCATAACTCAATGGTAATGGACCTACAATTTTAAATTCTGTATAGTAACTATTTAAAAAAAATTGTCACACTAAACTCATCATCAAATAGCAAATCAGGCAGTTCAAATTCTCCAGCTTTGAGCAGTTTATTAGGTCGAAATTTTCTATCTGTTGGGGCTTGATTCCCACATACCATTGTAGGTGTTTCTAAAGTAGATTGATTGTGGATGTTCTCTTAAAATATTCAGTTCTCTTATTGGTCTCGTTGAAAATGCACATTGTCTTCTATATCTGAGCTTCAAAAAGGACGTCCAGTTTCTAAAATGATCTTGTTTGGCTTCAACAACTTCAAAGGGTACAGGCTTTGCCCTAGCAGATTTGAAGTGATCATACTGTCGCGGACCGGTGTGGACTCGACCTAACCTCACAATATGGCCCGCCCTCGGATGACCTTAACATCGCATAGACACCGCAATGATTCATTCGTTCGAGAAGAATCGAGTCCCACTGGAATGGACTAGTACATACGAGAACATTCGAAAACCTTTTCTACGCACCTAACGATCTATGGACAATTCTAGAGTTCTTTACCTGTCGGTATAAAAGCCGGCGGTGGTGGCCTACAGGGGGCAGTTATAAATATACCAGTGCAGTTGACGCGCTAAAATTCAAAATAAATTCTTAGTTATAAATCGTTTGTAAATAGTTCTATAAGTCTTTTATCGTTATTGTTTTAGTTAATTAGTGTTAAATAAATAGTGTTTAAATAAATTGTGACTTTCTATCCACACGGAACCGACGAAAAACGTAATAATACCAATCCCTTGGTAATTCTGCATGTATTTTTTGGTTAATGAGACCAAAATTGTCACATTCCATGTAACTAAGGCCTCTGATTGGAAAAGTTATTTTAACGGAATCTAGTCTTTTTTTATGTACTATGTAATGAAGAGCACGAATTAAAATATACTTTTTATTTTGGCTTCGACACGAGTCACAAAATATCTCCAAATGTTTAACATCTTTAGCAAGGAAGTTGAATAAAAAGTAATGGAGTAGAGAGCTAACGGAGTCACTTCCTTTGTTTCCAATAGTTTCTGGATACATGTAGAACACTGAATGAGATGTGGACAAAACATGAATGTTGAATGAATAGATGGAAAGTTGTCTTTTGTAATAAACAGCATTCGTTGTTATATTAGGAACTGGCACATTTTTTGCGTAATCTAAACAGATAGCTTCTGTAGAAATGCTTTTCTGACTCTTTTTCTTTGCATCACGTTTCCTTTGGTAAAATACTTCTGCTTTTAATTTGTGTAACTTATTTTCTATTTCAAGTTTTTTATATCCCTCTCTATTTGTTTGTATTTTAAGGATGATTTTTCTTCTATGCTTTGTTTGCTAGCTTCCAATCCCTTTATTTTTGCCAAATGCAGGTCACATTCACTGCAGCTGTCTAACCTTGGAAAGCCGAAAGCTATATTGAATTCTGAGCTAAATATAGCTCGATAAGTTTCATATGAAACTTTTATCAAGGGAAATTTTTCTTTAAACATATTAAACATCTTTTTACATTCAAATTTTCACTTATAATATCACAAGAGCTTAAATTATTTTCGGATTTTTTTTTGAGGGCACGAATATTTAATTATCCTGAGTCGAAGACGAGGGATAATTTTCCTAAAATATTCGTGCCCGAAAGAAAATTTCCAGGAATAATTTAAGCTTGCGTGGTATTCGGTAAGAAAATTTCACACCTAAATTTGAAAAAAAAATATTAATCCAACATGACATTTTAAAATAATTTCAATTTGTTAAGTTGGCCAAGGTGTTTTTGACATATTATATGTTTTGTCATTTTGTTTGCGATTCTGTCATTAAGCTATTACTAGTTTTAAAAACGTCTGTACGTAGAGTAAGTTATAGCGAAATGTCGCGATCTGGAAAAGTAAACCAACAAGTCATTAAAGAAGAAATTGAAAAATATAAAAACTAGATAACACCCGAAAATCAAAATCATGTATATCCATCATATTTCGTTAAATAGAAAATACCAGCTTTAGTTAAATAAAGGCGGCAGAACTATATTTTAGAACATGGCAATTTCTGAAGAAATTCATATACCATATTTCCTTAAATAAAAAATACACACCTTAGTTACATCAAATGCTAAAACTCAAATGGGTAATATTTCAATATATAGACATTGTAGTTCATTCACATTATGATTGTAGATCTTATGTTTACCTTTTCAACTGTCAAAAAATTTCCACTAAAGTTTCGTGGCGCCTCGAAAAAATTTCCGGAAATTTTTTCAGTTGCCATGGTAACTAGTCAACATTAAAGCATGTTAGTGGTTGAAAAGTAGAGGTGTGAAATTTTCAGGTAAATAAACTTTGGTTGTTTTTCTTAGGCTATAGTGCGTCTTACGCCCTTTGAAAGGTTTAACATAAACCCGGATCAGGTTTCTGGAGTTTTCTGAAAGCCTATGAGGACGATTCAAGTGTTTGCCCCTGCGGTCACGTGGAGCCTCACCTTTCAGTTTCAAGGACTTTTGAAGTACTTCCAATTTTTTCCTTTCAATACCATGCATCGCCAAAAAAGCTTTTCGACATACCTGCTTTTCTTGTAGATCTCCATTGTCAGAGAATCTTATTCTATAATTATAGGATGCATCAAGAAGTACAGCAGCTTCTTCTGGATTACGAGGTAGATGTTTTGCTCGTCAACAGAATTTAATTCGTTAAACCGCCTAATTATCTGCAATCTTGCTACTTCGGGCACATTTTCAAAGCACTTGTAACGTTTGCAACCACAATCTTTACCAATGACATAGCTTCTTGAGTTGATTTTCTTCATTACATCACTTAATTTACCATGCCGTTTTCTTTTTTTTAGTTGATAAATTCAAGGTAGGTACTACTACATCACTATTTTCAGATTCAGACATAATTATTTGTGTTAAAATAAATAAACTGACCAATAATTTACTGCGAAATGCAAACGAAATGATAAACACGCCAAGGTTTCGCATAATTTGACTAAGCGCCTTCTTAGCTACTACCGCACTGACATGGCGCTTTTTTAGCTTGTTCGTCAATATTAAAAATTAAAATAAATCTTGACGGAGCGCATTTGTAGCTTGAACGATAGGATAGGGTGAAACTTTTCCAATTTTTCTAAAAGATGTCACTAATAACTCAATTTCGTTAAAAATTGACATTGCACCTTTTTTGCCTGTGGTCTTCAATTCCTTTTCATTTCGATAGTTGTGTACTTTTTTTTTCGGTGCACCATTTTGCAAACTTAGAGTATGTATATTCATACTTCTGTTTCGATCTTGCTGAAAGCAATCCAGAAATGGCTCCAAATGCCTCTTCTTCAATGTCAGAGGGAATACTTTCGGAATCGCTCATTTTTTAAACTAGTGCCATCAATATTATTTACTGTCATATTGACATTGCCATGCATGGTGTTATTTGAACAAAGGTATTAAGGTAGTTGATTTTTAGGATAGGTATATAGTTAAGTACATACACTCATTTTTAAAATTCATTGTGTGTTTTTATAGTTAGACGTAGATAAAATATTGTACAATACACGCGAGTTAACTCTATTAAGATACTTGTGTGGTTGCACAACTCGTTGTGCAAGTTTTACACGCGTATCTTAATAATGCTGTTAAGTCACTTGTATCGTAAATATCTATTAATCACTACTACGTGTCATTTTACCATCTGCCTCGTATTTTTTAGGGCAAGTGGGATTCTTCGCACTCACTGTCACACTGATGCTAGTCCTGAGTTGCTCGATGACATTTTCCAGTTCCGCCAACATGACCGTGGTGTCAAAATTCCCTGACGAATACATGAAAATGTACATGATTGGTGAGGGCATAGCTGGATTATTTTCGGCATTACTTAGGCTTCTATCCATAGCAGTAGCACCATCCACTGAGGGTGCAGCCTTGATATACTTTGTAACCGGTACGACTATCATGACAGTGTCTTCCTTCCTGTTCTATCTTAGTACTCACACGGATTTTTTCAAGTAATTATTTAATAATTATTGTATAATATATTATTAATTTATAGTATTAATTAATATTATTTTTTCCATAGCAACTGTTAAAATTGCCTTACATCTATCAAAAATATTAGATAAAATAGTACTTTAACCGCAAGGGTAGATTAAATGATACTTTAACAGCGAGGATAGGTTAAAAACTTTATTTCTTCTCGCACGTTTTTTTAATTGCTTCCATTTTTGAAAATTTTTGTATTCCCTTTCATAAATTATTCGGGATTTAAATGGAAGTAGTTTGGATATTGCGTTTGTCACCTCAGCCTGAATATCTGTTGGTAATTTACTTATTTCGTTTTGAGCCATTTCTGGCTCCAATTCAATCAGCAATCGACACGAAAGAGAATGAGAAAATATTGACTCAAAACTGACAACTAAAGAGACAGCTTTATTTATTTGTGAAATTATATAGAAACCAACGCCAACCCAGCACAATATTTTTTCTACTCGTAATAAATTCCTTGAAATAATAATTTCTGAATATTTTTTAAAGCGTAACTCGCTATGAAAAAAATATTGTTCTATACACGACGATAAAATTGCATTATCATCTCCCGAAATTAGTAGAAATTAATCTTTTCGGTCGACGATAATATATCATTTTATCGTCTTGTATAAAAAATAAATATTAATAAAATGGGAAGAGATTTTTTTATTTGAATATTATTAATAAATATTGGTGTTACAAATAGAGACTTTATGGACTGAAATGCGTTTTTCCAGGTACTACACGAAGGATATGAAGGAAGACACAAAAAGACGCATACCTAGGCTATCTGAATTTGTTGATGTACTGAGGTACACATGGCCTTTACTTATCCTCAGCGTAGTGGGGATTCTGATACCTCAAGGGTCTATAACTAACCTGATCGTTTCAGAGTACTATGGAACTGACAATGTTTGGGGCAGTAAGTAATTTATCAAAAAGAAAATAACACACTTACATTAAAATGCATACCGGGTGGTGCATCGTCATTGGAAACATAAAAAATCCCATGCAAATTTTGAACTGTCCAAATATTGGCTCTCCTATTAATTTTACAACTAAGGTGTAAATAGGTTTTTAAAGGACTGCCAATTTGCCAAATTTGAACAATTTTGCACAAGCCGACTTTAAGTAATAGTTCAAGAGCCGGGTACAAAAACATGCAAGAGTTTTCTAAAGGCTCATATTTTCAAAATCGATTGCATTTTAGTGTTAAAAAGCAAAGGTACAGTCATTAGTTCCAGTTCCGGGACACCTGGTGCTGAGAAGCGCGCAAAGAAAGAAGTAGTTTTAATTAACACCTCCAAACTGTTTTCTGAAGGCTGAAAATATGTAGATAACATTCATACAAAATAGAGGATAATTCGTCGATTCTAAAATAAGAAAGAAAAATCACTGTTCCAGTGTTTCCACGGTCAGTGCCAGTAGTAATATCGCAACTACTACTACTAATACTACGACTGATCCGCGAGCAATGCCCATACCACTAAAGTCGCTACTAATACCAAATTGTGCTATACTGCTAATGGCACTAATGCGATCGCTTTGTACACAACAATGCCATCGCGGTTTACACCTCGCATTAGTATATCACTGATTGGCAAATTAGAGGAAACCAAGAATGTTTTTCTCATTTTATCAGCAAAGTCGCAAAAAGTCGCAGTATTTTATTTTACTGTATGAAAGCCCAATGTTTACTAAGTAAAACGTATATAGACAATATGCTGAATTCTTCGAAATGCGCAACTAAATCTCTAAGTATAATAAAAATGTCACAAATTTAATCAAATTTTCTGAACGCCTAACTTTTAGTTGCAAAAAAAATCGTTAGTATAGAGAATATCAAAATAAATAATACGTTTTTGTAGAATACATACCTGCAGGTTGCTGAGCCATTTTCAATCAAAACAATAATATAAACTTAAAAAGAGCACAAGAACAAAAACAATTTATAATTTTAAACATAAATGCAATGTAAAACAAAAATATAACAGTCAGACAGAGCTGTATGCGTCACAAAGCGTCAGCTCTACATCAAACGCGCTGTCAAAAAAATGTCACTCAAAGTGATTTCTGAAAGCTGAAACTTTGCAAGAAAACAGTGAAAATAATAGATTTATTAATATAAACAGTTAGACAGCGCGCGTATGGGCGGGTCTCTTCTACACTACATACGGGGTGGTCCGAACTGTACTCCGGAAACCTCGGCAGAATATTCTGCAGATAAAAATAGGTAAATAAGTTCGTATAAATTTATACCCAAAAATGCTTAGTTTCTGAGATACAGGGTGTAGAAGTTTTTATTTTGATTTTTTCAAGTAATTCCTGAAGTAACGTCAATATTTGGATGAGAAATTTAATTTTGATATTAATATGACCCTAATTTTTTAACTAGGTTGAAGTGTAATAACTTTTCGTCCGTACCTGTATAAAACTACTGTGTAAAAAAATATACATTTACGACGTTTCGATATTTGGAATCGAAATTATCAATACCTGCCATTATTGACATAAATTAAACATGTTAAGTAAATAGTTATTAGACTGAAATCATAAATTTGAAATTTTTTGGGCCAAAAGTCCAACAGACATTGTTTTATCATCATTTTTTCGAAGAAAATTTCACACCTCTACTTTTCAACCAATAACATGCTTTAATGTTGACTAGTTACCATGGCAACTGAAAAAATTTCCGGAAATTTTTTCGAGGCGCCACGAAACTTTAGTGGAGATCTACAATCATAATGTGAATGAACTACAATGTCTATATATTGAAATATTACCCATTTGAGTTTTAGCATTTGATGTAACTAAGGTTGGTAATATTTTTTATTTAAGGAAATATGTTAGATATACCTACATATGAATTTCTTCGAAATTGCCATGTTCTAAAAAATATAGTTCTGCCGCCTTTATTTAACTAAAGCTGGTATTTTTCTATTTAACGAAATATGATGGATATACACTTGATTTTGATTTTCGGGTGTTATCTGGTTTTATATTTTCAATTTCTTCTTTAATGACTTGTTGGTTTACTTTTCCAAATCGCGACATTTCGCTATACACTTCTTACTCTACGTACAGACGTTTTAAAACTAGTAATAGCTTAATGACAGAATCGCAAACAAAAATGACAAAACACATAATATGTCAAAAACATCAATACCTTGGCCAACTTAACAAATTGAAATTATTTTAAAATGTCATGTTGGATTAATATTTCTTTTTTCAAATTTAGGTGCGAAATTTTCTTACCGAATACCACGCAAGCTTAAATTATTCCTGGAAATTTTCTTTCGGGCACGAATATTTTAGGAAAATTATATTATATATATAATTTTCAAAATTTTCGTGCCCTCAAAAAAATTTCCGAAAATAATTTAAGCTCTTGTGATATTATAAGTGAAAATTTATGATTAATTTAAAAAAAAATCAAAAGTTTCCAAATTTATCATTTCAGACAAACAACTATCTACTCAACATTATTTTTTGTCAATAATGACATGTATTGACTATTTCCATTCTAAATATCTTAAGAACGGTTGCTCCTAGCTATTTTTACCAAGAGACATTTTTTACGTAAAAAATCACGGAAATGTATATTTTTTCACTCGTAGTACAGGTACGGACGAAAACTTATTACTTTTCAAAACAGTTAAAACATATGTAAGTTGCGCCCTCTACAAATAGGAATCATATTGACATCAAAATCAAATTTTTTGTGTCAAGAAACTCCCAGACACCAATTGTCATTCAAATATTGACTTCAGAAATTATTTGGAAAAAATCGAAATAAAAATGAAAGTTCTATACCCTGTATCCCCGAAACTAAACATTTTAAGACATACATTTATACAAACTTTTTTACTTATTTTTATCTGCAGAATATGCTGTCGAAGTTTCCGGAATACAATTCGGACCACCCTGTATATCGATATTCATCAATAATTTCACACAAAACAAAATAATTAATGTAAAACTTTGGTAAAAAATGCTTTATGCAAAAAAACATGTGTCATTTTTTATTTGAGACTGATTTCCTCCGACATGAATTAAACTACACGATTTAAAGTATATTTCTTTATAATATTTGTTGAAATATCAATAATATATACTCACAAATCTAAAAAAAATATTTTATTTTGTGTGAAATTATTGATGAATATCGATATACTGAGTAAATCAGCTTATCCAAAATTGTTCAAATTTGGTATGTGTATTCAACACACATAATACAGACCTTTAAAAACTTATTTAGGGGATTTCGCTGTAAAATTAACAGGGAAGTCAAAATGTGGACAGTTTTTTGCATGCGATTTCCTATGTTTCCAACGACGATGCACCACTCGGTAGAACATACATTATAAGAAAATTTAAATCATATACAGGGTGGCGTCTTTCATACGCCGCGGAATTTCCAAGGAGAACGGTAGTCTATATGGAAATGAAATTTTGGCAGCATATGTAGGTTAACTAAAAGCATTTTATAAAAATATATAGTATTATACAGGGTGACCCGAAAAAAAGTTACAGATTGTGTTTTTTCTAATGGAACGCCCTATTTTTAACAATAATTAAATAATAAAAAACAGAGAACTTTTCCATTTTTTTTTGTTTATAAACTTACGTGCATAGAAATCGGCCCACGGTGAACTTAACGGTGGTTTTAACTGTGTCTTTTAGAATCTATTTATCAGACAAGTAAAAAATATGAGCTGTTTCAAAGACAATTTAACATGCTTTAATAAACAAATAAAAGGTATTTGTGTTGTGGTGACAATAAGAATAACAAACTTGTCAAATATTGCAATTACTACCTTTGTAATCGATTTTTCACATTGTTCTTTTATTCTTTGATTAGTTGTTTTATTGTTTGATTAGTGTTTCAATTTAATGCATACATTACCGGAAAAAGCCGCCCAAGTAATCGCTTTAATCGAAAATGGACTTAAACAGAGAGCTGTAGCTCGGCAACTACATATGACAGCGGTTCGAAGAGTGTGTGACCGATATGAGGAGACTCGATCCTTTCGTAGTCGACCTGGAACTGGTAGAAAGAGATATACAACGGATTGTGATGACCGCTTTATTGTGTCAACAATGTTAAGAAATCGACGTCTTAATGCTATTCAGGTGCAGCAACAGCTCCGTGAAACACGAGCAGTGACTATTAGTCAGTGGACAGTAAGACGAATATTGAAGGAAACTAATATGACCCCCAAAACACCCGCAATTGGTCCAAAACTTCCCCAGCTCATTGTCAAGCACGCTTGCGTTTAGCGCTAGAACATCTGAATTGGACACTAGAACAATGGGAATCTATTTTATACTCAGATGAGACCAGGATATGCCTCTATGGTAGCGACCGAAGAAAAAAAGTGTTCCAGAGGCCAGATGAGCGATTCGCAGAATGCTGCATTGAGGAGCGGATTGCTTATGGAGGTGGTTTCTGCATGATCTGGGATGCAATTTCTATAACTGCGCGAACCGACCCAGTTTTCATCCGTTGGGGCGACCGCCGGCACGGGAGAGGAGGTTTAACTGATGCTAGGTAATTGAGGAGTTTTTAGCAGTTCATGCGGTACCTTACGTCGACTACATTGGAAACGAATTCACATTTATGCATGACAATGCGAAGGCACATACATCAAGAATCGTACACGATTACATTTCAGAAGTCGGATTTCGGGTTATGGAATGGCCAGCATGCAGTCCAGACTTAAACCCGATAAAACATTTATGGGATGAGCTAAAACGAAGAATTCGTACTAGACGAAGAGCCCCAACTTCTATCCCAGAGCTCATTGTTGCAGTAGAGGGAGAGTAGGGCTTAACATCCCGCAAGAAACAATATCAAATTTGGTCGAATCTATACCAAATCGTATGAGAGATGTTAGAGCAAGAGGGGGTCATACCCATTATTGAAAATTTAGTTTAGTTAATTGCCCATAAATAAATAAATAAATAAATAATTACATACACCTCTTAGTAATAAAATCGATAATTTGTTTCATGCATTAATTTAATAATTTTAATCCAAAGAAACCAAAATACAAATTGAGACAAATAGATTATAAAAAATATATAGTTAACTTCAAAAGTTTGCCTTGGACCGATTTCTATGCACGCAAGTGTATAATCATATTTCTAACACTATATATTAATTGATTTTCGGATTCCAGAAAAAAAATAAAGGTGAGATTTATTAAAGAAGCGTATACCAAAAATCTAAGGATTTTGACATGTTTCACATTTTGTGAAAATAAACAGTAAATTACAAATTTCGATAATAGCTACCTAAACTTTAGTTGACCTTGTATACAAAAATTAAAGATTGTAGAGTAAAATACTCGACGGTAATAAAAAGATAAAATATTTTAGGTATTACAGAATTAAAACTAGATATAAAACTATAATTATGTGACGTTCTACCTCGAAAAGCAGTTACAATAATTTCTCTAATGTTGTCGACAAGTTGTTGTAGTTGGTCGAGTTTTGTAAACGCTGTCTTTAACATATCCCCATAAAAAAACAGACTAGATAAAATCAGGAGCATTTACGTATTCTATTAATTGGTGAACGCACACTGCATTTACCAACTAATAGAATCATATCAATTCTCTCTGATGTAGGATAAGTTTGCATTTTCGGCAAATTTCTGAGAATTTTTTTGTTTTAATTGACACAAAATAATGACTAGTTGTTAAAGTCGGACTAATTAGGCAGATATATTGAAGTAACGTCAAACATCACAGCCACCTAGATCTTATCTATATATATAAATCTGACTGTCCTGACTGATACTGACTCATCAACGCCCAGACCAAACCCTTGACCCTAGAAAGCTGAAATTTTGCACAGGGGTTCCTTTTATGATGTTTACGTAAGATAAGAAAGGATTTTTAAAAATTCATCCCCTAAGGGGGTAAAAAGGGGGGTGGAATATTACAATATTTTTTATTTAAAAAACGGTCAAGTTTCCGAAAAAACGCTTAAACACGTATATTTTATTTTCTTTTTTTACATATTTTCAGATTTTTTTAAAAATGTATACAGGGTGTTTCGAAAAATTTGGTCATTGATTAATCACGATCCTGCTTAAAGCGCTTGACGTAAAAAGCTGATTTTGGAAAACGGATTGACTTTAGGGTGTAGAGGTTCGATAAGAAGCGATTTTTCGAAACTCGAATTCTAAGGGGGTGAAACCGCCCTCAAATATTAGAATATTTTTTATTTAAAAAACGGTCAAGTTTCCGAAAACGCTTAAACACATATATTTTATTTTCTTTTTTTTACATATTTTAAGATTTTTTAAAAATGTATACAGGGTGTTTCGAAAATCTGGTCATTGATTAATCACGATCCTGCTTAAAGCGCTTGACGTAAAAAGATGATTTTTGGAAAACGGATTGACTTTAGGGTGTAGAGGTTCGATAAGAAGGGATTTTTCGAAACTCGAATTCTAAGGGGTGAAACCGCCCCTCAAATATTAGAATATTTTTATTTAAAAACGGTCAAATTTCCGAAAAAACGCTTGAACACGTATATTTTATTTTCTTTTTTACATATTTTAAGATTTTTTAAAATGTATACAGGGTGTTTCGAAAAATCTGGTCATTGATTAATCACGATCCTGCTTAAAGCGCTTGACGTAAAAAGCTGATTTTTGGAAAACGGATTGACTTTAGGGTGTAGAGGTTCGATAAGAAGGGATTTTTCGAAACTCGAATTCTAAGGGGGTGAAACCGCCCCTCAAATATTAGAATATTTTTATTTAAAAACGGTCAAATTTCCGAAAAACGCTTGAACACGTATATTTTATTTTCTTTTTTTTGCATATTTTAAGATTTTTTAAAAATGTATACAGGGTGTTTCGAAAAATTGATTAATTGGTCATTGATTAATCACGATTCTGCTTAAAGCGCTTGACGTAAAAAGCTGATTTTTGGAAAACGGATTGACTTTAGGGTGTAGAGGTTCGATAAGAAGGGATTTTTCGAAACTCGAATTCTGAGGGTGTGAAACCACCCCTCAAATATTAGAATATTTTTTATTTAAAAACCGGTGAGTTTTTCGGAAAAATTCTTAAACATGTATATTTTATTTCGTTGTTTTACATATTTTAAGATTTTTTAAAAATTTATACAGGGTGTTTCATAAAATATAACCATTGAGTAATCACGATTCTACTTAAACTGTTTGACTTTTAAAGCTGATTTTTGGCAAACGGATTTACTGTGGGGTGTAGAGGTTCGATAAGGAGGGGTTTTTCGAATTTCAAATTCCAAGCGGATGAAAACGACCCACAAATATTACAATATATGTTATTTAAATACGGCGAGCCTTTCGGGAAAACACTTGGACACGCATAATTGATTTTGTTTTTTACATATTTTGAAATTTTTAAAAATCATACAGGGTGTTCCAAAAAAGTTGGGTAATTGATTAATCACGATTCTGCTTAAACTGCTTGACGTAAAAAGCTTATTTTTGGCAAACGGATTTTTCGAAAGTCAAATTCCAACGAGATGAAACTACCCTCAAATATTATACCAAGTTATATAATAATATCGCCATATTGTTTTTTCTCATGCTGACATAAATGTAAGAAAATTTTATCTTAGTTTGTATGTTAATGGAAATTCTTGCTTTGCTTGATCATCACCATTACAAATGATTAATCCGACGCGAACGAAGTCGCGGGTACACACTAGTTAAATAATAAAGATCTACGCAAATCAAATCATGTAAATGAAAATATCTAGAAAAACCTTTATTTGAGAGGTAGGCAACCTTAATAGTATTTTGAAGAGACATGAATTATCCATTGTATATCGGTATAATATACTGGGTGTTCCATTTAAAATAAAAGAGTAACATGCTTTTAACGGTGACCAATCTCCAATATTAATTTTGTCTCACCCTGTATAACTTTTTGGATCAAGTTTTAACTTTATTTAAAGTACAATAGTTAATTTAACTACATATTAGGCTATACCGGGTAAATTCCAATTTAGGTAGATTTTTTATTTCTAAAAAACCTTGCATTTTAGTCATATACTTCTCTTATAAAACTCACCTTTATTTTTCTCCCAGAATCTGAAAATCAATTAATATATAGGGCGTTCCATTACAATAAAAAACACAACTTTGATATGTAACTTATTTTGGGGACACCCTGTAGAACCCGCTATATTTTTAGGAAGTGCTCTGAATTAGCCTACATGTGCTCAAAAATTTTCATTTCAATACAAACTATCGTTCTCCTTGGAGAATCTGCGGCGTATGATAGTGGCGCCACCCTGTATAGCTAAAAAATAAAATAAATATTTTTGATAAAATTGGGTCTCTCAAATTCTAGAATCAAATTGTAATTAATCAAAGACATTTTTCTGTTTTGCGTCGGCAAATTATTGTACGACTTTGTTTTAAACTAGTCTAACGAGATTTTAATGCCTGTCCTGGCTCAGTTCCCTAACGGATTTAGAATACAATTTTTCTTTTTTTTTGTAGCTAAATACTTTATAACAGTGATTACCTATTTACTGAATTCTGTATGTGGAATAGCTGGCAGACTGCTATTTTATGTCTGCGAAATCGTAAGTATCGTTTAATTTAAACTATATAATATTTAAACTGTACAAGTTTTATGTAAAGAAGAAATACCGTATGATCAAATAAAAACGGCGTCCAGTTGGCTTGGAAATGACGATGATGGCATTTCCTATATAAATTTACATATAAAATGACAGCGATCTTCATTTCATAGCCATCGCTGACGCCGTTTTTATTCGATCATACGGTATGTTTTTTCAATAGCAACTGTTAAGATTGCCTTATATCTATCAAAAATAGTAGATCAAATAGTACTTTAACCGCAGGGGTAGATTAAATGATACTTTAACAGCGAAGATAGGTTAAAAACTTTATTTCTTCTCGCACGTTTTTTAATTGCTTCAATTTTTGAAAAATTTTGTATTTTTTTTTATAAGTTATTCGGGATTTAAATGGAAGTAGTTTGGATATGGCGTTTGTCGTCTCAGCCTGAATATCTGTTGGTAATTTACTTATTTCGTTTTGAGCCATTTCTGGCTCCAATTCAATCAGCAATCGACACGAAAGAGAATTAAAAAATTTTGACTCAAAACTGACAACTAAAGAAACAGCTCTATTTATTTGTCAAATTACATACCCAAGTAGCAAAATTACGTTGTTCAACGTAATCACAACGTCGCCAGGAGCAACCCAACGTTGCCGGACAACGTCGACGCGACGTTTCAGCGACCCATATTGGCACCAAAATGGTGGATGTTTTTAGGGTCGCTACAACGTCGCGACGTTGTTTGAGGCGACGCAGTACGTCGTGTGCTAAAAGTTGTTTCTCATGCCGATTCGCGATATTTTGGGGTTAGAGTTAAAAATATTCGTCGTCAAATATTACTATATTCAACCATGGGGAAACCAAAATGAATGATGTATGAATTAGAAATGGAATATATTATGCTCCATTAAGAAATAACTAGGTGAATTTAACTTCGACAAATCTGCAAAGTTTTGAAATGTCGGCAATTGAAATTCATCAACGAAGATTAGTTTACTGTTGAAAGTGATCATGATACTTCGAAATATGGCAAAACCCCTTTTTTATTTCCTAGTTTTAATTTTAAAATTATAGTTTACTAGGTTAACCTAACCTTTTTTTTTTAAGTTTGAAACAAATATACGAAATCTATCAGGAAAATTAGCTTACAACCCTCACAGATACAGTTTTTTAACAATATTCGCAGTATTTTGTGGTTTCGATGCGTCCACATCGCATGAAAAGATAAATTGTATTAAAATGGCTGAGTTGCCTAAGATAACTTTTAAAATACCAATATAGTGCATAAGATGCGGTAACCGACCTTTGGGTCACCTATGCCAATCTTTGGTTCAGAAATTGACACCTGCTTTGACGAAATAGGACCTCTGAACCCTACCGACATCTAGGAGGTAAATAACAAAATTCCTTCTTACAGTGCTCTTTTTTACCAAGGAAAAATAAAATTTCAAATTAAATTATTACCTTTAGTATTTATTCATTTTCTATTATTTTTAAATCACGCAAATGGTAATATAAAGGGTCATTTTTGCTACTAAGCAATAATACAAACTACAAATACTAAAACTTTTGTATAGAGATAAATTGTGTTCAATTAACATATTTTGAAAAAAAAAACGTCCCCAGAATATTTTGACACCCTGTGTAATTATGGCCAACAAATTTGCTTTTATTATGTTTTTTTTACTATTGTTTTAGGATCTTTCATTCCCTCTCTTATACGTTGTCTCTCTAGGACGTGAAATCATATTTACACCTCTGTTGGCACTGTGTAATGCCAAACCAAGGCATCACCTACCAGTGATATTTGGCCACGATTGGCAGTATGCCATCATTGCTGGCACTCAGTCATTTACCGGAGGATATTTCATGAACATCTCATATTTAAAGAATCTTAGGTAAGGCCAGATATATAGTTTTAGGAATAATGAGCATGTTGAACGGTACGCAAAAGTTCTAATCAAGGTGCCCCTATGTTTGCGCTTAGGTCTATATATAGAGGCAACTCAGAAAGTAATAGTGAATATAAGTTTCTTGACGATTATCTTTAGTTACTTCTCAGTTCCGTGTATACAGGATGGTCCGAATTGTATTCCGGAAACTTACAGATAAAAATAAGTAAAAAAGTTTGTATAAATGTATGTCCGGAAATGCTTGGTTTGGGAGAGAACGTTTCGCTTAGAGTTTTGGATATATTTGGAATCTAAATTATCAATACCTGTCATCATTTACGTAATTTAAACATGTTGACTAAATAGTTATTAGACTGAAATCAAAAATTCCCAAATTTACCATTTCAGTGAAGTGCCAATAATGACATGTATTGACTATTTTCATTCTAAATATCTTGAGGACGGTAGCTCGTAGCAATTTTTACCAAGAGTCCTTTTTTACGTAAAAAACGTCGTAAATGAATATTTTTTACTCGGTAGTTTTATACAGGTACCGACGAAAAGTTATTAGTCTTCAAACTAGTATGTATATGTACTTATGTAGGTGGTTTGGCATATTGACATCAAAATAAAAAATTTTATGTCAAAAAACTCCCAGACACCAATAATTTTCATCGAAATATTGACGTTACTTCATAAATTATTTGAAAAAAAAACGGAAATAAAAATAACATTTCCACACCCTATATCTCCGAAAGTAAGCATTTTAGGACATACATTTATACGAACTTTTTTACTTATTTTTATCTGCAGACCCAAGTGGCATAGGAAGGAGAAAACAACATTGACCACCGAAAATTAACCACTATTTGGTTGAATTTTACTTATATTTAACTTAATAAATTTCTTGTAGGGAATAAGGTGGGATAAATAAATAAAAATAAGGTCGTAAACTAATTAAAAATAACCTAAAATTATGCCTTTGAAAAGTAGCAGTTGAAAGTAGCAAGTTGGAGTTAGCTGGCATTGTTAAAATCTAGTTACTGATAACCTATTGAGGGCATTAAGACCACAGGGAATTAAAGTAGGTCAAATGTTACTTTATTATAACCTCAAATTTGTCTCGGGGTCGAAGGCATTGTTTGGTTTTCAAGTTTACACATTACCTTGTTCCCACTGGTGGGGAACGAAAGAATATTCAATGCGTTTCTTTTTTATTACCGTCGCAATCTTAAACGTGTCCATTATGTGCAATAAAAACAAAAAGTCCTCTATAATAACACTCACAATCCCAAAACACAAAACTTTTACAAATAATAAGCAAAGAAAACTAATTTGGTTTTCTAGTTAGTTAGTGTTCTAGTTTAGGCCAGTTCGGTAATTGCATCGGCTAGCAAAAGGATAAAAATTTGACATGTCACGTGACTCTCAATAAATATTCTCATTTTAGGACACATGATTACTGTGAAAAGTTAATCGGATTGCTCGAAGATATAATTACCGAACTTAGCATAAAATATCATTGTCAACTGTCACTCAAAGAAAATAAAAGTTTTCTGTTTTACCGGCGATACTCCAAAAGTCAGGCCTTCGAGAAATGAGCTTCGACCTAATATAGCCCATTTTTTAACTTGCACCTCGAAGAAAAAATACCTTAAGCAAGAAATCTTGACCTTTGAGGTTATTTAAAGAAATCTTAACCTCACAAAAAGAAACCGGACTTTAAGGTTTTAAAATTATGAAATACCTAAATTCATAGATAAATAGTTAAAAACACCATTAGCGGCCATTTTCTTATTCAATTTGTTTTCAAAAAATATTTTTTGTGACATTGTTCTAAACTATTGAGAAAGATAAACATACGTTCATGAATAATACTACCTACCACAAGTTAAATTATCTAATTAAGAACTTTAAAAGTGTACCAAGGAAGTTAGCTGAAAAAAAGTTAGGTTAGAACCTTAAAAGTAACGATTTATTCTAAAATTATTTGTTGAAAATACATAAAATTTTAATGGCGCATAATTTTTTAGGGCCTATCGTATTTACATCTTAGAGAAAAATTTTCTCCGCAGACATAATTATCTTGTGAATCCACTTCTTACCAATAACTTATTTAAATTTACTAGGAAGTGCATATATGTAGGTATTTCATCCATATTGGATTAATGTTCAAACGGTCATGCCAGTTATTACTACACTTGTTTGTCTTCCTGGTTCATTATTGGAAAATTCATTTACATATTAAAAAGAAAAATACTTTACCTTATTCTTTCTCTTTCTTTCCCACGTTAAAATGTAGGTAGTATAAATTAGGACTATTTTTAGTAAAATTTACCTCTATTTTACCATGTTATGACCTCAGGTCGGTTATTTTTGACTTCATAGCCCATATTTCATACAAGACATTATAACCTGTTAACCTGTTTTTAACTTCCAAATTACTTTAGTTTTATTCCCCACTTTGGGAATTTTAACGTCAATTCTTGGAAATTTCGACCAATTTCCAGTAGGTCAATAATAGTCCAGGTGGTTAATTTAACGTAATTTTAACTTATATACTGCCCAAGTTTCCGGAATACAGTATGAACCACCCGGTATGTGGCATAAATCAACAAAACATTTAAAATTTGTCACTAAGCCACTCCGTGTTTTATATTATGTTCAGCTGAATTTTTAATGAACTAACCAGGTAATTACTAGGTACTAAACCTTTTTTTAATGAGAAGAATCTGTTTTAGTATCAATCTCTATCTAAATTTAATTAATAATAGTTTTGGTTTGCTTCAGAATTGTGCCTCCAGAAAAACTTGAACTCTCCTGGATGGTTAACATGTTCGTGATGAAGATTGCTGGAATTGCAACATCACCACTGGGTGTCGTGGCTGTGAGTTTATTGTGATATATAGGTAGCGATATTTTTTATATTTATTTTGATTAATAAATTTATACAAAAAATGTGTTTATTTTATTCTGGCAATATTCTATTAATTTTCGAAGTAAAACTTCTTTACGCGCGATGGGAGAAAATATTCAAAGCCGTGACAAACCACGCCCTTGACATGGCATGCCTTGACGCACAAGTTTGACGCACAAAAAAGTGGTAAGCATTGCGCAAAACACCAAAAAACCATTGATTTAAAGCCAAGCAAAGCATTATAATAAACTTCAGAGTGTACCTGTGTACCAATATCCTCTGGTTGTGTGCTAGCAAGTAAATTTTCATGCATATTTTCATTGATGGGTTTGTAGCTTCTGAATAACGGTCTAGGTAAAGCATTTAGCTCCTTTGCTAGCTCAGAATTGCAATTATTACAGTTAAGCAACTCGCATTTTCATTGGAGGACATCGTCATATTTATTTCAAACCATTAATCAACGAGAATATTCGTATAAATTAGCAAAACTACTCTAAACCACTATAAATACAAATTGTTGGTTAGGTTCAAAATTTTTTCTATTCTTAAATAAATTTAAGCGTTAACATTATTAGGGATCTGTATAAAAGTGTGTATTTTGCGCATTCCACAACATTTACAGGCTATTGACGAAACAGTAAATGTACAGATTCCAGAAATAAATTGAAAATAACATTTATATTAAAACAGCATTATATGTCAGTTTTTCAAACATGTCCTTCAAATCCTTCAATTTAACAGCTGTTACTAAGAAGTTTCACAAAAAAAGTGCACACAATTTTTTTTACTTTTTCTTCGCGTACGCTAAAGCCTCTTAAAGCCCATTACCTGTGCTATTACTCACTATTCCGATGCGTCAATCCGACAATTTGACGGAGAGCAAGTTTTTGGGACAAACAGCATCAGCGAATAATAAGTATGAGACAAGCCAGGTGCTAGATAGCTCAAACATAAAGATAGAACATAATAAAATAGACTTTTATCATTGCCAAATTCAGGTGCACAACACAAGCAGAAACAGATCCTATAATATTGACTAATCCAAATCTCTTTTAATTGGGATTAATAGAATTGGGCCATCCATTAAGTTATGCATTTATTCTTTAATCTAAAGTAGCGGGAATTTCGATTTTAGGACTATCATGAACATAAACAAGCATTTAAGGCCTGTTTGCATTTTAAGTTTAGCTTTAACATATTATTTACGTGCAGAATTGAACATTTGGCTTCGAATTTAGCCAGTTACGTAACCTGATAGTAATTCCCTGAATGATGCAACAACCAAAACAGTAAACTGAGGTATAGATAAGTTGTTTCTACTACCTACAGCATAGTAAAAGTTGAATATTAAGCGGCCCATACATTATCAAACAAATTGCGCAACAAAGCGATGCGCAACGTTGCGTCGCACAACTGATTCAGCGGTCCATACACTATCAAACAAGTTGCGCAACAAAGCGATGCGCAACGAGCCGTTGCACAACTGCCTCACCCATGCACTTAGTAAAATTTTGATCAAACTTTTTATTAAAAGTTGTGCATTGTTTGAGAAACGATCATGTCCTCAATTGCCATTGCGTCAATTATTATCGTATATACCCTAGATGATGTCGATGGTACCAAAAAACGAAAAAGAAAACAAAGAATTTGGATGAAAGAACTAAAATATTGCACAACGAAGCGCAACACACACATACACTACACAACGCGTTGCGCAAACAGTCCTCTTAACTAAAAAAAAAAAAAACTTACCTCTTGTGACCTTGACTTATTCGTGCCATGAATTTTGGTACGACTGATATTGGAGATGGAGAACTACCCTCTATAAAACCGTCCCAGATACTGGCTTTTGTCAAAGCCCTGGGACTGTATGATGAGTTATGACTCAAGAAAGGGGGACACAATGGATCTGTAAGGTCGCAGTGATTAACCCCCTTCCCACTCATTCTAAATTCTAAAAATTCTACCTCTTGTGACAGTAATCTTTGAGGCCCCTTTATGTCCTTATTTTAAAAATCTCAAATGATTAAAACATCATTAAAAAAATATTATTGAGAATAATTAATACTGAATATTATTTGTGATTTTATCATTAGATGGATATACTCGTATCCTGTTTTATCTACTTCAATTTTCAGTTGGCTAAAAGCTAACGTAAAACAAAATTTAGCTTATAAACAAACTAAACAAAATTTGTTGTACTTATTCATGGCTAAGCATTATTAAAACACACATGATAATAAAATTATACTTACATTTACATTCATTAAAATCTCATTCGAAAAGCATAAAACGTGATACCAAAAACGTAAAAAAACAAATACGTTAACCTAACCTAACTTCTAACTTATACCGCATGATAAAAAAAATGCGTCAGCGATGGCTATGAAAAGAAAATCGCTGTCAATTTATATGTAAAATTATATGGGGAATGTCATCGATATTCATTTCCATTCATTCCATTCGTTCGGTTTTTTTCGATCTTATGGTATATTTGTTATATTATTATTTATTATTAACTTGAGCGGATCTTTCATTTGAATCTTTGTTGCAATGTTGCAGAAAAAACGATTTAATCACCATTCAAAAACAATGTTTCTGTAGCAAGGTTTCATCAATCACGACACAGCGTTTAGAAATTAACATTACAAAGCAAACTGTTTGGGGATTGACTGCAATGTTGCAAATGTAATGTGAGGTTTTCTGCTTGGTGGGATTATTTAAATGTTACTTAAGATTGACATGGAAGGCTTATATGGAAAATCATGACCATGATATAGTTCTACGACCCTGGTGAGGCTCATTCAAGTCTAATAATAATATGCGAAAAATGTTCAGCGTTAAATATTTCCAAATAAGCCAAAACTGCCCTGCATCGTTCTATCAATAAACAATGGACCTGTATATAAATTGGAAACGACAATATTTTTTCAATAACAATAATAAGCCGTCCGGCTTTTCGGCCTTGCGAATTGAAGGGAAAACTGCGATTTTTTAACAGTTCATCTGTATTCGTTTATTAAACCAATACCCGGCAGCGGTACGTTGCTTTTTGTAAAACTGATTATTTTTATTATTGGAACAACAGCGGAGGTCGGTCGATACAAAAATTCTCTGTATTAATTTTTCCAGTTAAATTTTAGTGGATAACGATTGCAGAACGTATTTTAAGCTGGAATAAAAGTTTTTGAGACAGATGCGTTTGAAATATGGTGTTGGTGATGTATGTTACAATCAAAGACGTCTAAATAAAGGGAGACAAAACAAATTACATTTTATTGTGATCACGAACCGTGTTCCGCAAAAATCGATGATGACAGATTCACGCAGTATGTGATAGAATACGGTTCGAATTCCAAATTTTATTATTGTTATTAATGCTTTTTGGGTACCTATAGAAACGTTAAACTAAATTATTTGTATAGGTATATAACTTTAATTAATATACATACAGGGTTGTTTACCACATACGACACGGAGTATTGTAGCTAAATGATTAGATTTTTACAAATTGTAAGTTTTGGATTCATCGAAGGACTATTAGAGTTACAATTTAAAAATATTTTTACAAGATACAGAGTGTCCCAAATAAATAAAAAGCCAAAGTTGTATTTTTTTAAATGGAACACCCTATATATTATTACATTTTTAGTTTCTACGATTAAAATAAAGGTAAATTTGATTAAGGTTTGGAATATTTTCAATTTTGTGAAATTGCAGTAAAAATTTTAAGGCTTCATTTCTCCAAGGGTATCAAAGTTTTTAATACTAAATATTAGCTGAAGTTTATTTATTGATCAGTTATTGTGTTGCAATAATAAAAATAATACTACCTCATACAGAGTGTCTAAAAATTTATTTTAGATTATTTCTAGTTTTAAACGGCAATAAGTTGTTTAATTTAAATGGAACGCCCTGTATATTTTAGGAAAATCAGATGCACAATTTAATTGTCTATCAAATTGTATTATATCACTTTTTACCTATCCCTTCAAGTTTTCGTAGAAAATGCATTTTCTTATAGAAAATGCATTTTCTTATAATTTAAACCTCATTTATCAATAAACCCATGGAATATTGACATTTTAGATTGTTTTTAAAGCAACAAATGTACAAATTGTACAGGCTAGTAATATTATCGTTTTTAGCAAAATAATATTACTAGCCCATTTGTATGCAAAGAGAACTATTTTAAACTATTTAAATCTTTATAAAAGTGTATACCATTAAATAAATATACCACCATTATTTCCGCCCAAATACTAATTAATTACATACTTAATTATGTTCGTTAATAAATTATTCTAAATAAATGTGGATTTGAATCAGAAATCAATATAATAGTAAGTTATGAAAATGAATGTCTGTTATAAATAAGCATTTCTCAAAAAATGAAATATCATTTTTAAGGTGTTACTTTTTACCACATTATCTAATACACATACGAAATTCAGTTTTTTAGTATTTGGAGCAATTATTATTAATCAATGCAAATAGTCAATTAATGTAGTTTGAATACTGGAATCATATTAATTGATTCTCTTTAAGAAATATTTAAACAGTTTTTTTTATTTTTTAATGAAATAAACAAACTATATCGACAATATTAGTATCTGTGCTCTTTAAAAATTTAAATAAATATACCACCATTATTTCCGCCCAAATACTAATTAATTACATACTTAATTATGTTCGTTAATAAATTATTCTAAATAAATGTTGATTTGAATCAGAAATCAATATAATAGTAAGTTATGAAAATGAATGTCTGTTATAAATAAGCATTTCTCAAAAAATGAAATATCACTAGCCAACATGGCGGAATTTTATTTCGTTATTTTATAAAATTGGCATGGAGTCGGAAACAAATCATCTACATTCTATGATATTTGTATCTAAAAAGAGAGAAACTCGTGTTTGGAAAATTAATCGACAAAAAATGGAAACCTTGTTTCCAAAATGTTTCGAGTTAGCGCAATTTGTATAGAAATTTCGAACTAGTCGCCTGTCAACAATGCTAATCAAAACTTGTGGTCAAAATAATCATCTCAAATAATCATCAACTGACAAATCATCTCTGTAATGCGTATAATAAATTATAAAATCGCATAAGAAAAATATCTGTATTTGTACTCACCATATGTCCTTCCTTCTGCTTTTTTAATTATAGTACTATAAAAACTTGAACAACTGCAGAACAAAATCAAAACAATGAAGTAAGGTTATGTTCTCTTAAATGACAGAATATCGAAAAAATTATGGAAACTTTTCAGGCACAAAACAGGTACAAAATCTGTAAATGTTAGTCACGTCTGTTTCTTAAAAGTTTCGAAAAATTTGTGACACTAAGATCTTTATTGTTATAACTTATTTAGCGAACCCATATTTTGGTAAAAATCTTTTTTAAACAAAAAGCGATTTATTTTACAAATCATATAAAATGTGACGAAACTGTTTCGCAATGTTTCTCAGCAGAGATTTTGTTTCGATTTTGTGTCCGAAAATGCTATTTGAGAGGATGCTGGGTTAGATGCATATTGGTTCGGAGTATTTGCTTCTTAGTCCAAATACTTTGATCCCTGTTCCTGCTTTTGGTTTTGTAAGCATCACTATACCAGGTTATGGTTACTTGAATTATTAAAGGAAGTTTGCAGTAAATAAGGGTAAAATAACATGTTTAATAATAACCACAATGATGAAACTGATGATGTTAATGATAATGATGATGACGATGATACATTATAGTATTAGTTTTTAAGATGTTGTTGAACTGTTTTGAACTGCAACAGACCTCAGTGCGGAACTCAGAACTCGAATGGCCAGTTGCTACGTCTTCTCTGTATTACTCTATAGATGTGAGAGCTGGACACTAAATTCGTAGACCGAAAGAGAATAGAAGCCTTCGAAATGTATGTGTACAGACGGATGCTGTGAATCTCATGGGTACAAAGGATCACCAACGATGAAGTACTCCAGCGCATGTAGAAACAAAAGGGATACTGAACACCATCAAGGAAAGAAAAAACAATACCTAGGTCACTAATATTGGAAATACTGCGCCTCATAATAGAGGGCAAAGTGCAAGGGAAAAGATCAGTAGGAAGACGCCAGAACTCATGGCTAAAAGATTTGAGGAGATGGTTTGAACGCTCGTCTGCGGAAATTCTCCGGGCTGCAGTTTCCAGAGCCACAATTGCCATTTGGATCGCCAACCTTCGGCAGGAGAGAGCGTGATAAGAAGAAGAAGAACTGTTTTAGAAAAAGCTATTAATATAATTTTAAACTGGTGAATTGTAACCAACAACACGAGTTAAAGAATGTTTTTAACACTCTCCCAACATCACAAAAGCATATAACTATTCTCCTACATAGCGCTATTATTAGATATTCCGTAAGTTTTCTCTAAGTTTTACAATATTCGAAAGTGCCTCTCTGTTAGACAACAAAAGGAATTTTTAATACTCTGCTCCCGTGAAAGAAGTTCGTGCGACGTCGTGTTTCCTTGATAGGATTTTATTTCTGCAACGACTTAATATTTTACAAAGAAAACGCTTTTTTATTGTTCGCAACAGCGGCGAGCGGAATGAAACACATGAAGCGTTAACATTTTTATCGGTCCAGTTAGTTGTTTATTGGCAATTAAAAATACGGACGGGTCTGCGAAGTAAAGGAGAAATATTATTTCTTTTAAATATGTTTGCGGTAACATATGTGTGACAAAAACTTTCCTTTTATTGAAAATTTAAGTCAAAATATTGCAAACGGCTACTCTTATATCGGAGGCGGTGGGAACAAGTTTTTGCTTCTGCACTTGGCTAAAAATATGATACCCACCTATACCTTACACTGCATACCAAAGGGTGATCTACACTTATTTCAAAAAGATGCTGATACTTTACAGAAGATAGTACAAACTGAAATAAGAAAAATTTGTACAAGTGTATTAACTGAATGGAAACTAAAATTAGTATAGCTATTAAATATTTTGAGAAACTGGATCAACCAATAAAACAATTCATATACCCAAAAAAATAAGATTTATTTCTTGTTAGAAATTATTCATTACCTATTGGCACCGCACTAATGTACATTAGTATACAAGAAATATGTTTAAGAAACTCTATCTTAAAACTTGTTTAAAATCAAATTATATCTTTTCAAATATTATTCAAACAATTATAATATAAAAGGAATACTTTTAGAAACGGTCTTGGTTATATTCGAATAATAAATATTTAAATTTGACTTGACTTATTACGAAGATTCATGAACCTTTTTGTTTATATATAGTTAAGGGAAAAAAGTTTAAAATCTGTACCCAAGATTGCCCTTACAGGTCAAAGATCGTAATGATATAAAAGGTTAACATAAATAGATGTTAAATCCGAATAATCAATCAATATAACATGGTTATTTTAATAATCAAATACAAGTAAAATTTAAGCAATGCTGAAGGCAAATACTTAAAGTGTTAAAATATATATAAAATGTAACAGAACTGTGCGGTAATCTTGCCGCTACACAATTTATGAGAGTGTTGTTGTGGACTGTATTTTTTGGGTTTGCTGGCACCTGTCAACAGCTCGATTATGTCTATTTTCAGGTTGGTTGCATTCTCGTAAATAAATTTTTACTGACCACTAATATGAATTTTAGAACTTTTATTAAACAAACAACTTCAACTGGTAACAACAACTTTACACTTAATTCTTATCTAAATATATTAAGAGATAATAGAAATTAATTCGAGCTCAATCGAGTATTAAATTTTAGCTCTTTCGGTGTTTTTGATAAACCGACCCGAAAGGCATAAGAGAGAGAGTAAACGAGAATTATATTTTTTGGGCATCTGCACCCTGTGAGCGAATCGTGGGAACTGTCCTTTTTGGAAATTTAGAAAGCGTAGGGTCTAAAAGAAAGGCATGTGAAGGTTTTTTCTAACGAATGGAATGTCAAAGAAATGCGGCGCACAAATTTGTGAAAATCGCCCTTTCTTAAATAATCTTTGTCCTTTAATTCGAACATTTAAGGGTCTAGATGTTTCACCAATAGAAAATTTGCCACATTCACATGGTATTTTGCATATTACATTTTTGTTTGTTGTCCAGTGTTCATTGGTTTAGTGTGGGTTAAAATGGTTCTCGTCTCGAATAAAGAAATATTTTTCGAGAATTTTCGAGCAGAAACCGTACTTATGTCTCAATTTTAAAAGAAGACGCGAAAAAATATGACAAACGCTTTCGTCTAATGTCTGAGAAAGTATATGTCGGCTTTTGGGTATGAAGCGAGTTCTTAATCAATTATTTTTCCGCCCCTGGGAAATACACCAATAGACGAAGAGTCTCTATGATAAAGCATGGTAATAATGAACAGTAATGTTTCAATTTATCAGCATGTAGTGTATACCTCTCCTCTCCATCAGTCACCGTCTCGAAACAGCTACACTTTGGCCAAAATGTATGCTTCGATTTTAATCTGTGCCTTTTTCTCATCTCCCTCTATCCGCGACGATGGGAAACAACGGTCTTATAAAAATAACCCAGTATTTATCATACAGACCCTCATCTCTCTGAATTTTTTTTATATTATAAACTTTTTCATTTTTGTTGTGGTGTAAGATATACACGGTGTCCCAGGCTGAGCGTGCAAAGAAGTTTCTCGAGAACTACAAGATCTAGATCGGAGAGTTTTTGCACATCATTGTTTCACAATGAGATCTGTCGGTTAAAAATATTTTCGATATGGTCGCACTTCCGGAAATACCGGAAGTTGACAGCAACTTTCTTATTTTAAATGTGTACCCCTATTTTTATTGCATAATTGAATTCTCTGTAAAGTTTTATGAATTTTGATATCAAACACTCTATACCTAAAATTAACCGTTTTTGATAAAAAAAATACTTAAAATTTTTGGATGAAAAAAACTACAGCCACAGACACTGAGCCATAAAGAGTGGCTATCTATTTCAAAAATGAAATTATTTGAATGTCACATAATATTGGCTGTAGCTCTTATGCAATCGAGAGATTAAAAAATTATCCTAAATAATTTCTTTCAAATTGAAACCCACTTTTTTATTTCATTAGTTAAAGTTTTTTTAATTCGTTACTTTTTGATTATACAATACACCTATGATTATATAACTAAAGTAAATTATTTTTAAGATATTTAAGATTTAGTTTTAAAGCGTAAATTTTTTTCTTGATTTTATTTAGCTTCCACATTGACATTGAGTGTATAATACATAATTTATTTCCTTCTGCCAAAAAACTAATTATGTGAATTTCGTATATTTTAAATACAGCTGCTAAAACTTTATAAAGTGTATTTATAAAAATATATCTTATAGAAAACAAGGTATGCTCGATAACGTCTCCAATTTCGTTAAGTTTGCGCATACCACCTTGACGTCATACGCCATACAAAAAAATATACATATTGTTCAATTGCCACCTAAGATTGCCACTAATAAAAAAAGACCTAAAATAGGGAAGAATTAGGACATAACCCCAAAAGTTATATCAAAACTTGCGGACCAATAGTGCCGATTATCACATATGATGTAGTGACCAACCTGCGCAATATCATACCTATGGTTTTATACGCTTTAAAACTAAATCTTAAATAACTTAAAAACGATTCATTTTAGGTATAGGAACATGTATAATCAAAAAGTAGCAAATTAAAAAACCTTTTCACTAGTGAAATAAAAAAGTGATATCTGAAAAAATTTATGATAATTTTTTAATCTCTCGATTCCATGATAGCTACGGCCAATATTATATGACATTTAAACAATTTAATATTTGAAATAGATAGCCACATGTCTTCTCTTTATATGCATACAGTGGCTGTGGTAATAACTAAATTTGTCGTTTAAGCTATAAGCTATACAAATTTCTTTGCCAGGCAGTTTTTTTCCTCCAAAAATCTTAAATATTTTTTTTTTCTCAAAAATGGTTAATGTTAGATATTACGTGTGTCTGATATCAAAATTCATAAAATTTTACAGAGAATTTAAATATATAATAAAAAAATGGGGGTACCTATTTAAAATAAGAAAGTTGCTATCATCTTCGAGTATTTCCGAAAGTGCCGCCATATTGAAAATATTTTAAATCGATAGATCTCATTATAAAACAATGATGTGCAAAAAAGCTCCGTTCTAGATATTGTAGTTCTCTCCAATTGCTCTCTAATGCACTCTCAGCCTGGGAGACCCTGTATATAACTGCATAACAACATATCCACTAAGAGAGGGGTTTAGGGTACGAACATAGTGGAGACAGGTTTCTGCTTACCGGCAACCAGCGCCGTCTCAGGGTACCTATTCTTGACCACTCGCATCTTAAAATATCGCTCACATATCGCATCTCCGAAAAAGCCATATAACAATGCACGTGATGCGTAACTTTGCGTATATGCATCACGTGTATTGTTATATGGCTTTTACGGAGATGCGAGCAGGATTCGGAAGTAGTTAATTAAGAGGAAATTTACCTGATTAACTAACTTAACCTAACCTAACCATATTCAAACGCCGCGCCGGCGCTATACATAGGGGTATTTGGTCTGTAGACCTGGCCAAAAGTGATATTTTTTTATTTTCATTTTTTATCTTAACTGAATACAAATCTATAAATACTAAATGTAAGCATTGCATATTCATTTTGTTCTTTGTATATTCATTTTGGGTCAAGAGTGAAATAATTTGGACAGATAGAGATAGATTTATGAAAAGATAGTTAATGCTTTTGGCAAAGAAACGTCGTTCTTGGCCCTATTGAAAAGCGCCAATCTTTTGGGTCAAAGTCATATTCATTTCGACTGAGAGATCCTTTTTTTCAGTGAAGGAAATAGTATTTACCCTATAACACCCATCCTCGCTCAAATATCGTCTATAATATACAAAGTACTTTCTTGTTCTAGCACCCTCATCCAATTGCTTGGTTTTGCACAGAATGGCCCTATTTGATCGGTTGAAAGGGTCTCAGAGTAGAGGAAAAAATATTGTGTAGGAAAAACAAAATGGAGTTCCATATTAGGACCCTCTCCTCTAATAATTAATATTACTAGCAAAAAAGATTTTTATTGATTAATGTATACTATTCTTCAAATAGAAATAATCTTCCACAACTCATTTGCTAAAGAAGTAAGTTTGCATAAAAATATATCCGAATACAAAAAGAAACTTTCGCATTTATTAAGCAAGAAACCCAACAAGAAAAACTAAAATAAAACTTAAGCTGGACACACCAACATTTCTTGTGCCACTCTATACGAGTTGAAGAGGACAAAATCGTAATAGTCGCGAAGCAGAAATTCGCGGAACAGCACAAAGCAACAAAAGACGGGAATTAGAGCAATTGCGGCCAAAAGTTGGGCACTCTAACTTGTTTTCGAAATGTATAAAGTCCAATTTCAAATAGAGGTACGGTTTAATGGATAGATAGCTCAAGGAGGGACAATATTTGCTTCAGATTCTGTTAAAATGCGAATAAAGAGATAAAATGATTTTTAAATTGTTAAAATTGGTTAAGTGCCATCTTATAAGTTGTTAAAACATGACAAGACTCTCAGTGTAAATTTTATATCTTAGACAAAAAATAGCAGAAGATAATATATACTTCGCAAGTAAATAATAAATATATTACAATAGTAACGTTCTATCCTTTCTATAATTAGTGTGATTTTTTTTTGACAAGTTTTATGTCAATTTTTAGTAAATAACATCCAGAGCTTGACCTCGCCCAAATTATTATGGATTGTCATTCTCCAGCCCTCTCTGACGCCGTTTTTTTTCAAACATACGATACAATAATCGTTACCTACTTTCTCAAATTATTCATTAACACTTAAACATAAATAAATAAATCTTAAAATAAAACAAATAACCTGTTAAAAAAGTTCTTTAAGGTAAAAACGTCTTGAAAAACACATTTGGTCTAAAAATAGAACCTCTACCTCTCGAATACGTACGCTAGAAAACCCAACTGACCACAAAATCCCCGAGACTAAGAATTATCTACACATAATTTCCCGCTTTTCCACCTTTTATCGACCTTAGACCATGCAACTTGTAGATACGTTTTATTCTGAAGAAATTACATCCAAAACTATGTATTGAAAAAAATGTATTGTAAAATAAAAAAAATGTAAAAAATGTATTGGTGTAAATGTAAAAAATGTATTGGCGAACAATGAGGAAGATGCATATTTTTTATTTTTCGCCAGAAACTGTTCAATTTATTAGAATAAATATGTATAAATGCAAAAAAAAAAAATTTCTTGAAAGCAGTACCACAATTTTATAAAACGGGCCATTAAAATACTATGGATAACGCAAACGACGCCTCGCGAATTGAAACGATATTCTATTGGTCTGACGTCACCCGCCGTTCTCGTCGACGCGCGATGGCCAGCAGCAGCCAGACGTGTTCCGTTTATGTACGTATTTAGGTGGCGTACTAAGACATTTTTGTTGCTTTTAGCGTTGATTAAAGGAGCTTTTTATGCTTTTTTGTGCAGTTATTATTTGTATGTGTTGTGTGTTCTGAGAATTTTTTTAAGTAATGGCAGATTCCGGGTTTGTAAAAGCACAATCAGATAACTTGCCAAAAGTCGATGCTTTTATGTTGGCTGCTTTTATAAATACAAATTCCCAATTTATTGGTGCTGAATTACGACGAAAAAAACAGAGAGGTGTATAACATTTATTCTTTGTAGTACTGAGGCATATTTAAGTATAAGTAGGTACCTACTGTTACGAACTTACATCAAAATGATCTTCACAACAATAAATCGTAAAAATAGACGATAATTTAACGGTTTTCTTTTCATCTCTTCTCATGGCCTTGGACCATTTTTTTCTGTTTTTGTTCATCCATTACTATTTATAAATATCACTAATTACTAATTATTACGCAAAATTTCGTTCTATTTATGTTGATCTGCCATATGTACCAAGATGACAACATCATGACAATTCGTCATGTTTGTTAATTTTTCTTTTGGTGATTTACCTTTTTTTCTAAACTCTCCATTTTATTGACTTATGAATATGGATAGGGAACAAATTCTTATTCCATATAGGTATTTATATTTTGTTACTTATAATTTTAGGTTATACTATGTGTTATTTTATTTGCTGCAGGAGCCAGTATCATCTATTTTCTATATGTATTGGTGCCCCCTTTCTCTGATAGATATGTTAAAGACACCCGGTAAAATAAAAGTAAGTAGTTATATTTATCATCTTATTAAGAAAAAAGTAGAAGTAGTAGTGTCAAAAATATTTCGGACCTCTCTTAACATAACAAATTAATACAATTATTTTTTTTTCATTTTTTGAGTAGGTAGCTTATAGCTGATTTATAGTAACCAGAAACTTTATTAATCTTTACTTTTGTTTTAGGATTAAAACTGGACTTGAAAATGGTTCAGGATCATGATTCACGTTGTTATTGCAATTATGCAGTTTTTTCGAAAATGAGATTTTTAATGCCCTTTAAAAAAATTGGCCGAGCGTTTCCTGCAACAGTCAGTTCTTGTGCATTTAAAATTGGTAGGTGGGTGGAATAACCACTGTTATTTTTTGTTATTATATTATAAAAAGTTTATTTACAAATTTTGCTTTTTTATAATTAGCCATTATTAGTAGTATTCTTTCATTCTGAAACTGAAAATTTTCACTTAAACTGTTAAGTGAAAATTTTCAGTTTCAGAATGAAAGAATACTACTATAACGTGAGTTTATTGAGCCCCACCCTGGGCTCAACCCCAGGCCACCCCCCACCCCAGGATACATTTCTAGTTACGCTAATGCTTACTATCTGTTTTGCATTTTCAGTTTTTGATGAGACAATAGATTTTATTTGTTAAATGCCCACAAAAGACCTACCAATGACTCAATAATAGTGTCTTTACTGCATAATGGGTCATTCCTGCTAATTTTTAGACCATTTGAAGACTACATGGGAAAAAACAGATGTCACATTTTCATAGAAATTAAGATAGCGACACTACTTTATAGGCAAATGTTAGCGTTATTCGAATCAATTTAGTGTTCTTACCTATTATCGTTCAAATTCATGTTAATATAATACATAACAAATATTTTGGATTTTTTTCTTTTATTTTTAAATATATTTTTGGAACTGCTGGTTTAAGTAATTATTAAATTAAACGAACTAAAAAACAATTTCCAACCATAACCTGTGCCATAACCCTATAAAATAATCAAAATAAGGCATATCTCCTGTCAACGATTACTTCTCTGATTTGATGCTTCGCATGACCTTCGCGTCATATGACAAGGTCATCCCGTCCCGCAGCCGTCAATCAAGGCCGACTCGCGGCCTTCAATTTTTGCTCCCATCGCGCGTAAAGAAGTTTCGCTCCAAAAGTGTTACGTATCAAAATGTTAAATCCTCTAGTTTGATCATAGTCTAAGGTATCGGCTGTTCTGTTAGAGCGTACACCCCTTGCCTAAGGGAAACCCCTAAATATTTAAGCGGGTATCTAATGTATAAGGAGCGGTTTAGACGACGCCTAATTTATTGATGCTAATCGGCATTAGTCTAGGCTAGACTAAGCGCTTTGAGGGACCGCTACTTAGCGACCTGCACCCTGTGCAGGTTCCAAGAGGCAACTAGTATTAAAGGTGTATATGTATATTAATTAAATTTGTACGCAAAATGAGAAGCCTAAAAGTTATTTACATACACTAGAAATAACGGGAGATGTTCACGTTTTTGGATAGTTAAAGATATGTTTTACTCTTTTTTTTATTTACTTTTGTAACACCTCGAAAAAGTACCAAAATACTTGAAGTTTTATAATATTGCATCCAAAATGTTTTCGTTACCTGATTTATAAAACCTTTGGTATAGGTTACTTAAGGTTTTTTAAAAGGGTTTTATAGCGTTCTTAAAAACCTTATTATAAAACTTTTACTCTTGGAGTTTTATAGCTTACTTCGTAAAACCCTTGTAATCCTAAGGCACCTAATAAACATTCTACAGCTACTACAAAACCTAAAGAATTTTATAAAACTTATAGGCTCAGTAGCAACTCCTTTCATGTGTAGAATAGGGGGCGCTATATTTTTAGGGTTAGGTTATGTTTTATGTTCCTGTTTTGCTTTTGTAAATCAAAGATGGAAGAAGAAAGAAAAAGTTGGAAAAAATTAAATACAGTAGCAGTTTTTATAGAAAGTGCGTTAAAACCCGTAAAAATATTTTGGGAAGCACACCACCCACAACTACTAAAAATTAACAAAACTTAGACGTTCCTCAAGAAGATACATTGCCAAATACTTCGACTGAATCGACTGCCACCGATGAAGAAAGGGGTAAAGGACCTTTAGAAGAATGTATAGATATCAGGGAAATTTGGTCAAAGACGGTGTTGATTTTCCATCCTCTGTTGTTTGGACAATTTTGAAGTGCATTGAAGGGCTTTGTTTTAATTATTTTGATTAAAAAATTGTTTTGCAAAAGCCAAAACGCCCGAAACAAAAAGTGGGGTTATGGTCAATGGTCAAGTTTCTATAAATACCTTTTTGGTAACTTATAAAACTATTAAGCATCACAAAAGCACCTAAGGTTTTATTGCAAGAGCAAAATTCCCATAAGACACCTAGGGAAGTGTTATAAGAGTTTTTAAAGTGTGGATGATTACTTTAAGGCCCATATAAAACTAGAGGTTTTTAAAAGGCGAAATGGCGAACATGACGTCCTTTTATAAGGCGGCCATTTTATGTTTGTGTTGTTGTACTTACACAAAAAAGAAGAATATTGCATTTTAAGCAATATTACCGAAGCTTTAAGACGTATTTTTTCAAAAGCATGGGGTTAAGAAATGTTGCGCAGTTTATTTGCAAAAAAAAACAAATCATGAGACTTAAATTTAATTTTTTGGTTTTTACAAAATAAATTATATTTGAGTTCTAAACGGGGGCGCTTTAGTTTTAAGAAGGGTAAAATGTTAATATTACTCGATAAATTTTCCGTGCCAATAAAATTTAGTCCTCATAGATTTCTTACAGAGTATTTAAGTTGTTATGATAATTATTATAACACGCCATTTTCATCAAAGTGAAAATCCATTGCTGTCAACTTTAAACTACAAGCAGAATAATAATGACAAGGACTTGAAATAGAATATATAGCAAACAAACGTTGTAGAAAGAGATGAACTTAAAAGGGGCGTTTTTTATTTTGGTGTTTATAAACACTATAAAGGAATATAAATGTTTTAAAGAGGTAACGAAAATGTATTCCTTGCCGCTATAAAACTTATTTATGATTTATAAAGGTAAAGACAACCTCTTAGTTACCAATAAATGGAGAGTAAAGGCCACGTTAAAGGTTTTATAAGGTACTAAAATTCGGTCACCATTACCTTTATAAGATTCTCCATTTAAGTGCTATAGGGGTGTTATAATGGTAACGAAAACGTAAGTAGGTTATCGAAACGTAACCATTACCATTATAAAACAAAAAATGTTAGTTGGGTAGTTCATCGTTGCTGATTCCTCCCGTATTGATGAAGCCGGAAGACAGAAACACTTAGTGTCTACGGGTAGTGATCTTTTAGTCACGTTTCATGGCTAATCTTTCTGTAGACTTGCCCAATAAATTCTTTCTTCTTTTTTATTATAGTCTCCACGATAACATCTTTTGTTTATATATACTTTAAATAGTGGAAATTCCCCATCTAACAAAAGAAGAAAGACTATTTTACATTTTTTTTGGCGTACAATTTTGAACACCCTGTATGATTTAAGATTAGCATTCTTTTAGTAAAGTATAAGTACAACCCAAATGTAGTAAATACGTTTCGATTTGAGGACATTTCATATATTTTTTTAAGATATGCTCAGCATGTAATTATGTAAATATCTTATGAATTATGCAAAGGGATCTAAAACTGCTTTAAATAGAGCCTCTATAAGAATTCTAACAATTTAAAAATTATTTCTATTTTTCTATTGTCTCAGTCATATTTTACCGGAATTTGAAGCAAATATCGTACCTCCTTGATCTATCTATCCACTAAATTGTACCTCTAGGTATACGAAATTGGGTTTTATACATTGAGTGCCCCACATTTGCCCGCCATTGCTGTAATTCGCGTTCTTTGTTGCTTTGTGCTGTTCCGCGTACTTCTACTACGCGACTTTTGCCATTCTGTCCTCTTAAACTTGTATATAGTGGCACAAAAAATTTTTCTGGATGCAATTTAAATTTTTATTTCGCTATTTCTTGCTGGCTTGCTTTGCTTATTAAATGCTGAAGTTTCCTTTTTGTTCGAATATATATTTTTATACAAATATACTTCTTCAGAAAATGAGTTGTGGAAGTTTTGAAAACGCTATTACGCGAGACATTTTAAAAGTACGCGATTTCTTAACATAATTGTTATATTTTCTTTACAATTTATAACAATACGTTAGTAAGTATACCGGGTGCGTCTCAAAAGTGGCTCACCCATATAACTTTTTTATTTTTTCAGATAAAAAAAAAGATATTTGGTATGTTAGTATATGACATAAATTAGGATTGATTGACGTATTCAATTGATTTTGGTCATTTCCTCTTTCACTGGAAATGACTATAACTTTTGCTTTTTAAATTTATATTATTTAAAAATTTATTTTTTTACTTTATTCGATAGAAAATTCACATTCTGAATAGAATGACATATCATATGTCAAATTTTGAAATTCTCGCTTAATAAAAAATCGTATTTTAAAATTCGATCTAGAGTGCCATGGCTATGTTAAAAATACTAACTTTTTATTGAGGAGCCTTGGAAAAATAGATTTGATCGTCTAATGTTTTTAGTGTCTTGTCCTGGTCGGTTCAAAGATGCCCAAATCGTATTTTTAATCATATCTCATTTTTTTTCAAATGGAACGAGGGTGGCTCGTTAGCATATTTGGGAAAAGTATTTTTTTACGAAAAATTTGGTACCACACACTTGGTATTTCGAGTCAAATTATCTATACATTTATGGCTATGGCACTCTAAAATTTCAAATGCTATTTTTTTTTAAATGAAAATATCAGAAGTTGACATATATGCTATGTCATTCTATTCAGAATATCGTTTTCTATCAAATGAAGTAATAAAATACCATGGGTGTCATTTATAAATCAAAAGATGTAGTCATTTCCGCTGAAACAGGAAGTGACCGAAAATGATTGAATACGTCAATCTTTCGTTTCTTTTATCTGAAAAAATAAAAAAGTTATAAAGGGTGAGCCACTTTTGAGACGCACCCGGTATTTTTAAAAATCTCTAAATCAATACAACTTACTCAAAAACTACTAAAAGTTTGTATGCAATACAAGAATGTTGCGGATATAGAGAAGTAAACTCCTAACAAACATAATTTATAGCTTATTTAACCAAAAACAATGTTCCGGCTATAAAAGGGAGAGAAAATGTTACAGTGTATCGTAATTCGCGACAGATTACACCCCCGTTTCGTAACAACGTTGCACCTATAATCTATCGAACGTTTTTCCTTGCATGCGTCTAGTGCAAATCTGCCATAGATCTTCATAGAAATAGATAGTCAAATCAATCTATACTGATATATAAAATCCTTGTAACTCACTGCTCAATCACGATCGTGCTCAAACCACTCAACGTAAGAAGCTCAGTTTTGGCATACAGGTTGATTCTAGGGTGTAGAGGTTCGACAAGAAGGGATTTTTCGAAATTCCAGTTCCAAGGGGGCGAAACCACCCCTCAAATATTACAATATTTTTTATTTAAAAAACGGTCAAGTTTCCGAAAAAACGCTTAAACACGTATATTTTATTTTGTTTTTTACATATTTCGAGATTTTTTAAAAATGTGTAGAGGGTGTTTCGAAAAACCTGGTCATTGATTAATCACGATCCTGCTTAAAGCGCCTGACGTAAAAAGCTGATTTTCGGAAAACGGATTGACTTTAGGGTGTAGAGGTTCGATAAGAAGGGATTTTTCGAAACTAGAATTCTAAGGGGGTGAAACCACCCTTCAAATATTAGAATATTTTTTATTTAAAAACCGGTGAGTTTCTCGGAAAAACTTTTAAACACGTATATTTTATTTCGTTGTTTTACATGTTTTAATATTTTTTTTTTTAAATTTATACCGGGTGTTTCATAATATAATATTACCAATGAGTAATCACGATTCTGCTTAAACTGCTTGACGTTTAAAGCTGAATTTTTGGCAAACGGATTGACTGTGGGGTGTAGAGGTTCGATAAGGAGGGGTTTCTCGAATCTCCAATTCCAAGAGGGTAAAAACGCCCCTCAAATATTACAATATTTGTTATTTAAAAAACGGTTAGTCTTTCGGGAAAACGCTTGGACACGCATAATTTATTTTGTTTTTTTACATATTTTGAAATTTTTTAAAAAACATGATACAGGGTGTTCCAAAAAGTTGGGTAATTTCTTAACCACGATTCTGCTTAAACTGCTTGACGTAAAAAGCTTATTTTTGGCAAACGGACTTTTCGAAAGTCAAATTCCAACGAGATGAAACTACCCTTCAAATATTACCAAGTTATATAATAATATCGCCATATTGTTTTTCCTCATGCTGACAGAAATGTGAGAAAATTTTATCCAGTTTGTGTGTTAATGGAAATTCTTTCTTTGCTTTTTTTTTCATTACCATTACAAATGATTAATTCGACGCGAACGAAGTCGCGGGTACACGCTAGTACAATATACAAAATATAAAAATAATAGATGGTACGTTACCAATAGTAAAACCCAATTTTGATCTGGGCGCTGAAAATGGACAAATGTTGTATGGCAACAAAATTCTTGTATGATTTTGGTACCAAGATGACCTACCTGCAATTAAAGAAAAAATACTGTGAGCAAAAATTTTATCACTTATAAATAAGTGAGTTATATTAAACTCAAAAACTCACAACTTATAATAAAGTTAATTTAAAATTAAACATATGTATGTCTCGTTGTTGTCGAGATATAATATAAATGTTATTTTCAATTTATTTCTGTAATCTGTACATTTACTCTTTCCTCAATAGCCTACAAATTTTGTGGAATACCACCCAAAATACACCCTTTTATACTAATGCCTAATAATGTTAATGATTGAATTTATTTAAGAAAAAGAAAACAAAATTGAACCTAACCAACAATTCGTATTTATAGTGGTTTACAGCAATTTTGTTAAATTATAGGAATATTATCGTCGATTATTGGTTTGAAATAAATATAACGATATCCTCCAATGAAAGTGCTTAACTCTAATAATTCTAATTCTGAGCCAGCAAATGAGCTAAATCAGTCCCAAGTAGCATCTATCTGACTTCGAACTAAATCTGATCTGAAGCGACGTCAGACTTTGTGCAAATTTAGGTCGGGTGCTGGTCGTTGGATCAGAGTCGGTAAATTCAACGATCTGTCGACGTATAAAATAACAACGTACCATTTTTATTAATTTCTGAAGGTCGTTCCCACGTTGGCTTGCACGACGTACATATACTTGAACTAGCCCGACGTCGACCCGTTGTTCGAATAGGATACTTCTCACTGATAATCCCTAAAGTAACGTCCAATTATATTTTGTTGTATTTTATGTTCATATTTATAACCTAATTTACGTATCTCTATTTACGTCCGTAAATACAACCCATTAAGTAGCCTTTGCGACCTAATGAACATCATGAACATAACCTAATAAAAAGTTTTTGTAAACAAGCTTAAATTTTTTATTATGCATAAAAAACACTCAAAAGGCATTTAGACATTCATCTACATTTTACAGAAAGAGGTCGAGGCTTTTGCAAAATAATAATAGTAGTAGTGATGTCTTGCCCATAAATGATTTTTATCCGGAAGAGATGCTGCATTACACTGGTGCATCTTAATTTCATTTTTTATCTTAAGAAACCGGCAGACCCCATTTTCCTCTCTTAGTACAGAAGTACAGAAAATACATTGAGCCGGCCATCACAATTTATTAAAATTTTAAACTGTATATGTTAATTATTGTGTCATGTGGGTGATATTGTATGAGTATAATTTTAAGTTAAGTGTTATGTGTTATCACCTGATATTTTATGCACCCATGGTTTAATACAAGTTTGACAAAGGAAATGTACGTTTTGTGGCTTTGAAAAAGGTTAAAACTGGACCGAAACGTTAGTTATATAATAAACACTTCCTAAACCCAGAAAAAGTTTAATATTGACCAAAAGCTAAGAACCCTATAAATAAAAAATATATTAGATTGGTTATATATATATATATATATATATATATATATATATATATATATATATATATATATATATATACACATTTTTCGCTTGGAAAAAAGTTGATTTAATATAATAAATGAATTTAATTATAAAACTTTTATTAATCGTTTTTTCAACTAAATGAATTTAATTATAAAACTTTTATTAATCGTTTTTTCAACCCAGAACTTACCACGGGGAGGTAACTCTATGTAGAGTTCCACCCCCCACGCCCCCTTCTTCCACCCTTTATACAAATTTCGATCTATTAATCTGTTTTGCGGTCTCTTACTCGAAAAATACTGCTGTTTGGTTTCAAATTCTGGTAAAAAATCATCTTGCTTCTAGTTTTACACGAATGTAGCTATCTCTTGATTCTTCAAAATTTGATTGTTTTGGGAATTATGAAGGCCTTGCTCTGAATTGCCTCTCTCAAATCGTGATCACTTATGTGCTTTGTCAAAGGGCGGCTCTGTGACATTACATTGGCTCCAATCGATCAACTCTGTATATTCCTGGGCCTCGAAATTTATTTTGGAAACTCTAAATACCCTCAGTCTGGGCAGTGTTTCTCTTGCCTCCAAAATTCGTCTGATATTTTTGGTAAAGATATTCTGAGTTGTTTGAGTTTTTTTGGCTCAATAATTTTGTCAGGTATTTTATCGAAAGATAGGACCATTTCAATTCTTGATCTTCTGATACGTGCTCCTTTTACCTTAGCGGGGCACCGTTAAAAATTAAGTAAACTGAATAAAAAAAATCTGGTTTATTTTTATCATTAATAAAATCGTTTTTTCGATATGACGTCAAAAAATATGGAAATAAAAAAAATACCCCTTTCATCCCCCAGGGGCGCGGCTAAAAATCATTTAAAAAATCCCAAAAAAAGTCACAAAGATTTTTGACATACCACACAACTTTTTATCTCTATGACATATCATTTTTGACATATCAACCCCGGCCTACTGTACGTGCCTCCCGGCGCCAATTTTTTAATATAAAACAATATAGTCGCGAACTAGGTTGGGGTTGTTTGCTAGGATCGCTTATACAAGGTTCTCTCTTTCCAAGGAATCAATACATTTTTCCACAATAGCGGGTAACAGAACAGTCACTCATATCTAACTTTCTTTATGATGAGTTAATAAATTTTCCTTCCATCTTTGTTTGATCAAATAATCCCAATAAATTTTCACGAACAAATAAAGAGAAACCTCTAAAACTTTTTCCAGAACCGTGGACTAGATATTTAATTTTCACTTTATCCATTCTTTTCATTATATTCTCCTGTCCAAGCCCGATGATTCGGCAACAATACTACCGGTTTTTTCCCATACACCTGTCACGCTATTAGAACAGCGTTCTCGTTCGTTGCAACAATCTCGTCTGGGAGAACAACGAACGGCAGGGTTTTTACAGGCAATAAATGAAATATCAGACGGTGTTTACTCGCGCCCTCTATCGATACGTTTAGACATGCGATTCTTCCGCCCCCGACACCCCTCGCGTCCCCCGATGCCGCGTCGTGCCTGTCTCGTATTTCACTCAGGGCCCTGAGGAGGTGGGCGGCGACGTTTCGTTACGTTTTACGGCCGATCGGGTCGTCATCGGGTTTGGACTATAGATGTTTGATTTTATAGACAGTCAAAATTATTGATGGTTTCAGGCGATTTCAATAATCGAGCTCGAGCGAAACTTCGCTCGTATTTGAAAATACGGACTTTCGCCCGTCGCTTGTTGTACTCGCAATTCGTAACGCCACGCAGTAACCCAACTAGCATTTATTGTGGCAAATACGTAACTGCTACTATCAAAGCCACTACAAAGTGGGCGGTGACCATCGGCGGCTAAGTCGTATATTAGTAGCTGCTAAGTAACTGTGACCAAAATGGGGAAAGATTTTGAGTAGCCGGGTGTCTTGGGTAGTTTTTGCCACTAAAAGTGTTAGTATGATGTGTTACTATAAAGTAGCCTACTGGGGAATGCCACTTATCTGTTACGGAGCTGCCTAGTCGCGGGTTCGTGGCAGCCAAGTGTTATCCACCGACATGTGGAACTTTCGTTAAACTGTTGAACTTTATTCGCAGCGACCTCTTCATGCAATTTCACATTTCATAAAAATAAATGTCATGATGGAAAATAATTATGGCCATTTATTATTTTTTCGTTATTTGTTATTTACCGAGCGATTTTAACGCCTTTTTTAGGTAAATTCCAGAACGCAATCAACTTTACTGAATAAAATAGTGGGTTTATATAACAAAATTTTCGAGCGCCTCTCAAAATATTTCAATTTATTATATTATTTGCAATAGAAACTCATGTTTGTAATTAAAAAATAATAACAATTTGCCTGAAACTGGGGTCAAACTTTAAAATATTAGTCCACCGTCAGAAGTAACAAAATAACTAAGGAAGAAAGCTTCAATTTAGGTATATTTAGCTTAAACACGCATAATGTTTGAGCTATTTGGCTGTTCGTCTAAAAATTCATCAAGAAAATTTGGCCGTTTAATCCGAAAAATACTTTATAGTTCCATATCCTTCCACAAAGTACCAGGAACAATAACATATTAAGCAAACCCTACCCGTTTGGACCTTTAAAATCTTCGGATTGATAAAGTGACAATTGTAGCTATCCAAAGGCGACTTTATAGAAACAATAACTTTTTTGGAACTACATGGTCAACGATTCTTTGGAACCATAAAGTTATTTTTTCCAAGAAAGTTCCCTGCGCCATCAAATTGCCACTTAATTGGAGCGTTATGCTACACCGATCGCGGCGGTGCGGTGGCGACTATACATTCCATTGGTGCCACTATAACGTTCCTTACAGTTGAGGGTTGGAACCTTTGGTGTTACACAGCGAATAAAAACACTAAATCACCACAATACACCAAAACACATTTACTTTTACACTGGACGCGCGTTTCGCTAACCTTTGAAGTTATTTTTTATTTATTGTGCATTTTCTATTATTAGTGTTTCTATATTATTCAAAGCTACATGAGGTATAGAGTATTTTAACGCCTACTTTTTTAGCTCTTGTTTTATATTGTTCTTGCTTCTCAAATTAGTTCTCCTCTGAGATTCAGTTTTAGATGAACTAACACTACGCTCATCTACAGAAACAGCTTCAAAAATGTCTCAGTCACTACCTGATTTATGATGTTCATCAGTAGGATTATAGAAAGATGTAGTTTTTGTTTCTCATGTTGATGCATCGGCTCGCTACAAGCAGCATGGGCCCACTTTGAGCAGGAATTACAGCGATACCAGACCTCTTTGTCCCTTCCAAACTCTCCGCAAATTAAACAGATGTCATCTTCGTGGGTTGGAAAAGGATCAACTTCGTCTAAGTCATCATCAACACAAAGCTCGCTTTCAGAATAACTTTCAGGTACAGTATCATCGTCATCAAAATGATGCATTTTGATTCGTATTATTACGTGTGTTTTGTGTCTTTTGAAGTCAAGTGGAGGAAAAATCGAGTGAAAATTAACTGTAGACCCAGAGCACAGTTTATGGTTAATACTCGCTGCCCAGACAGAAAATCTTATACACCAATGAAGTTGCCATCGATAAAGTTTTTATACCATCTCGTTGTAGAAAAGTGCATCTCGTATATGGTAGAAGGATCAAACTAAACACATACTAAAAACTGGAGTAGCTGTAAAATATCGACATCACACGATAGGTAAATAATCGATTTTAGTACTGCAGAAAAATAATTTCAAAAGGTACTGGTTTAAAAAAAATTAAGATTAAAGTTAATTAATCAACCTTTAAGGTATAAAATTTGGTAGGTGTTATTATTAATAAAATAGTTTGTTTTATTTACCTATGTTGTTTTATTTATTCCTGTGGAATATTACAAATTTGTATTTGTACATAAGTTATATTGATAAATATAATCATAAATGCGGGTAGTTTCATAAAGCTTGAAAGTAAAAAATAGTTCTTTTTATATTTTTTTGGTATGTAGTGTCTTGTTCTTGTTTGTTTTGTATTAACACATACTGTTTTTATTAAATAAAATAACTCGATTACATTTTTTCAGTTTTATACAGTTTTTTTCACAATATTTTGAAGTAATCACTTGTCATCTTGTCAATCAAATTTTAAATATTTCCTGCTATGCGTTCCAGTTGTACCAACTTATTTCTTTGTAAAATAAAATAAACTACTTTGAAATTAAAATGATAGACACATATATCACTGTCAAGGATCTTCTCGTTGGACAGACTTTAGTTATTTCACTGAAACTATGAATTTGGTAATTTTTTATTTTTTTAAACTAATCATAAATTTTTCTGCAAAAAATGATAGTAAAACAGTTTCTGTTGAACTTTTGGCACAAAAACATTTCAAATTTGTGATTTCAGTCTAATAACTATTTAGTCAACATGATTAATTTACGTCAATGATGACAGGTATTGATAATTTCGATTCCAAATATCTCGAAAACCATTACTCGTAGCGATTTTTACCAAGAGACCTTTTTCACGTGATATACGTCGTAAATGTATATTTTTTTACTCAGTAGTTTTATACAGGTACGGACGAAAAGTTATTACTCTTCAAATCAGTTAAAAATATGTAGGTGGCGCCCTCTACTAGTAGAAGTCATATTGACTTCAAAATCAAATTTCCCATATCGAAAAACTCCCAGACACCAATTTTCATCCAAATATTGACGTTACTTCATAAATTATTTGGAAAAAATCGAAATAAAAATAAAATTTTTACACCCTGTATCTCTGAAACTAAGCATTTTAGAACATACATTTATATGAACTTTTTTATTTATTTTTATCTGCAAAATATGCTGCCGAAGTTTCTGGAATACAGTTCGGACCACCCTGTATAGTTTACTGACAATGAATGAGTTGCAAAATTGCTAGATATTTGCCGCAATATGTTCATAAATAGTACATACATACATAGATAATACCTACTTAGATAAATGAATCTGCTTATATATATTATTTTATCCAGCTCTGAAAATCCAAAGTCGTAAAGCACGAATTAAAAAAGAAGCCCAAAACGAAAAAGTCCAAATGAAATGAGGAACTTTGATAATTAAAGGAAAATCTCGTAGGAAAACCTGGCCGGCGCGGCGTAGGTGCGGCCTCGAATTGCCCGTAGCGAAATAAAGCGAGATAAAAGACAAAAGGAACAGCGAACCAACTAAAGAGTTCCACCTAGGGCTATAAAACACCCATCAGCGTTCAGAGTTCACACGTATTTGCTTTACGACACCTGTTTGTCGGAGGAAGAGTTTTCACTCGATTTTCTTTAACGTCAGTTTTCATTTTTGCACAGATCGCTATCATTTTCTTCGCTCCCTTTTACTCGGATTTTAATTCGAGCAAAATTGATTCAACACGGATATTGCAATAATAATATCTATATTATTAATATCTATATATATAATAATAATTCTTTTTTCATGGTGGCAATATTTTATATTTTTATTTATGTCCTGAAGACAGGGCCGTATCTAGACCAAAATTTCGGGGGGTTTTGGCTTGGGGGGGGTACAAAAGCTGTTAGGAAAAAAGCATAATAAAAAAATCGCTTTGGACTACACTCAAATCTTAATTGAAAATAAAATTTTAAAAAAGTAACAGGTAAAAATTATTAATCTTAAAGGATAAACTGGGTCTTTTCCTGGAAAAACGATTGACTACCTCTTTCGATATCGATATTTATTTCTCTATGTACGTTTAATAGAGCAAGTCCTGTCAATCGCTCCTGACCTGTAGAGTTACGTAGGGAGTTCTTCAATCGTCTTATGCCGCAACCGCACATGCGGCATTTAGCGAACTCCGAGCGCTCGTCAACTACCGAACGCTCGTCAACTACCGAACGCTCGTCAACTACCGAACGCTCGTGATCGGACTTTCGCCTTTCCATCCACACATGCGGGCTCTGATAGCAACAACATAGAGACGAGCGCTCGTTCTCGTCGCCGATTGGGTCGCCGAACTCCGACTTCCTCATCCACACACATAGGAAATCGGCGAAGCCCCGATCGGAGATCGCCGAATACCGCATAATTGCAGCATTAGAGTTGAAAAAGACCTTTCTGGTGTAGCTGTTGACACTTGTAGAGTTGCTAGGATCATTAATAAAATGTATATATTTGGAAATATACACTGGTTACACTCCGATTATCGTTTCGATGGCATTTTAGGTCGGTCGACTGCAGGTAGCTGCTTCCATTTTTGCCGCCACAAGTCTAGTTCTGCCGCTAAAGTGTCATAGTCCAAGAATTCTTTGTCTAATAGCAGAACAATAACAAACGTTAATCACGTTAATGACCAGCAAAACACACAACATTCAAAATCTTGTCCTTGTCAAACTTTTGCTGTTTTAAACACTTGAATGTTGAAAGTCGAAAATCGAAAATGACATTTGCTTTCAAAGTGGAAAAGTGAGGTTAGGTGTATAATGTATATTTATCAATGACTAAAGAATACAAGGACAAATAGCACCCGAGACCAAACTGTGACCATCCTTCCAAACAGTGCCGTGGCACATATTTTACTTAACATTGCCGCTTGAAGGGATATTTATTTTTTGATATTATATGTTTTCACTACGCCTATGGTGTATCGGGTGGTATCATACTGATTAATTACGAAAAAAACGTATTAAAATGTTAACAAAAGGTACATAACTATTATCGACGTATAGTACATATCAAGTACATATAATATCAGAAAAATAATTATCGAATTCAATAAAAAAAAACGCTAAAAAGGTGTAGGGGGGACTGTTTATTTCCCTATAAAACGTAACTTCTGGCTCTTTCTTATCATTGCGCCTTTTACACTTGAAAGCTGAACAAATTACCATTGTAATAAAGTTTATACAAAGTTCACTACACACAACCAACTATTAAAAATCGCTAAAATTGTCGTTGATGGCCCGTATGGGCGTTACATGTCCTCGTATTCTTTAGTCATTGATATTCATCCATCTTCTTCTTCTTCTTTTTTGTTTCGTTCTTACTTACTTACTTAATGATCATTACTTTTTAAAAATTTTCGGCCATAATTTCGGGGGGTTTGAACCCCCAAAACACCCCCCCAGATACGGCCCTGCCTGAAGATTTTGTAGATGAAAAGGAAAATCAAAATTAGTTTTATTTTTGTCTACCCAATCGACTTTTTGTTACATTCTCCATATAGCTCTTGATCAAAGACAATGATGCCTAGGGCTTGACTTCGCCAAAATTATCATCGATTGTCATTTCACAGCCGTTTATAGATATTACCAAGATAATCTATACTAATATACATATAAAATCCTTAAGTGACTGACATACTGATTAATCACGATCCTGCTCAAAGCACTCAACGTAAGAAGCTCAATTTTGGCATACAGGTTGATTCTAGGGGGTAGAGGTTCGATAAGAAGGGATTTTTCGAAATTCCAGTTTCAAGGGGGTGAAACCCGAAGTGAAACCACCCCTCAAATATTACAATATTTTTTATTTAAAAACGGTAAAGTTTCCGAAAAAACGGTAAAACATTTGTTTTTTACATATTTTAAGATTTTTTAAAAATGTATACAGGGTGTTTCGAAAAATCTGGTCATTGATTAATCACGATCCTGCTTAAAGCGCTTGACGTAAAAAGCTGATTTTTGGAAAACGGATTGACTTTAGGGTGTAGAGGTTCGATAAGAAAGGATTTTCCAAAACTCCAATTCTAAGGGGGTGAAACCACCCCTCAAATATTAGAATATTCCGTTTATTGGCACAGAATTGAATGATTTGAATCTTATTAACTAAATACTAATATTAGGTACCTATTATAGTCTTTAATAAAATATGGTAACATTCATTTCATAAAAATATAAAAATAAAATAAAATAAAAATACGTTTTTTTTTAAACTAAACGTAAAATATTTGGTATTTGGTAGGTATGTCCGACCAAAAACAAAATAACGGGGAACTGAACTTTTTGGGCGACTAGCCAAGGATGAAATATATTTGCGATGTACTCAAAAAATGTTTCACCGGTCATCCATCCCTTTTCTGACTTTCCGATACCCTAATGTTCTGGTTTCTGGTACTTTTTCGGCAACTGATTTGGGAACTCTTTTGTAATTAAAAACGATCATGATGGTAAAATTTGACTAGAGGCACTACAAGTTACCAAAGTCGTTAGACACTCCTTCTTATTATTACATACAAATGAGTAAACTGTTCTATCACCCTTTCTAACTAAAACTTTGTCTCCTTTGGGACTGAGGAAAAAAACCGTTTCGTCGCGATTAAATACGCGACTAGGGTCATCAGTTATACGAAGATAGTTTGACTCCTCTAAGAAGGCCCCTACTTCTATGGACCACTGACGAATGCGATTTTCTGTAATGCTGTTTCATGCAGATGAGAGGTTTTGAGAAATCCTTGGAGCCAGTTCTTGATGCCTTCTACGAAACAATTCGTACCATTTACGTCCAGGCCTATTGTATGTGAAATTATTCGGCCTATTTATTTCTTTAACCAATAGCTGAACACTATCTAACAACATTGTTTTTGTTGAAGGAAATCCACAGGCTGCAATCCGAAATAGCCATGCTACCAATACATTTTCTTCTTCTTTTGTTAGTATGGTTTGTGGTCCACATTTCTTCTCTAAAACCGTTCTGCCTTTAACTTTGTCTTGTAGGGTCGACCTGGGTACTGTAAATAACTTACTAGTTGCTTTAAATGGCATTCCAGATCGAATGGCGTTAACAGCTTTATTTAGGTCTTCCACAGAATAGAGAATCCGTTTTTTCTTTTTCACTTCCATGATGTTTTTCGAGCATGTGATAACGGTTTAGCAACTGTTCTTGTGCTATTGGACTTCAGCAAGGCTTTTGACACCGTGAATCATGCGTTGTTGGTTGAAAAATGTAAATATATTGGCTTTGACAATGTTTCGGCGAATTTTTTGAAATCCTACTTGGAAGATCGAAGCCAGAGAGTTACTATAAATAATGAATTCTCTGAAAATCTCTGTATATCCTCTGGTGTCCCTCAGGGCTCAGTATTGGGCCCATTATTGTTTTTGATTTACACTATTGATCTGCCAAATGTAATAAAGACATCTCACATAAAATGTTTTGCCGATGACACACAAATATACAGCCATTATAAGTGTAAAGAATATGAACAAACAGTCATAGACATTAATGCAGATTTAGAAAGAGTCATCGATTTTGCTAGAAATCATAATTTGCGTTTAATCCAACCAAGTCAAAAACAATAATATTTGGATCCAAAAAGTATCGAATTTATTTGAAATCAAAAATAAAACTTTATATAAATGATCAGCCTATAGAAAATGTAGAATCTGTTAAAAATTTAGGATTGTGTATAGATGAAAATTTTAAATTCTCAAACCATGTTACTCAGTTAGCTCGAAAATGTTATTTGAGTTTGAAACTTCTGTATTCCCAGAAGCATATATTGACATATAACATGAAAAAAACGTTATGTCAGAGTCTCGTATTCTCAAAGTTGCAATATTGCAGTATGGTATATTTTCCATGCCTCAGTTCAATTGATGCTTATAGTCTACAGAGGATTCAGAACAACTGCTGTCGTCTGATACTAAATAAACGAAAGTATGATCACATTTCCTCAGCTTTTGAGACACTCAAATGGCTAAAACTAAATAAATTATTTAAATTAAGAATATTGGCCTCCGTTAAGAATATTGTAGATACTACACTTCCTTTTAATCTTTTCAGAAAATTAAATTTTAGAAATTCAATGCATGATTTAAATATAAGACACAAAAAAATGCTTACTATGCCAAATCACAAAACGGCCATGTTTCGGAAATCGTTTACTTACAACTCTGTATGTATTTTTAATAATTTAAGAAAAGATATTCAAATTTGTTTTTTCTATGTTCATCATTTAAATTTAAATCAAGGCTGAAAAACTATTTATTGCTGGAACAACAGACCCCAAGCTTAGGATAATTATTGTGATATTTTTTGTTTGATTGTTTACTTTTTAATTTTTTTGTGTTTGTTAAAACGTATTGGTCCATACAATCGAGCCACATTTATTGCTCATTTTATTTTTATTTTCATCTGGACGTTTCTTTTCTTATTATGCACATTATAAATGTATTGATTAGGTTAAGTATGAATGGCTCTGTGAGCTAGACTTCGCCTATGTAATTAATTAATACATTATTGTAATTGATTAATTATTAATAAAGACCATTTATTTATTATTATTATTATTGTCGTGTAATTTAAATCTGAAAAAAATAGATTTCTAATTATCGGCACGTGAGTGTATGTATTATCGGCACTACTATTATATCAAAGTTAGGTTTAATTCCAATAAAAAAAAGGAGTGCCGAAAATTGGTGTAAAATCTCGTAGCTTTATATTCCATAGAATGACCAAACTTCTTTTGGTACGTTAAGGGCTAAAGACAAAATCAACCTAAATACAGTTCAATGCGAATAACCAATTATCGGCATATCTGCCGAAAATTGGATCATTCACTAATATTTATGTACCCATTATCGGCACCCATTAAATACTCATAAAAGCTACAGAAAAGCAGTGTTTGACAAGCAATTAATAAATATAATACATCCTAACTATTTGAGACCCAATAAACGCTTATAACAAACAGTATTCAGAAATTATAACACAATATAGCTTACCTGTTTCTTAACACTTACACTAAGAAACGCTTTATATAAGAGTTTAGCGCGAACTGACCAGTATATTTTTGACAGTAACTATTAACCGATTTTGACAAACAGTTGTTCGACTGTGAAGACGCGTAGAAAAAGTTCGCTGAAGGTCTTGAAATACTTTTCTGTAATAATCTTGCCATAGATATCTTATTTTTTGAGATTATGTAGAATTAGTGCCGATAATTGGGGTGGTGCCGATAATAGATACGTTTACCTTATTACAATATTTGTTATTTAAAAAACGGTTAGTCTTTCGGGAAAACGTTTGGACGCGCATAATTTATTTTGTTTTTTTACATATTTAAAAATCATTCAGGGTGTTCCAAAAAGTTGGGTAATTGATTAACCACGATTCTGCTTGACGTAAAAAGTTTTTTTTTTTATTTTTGGCAAACGAATTTTTCGAAAGTCAAATTCCAACGAGATGAAACTACCAATATATATCAAATATCACCAAGTAATATAATAATATCGTCATATTGTTTTTTCTCTTGCTGACATAAATGTGAGAAAATTTTATCCAGTTTGTTTGTTACTGGAAATTATTGCTTTACTTTATCATCACAATTACAAATGATTAATTCGACGCGAACGAAGTCGCGGGTACACGCTAGTAAATATATAAAATAACCAAGGTACGAAAGAAACTGAAACATTTTAAAAGTGGCCAAATATTTCACGAAATAAGAAGGATTGAATTATGCCAATAAAATATAGAATATCCAGTATATTTCATAAAAAAATAACTAATACATCAGTAGTTTATAAAAAATTGATACAACCGCTGACCGTAATTGGTAAAACTTTCAGCCGCTCCAGTTCATATTTAACAGAAGAGCAAGCGAAAATCGGCGATTTTACCGAAACAACAACAATATAAATCATTAATTCCGACTGCATTTGTATCATTAAGTGTTACAATATTGATTCCGGTGCGCTTTTACACATTTGTATAGTACAAACGAAGCCTATTACATGCTCGTTGGTAGTCTGTTTGCTCGCAGTTTAGACTGTTTTGATTTCCCATCATAATTGCCGATTTCATCCCCTTGAGTTATCGGAAGTGTGAGGTAAACTTGCATACAGTTTATTCCATAGACATTAGGGTTGGTAAAAAATATCGACTATTTTTTTCACTTTATACTCTGAAAAAAAGGTTGGTAAGCACCTCAAAAAAATTCTCTCCAAGTATGAGCTCTTAATTTTAATGAAAGGTCCTCCGCTTTTCAGTTATCTATTTTATCCTTATTATTAAAAAGAAAAATTTATATTTTGGTATTTCCTATTTGGAAAAAATATCTTGTCTCTCAGGTGTTTGTAGGAAATTGAATTCTCGCAGGTGTTTGTAGGAAATTGAATTCTCGCCAAAAAAGGTCTCTTACAATTTTTTTGTAAACCTCGCCGTTCTGAAGTTATTAAAGGTTGAAGTTTGATTATTTTAAGGTAGATTTTTTTTTCTAATGAATTTTATTGCTCTTTATAACTCGATATCAAAATACATACATACATACAGCCGTTACTCGCTGACGAGTATTCGACACACATAAAGAAGATGGTCACGCAAGGCGTTTTCTTTCATGAGCTTTTCTGTGACTGAAAAGCCCGACACGTGATGTTATCTGCCTACCGCACTCCGGACATTCAAAAATCTCATTGCTTTGTTGCCTCTTTACTTTTTGGTTGCCGTTGTTAAGTGAGTTTACAACCCTTCTCCATTGAGTACTATTGTGAGCTGCTTTTTCCCACTCATTCTGCATGTTAATTCCTTTAAATATTCGTGGAAAACGTCCTTGTACCTTTTCAGTTGTCCACCCGGCCTCCTCTTACCGTCTACGATATCAAATCAATATCAAGAAATTGATAATCGATATCCAAATCGATCATAATCGATATCAAAAAATCATTATGTTTGTTATTTGATTTTGTAGGAAATTCACTGCTCTACAAAAATGGTTTCTTATGATTAGTCGATTAAATTAACCGTTTAAAAGATATTCATCGTCAAACTTCAATGCACAATAATTGTACAACTTTATTTCTATTTTTTTTTAAACGTAAGCATGTTTGGGTACATTGAAACAAACAATTATTGCATTTTTCAAACTTGGAGTCAATGATTCATTAAATTTCGAGTAAAAAACCAAAAACGTTTTTGTGAAAAATTTAATACAAAATGTATTGAAACTTACTTCATCTGCGTTACCGCAGATGGAGCTGAAGCTTGGTAGGGTTTATATAAATAAACAAAATGAAAGAAGCAAAAAATTAAGGCCTTGAATACCCTACATATATGCTTATTCTCTGCATTATGTTCATCAGACCGAAGGAAACTTCGGAGATTTATCTCCATCGTCAGGCCGACTCTGCTGTAACCCCATAGACAAACAAATAAAAAGAGACTGGCAAATTAAATGGCAAAGAGTGGGACAACGTTCCCGTAGCGCAACTCAGAACGCAAAATTTCGTTCTATTTATGTTGATCTGTGCATTGCGTTTATTGGGCCCACTATCTCATTCTAATATAACAAGAGAGAAAGGAGCAGCCATATAAAACGTAATTTCTAAATAGAAATTAGAACAATCGCCTTTCGTTTTCGTCATCATGACAACCAAGATGACAACATCATGACAATTCGTCATATTTGTTAATTTTTCTTTTGGTGATTTACCTTTTTTTCTAAACTCTCCTTTTATTGACTTATGAATATGGATAGGGAACAAATTCCTTTGTTCTAAATAGGTATTTATATTTTGTTACTTATAATTTTAGGTTATACTATTTGTTATTTTATTTGCTGCAGGAGCCAGTATCATATATTTTCTATATGTATTGGTGCCCCCTTTCTCTGATAGTTATGTTAAAGACCCCCGGTAAAATAAAAGTAAGTATATAGTTATATTTATCATCTTATTAAGAAAAAAGTAGAAGTAGTAGTGTCAAAAATATTTCGAACCTCTCTTAACATAACAAATAAATACAATTAATTTTTTTCATTTTTTGGGTAGGTAATTTATAGCTGGTTTATAGTAACCAGAAACTTTATTAATATCTGTGTTGATATACTAATTTTACTTTTGTTTTAGGATTAAAACTGGACTTGAAAATGGTTCAGGATCATGATTCTCGTAAAGTCTTCTTTGCTTGGATATTCACTTTGTTATTGCAATTGGGAGTTTTTTCGAAAATGAGATTTTTAATGCCCTATAAAAAAATTGGCCGATCGTTTCCTGTAACAGTCTTCTTCTAAAACTGGTAGGTGGGTGGAATAAACACTGTTATTTTTTGTTATTATATTATAAAAAGTTTATTTATTTTTATGTATAAATAAATATGTTTATAAAAAAGTACAATTTTTGCTTTTTTTATAATTTCCCTTATAGTAGTAGTATTCTTTCGTTCTGAAAGAAACTGCAAATTTTCACTTAAACTGATATATTCCCTACACCACGTTCTCTTTACGTGGTATAGGGAATAAATCAGTTTCAGAATGAAAGAATACTACTAATAATGGCTAATTTAAATGTTCCGCCAGCCAGAATATGCGATAATGTCTTACGATACGTTTTATACCTATCTCTTTCTTTTTCATATAAACTACACGTAATAAAGAAAGGTAGCAATAAAGACGTACGTCCTGCCATGGTCCTGCTAATTGATTTCAAAATTGTTATTCTGAGTTGCGCTACGGGAACGCGGTCCCACTCTTTACCATGGGGTTTGTTAGTCTCTTTTTATTTGTTTGTCGATAGGTCTGTTCGTTTTCGTGTTATTATCGATTCTGAATCGTCCTAGAACTCTCCAGCGCATGCGCAAATGAAATAATAGCTTTTTTCGTTTTCCTGTTATTACCGATTCTGAACCGCCCTAGAATTGTGATGCGTATGCACAGAAGGAAATATGAAGACATTATTTCATTTGCGCATGCGCTGGAGAGTTCTAGGACGATTCAGAATCGATAATAACAGGAAAACGAACAGACCAAATGTCTTCATATTTCCTTCTGCGCATACGCATCACAATTCTAGGACGGTTCAGAATCGGTAATAACAGGAAAACGAAAAAAGCTTATGTGTAACCCTCGATCTGACAAACGAAAAGCAGAGAATAGCATTTGAGTACAAAACGTACTACTACCGCGAGTGCTAGACGCTCTACGCCATCTAGCGACATCTGTGACAATCACAGATCGTACCGCCAAAAATAAAACCAGCCTACTGGACAAACAAACTTAATTTAATTTAATTATCCAATAAATTAATTATTATTTAATTGGTTTTATAGCACTAACTAAACATTGAAACTAATAATATTGAAACTAAATATCTCCGTATATTGAAACACTCCCTAAATGGTCATCAACAGTTTTTCACTCTGTATATTACAAAACTGAAGAATGGAGGCCTTGACGGTCAACTATGTCCAGCCAAACGACCTCAATCTATCAAAGCACGTGGAAAAATTTATATCATCACGAATATCGATGGAAATACGTCATTATTTTCGGAATTTTGCATAGTTCTATGTGTGTCGTTGACAAAACGGCCTTTGATTAATGAGTTAACAGCTCGCGTCCGTTTTTTCATACAAATGTCTCTAAAACAGAGATATTAGAGTACAGTGGTGAAAGCTTGTGATTTGGACTGGAAGCAATGAATATATATTAGTTTTGTCTGCTCTGGATTCCACAAAAATTTATTGATAATTAATTTATGATAACACAGTATCCTTACAATGATGCATTAAAAAAATTATTTAAAAAGAAAAGCTACTGCCTTTGTATCTCTGGTAAAAAACGCTACATTTCATATAGTCCTTGTAAAAGAAATTTTAGAGAATTTATTGTTCCAAAGCTGACCTAATAATTTGATACTAAACACTTGGTATTTCGAGTCAAATTTTCGTTATGTAATAATTTCAAATTAACCATATGCGAAAATATCAAAAGTTGACATATGAAATGTCATTCTATTCAGAATATCATTTCCTATCGAATAAAGTAAAAAAATACCGAGGGTGTCATTTAAAAATCAGAAGTTGTAGTCATTTCCGGTGAAACAGGAAGTGACCGAAAACAATTGAATACGTCAATCAATCCTAATTTATGTCATATACTAACATACCAAATATCGTTTTTTTAACGGAAAAAATAAAAAAGTTATAGGGGTGAGCCACTTTTGAGATGCACCCGGTATTTAAGAAAAAGGACACCCTAAAACACATTACTATTTCTATTATTCCCCATCTTTCCATACATTCTCGTATTTCTGACTTTCTATTACGGCGAAAAAAAGACAAGGGAAGAACACAAGATTAAAATTACCTGACATTTGAATACGCCACCCCATCCATCTTCTTACAAAAAGCAACCTAATGCCTACCGTTTGTTATTTTTTCCCACTTTCATTTTTCCTTGAAATTTACTGCAATCGTTCTTGGATGAAATGATATTTCGAGACAGAAAAGGAATAAACTGAAAACAAAAACGCACTTTTGGGAAATTTTACTTTTGGAAAATTGGATGAAACGCAAATATGAGGATCGTTTGATGTTTATAAGCTTATGCCGCAATGCAGTAAGTATCGTTTTTGATGTCCTTCAAAAGAGAGTTTGTCTCAAATTTGTTTTTATATAGTTTAAAAAATTGGTTATTTAGATGAGCATTTTCACCTGGGAGAATCTATAGTTTGATAAGAAATAGGATTAATATATATAGTCCAGGGTTGTCGCAACTAACGTCGCATCCCCACGCCTGTTACGATCAAGAACATCTTCCTCTTCCAAGTTACTGTCCTCCATTACCCTTCTGATGGCCTCATTCCAGGATCTTCTAGGCCGTCCTCTTTTCCTTTTTCCAGGAGGTGACCAGCTGTAGATACTGTAGGGCCATCTTTGGTGTTCCATGCGTAGCAAGTGTCCAAACCACTTAAGGCCCCTCCGTTCGACTCTATCCACTATTGTCCGTCCATTTTGGCTCTGATTTCCACGTTTCTAACTCTGTCCAGTTTAGATACTCTCGCACTGCGTCTCAAATAGTCCATTTCGAGTGCATTCAAAGCTCGCTTTTGTTCAGCTTTTAAGGTCCAAACTTCACACCCATAAGTTGCTACCGACTCCACTAGGGCTCTTCCAATATGTACTTTTGTGTTTGGTCTTATGTTTTTGTCCCACCAGATGCCATTCAGTGCTCCTATAATCTTCCGCCCTTGTTCTATTCTAGCAGATACTTCTGTTTTGTCAAGTCCCTTTCTGGTTATACGTGCCCCCAAATATTTAAACGATTCAACCTGTTTGAGCTTTGTATTGTCAGTAATAAAAATGTCAAATTTATCATCTGAATTGGTCACTAGTTATTCCGTTTTATCAATGTTCATAGTAAGGCCCCATTCCGTGTATGCCGAATTTAACCTGCTCATCATCAGTTCAAGGTCGTAAGCATCTTGAGCTATGACCACGTGATCATCGGCAAAACTCAATGTAACCAAACAGTCATCTCCCTATAGGGACGCCCATTCCCCCACACCTCTTCTTCCAGTCCCTAAGAACCACTTCCAAATACAGATTAAATAAACGAGGCGACAGAGGACATCCCTATCGAAGGCCTTTAGTTGTAAAAATTACCTCAGACAGTTTGTTACCGTTCTTAACACGAGCTGTGTTGTTGTTGTACAGCACCTTAATTAAATTTATGAGACATTCATCCACATCAAGTTGTTCCAGTACGTACCATAGTTTAACTCTGGGGATGGAGTCGTAAGCTTTTGAAGGTCTACAAAAGGTAGATGCGTATCTTCTTTATGTGAATTCCGTTTTTCTATCAGTTGTTGGATAGTAAATAGATTATCTATACATGAACGCATACATACATGCATACTGCAGTAAATCCACTCTGCTATAAATAGGATTAATAGGAATCTAAATCTTAAGCTCCACTTGTGCCGGAGTGGTGTACAGTCAAGTTGTTGTGCGTTTTAAATGTAACTGATAGTGAACACTAATATTACATATTTTGCAGGGATATTTTAATATTATTTTTGCAAGTGGAAATGCTCTTTTTTCATCAAAGTTTTGCTTACATTATAACGATTAGACATATAGTTTAGCACATTTAACCTTGCAACGAATCCACTAAGAACGCAGCAAATGTTGTTCAATGATATGCTATCGTGCCTCCAACGATTGCATTGTTTATACGACTATACTATACTTGTGATGTTTTTTGGATGGAGTGGGAGAATCACATGTTTGCTGCTATAGTGAAGTAACAAGTGGCCTTTCAAAAAATAGTTTACTTAGTCTTTTTGGTGGTTTTGTTGTGTTGTTTTGATGAATCGATGGACCGCGCGAATCGTGGGGTACTTACTAGAGACACTAAAGAGAAGATATACTTCCTATATTACGGATCTCGGAAAATTTGCCTGAAGGTAAACTAATTTAAATAATACACAGAACCACCTAAGGTATATCTAGTTAATTATTTTCAGTATTTATTAAATCGGTATCTTTTTTCTCTCGCTATATTAGATAGTAAATTAACATCGCAAATTGCTGGTTTGTCAAGACTTGCACCACCCAGAGGTCGAACAAGACTGGGAAAAATGCACTGAAAAAGGAAAAAAAAATAACTAGCAATTGTAGTAGTCGAAACTGTGATATTTTTTATGGCTGTTTAGTGCCTAGGTGGTCAAATTTCAGTTTAATAAGAAGGAAGAATCATATACCGGGTGCGTCTCAAAAGTGGCCCACCCCTATACCTTTTTTTATTTTTTCAGATAAAAAAACAGATTTGGTCTGTTGGTATATGACATAAATTAGGATTGATTGACGTATTCAATAATTGTTTTCTGCCACTTCCTGTTTCACCGGAAAGGACTACAACTTTTGTTTTTTAAATGATGCCCTCGGTGTTTTGTTGCTTTATTCGATAGAAAATGACACTCTGAATAGAATGACATATCATATGTCAACTTTTGACATTTTCGAATATGGTTTATTTGTTATTGCAACATGCGATTCATTACGACAATTTGACTCGAAATACCAAGTGTGTGGTGCCAAATTATTCGTAAAAAAAGCCTTTTCCAAATATGCTAATGAGCCATCCTCGTTCCATTTGAAAAAAATTAAATATGATTAAAAATACGATTTGGGCACCTTTTAACCGGCCAGGACAAGACACGCATTAGACAATCAAATCTATTTTTCCAAGGCTCCTTGATTAAAAATTAGGGTTTTTAAAACAGCCACGGCACTTTAGATTGAAATTTAAAATTCAATTTTGTTTTAAGCAAACACGTCAAAAGTTGATATATGATATGTCATTCTATGCCGAATGGCATTTTCTTTCGAATAAAGTAAGAAAATACCGAGGGTGCCATTTAAAAATGAAAAGTTGTAGTCATTACCGGTGAAACAGGAGGTGGCCGAATAGTATTGAAAACGTCAATCGATCCTAATTTTTGTCATATACTAACATACCAAATCTCGTTTTTATATCTGATAAAATAAAAAAGTTATAGGGGTGAGCCACTTTTGAGATGCACCCGGTATATCAAATGTAACACTTTATTTAAACAATAATAAAAATGTATGAAATGAAATATCGTGATATGTTAAATTAAACATGAAAGTAAAAATTAAAATATAAAGTGCGAGTCGGACTCGCGCACGAAGGGCTCCGTACCATTCATTATCTATACTACATTAGACACTATATAATTTTAATTTTTTTTTCCGATTTAGCTGAAATTTTGAATACGCGTATAAGTAATTTAAAAAAAAAATGAAGAAACACATTACTAAAAATTGTATTAATCAATAATAAATATGTAAAAAGTAAAAATAAATATGTAAAAATTTAAAAAAACGATTAAAAAAAAGTCGCCTTGACTAGGATTCGAACCTGCCTTACTACGGCTCCAACGTCATAGCAGCGTAAAGTCCTAACGCTTTAACCACGCGGCCACCGAGGACTTGAAAGATTCTATGTAAAATTCTTACTTAAAAGATAATGTTTAGTGAAAGTACTTTTTTACTTATAAACATTTACATAATTCTGTTTTTAGTATTTGCTGTTCTATCGGCAACATAGATACATTATCTGTAACAATTTCAACTGTCTAGCTATAACGGTTCATAAGATAGACCTTTGTGACAAACGGACGGACGGACAGCGAAGTTATTTAGTAATAGGGTTCCCGTTTTTACCCTATCGGTACGGAACCCTAAAAACAAAAGCTTAATTTCTATTAAGAAAGTCAACGAAACCAATGAATTCCTGTAGTTAATACAGTGATAGTGTACATTCCGTAAATAAATAAATAAATAAATGCCTTTATTGTCAAAAAAATTTTCAATTTGTAGACAAAGGCAAACTAACAAACAAAGTAGAAAAAAAAACAAGGTACACAAACAAACAAACAAAAGATAATACAAAACATTATATAAATAATATTGTCAGTCTTATTGTTAAAATAAACATTTATAAATGTTTACAATGTGCAGGTGATTGTGCATTTTTTTCGAGTTGTATAATATTGAACTTTTAACTAACTCTGAGCGTGGGGTAGGTAGATAAAGATCTTGCTCCGCGTTCCTGAGTGGATAAGTGTGAGATGGCCTTTCTTGAGAAGCTGATACATGTTTACGTATTAGGCAAACGGATTCAAATATAAATAAGGAAGGAAGAGTCGATATTCTTAATTCCTTAAAAAAAGTCCCGGCAATGAGTTCTGCTGTTTAGTCCTAGTGAATATCGAACAGCTCTCTTCTGGAGCTTGCAAATGCGGTCAAATTGAGTCGCACAACACGTACCCCAGAAGCAATAACATTATATATTTTGATTCAAACCCTGTTATAGTCTAGGGATGGACAAAGTAGTGTCTCTTTGTCGTAATAATATTATCTTCGTACATACAATAAATAACTATTTTCTCTGTGTACTAAAATATTTTCGTCTAAAACCAACTATTTCAATTAGAACCCTCTCATATACCTACCGGGACCGTATTAAAAAAGTTTTCTTTGTATTCTACCCCCTCTTCTTCTCTATTCCCCTTTCCCAGACCGGTCCCGGTGTTGTTTTGCCAAAGCATTTAACCTCTCCCCAAGGAACTGTGACAGCGGGACCTGCTAACTCGATCCGAAGACGAGAATTGAGAGGGAAGAAGGCGAAACGGCGCAACACAAACGTCCATATTAGGTATAATAAAGTGAAAAAGCTTTTAGGTCCTTAAATAAATTACTCGGGCGCTCTTTCTGAATCGCATTTGTAAATATATACAGGTCTGGCTAATTTCTTCTGGCATATTTTCTCTTTATTTTTGTCCTGTTTCGTTGACGAAATTTGAATATATTTTTTTTGGTATTTTTATGCGGAACGTCGATGATTTTTGGAGATTGGGAATAAATTTATTTGAATATATTAAGATTTATGAAGTGACAGCTTAAAATTTTTGCGATTCATTGAATTTATTAAGGCTACGTTTTATCCTTCTGTTTTGTTTTTGGAATCTAAAAATGCCATCGGCGAATCTTCCATTAATGCGGGTGATGCGTCGCATGTTTTCAAAATATATTTTTTTTATTATTTGGCCTCCAAAGCATATTTTGATTAATACTAATATTATATTTTGAACATTTTGATTAATACTAAATTAAAACCATCATTAATGGAAATATTTATAAAAGTAGTATCTGCTGGCGGAAGGAATGGATATTATGTTATTGGTGGAGGAAGCATATCGAATTTTGAATAATTTTAATCAACGTGGAGGAAGCATATCGAATTTTGAATAATTTTAATAACATAGAAAATATCTCCTGCTATGACTTTGACGATGTCGACAAGCAATTTGCTTTTGTACACCAAAATTTTACAATATTACATTACAATATCAGAAGCTTGCGCGCACATTTTGATGAACTTAGTGTAGTTATTGACAGACTGAATAAAAACAATAATATTTCAATTATTGTTTTCACCGAAACTTGGGCTATTAATGATCCAGCTTCGCTTAATATAAAGGGTTTTAGTTTATTTTATAACGGGGGATCTTATAATAAATGTGATGGAGTGGTGATGTATGTGAATGAAAAGTATGTGGCTGATGCGAGGGTGGTAGTTCTTGGTGATATAAAAATACTTGAATGTAGGGTTGTCCTGTCACTTTTTACATAGACCGAATTCTACAGATAAAATGAACCATAGAAAATTTGGATGACTATCTTGGTAACTATATTAAAGATCACATAACTATTCTTGTGGGAGATTTTAATATTGACATAAACCCAAACAATGTACTTAATTTAAACTCAATAAGATATACTAGCATGTTAAACAAAAATGGATTCACTCCCCAAGTGAACCTACCGACAAGAGTTGAATCTGATTCCGCAACGACCATAGACCATATCTCTGTTTATAATAATTTGAAGCACAATAAAAACAATGTAAATTTTAAAACTATTATAATTGAAAACAATTTAACTGATCATTACCCTTTAATTTATAATATTCAGTATAACGGAATTAAAAAGTTAAGCTAGGCTACAGAACCAAAAACAATAAATAAAATAAATTATGAAGTTTTAAATGAAATGCTGTTGAGTCTGGAATGGGACGATGTTTTTTCTTGTACAGATACACAGATGGCTACTAATAAATTTTATGAGAAGGTACAAAACGCGATTAAAATTTCTACAACAAAAAATAATCTTAAAAATTCTAAGCACAAAATAAAACCTTGGATGACAAAGGCTATACTTACTTCTATCTGAGATAAATTGAGAAAATAATCTCAGAAAACTGAGATAATAGAGATAAATTGAAGAGAAGATTTCTTAGAGATAGAAATGATCAAGCCCTAAAGCATCAATATACTTATTATAGAAACCATTTAAATTATCTAATTAAGACTACAAAAGCTAATTACTATAAAAACAAACTAAACTCTACAGGTAACAACTACAAGAAAAAATGGGAAATAATCAACGAGGTATCCAACATATCCAACAAAGCCAAAACAAACATTGAACATATCTTAGAAAATGGACTTATTTTAAAAGACCAAACGGATATTTGCAATACGTTTAATAAAGTAGTAAGAAAATCCTGTTAGGCGGAAACCTGTCTTTGAAAGTGATGAAAATGAATTTACCTTAATTGGCTCATTTATAGAAAATTCAATATATCTACTATAAATAATAATATAAACAAGTGAACTAGTTCTTCGTTTTTCTTGATAAAATAATAAATACTTATTTATTAAACTATTGTAGGCCTTTTAAATAAAAGTTAGCTGATATAAATTTAAATAAAGTTCATAAGCAAGTTCCAAACCAAACCAATCTAATTTCGATTATAAAAATAGCTACTAACTAGTCACTAGAAAATTGCCATGGCGACACCATTTTGGTTGCCATTTTATTAAAAAAATACTTTTTATTCAAAATCTGAGCCAGATAGGTATAGCAAACCCTGGTATAGTTTGAAATCTGTGGCATTTGAAATAACGAAGTTTTTATGTAAAATAAATATTTAAAATAGATCAGCAGTTTTTGATACCCCTGTATACATTTAAGGAATCAATCAATTTCTCTGGCTTAAAAGTCAGCACAAGAATTAATTATGAATAGTAATCTACAGGATGTTAAAACCTTTTTATTATAGCATTTTTAAATATCTCAAAAACCAAAGCCTTTAGACATATTAAACCCCAAAAAATGCCTTATTTTATGTCATATAATCCAAAAATGAAATAAAATACAGGGTGTTCCATAAGAAAAAATATAACTTTGATATGAATCTTTAGTTCTGATACAACTTGTACATTTCAAAATAATTTTAAATTATACACATTGTCTTCCCATATATACCCATAACATATTTTGTTTCTACAATTTCCCGTTTTTGCATCTACATCTTTCCATCCTATATTTATAATTAATTTATTTTTGTTTCCTAAAGTATTTTCATTAAAAGGAAATAAGTAAAAGAGGGCAACGCTGCGCCGGTCAAGCTTAATCACGTGACTAAAAGTTTATTTGATATGCACTATACAGGGTGTCCCAGAAATGAGTGCAAATATTTTATCTGGTAGTATATTTCAACCCCAGAAACACGCCTATGAGGTTTTTTTCGAAAAAAAATGTTGAAAATTTTATGTTTTTCTTGACATTTTCCGGAAAATTTTGAAAAACTTTTGAGTGCCACTGTTCACCCTCCGGAAATTCGTTTACCCTGCATAGAGAGAATCTCGGAGAGAATGCAATGTTGTCACTTCCTACCATACCCACATTCGAAATGTTTATAAATTCACAGTAATAATTTTAATGGGCTACAACATAGTGATAATCATAATCAGAATTTTTGTCTTAAACATAAGCACAGTCACAATCACAATTTTAATATGCATTTATACAACATAGTCGCATAACTTGGAATATAAATACAGCTGATTAAGTAACCTAATTTTCTTATTTTTCTATTTCATAATCATTTTAGAAGTGTATTTTTGTTTAAATTTTATTACTCAGGTTTTTTTAACACGAAAATTATCATAATTATTAAACATAAAAATGAAAAAAAAAATAATACCCCCTAACCGATTTTTGTCGTAATCACAATCAAAAGAGTTAAAATTTACGAACTTCAAGGTTATTAAATTATGCTTATGATTACGACTGCGATGTATAAACGGTCGTATCTAAAATAATGGTTTTAACTTTATGATTGTGATTAAAATTGTGATTATGATTACGATTATGTTGTATAAACCCACCGTAAGTTTCTATAGAAAAATACGAAAACTAAATTTATTCATATTAGTGGACATTGCTAATACTAATTTTAGGAAAATGCGCAATGTTTTAAATACTGTTTACAGTTGTGTAGGCTGAAAAAATAAATTATAAGAGCTTCTTTTTTCGCCATATAAGGAATTTTTTTCAATCGTTTCAATCAACAATTATAATCTTTAAATATTAAGTTAGAGCTTACCCTTTTGATGAAAATTGATCAGTATTTTATCCAACATATACCATTACACATACACCCCAAATATCTAATAATCTGAACATCACAAATCTATCACTTGCAAAATATTATTTAAAATGTTTCACATTAAACACTAAACTCACAGATACAACAAAGTGTTAAAAAACTTACTTTAATAACTACTTAAAACCTCTACTGAACTCTCCCACAAAAGAAAATTAATGATTTTACACCAAAAGTGCCAGAACTTTACGCGATACACGCACGATACACGAATACACGTACAACATACGTTGATTTTTGGTTTGTTTACATTCTTCAAATGATTTTGGGAACCCCCGAGAAATGGTAAATGCCGTTAAGAGCAGTAGGGCCCTCTACCACTCAAGTCTAATACGACTTGCCTTGCGCGCCACAGTACCGATTGTCCGTTCACAAAAAAAGCTTAATCCGTTATTCTATAGATGTGGCTGGTTAATCGATTTGAGTTAAATTTTGGTTTGGTTAATAAATAAGATTTGTGATCAACACGTTCGACTATCAGAAATCGTTCTAATAGTATCGAGCTTTTAAAACTCCAGAAAGTTATCGGAAAGTTAAAAATGATCGTTAGTGCATATTTTTGTGTCGGTAATCGGTATCGGTATCGGTAAATAGCGATGGCCTATATAAATCTTAAGAAGGTGGATATGCTTCTAAACCCTACCTAAAGAGTGAATTTTGCATACTTCCTCCTGGCAGGTGAAGGGGCTGCAGAAGCTAAGAGGCTTTATTCCGAAGAGTATTCGAATAGACAGATCACGAATGCTCGAATCTTTGTGAGTATATTGAATGTAAAAGAAGAATTTCGGACTTACATTGTCTTTATTTATTTTGATTAACTCAACATTTCGGTCAGAAGGATCGCTTCCCGTTATCAAGTGTAAACACTGTGAGCTATGAGTATGGTTCAGTATTTGAGGGATTTTGGAAGTTTGGATCCTCAGGTGGCATCAAAGTTCTAGTGTTGTTAAGAATTGTAGTGAAGTTAAGTGTAGTAAGGGTAGTTTTAGGACTAGTAAAATGGAAAAAAAACCTTTTCAATTATATCGATCTTCTTTTAATTTAATTTTCGATCTTCTTTTAATTTAATCTTTCGATCTTCTTTTAATTTAATTTGGGAAATGCGGGAAGTATGGTTACTGGCGATCATCTACTTAGTGTTATGGAATTTTGCAAGTTGTTTTTAAGACATTCTAGTCGCGGCAACAGCGGGCGGCGAATAAGGTGAGATCCGGGAAATTGCTGATTTCCCCCGACGCGGCGGCTCTCAAAATGTGGCAATTTATTTTTAAAATTTTCAAAGTGAAAAACTCGGTTATTTTCAATTCATTTTAAAAATGGTAAAGAGAAAATATGTTTCTTTTGACCAGATCTACCACCTCTTAAAATATTTGCACTCGTTTCTGGAACACCCTGTATAATATGATCTAGCATGAAACCTAATTTTGAATTTTTTATATACTTTTATATCTAATTTTTTAAGTTCAATCGAGTAAAGGCATTACCTATTCCGAGGAATGTCTCTCCAAATCAAATATTGTTTTTCGACATTAGCGTCTTCGAAATTATTAGCTTAGAGCTCGCGAGAAATCCTGCTTATTTCCGGTCTCGCCAAAGGACCAGCGCGAGGCACTCTAATTCACCTTTGAACTCGTTCCCATCCAGACTTTGCCGCCTGCAAATTAAATGCATCCCGGATTCGAGTCCCGCCTCGCCAAGGTAATACGTTACAGGAAATTAGAGCAATCAACGTGTGTTTACTGATACGATAGAAAAAGTGCTGGAAAGTCGCTAATGATCTAAAGAGATTTTCTGTTTCTCTAATTTTTACTTCCTTATTTCTTCCTTTTATTAAAATGAAACTTCTTTACATGCGCTAGGAGTAAACATTCAATGCCGTGACACACGAGCTAGTGGTAAGGACAACCTACGGGGCTCAGAAATGCGTAATGATGCGACGTGTATTTCTGAGCAGTCCACGTGTTTATCAAAAACATTGATATTTTAATACAAATTGTGCATCAAATTATTTTTATTAACTAGATACTATAGACTATACAGGATGGACCATTTTGGTTGTTTCTATAGGGTATCTAGGAAACCGTGAGAAATATTCAAATTTTGATACTGCAGTCTCGGGTTCTTTTTTTGAAAAAATTACAATGGCACAAACGGATCGTGGCTATCCTGATCGGTTTCGAAGCTACAGGGGGATTCTCAAATTTTGTACTTTTTGAAGATGTTCGATAGTTTGGTTTTTTCAGCCAACCACGGAAAAATGAATTATACATTCTAAAGGCACTTTTCTGTGTAGAATGCAGTGGCGTAGCCAGACTTTTTTCGAAAAAAATATTTTTTGAGATATTAACTATACTTATCTTTTTTTTAAATAGAACCCCCTGTATATTTTTAAATTTTCTTATTGAGCTTGGCATGGGCTTATTTGCATGGGATTTTATTCATCTTCTTTCTGATAATTTTTCAGACGCGGTTTTTAAAAGATCCAAAATTTATTAAACTATCTTCTAACCTTTTAAAAATGGCTGGGTTTGGTTGCTCGCGCTCTGGATACCGCTCAAAATATAAATCAGCTGCCATTTGCTTATGTTTGTTAGACTCAATATAACATTTCTATACCAAACATATTACATTTCTCAAAATTTTCAAATTTACTCATTTTTTAATATTTAAAATACACACACTTCAATCTGTTGAAATGAAATGTCCCGCATCCATCAAGTCTGCTTGATTAATGCAATCATCGCCAAAGTATATGAAAATTTAATAAAGAATAGATTAATGGAAGAAATACAAAATAAAGGTGGGTTTAACCATAATCAGTTTGGATTCATAAAAAAAGTCACAACAATAAATGCAGTTGATCTTGTAACAAAGACCGTCAAGGAGAAACCCGAAAAATGGCACGCGCTGATACTAGTAGATGTGAGAAATGCATTTAATATGGCAGCATGGCCTATAATATTGTCAAAGTTAGAAAAAAAAACATCAGCCTATATCTTATAAATATTATAACATCATATTATACACAGCGTACTGTAAACTTGGATAAAGACCACCAAGAAGAGGTTGGGGGAGGCGTACCCCAGCGATCGGTTTTGGGTCCTACCCTTTGGAACATCCTTTACGATAACGTAATGGAAATAAGGGTACATCAAGGAGTAAAAATAATCTGCTACGCAGATGATCTGGCTGTATTAACCACAGCTGAAGCCTCCGAAGGAATGGTACGCAAAACCAAAGAGGCTCTGCATTATATATACTTGTGGATGAATCAAAACAAGTTGGAAGTTGCGCCGGAAAAAACAACTGCTATTCTTCTAAATCGAAAAACAAAGATAGGTGGTATACAATTTAAAGTCGGTGGGAAGTACGTTAAACCAACTAATACAGTAAAATACCTCGGAATAACACTTGATAGAGGGCTAACTTACAGTCAACATGTAAAAGATGCTTGCGGAAAAGCAAACAGAACTGTCAAAACTATATCTGGAATTCTTCCGAATCTAAAAAGACCCTCCTAAAAAAAAAGAAAAGTTCTTATACGGCGCTCCTGTATGGGTCGAGGCACTAAAATTCCAACGGACGAAAAATATATTGCTTTCCACACAGAGAAAAATGGTTCTAAGGATCTGTTCAGCGTATCGTACGATATCAACAGATATCGTTGATTATAGCTGGGCTGATCCCGCTGCATTTAGTAGCTGAGGAAAAGCGAGAGTTATATGTCAAAGCAGAGATAAACGATGAGGTGAAAAAACAGCAACGACGAGGTACCTATCAAAAATGGCAAGAGGAGTAGGATACATCCGACAAAGGAAGGTGGACTAGAAAGTTAATACACAACGTGGTGGACTGGACAAGTAGGAAATATGGAGACGTGGACTATTACATTACGCAGTTTCTTTCCGGGCATGGAGTTTTCATGGATTTCTTGCACAGCATAAAGAAAATACCAAATGGCAACTGCATGTACTGCGACGAAATCGACGATGCCGAACATACGTTGGGGTTCGTCTCTATGATCGTCTCTCTTGAGATGGTGATGGAAACGAACACCACTCGCCTATAAAAGGTTTTTACCACCCCCTCAAAAAAAAGTACAAAAAACTCCCAGACACCAATTTTCATCCAAATATTGACGTTACTTCATAAATTATTTGTAAAAAATCGAAATAAAAATGAAACTTCTACACCCTGTATCTCCGAAACTGAGCATTTTATGACATACATTTATTCGAACTTTTTAACTTATTTTTAACTGCAGAATACGCTGCCAAAGTTTCCGGAGTACACTTGGCACAACCCTGTATTTTGATCCCAGGAACACGTTTTTAGTATTGGAAATACTTCTGGCCGCGTTTATATGGGACCCATCTTTGAAAAAACGACATGCCAGAAGCAACATGGGTTCAATAACCTGCTTGTCAACACGTACTTAAGTCGATAGAGCCTGCATTAGCGAACAGGGCAAGGCCGTTCAAATCTGGACCGGCGGATAAAGAAAGCGATATTATTTTAAAAGGAAATATGTCAAGGCATGGGTTGTTAGGTACAGTTTGGCTATTTTAATCTAACTATTTCCGTAAGTGGCAAATTATACGAAAAAGAGCAGAATCACATAAATAATAAATTTAGACTTATTACCATATTTTTTTATATGATTATTATTTTTTAATTAACAACTTAGGACAAAGAAAAAAAAGCATGGTTTCCACCGCCAACAGGCGTTAAAACAAATGAATCCAAGGCGTTGTCAAATATTTATTGGGATAAGTTGATAAGTTTTTACCGTTTGAATATTGTTGTAAATAATAATTATTATCATTTAATTAGTGCTAACTTATCAAAGTTCACAACACGGCGAAATTTCAATAAAATCGGCCAACGGATCTTTGAGATATTAATAAAAAAATATCTATTAGGAAACATCTTGACACCCTGTATCTTTAAAATTATGCATTTCCGGGCACATGTTTAAATTAACTTTTTACCTTAAAAACACTCAAAGAATCACCTCCTGAAGTTGGCCAGATACTACTTAATTAACACCCTGTATTTAAAAATGGCTAGCTAGTGATTTTGTAAGCAAAGCTATGTTTATTTTAATAGAAAAAAATACATTTCATAAAAAATAAACAAACCCATAATTCAGTTACTATACACTTATTAATTAACTTTAAATGTATCTAAATAGGCACTTTAATAATTGAAAAATGGACATGACCACTTCATAGAGTATACCAAATATGTAAAAAAAAATCCAATAAAAAATCCACAAATGGCACATTAAAATTTGCATTATCTGAAATCAAATTATAGGTACCTAAACGGCCAATCAGCCAGACAACAGTAACAAGACGCCGACATCGATAACGCGATGAGCAGTTTTTAATAATTATTCCGAGTTAATACTTCAAGTAGCATTCCTTCAAATAAATTTTAATTTAAGTATTGTTATATAGTCGTATTAATGATTATAGCCTGTATGATTTCTAAAATAAAAAATCAAGCGTGTTTCTATCAGAATAATTATTAAATGATTAAATAGAAATAGTTAATATTTATTAACTTCGTAAGTGTTACATTTTAATACCGTATGATCGAATAAAAACGGCGTCAGCGATGGCTATGAAATGAAGATCGCTGTAATTTTATATGTGAAATTATATGGGAAATATCATCGATCGTCATTTCCAAGCCAACTGAACGCCGTTTTTTTTTCGATCATACGGTATAATTATGGATTTAATAATTAAATAATTATCTTAAGGTTAAATTGTGGTAAACTTTTTATGAGTTTCAATCATTATTTATATTTAAAATCTTAGGGAGGCAATATAGATTTTAGGCAGAAGAACTCAAGGGAAGGACTGTGTAATTAATAATTAAAACTTTACATTTTTTTTTACTTGCCATTTTTCTTGTCTTTCACGTTGCACGTTGACTCTTTGACAATCTGAATTTCAGATATGATGCAGAACTGATAAATTAGACTAAATATATTAATTGCAAGGTATGCAAAGAAATAGTTTTGTTAACTTTGCAAATACTTAAGACATGTAAAAATTTGACGTGAGATTACTTCATAATTTTTGAAAGTCTTGGATGATAAAGATTTTAATTATTATGGGTCTGTTTTGTTTAAGAAGCTAACAAATAATTTCAAAAACTCAACTATCAAAATATAATGGTAGAAAATGTTTAAAAGCATATATAGGTATAATAATTCATATTAATTGGACATACTGAATGTAAACTAGGTATACATAGTTGCTGCAATCGATAATATATTTTGCTGCTTATTTTCCTCATAACAAAAAACCGTCAATACCGGTACTCACATTATGGGCACCTTTTTATACTTAAATCTCATTTCATAAAAAGCCATCACGATAAAAATTAAATATCAAAATTATTTAACGTTGCGAACTTGTTCACTATGCGTATCTGGAATATATTTGCGAATGGCGATCAGGCGATACTATGGTGCGTCCAGACCTATGGAGACGAGCGCGAGACATTCCAAATTCGCTGTGTGGACGAGTCTCGCGGGAGCCTCGCGAGTCAACCCACAGAGCCTCGTTGCTATCCGTCCCCTGTCGATTTTTCAACGGCCGATCAAAGAAAGCTCGAAAGTCTGGACATGTTTTTGGTAGGCTCGCCCAACTGCGAGATATTAGGTCTGATTTATAAATTTCGACTGTTTAAAATTAAGTAATCTCAAATTTTTAAATCGTACACTGTCTGTATTATCATTTTTTCTGATAGAATTTACAAATGTTGCGTCACTGACAATTTTACCTTACCGAAATCCAACATTTCTTTAAACAAATAGAATTATTACAACATCTATTAATTTTAGATATATAATATCAAAAAATGCAAGAGAAGTTACCGAATTGTACGTATGTATAACCCAATAATAAAATAAAAAATAGGGTATTCCCTTTAGAAAATATGTTATATCCGCAACACTTTTTTGAAGTACCCTGTATACTCTATATTAATGTTAAAATGTGCTTCTTAACCTTACCAATAACTTTTCTATTTAACATTTTGTTCTAAAAATATTAAAAAACGTATTATGCAAAAAAGTAAGGGATAAAGGGGAAAACAGCCAAAAAGGGGAAAACCGACGATGAATACCATGTTAAAGACCGAATACCATATTAAAGATACAAAAATTTATTACTGTATGCGTTATTATTTGGCTATCGTTTGTTATATTCAATTGCAATTTAATATGTGTTTGGCTTCCTTTCACTATGATCCCACTCGGCTTGTCTCGTGGCAGGTTTGCGTAAAAAATGTCTCGTTCTTGTCTTACTCTCGTCTCGCGCTCGGCTCGTCAGGTCTGAATGCACCATAGACTGCTGGAGTGCTGACGTCATGAATGTCAAATTCTTTTCAAACAAGGTTTAGTTCTTTTATATTTCTATTGAGCTCTTCCAAATGACGTCACAAATTAATATAAAATGTAAAAAAAACAGGTGATTGCCAACCGCCGACTTGTGTCTGGTATTTTCAATACGCCTATGATGGTTGCGCATGTTGCAAAATCTGTGAATTTTTAATTTCTTTTTTCACAAAAAAAAAGAAGTTGAAAATCGTACATTTTCTTTTATATTTTCTTGTGTATTTTATAAAACTGTTTAACAGCTAACCTAAAGTTACTGACATGATTTCCTTAGTCCGTTTGTTTCTGTGGGTCTCTGGATGTCTCCAATTAAGTTATTCTTAAATTTCCCCCATTCAAAACATTTTCAATACCCCGTTCTCTTCACAATATACTGCCCGAAATGTAACGATTCCTTTTTTCGACGACATTATCCTCATTAAGCCCAAGTAATTTCGTCCTCCTTCGCACTCACACCAGGCGAAAATAACAGACCAGAGTTCTCTACGGCAAAGTAATTAAACAAATTAAAATATGACTTAATTAAGAAAAGGCAATCCAATTAGATGGAGCCGTTTCTAAACTACCTTCGAACATTTTTCGCGCAATGTCAACATTTTTGATACTTTTCAATCTAATTTCCTTCCCATCTTGGTACTTTAATTACATTACCCGTTGCTTTACTCTTCTTTCTTACCGCGTCTCCAAGAAAAACTCATTTGTAAATTTTATATAATAGAGTTTCCTGTGCTTTGGCGAAGAAACAGAGAAATAGATGATTTTAGTTCCGCTTAGTAAAAAGACACAAATAATATACAGGGTGAGTTTGTGTGGTAGTGGTGGTTTGTCTTAATGGAATTGGAACCACTCTATTAATGCGCGTGTATCTAAAATTAACTTTTCTAACATGTCTTGAAAATCGTTCACTAAAGAACGTAAGTAACGTTCACCGGTCAAGGTATCCTCGAAACTGTATGGGCAGGAAAAGTTGAATCGATAATCCTACACGCTTTTCTTCACTTCAAAAATTCATATTTACAATTTTTGTTTATTTTAAATTACAAAGTTTGGATGTGACAGTTTCACATTTCTGAGAGCAACGACGATTGAATTTGTTTTCGTGGCTAACTAAGTGAAATTAGTCTAGAAAGATAAGAATTCGCTATAACTCAGTAATTTTTCGAAAGAAAAACGTATTATAGCTTATATCGCTGAAAAGTTTATAAAATGGCGTTTTTAATGAAGTCATGGCCAACTATGGTTTCCATTTAAAAAAACATATGTTTGTGTTATATGTCAAAAATGACAGTCTTTAGAAAAAATCGGAGAACACAAACTCATTAGGGGATGACATTAGGGACAACTTTTATCCGAAAACTTTTTGTCTATTTTAATGGAATTAGGAACAATTTTTAAAATAGGCAAAATTTGTTTTTTTCGAAATATCTAGTAGGTAAGCCATGATCTTTTTCAAAAATCTGAAAGGCGCATGTTTATGATCCCACAAAACTGCAATTCTTTTCCCTATTTAACCGACTCTCTATCTCCAGTAGTTTCCGAGATACCCATAGAGAACATCGCAGGAAACTCAACCTGTAGATAGGAGGATAGGTTATAAAAATCGACTATTTTTTTTCACTTTATACTTTGGAAAAAATTAGTTTTTTTTAATAGGAAGGTCATCCGCCTTTCAGTTTTCTTTTTTCCTTATTACACTGAAAAAAAGGATCTCTCAGTCGAAATGAATATGACTTTGACCCAAAAGATTGGCGCTTTTCAATAGGGCCAAGAACGACGTTTCTTTGCCCAAAGCATTAACTATCTTTTCATAAGCTTTAAAAAATTACTTTAGAGAATAGAAGAATCTATCTGTCCAAAGTACTTCACTCTTGACCCAAAATGAATATGCAAAGAAGTTCTTACTACAAGAACAATAGTCTCTTTGATTCATGCAAAAATTCTTGATTGAAAAGGGACATTTCTTGATTAAAGAGACACTTTTCTTAAACCAATAGCGAATACTATTGACTCAACTAAAATTTATTTTGATCTAAGAGAAGTCTGTACATCATATACAGTATACAGGCCTATTACGAGGTATATTATTTTCTGATAAATTTAGGTTCTCCTGGTCTGTAGTAAGTAAAGTGATATTATTTTCCTCGATAGTAGTTATTTCTGTTTCTTCACTCCTTGGTATTTTTTGGGGTGGTTCATCACTCTACAAATTACAAAAAAATGTTACATCACGATTAATCAAAGTAAAGCAAATAAATTATTAAAATTATAAGCTTCGGTGACATTTTGAATTTTTTAATACGACGACTTGTAATTCTAAATTTTTTGTAATTATTTGCATAAAAAATCGATACCTATATTCTTATTCTATCTATAGTCATGCATGTATTATCTAAACAGGTGCATTAGGTAAATGTCTCTTATCTTCAAATATAGCAAATAAATGCTCTAATTTCCATTTTTTCAGAAACTCCTTTAAAGAATCCATATATCCCAAAATTTGTCCATAAAAAATGACAAATCCATGTTAATAACGATCACTAATTTGTTATGCGATATGCGTTTAAAAAGCAAATTATGCAAAATTCCAAGCAACAAAACCCGTGCGTACTATGATGTGCGACCTATGAATTGCGACGTACGACTTCTATGGTACGACTGATCGGACTATGATATGATTGTATATACCGTCCTTCGTCATCGTCTTTGCGTGTCGTTATTATTTTTCATCAAAAGAGTATTTAGCTATTGGAAAAATGCCCGTGTTTCTTGAATGAAGTACTTCCTAGCGTATTTTTGTTATTATCTTAAAACAAAGTAACTTGCACTTTGTTGAATGAAAATAGATTCAAGAGAAATATTCGAATTTTTCAAGAGAACCAGTTTTCTTGAGTTAAGAGAGTTTTTCTTCAGGCAAAATATTTTCTTCTACTTAACTAAAATAAATTCTCTTGTCTTCTTCATGCTCAACAAAATCATAAAACAATTTATGTCTGTACATCTTCTTGATTCTTTTCTCTGAAACAATCGAAATTACAAACTGAAATAAGCCGTTTTAAATATTAACACGCTTATACCTATAACTGTCTGTTTTTTCCTTTAATTTCTCTACTAAAGTTCCGTTTTCTACTAAAGTTTCATTTCTCCCGAGTAAATAGGAGAGGGAACAGTCAGTCGATTTAGCAGCTCGTTACGAGAAAAGCGCATTGTTAACTAAAACTATTGTTTCCGCCCCTAAATTTTTCAATATCTATTTGTTTTTAATTAAAACCGACCTCGCAGCCATCCAAAACGGATCTTAAAACTTTAATAATAATGAGCGCGAATAGGAAACGGATTGTTAGAGTTCTCTAATTTTATAATTACATATACAGGGTCCGGTGCCACGCCCTTTCTCATTTGAAGTTCAATAAAATACAAAGTTTACTTAAAGCAGAATGAGTTACATAGAGGCCACTAGCTTTTTAATTTTTAACAGCCGGGTGGTCGGGGTTCAAAGATATTAATAAAAGGGCGCCACGAGATTATACTCTATGAACTCGGCATAAAAGATGTTACTATTAAGTAGACTTCAACACTAACCTCGAACTGTTGAGTGCAACTACCATGAACTTCAAATATTACTATAATTCGTTAAACTTAAGTGACTCTAACTTAACTATGAGACTAGACTGCAAATAATACTACTAAAAATGATCAAGTAATTTATTAAAATATTAAAAGTTTATAAAGAAATGAATGAAACGTGTTAAGAAATTTAAATCAATAAAACTAAAAGTATGACGTCATAATCCCCCTTACTTAAACTAAGTACAAAATCCTGGGTATATTACAAATATCAAACTAAATCTAAACAGTCTTACTCTAATCGATGTACAATCTTGGAACAACTTGGAAGTTCCTCCTGCTGAGCTACGGTGTGTAGCTACAGGGTTGCTACGGCGGTGTACAGCAGCTCGGTGTACTGTCACTGGAGCCCTTCAGCAAACGTACGGATGCCGGCCAGGTGTAGGACTTCAAAAGGTGAACATAAAAAACCCTAAATAATATTGGTTGTCTTATAAAAGAGCCTCAATTATAGAACAAGGACTAGCACAACGTGTAGGAGTTAATAAAGGTAATAAAGAAGGACTAATCAAATCTGAACTTTACCTCAATGAGGGTTTATGATGTCCAACGGGTAACTCTACACACGGGCAACAGGAACGGATGGAATTCTGGACTGTTCTTGTGCTGCGGTCTGGATCGGTCTTCTTGCTCTACAATTACGAACAACCAAATAAGACTTAAGAAAGATAACACTCAACTAATCTTTCTACACCACGTGGGCGTGGAAAAGTCGAAAACCAGTCAACAATACGAATAAAAATCAGTTGAGCATTGACTTAGACTAGGCAGAAGAATTATAGCATACCTTGGAACTATCGGGGACTTCTTGGGCACGTGGAATCGGAATATCGGTCGGAAAATTTGGCTATTTAATCCCTCACGGTAATTGGTCGGTGGTCCATACAAATCCATACAAAATCCAACCACGTCTCTAACCAAATGTGTTTCGGAAGCCTTAATCATTCTCTAGGAAGACCTGTTAACTACCAACAGGAAATGCTTCACGAAACGGCAGCCAGTTCTTCACGACGACACTCTTCAGTCGGTGGATACACAAGAAGTCATGCAAGGATTCGATTTCCTTCACAAAATCAGATTTCAACCGAAAGTAATGTACGGGGGTAAGATTTCAACCGGAAATCTCCCTCCGGGATATAGATAGAGAACTATATATTTCGACTAGTCCAACTCACAAAAAGGCATAAATAAAAAAACGACGTTCTAGAATATTTTTCATTGTCATATTTCATATCCGGTCAATGAACGAACTTATTCAGAAATTCCCACCATTAAATGAACGAATTGCACACTGCGATCCACATCAAAAATAACCAATTTAACTACGAAATTTTATCTGATAATTATAAAATTTCAATAACCAAAACAAAGGATAAATAAATCCAAAAACATCTGATTTGATCTGACAGTGACATGGGACAAGTGATGACCAAAGATTTAGAGAGATGGACAAAAATTCTAATGCTGGGCGGCATCCAGTGATAATATTCTGTGGCTCTATAGCGCGGTGTATATCGGGTTGCATAATATAATGTAAAATTTAAATAAAATAATATTTAACAATAAAATTATAGTAAACATGATGCAAAAATAATAGCTATTTGCGATATTTTATGAGCTAGCACACAGAGGTCGTTGCGAGGAAATTTGACTGTTACACCGGCAATAGTGTTTAAATGCAAACCTAAAGGATATACAAGTATGTATTTCAGGAAAGTATTTTAACTTCTATAGGGTGGCTCAAAAAAGTGTGAGTGGATCGGTATGATTTTTTTATACAGGGTTGCTCACCTCATTCGCCTCGGTTGATTATACGAAAACGGAAAGATGTAGAAACAAAATATTTTATAGGTATATGTAGGGAGACAATATGCACAATTTAAAATTATTTTAAAATATACAGGGTGTTTCATAACTAAGATCCATACCAAAGTTATATTTTTTCTTATGGAACACCCAGCATTTTATTTCATTTTTGAAAAAAAAAGGCATTTATTATAAGAGTTAAATATGTTTAAAATCTTTAGTTTTTGAGATATTTAAAGATATCTAAATATGCATGCTAGTTTTTATTCAAAACCTGAGCTAGATAGGTATAGGAAACCCTAACATAGTTTGAAAGAGAATTTGAATTTGCTTCGATTTATTTAAAAAAATACAGGGTGTTGCATTTGAAATAACGAAGTTTTTATATAAAATATATCCTTAAAATAGATCAGCAACTTTTGATAGCCCTGTATAAATTTAAGGAACCAATACCATTTTTCAGTAAAGTTTATGTCTCTACCTTTAAACTCAGCATAAGAATTAATTCTGAAAAGTAATGTACGGGGTGTTAATAGTCTATTCTATTGTAGCATGCAAATTTAAATATCTCTAAATATCTCAAAAACCAAATACCTTTTTTGGGCCCAAAAATCCAAAAACGAAATAAAATACAGAGTGTTTCATAAGAAAAAATATAACTTTGGTATGGATCTTAGTTCTGAAACACCTTGTATATTTCAAAATAATTTTAAATTGTGCACATTGCCTCCCCACATATACCCATAAAATATTTTGTTTCTACATCTTTCCGTTTTCGTATAATCAACCGAGGCGAATGAGGTGCGCCACCCTGTATAAAGTTTGCTAAAAAATCAAGGAAATAGGGCTAAAAATAAAATATATAACATTTTAAAATTGACCAAAAATGTTTCCGTTGCGTTTTTTGCATCTAATTGTATAGTTAATTCTCTCTTTCATTTCAAAAACTTCATGATAAGGTTACTAAGCGTTTTTGGTTTGTTTAGGCAAAGGCTACTGAATCAGTAAATTTGAGTTTAGCTAAAATATCAAAAGTTGCTTTGCCAATTGACCTGAAATATTTTCGGTTGGAAAGGTAAGGCCCTTATTTTCAGCAAGGGCAGGTTCGTAAATATCTACTAATGTGAGATGGGCAAGGTAAATCTAATGCCCTTTTTTAAAGTGATGGATTGGTTCGTTCCAAATTAAATGCAAAATAGCGGTTTACGTGAGGAGAGTGGTCTATATATAATTAGATATATTAAAAGCCGCTTTAAATATAAGGTGAATTTGATAAAGCACATTGCGGGACGGGCTGGCATGCAATATGAATTTGTTCGAATATACGGATTGGGCAACATACATTTTTAAGACTAAAATTTAATCAATAGTGTATACCGGGTAGTGCATCGTCGTTGGAAACATAGGAAATCCCTTGCAAATTGAATTACCCAGATATTAGCCTTCTATTATTGATCCTCCTATTAATTTTATAGCGAAGTCGTAAATAGATTTTTTAAGGTCTAGGTTTTGTAAACACACATGCCAAATTTGAACAATTTTAGACTAGCCTATTCTAGCTAGCCCAAACACCAGTCAAAAATTGACATACCTAAGTTGTCAGCATCATTTTCGAACGTAATTTTAATAAAATTTTAATATTCAGTACTAATAATTTATTGTTATTCGCATAAAGAAAAAGTGAGCATGGTAAAATAGTACTACGCCGGGAAATAGCTTAGACCCCCAGTGTATATGACACGTTTCGGTTAATTACCTCTGAATATTAAAATTAAATTACTTTTGACAATGACAAAATCATAGTTTGTAAACCTAATGTACGTCAGTTTTTGACTGGTGTTGATTGTTACCTGTTTGGTTTTAATTTACAAATAGATGCAATTTGTGAGTTTTTTTAGGATATAATTAGGGTACGCGCTGACATGTAATTTTTAGTCGCCGACTATTTAGTTGCAAAAGTGAAAACAATACATTCTTATGGAGCCCATCTGTACAATATTTGATTTTATTGCGTAGCCTTAGGGTACGAACATAGTGGAGGCAGGTTTCTGCTTTCCGGCAGCCAGCGCCGTCTCTGGGGACCTATTCTTGACCACTCGCATCTTCAAATATCGCTCACATCTCGCATCTCCGAAAAAGCCATATAAAAATACACGTGATGCGTAACTTTGCGTATATGCATCACGTGTATTGTTATATGGCTTTTTCGGAGATGCGAGCAGGGTTCGGAAGTAGCTAATTAAGAGGAAATTTACCTGATTAACTAACCTAACCTAACCTAACCATATTGAAAGGCCGCGACCGCCGCGCCGGGGCCGCACATAGGGGTATTTGGTCTATAAACCTGGCCAAAAGTGATATTTTTTTTATTTTCATTTTTTATCTTAACTGAATACAAATCTATAAATACTAAATGTAAGCACGTTTATTAGCTTTTTTTAAGTCGTAAGTTGACTATCAAATAAACAATATATTTCAATTATAAGTATGAATTATCTTGAGTGTATTCTGAATATTTCTAAGATTATAAAATAGTGGAATTGTTTGTAGTGCTTTTTTTGCAAATTGTTTATAATAACTGTCATGATGGATACAGAGCCAGCTGGCAAGTCTATTTCTTTATAATGTTTTATATTTAAAAAATCAGAGGCATTTTTATAAGGTGTAAGACTATTCGGCAATATTCCGCATTGAAATTAGTATCCGTTCAATGCTTAAAGTCTCCAGCTTTGGAATATGTACAAAAATCTTGCCAATATTTGCCACTGCCAAAAAAACATTGATTTAAATAGATTCTTAAAAAAATAGTCTTTACCCTATATCACCCATCCTCGCTCAAATATCGTCGATAATATACAAATTACTTTCTTTGTTCTAGCATCCTCATCCAATTGCTTGGTTTTTGCACAGAATGGCCCTATTTGATCGGTGGAAAGGGTTTCAGAGTAGAGGAAAAAATATTGTGTAGGAAAACAAAATGAGGTTCCATATTAGCACCCTCTCCTCTAATAATTAATATTATTAGCAAAAAAGCAAAAAAAATCATACAACATAATTTTGGCCAACTTTTAGTTCTTAATTCTCTGTGTGCCGTCGGCGCCTCGCAAAGCAGAAATAAATAAATTTTCGTTCCGGTAAAAGCGAGAACGCCGATGAACGCTGGTTGACGGCCTTTACCTGCTTTCACTGTGAACTAGCCGATTTGATAACACGCTTTAATTTTTCAAGGTTATAAGCGCGAGGCGGCGCGGCGCGGCGCTACTATGTAACCATATACAGGGTGTCCCAGAAATACGTGCAAGTATTTTAACTTAACTGGTAGTATAGTTCAACCCTTAGGTTCAACCCCAGAAACACGCCTATGAGGTTTTTTTCTAAATATTTTTTTTTGAAAATTCGGAATTTTTTGAAAATATTTTTGGAATTTTTTTTCAATTTTTTTTAGTTTTTATTTAAAAAAATAATTTCTTGATAATATGGCAACATAGGTAGTAGATTAAATTTATAAGAAAGAAAATCCAGAAAAGCTCCAGTGGTTCTCAAACAAATCTCGAAGTATTGGAAAGAATATGTAAGGACCAAGAACTATTGACTACAATAAAACGACGGAAAGCAGCATATTTTGGTCATATTTTTCGAAATAACAAATATAGTTTCCTACAGCTGATCGTTGAGGAAAAGATTGAAGGACCACGAGGCATCGGGCGCAAACGGCGTAAATTTTAGCAAAAAATTTATTTTTGGAAATTTTCAAAGTAAAATAACTCCGTTATTTTGGACTTATTTGAAAAACGATAAAGAGAAAATATGTTTCTTTTATCGAGATCTACCACCCTTTAAAATACTTGCACTTATTTCTGGGATACCCTGTTTATAACAATACACGTGATGCGTATACGCAAAGTTGCGAACGATGTCAAGAATAGGTACCCAGATTGGCGCTGGCTACCAGAAAGCGGCAAACCTGCTTGCACTGTGTTCGCACACTTAGACTATACGCTGACAGGAAAATTTTAATCGGCCGACTATTTAGTTGCATATTTGTAACCAATATATTTCTATGGAGCCGCGCTTACATGCAATCAAATAATCGGTCGATTGGCTCCGTAAGTAAGTATTGTCTATCTGTCCCTTCACAGTATCCAAACTATTTAAAACCATAAGTTAGGGAATTCAAAGTGTTAAAGTTTGAATATTTATCATGATAACGATTCCCAACAAACATTTGAAGGTACAATTACGTTAAATTAGCCACCAGGGCCCGAATTCTGTAACTTTGACATAAAAACGTTACGCTTTCAAAGCGGTGAGCGAAAGTATGCGATAAGCGGAACGTCAAGCAGTCGATTTTGGTATTCTCGTTGCTGTGCGAATCGTTTTCTGGATACGCGTTGAGCACATATTGACAGCATCGTAATTTTCCAGGTATCTAATAGTCAAATGTGATTAAAACAATGAAAAATGTCAATGTTACGTGAATTTTATAACCTATTGTTGAGTTATGTCAACCTATTTTTCTATGGATATGTCATTATTCTTATTATACGAGGGAAATGTTCAAGACGCTTCTCAGCATTTTCGATGTTTTGAACAATATTTATAGCTACCAACTTGTAATTTGTCGATTACTTATTTAGGAATTTATAGAACAAGTAGGTAGTAGTTTTTCACTAAAGAGCAAGATAACGCACGAAATCACAATTTTTTCGATTTTCACTGACAGCATACTGACAGTTCGACAAGCAAAACGATCCTTTAAGGCAACCGTTTTCAAAGCGCTTAGCGCAATCAGTAAAGACGCTAAGCGCGTCAGACGAGAATACCCAAATCGTTAGTTAAGTGCGCGCTCAGCAAAAATTAACGTCATATACGCTGAGCGTCTAAAAGCGCTTAGCGTTTTCTACGTTACAGAATTCGGGCCCGGGCTATTATTAACCAACTGAAAATTGACATTAAAATTCCCAAAGTGGGGAATAAAACTAAAGTAATTTGGAAGCTAAAAACAGGTTAACAGGTTATAATGTCTTGTATGAAATATGGGCTATGAAGTCAAAAATAACCGACCTGAGGTCATAACATGGTAAAATAGAGGTAAATTTTACTAAAAATAGTCCTAATTTATCCTACCTACATTTTAACATGGGAAAGAAAGAGAAAGAATAAGGTAAAGCATTTTTCTTTTTAATATGTGTATGTAAATTAATTTCCCAATAATGATCCAGGAAGACAAACAAGTGTAGTAATAACTGGCATGGCCGTTTGAACATTAATCCAATATGGATGAAATACCTACATATATTGTCTATCTGTCCCTTCAAATGTATCCAAACTATTTAAAACCGTAAGTCAGGGAATTATGTCTGTTGGAGAAAATATTTATCATGATGTAACGATGATCCCCTAAAAACATTTGAAGGTACAATTAAAATTTTATGTATTTTCAACAATTAATTTTAGAATAAATCGTTACTTTCAAGGTTCTAACCTAACTTTTTTTCAGCTAACTTCCTGGGTACACTTTTAAAGTTCTTAATTAGTTAATTTAACTTGTGGTAGGTAGTATTATTCATAAACGTCTGTTTATTTTTCTCAATAGTTTAGAACAATATATCACAAAAAAATATTTTTTGAAAACAAATTGGATAAGAAAATGGCCGCTAATAGTATTTTTAACTATTCGTCTACGAAGTTAGGTTTTTCATAATTGTAAAACCTCAAAGTCCGCTTTCTTTTTGTGAGGTTAAGATTTCTTTAAATTAATAACCTCAAAGGTCAAGATTTCTTGCTTAAGCTATTTTCCCTTCGAGGTGCAAGTTAAAAAATGGGCTATATTAGGTCGAAACCTCGGTCGAAACTCATTTCTCGAAGGTCTGACTTTTGGAGTATCGTCGGTAAAACAGAAAACTTTTATTTTCTTTGAGTGACAGTTGACAATGATATTTTATGCTAAGTTCGGTAATTACCTTAACTTTTCACAGTAATCATGTGTCCTAAAATGAGAATATTTATTGAGAGTCACGTGACATGTCAAATTTTTATCCTTTTGCTAGCCGATGCAGTTACCGAACTGGCCTAAACTAGAACACTAACTAACTAGAAAACCAAATTAGTTTTCTATGCTTATTATTTGTAAAAGTTTTGTTTTGGGATTGTGAGTGTTACTATAGAGGACTTTTTGTTTTTATTGTATATAATGGATATGTTTAAGATTGTGTCGGTAAGAAAAAAGAAACGCCTTGAATATTCTTTCGTTCCCCGGCCACCAGTGGGAACAAAGTAATGTGCTATGACGTAATAACCCCTCGAAAACTATTTTAAACGGAAATCACTTCGAGGAAATTAAAAAAGATAATTTTTAACCTGCCGTATGTCTGACTTTCTTCCAGGTCAAAAAACTAAGTTACTTTTACCTTTGAAGCATAATAGCGACTTATGAGGTCGAAATAAATTAAATTTTCAACCTAATTTGAACTCCTCCAAATAAGGTCTCTTTTAAAGTTATTAACAACTAAATTTTAACCTAACTTGAAAACCAAACAATGCCTTCGACCTCCGAGACAAATTTGAGGTTATAATAAAGTAACATTTGACCTACTTTAAGTCCCTGTAGTCTTAATGCCCTCAATAGGTTATCAGTAACTAGATTTTAACAATGCCAGCTAACTCCAACGTTGCTACGTTTCAAATGCATAATTTTAGGTTAATATTAACTAGTTTACGACCTCATTTTTAGATTTCTCGCACTTTATTTCCTACAAGAAATTTATTAAGTTAAGTATAAGTAAAATTCAACCAAATAGTGGTCAATGGTTTTTTCTCCTTCCTATGCTACTTGGGCTTTCTTTAAAGTAAAACAATTATAATAGAATTATTATCTTTTAATTGGCTTTACTGAAGAATCCAGCAGGTTTGTAGTTCACAGCAAATAAACTTTTAATCACGTGATTAAGCTTGACCGGCACAACGTTGCCCGCTTTTACATTTTTTCTTTTAATCAAAAGATTTCGAAAACAAAAATAAATTAATTATCAATATGTTAACAGTTACTATTTATATCAACAAAACTCACCTTCTTAATAGCATTTAAGGGACATAAAAGGCCATTACTATCGCCTTCCCGTTCAAAATATTCTAATAAAGTTGCGATGAGTTTTTTACGGCTATTAAGCTATCTTGTACACTTCGCACTAGAAGAGATTGTTAACAGAACAATTTTCGACTGCAAGGTCTGCTATTATAAAATTAGGCTTAAGGTATCACAACACAATCAACATTTAAACCAAAAACTCGTAATAAAAAACTAAAGCGTCAAAACGAACGACAATGGCAGGAAATAAATAAATAAATGTGGCAACTAGATATTTTTTACAGCAGAAAATGTAAATTCCAGTTAGTCAGCCCGGCGCCGAATATGTCCATGGTTGGCAACATTGAATTTAAAAATCACGCCCTCAATTACGTAACTAAAAGCTTAATTGGTATCGAATATAGGTAGAATGGAGAATGTAGAATGTTTAGGAGGGAAGTTAATCACCGCGACCTTATAGATCTATTGTGTGTTCCCCTTTCTTGAGTTATAACGAGTTATAACTCATCACACAGTCTCAGGGCTTTAAGAAAAGCCAGTATCTGAGACGGCTCCACAGAGGCCAGCTCTCCATCCTCGACATCAGACGTACCAAGGTTCATGGCACGAATGGTCGTCGTCTCGGCGCACTCAGTGATAAGGTGTTCTGGTGTTTCCCCATTTTCCCCACAAAATCTGCATTCGCCGTTGTTTCTCATTTTCAGCCTACTGAGGTGTTCGTTGAGGAGACAGTGTCCTGTTAGAAACCCCGTGACAATCCGAAGATTGTTTTTACTTAAATCAAGGAAAACCTTTGATTTTTCTCGGTCGTAAGTTCTGAGGAACTTTTTCGAGTGTCTTAGACCGTTGAAGGACACCCATTCCAAGTTACGGATGGAGTCTTCCAGATTCTTCAGTTCCGCTTTCAGTTGGTTCCCGTTTGGAGAACAGAACGGTTCTAGTCCAGTTAGTGGAGTGTTCGCTCCTTTTCTAGCTAGATCATTTGCTTTTTCATTGCCTTCAATCCCTTGGTGAGCAGGCACCCAGAGTAGGAGGACTTTATCGAATATAGGTATACTAGCATGTACCCGCGACTTCGTTCGCGTCGAATTAATCATTTGTAATGGTGATATGATAAAGCAAAGCAAGAATTTCCATTAACATACAAACTGGAGCAGAATCGTGGTTAATCAATTGCCCAACTTTTTGGAACACCCTGTATGATTTTTTAAAAAATTTCAAAATATGTAAAAACAAAATAAATAAATAAATTATACGTGTCCAAGCATTTTCCCGAAAGACTAACCGTTTTTTAAATAACAAATATTGTAATATTTGAGGGGCGTTTCACCCTCTTGGAATTTGAGATTCGAGAAACCCTTCCTTATCGAACCTCTACACTCCACAGTCAATCCGTTTGCCAAAATCAGCATTAAACGTCAAGCAGCTTAAGCAGAATCGTGATTACTCAATGGTCATATTTTATGAAACACCCTGTATAAATGTTAAAAAAATCTTAAAATATGTAAAACAACAAAATAAAATATACGTGTTTAAGAATTTTTCCGAAAAACTCACCGGATTTTAAATAAAAAATATTCTAATATTTGAGGGGTGGTTTCACCCCCTTAGAATTGAGTTTCAAAAATACCTTCTTATCGAACCTCTACACCCTAAAGTCAATCCGTTTTCCAAAATTAGCTTTTACGTCAAGCGCTTTAAGTGTGTAAAGCACTTCACTGTATACATTTTTAAAAAAGTCTTAAAATATGTAAAAAATAAAATAAAATATACGTATTCAAGCGTTTTTTTTTTGAAACTGGATCGTTTTTAAAATAAAAAATATGGTAATACTTTCTGAGAGGTGGTTTCACCTTCTTGAACTGGGATTTCGAAAATCCCTTCTTATCGAACCACTACACCCTAGAATCAACCTGTATGCCAAAAATTGAGCTTCTTACGTTGAGTGGTTTGAGCAGGATCGTGATTAATCAGTTATATGTAAGAATTTTATATATTAGTATAGATTATTTGAGGGGCGTTTTCACCCTCTTGAATTTGAGATTCGAGAAACCCCTTCTTATCGAACCTCTACACCACACAGTCAATCCGTTTGCGTAAAAATCAGCTTTAAACATCAAGCAGTTTAAGCAGAATGTGATTACTCAATGGCCATATTTTTATGAAACACCCTGTATAAATTTTTAAAAAATCTTAAAACATGTAAAACAACAAAATAAAATATACGCGTTTAAGAGTTTTTCCGAAAAACTCACCGGTTTTTAAATAAAAAATATTCTAATATTTAAGGGGTTGTTTCACCCCCTTAGAATTCGAGTTTCGAAAAATCTCTTCTTATCGAACCTCTACACCCTAAAGTCAATCCGTTTTCCAAGAATCATCTTTTTACGTTAAGCATTTTAAGCAGGATCGTGATTAATCAATGACCAGATTTTTCGAAACACCCTGTATATATTTTTAAAAAATCTTAAAATATGTATAAAAAGAAAATAAAATATACGTGTTTAAGCGTTTTTTCGGAAACTTGACCGTTTTTTAAATAAAAAATATTGTAATATTCCACCCCCTCTTTTTACCCCCTTAGGGGATGAATTTAAAAAAATCCTTTCTTATCTTACGTAAACATCATAAAAGGAACCCCTGTGCAAAATTTCAGCTTTCTAGGGTCAAGGGTTTGGTCTGGGCGTTGATGAGTCAGTATCAGTCAGGACAGTCAGATTTATATATATATAGATAAACATGATTTGGGACCGATAATTAATAACTTTGAGTCACGGTTCTTTGATGTCTCAAAAGAACCGGGAATTTCCGGAACTTTCTGTACCGGGATATGAACCTTAGTATTTTCTGTAGATATTTTCTTATCGACTTCACTCCCAAACCACAAATCTCATAAATTTCAGGTCGCCAGTTGTAAACAAGAACGGTGTCCAGACTTGTCCTGTATTATTCTGTAATGCGCCGTATAAATGTATCATTTATATTTTAAAAGCTGCTGGATCCATCAGTCATCCTGAGGGAGAAAATTCAGTCAGACAAAATGCGCTGACATATTCATTTGTTTATATAATATGTATGTGGTAATTAGGGTGTGATGCAAAGCCAAATCTATTTACGTGGATGAATTACTTCTGAAAATCTTATCTATAGGTATAGTAGGATAGGATATACAGTAGGGTGGCTCCAAAAAGGCCATTTTTTATTATTGCTGGCGGGATAGTGATAAAAACTTGTCTTACCAGATTAGAAATCTATCTTGAAAAGATTGGCAACATCGAATAAAATTTAGCCGCCCCCCTCCCACCCAAAATGTTTTTTTTAATATTAACAAGAAACTTTCGGGGTATTTATTAAAATTTCAAATTATTATTATAGAACACTGAAGAAAAAACTAAACGTTGTATTTTGAATTTTAACCGCGCCCCTTTTCGAAAAACTTTAATCGTCCTAGTAGTAAATACTATTTTTATAGTGGTTCGCCTATTGTAAAAAGAATTGTCGCTTCCAAAGTAATTAATAAGAGTAAAATTCTTAGAGAAATAAAACGAAACAGAAAAAAGTTAACTGAAAGTAATGTATTTTGATGGCCGTAAAGATCAAACCATGGTATACCTAGATGGAAAACGCATAGTTAGATCTGAAGAACATATTGCACTTCTTGAAGAACCTGATATCTATACCTATATCTTGGTCATTTGTCTTTAGTTCCACCAGTAAAAGCAGCCGACTTGTCCAATGGTATCATTAACTATTTAAGGAATCATAATATCAAAACAGAAGATCTTCGGGTAATAGGATGCGATGGTACAAAAGTGAATACGGGGTGAAAGGGAGGAGTTATACGCTATCTTGGGGTTTCAATAAAAAAAAACCTTTACAGTGGAGCGTTTGCCTACTACACGCAAACGAATTGCCTCTTCGCCACTTGTTGCAGCACTTGGATGGCCACACAAAAGGACCGTATAACTTTTCTGGACCAATTGGTACGTTACTAAGTGACTGTGAACTGAAACCTGTTGTAAACTTCAAAATCGTTGATGCAGAACTACCTGAAATTGACAAAAAGGATCTTGGCACTGATTAAAACTATTTATTACACATTTGTGAAGCTATAAAAAGCTGAAGATGTTCCGATAACTTAGCCAAGAAAAACCCAGAGGAAATGGAATATTCGAGATGGTTGACAACTGCAAACAGAATTCTTAGACTTTATATCTCTACCCAAAATCCATCCGAGAATTTTCAAGTTCTGGTAGAATTTGCAATGAAAATCTACGCACCTATGTGGTTTAAAATAAAATCAAAACCATTTATTCAAGACGGAGCCCGACATTTGTGGAACTTGTTACGTTTATCTCGAGACTTTTCGGATAACATTAAAGCCATTGTGTATAGTTTTTGAGAACAATAAGAGCCAAACTTGAAGCCAGAAAACAGCTGCCAAGTTTTGAAAATAAAGCTGAATATTACAAAGCAAAAGATAAGCATAAGAAGTGATTAAATTAAATGGAAGAGGGTGAATGGGTAGAACTCGACGTACGGCCACCGCCCCGTGGTGAGATCTGGGTTAACTTGGAACCTTGAGTTACTTTCCAAGTCGTCTAGAATTTCCAAAAGTCTAGGGTTCCAAATTAGGCAGAGAGCCGTACTTTAATAACAATATGCTATATAGACGCAGCTTTGCAGCCATTTACAGATCTTTGAGGTTAAAGGGGCGCAGCTAGAATTGATCGTAGATCAATCATTTTTATTTCATGTGTTACTTAGAACACTTAGTCATATTTATTTACTGCCCTGAGCATCTTTTATCTTTATAAAAAATACCCCTTTTGAGGGGGAGTTTTTTTCAGTTTTTTTGTACAGTTTACCTAATATGCGAAACAACTTTCTTTTTCATTATTCTTACAAGAAAATTTTTTTTTTGCTGTTTTCGACCCACCCTAATATACAGGGTGCTACAAATTCGAGGTACGAGCATTGGTATCTCGGTAACCGTAATAGATACGAACATGGTTAAATTAGGGCAAAGTTGCATATGGGGATGTTCACCAAGATGCCATCAAAAAAGTTTTAAAAAATTCAAGGATTGCTGAGTTTTATGGAAAAAACTGATTTTTTTGAAAAAATAATGTTCTGCATGTTCGAAAGGGTTACCACCCTATTGCAGAAATTTATGTTTCGCTCAATTTTATTTATAGCTCTTTGAACTTTCTTCTTATACTTGCTGTATGTACTCTTTATTGTAAATTGCATACAGCAAGCATTGCATTTTGTACTCTTTATGGTAAATGTTGAGATTTATTAATTTAACTTTTTTACAAATGACGTCAAATAATGTAGTCCCTTGGCCATATGTCCAGGAACCTCGCTGGATATTATACTGCTCTACCATTTCCAATCCATCTTCCGGGAAATAATTTGACTGTTTATATCATATTATATTTATGTTAATTATTTTATTGCACTTGATTTTCGGTATTCAATGTTTTAACCCACGTCATTCTTAAATTTGAAAGCTTATCGATATTGTAACGATAAAAAGATATTTAAAAAACAGAGCCGGATTTGAAATTAATTTAAATAAATTGTGTTCAAATGTCAAAACAAAAAAAAAATATTAAGTGTGGGATATCGTTGTACTGAGGAGACCGAGTTCTTTCAAAATCGGAAATAAAAAATGCAGGTCCGTATTTAAAAAAGTTCGATTCGACGGAGATATAAAATTGATTTTCAAAAAAATCAGTTTTTTTCCAAAAAATTCAGCAATCCTTGAAATTTTTAAAACGTTTTAGATGGCATCTTGGTGAACATCCCAAAGCGCAGCTTTGCCCCAATTTAACTTTCTAAAGCGCTTGAATAGATCTTTTAAATGCTTTCTTAGAAAAAGCGTAGCTTTTAAACTCGCGGAGTTATGTTAAAAATAATATGGTCACCTCATTATTACGGAAAAATATTTCGAAAAATAACTCGGAAAATATTAATTTTCTGAAAAAATGTTATTGAACATTTTTTGATTAGAATTCATCCCTTTATTGATTTTTGTAACTAAAATGGGTGTTCTATTTTTCACCCCCGAGAAGGGGTGGCACTCATCCCCAGGGTAAAAGCACACATTGCTGCTATGTAACTTTCGTTTCTTACATATTTATATCTCTATTCACTGTTAAAATTTCACGTCAATCGGTGCGGGGGTCAAGAATTCGGAGGCAATACCCTATGTTTATTGGGCCTCGTTTACTGGCCTACTGGCCTACTAGTATAATCAACCTAATTCGAAGAAAATAAGTTTTATACAGGGTGATCCGATCTGTATTCCGGAAACTTCGGCATCATATTCTGCAGATAAAAATAAGTAAAATAGTTTGTATGTCCTAAAATGCTTAGTTTCGGAAATACAGGGTGTACGTAGAAGTGTCATTTTTATTTTAATTTTTTTCAATTAATTTCTGAAGTAACGTCAATATTTGGATGAAAATTGATGTCTGGTAGTTCTGTCACATGAGAAATTTGATTTTGATGTCAATTTGACACCTACTTGTAAAGGAACCAACCTACATCTTTTTAACTGGTTTGAAGAGTAATAACTTTTCGTCCGTACCTGTATAAAACTACTGAGTAAAAAAAACATATATTAATATGGTGACGACAAGATGGTGCCTCTAATTCAAAAGTTCCTACAAAGTAAAAGTGAAACGTTTGCACGAAAAAAAAAACAAATATATTAAAATGCTTTTATATATTTTTCTTTTTATAAAAAAAACGATCTACTTTCCTGAGACTTACTTTAATATTAATTTTCCTGGATTTAACAAGAGGATCTTTTAGATCTTAGAGAGAAAGAGGAGTGGAAGGAACCATTCCCAAAGAGGAGCGAAAAAATTTCCAAGTAAATTATGCAAATTATTAATTAGCACGAAAATTAAAAATCGTATTTATTCAATTAATTATTCATCGAAAAAATGTACCCTCCGTGTAATTAAATGATTTGGAAATTAGGGGAGTGAAAATACAGGGTGGTTTCAAAAATATGTCACATTTTTCCAGGCTAAAATATCGACAATTCATTATTGTACAGAAGCAACAAACAGGAAAGAAACGCCGTTTAGTTGTCATCTCAGTTACCATCTTCAGCAGCCATCGATAGCCAAGCAGCTCTGATAGCACTCAGTTTAACAGAGGTCAATTTACATTGGTTAAGCGTAGCAATGTTATGTTAGCTTGGGTATTCAGCAGGGTTGCCACCCGTCCCGATTTTGATCCAAAAGTCCCGCATCCCCACGCAAATCCCTAATATCTCGATTTTTATTTGTTTAATAGCCACATTTTATTAAACAATAAAATTGTAAAATTTGTCTTTAAAAATACATGTTTATTAATTTCTTGAATTAAATATCAGTTCTTTTCCACGAATTAATTAAAATCTTAGACATTTTAGAATTAAAAGAAGTAGATATTGATACTCTAAGTATTTTTAAAACTAGAATAAATTATATGCCTTCATTGTTTAAGGTTGTTATTTATATATTTTCACGTATGATGTTGAAATAGACAGATGCTAGAAATATCACTGATAAAAAAGATAGACTTGAACTAAGGTCGTCATCGTTCTTCAAAAAAAAAAATTTAGTGGTAAGAGAATTTATTTTAGCGTAAAAGAAAATATTTTGCCAGAAGAAAAACTCTCTTAACTCAAGAAAACTTGTTCTCTTGATAAATTCGAAAATTTCTCTTGAATCTATTTACATTCAACCAAGTGCAAGTTACTTTGTTTTAAGATAATAACAAAAATACGCTAGGAAGTACTTCATTCAAGAAATATGGCCATTTTTCCAATAGCTAAATATTCTTTGGATGAAAAATAATGACACGCAAAGACGATGACGAAGGACGGTATATACAATCAGTCGGCAGTCCGATCAGTCGCACGTCGCATTTCATAGACACATCATAGTACGCACGGGTTTTGTTGCTTGGAATTTTCCACTTGGAATTTTGCATAATTTGCTTTTTAAACGCATATCGTATAACAAATTAGTGATCGTTATTAACATGCATTTGTCATTTTTTATGGACAAATTTTAGGATATATGGATTCTTTAAAGGAGTTTCTGAGAAAATGGAAATTAGAGCATTTATTTGCTATATTTGAAGGTAAGAGACATTTACCTAATGCACCTGTTTAGATAATGCATGCGTGACTATAGATAGAATAAGAATATAGGTATCGATTTTTTTCTGCAAATAATTACAAAAGTTTTAGAATTTCAAGTCGTCGTATTAAAAAATTCAAAATGTGACCAAAGCTTATAATTTTAATAATTTGTTTGCTTTACGTTGATTAATCGTGCTGTAACATTTTTTTGTAATTTGTAGAGTGATGAACCACCCCAAAATATACCAAGAAGTGAAGAAGCAGAAATAACTACTATCGAGGAAAATAATATCGCTTTACTTACTACAGACCAGGAAAACCTAAATTTATCAGAAAATAATATACCTCGTAATATGCCTGTATATGATGTAAACTTCTCTTAGATCAAAATAAATTTTAGTTGAGTCAATGGTATTCGAACGGCTCTAGCATGGCAAGCTGTACCTTGCCTGCTCCCAAGGCGTTAAACGCTATATACGGGAGCTATTATTATTATTATTATTATTATTTAAAAATAACCGCAAAAACAATCACAATCCCCACAACAAACGAACGTACTGCAAGCAGTGGGCCTGAAATGTGTCAGCTACAACCTACAACATCAGTCGCAAGATTATGACCTTTAATTCTAACAGTATTGTAACGTTTTTAGTTCGTTACATGTCTTTCATATATAATATATGATGTCTGGCGTATCGTCACCGGATTCCGTTTCGATCAGGCCTGATATTTTATTTGAAACGTTTGGCGTAATTTTTACGTTCGCCAGTCAACAACCCTGTTATCGTTTCACTGCTTCTGTGGAGGACTGTCAAGATCGTTTCAAGGCGCCTCTCTGCGCTTTAACCTCACTTTTTGGTTTGCCCGGTTTGCGGCACGGTTGCAAACCCTGCTTTTAGAAATGGTAATTTAAATCCTGCTGCTAAATCTGAATCAGCTGCCATTTCGAAGCTACAGGTAAAGATGAGATATTTTCTTCTTTAGGTTCGTTATTGTTACTGCGTATTTTTAGGGCAGAGTTTTGGATTGGCTCACCTCAACTCTATTTAGTATTTGGTGTTTGCTGACACGTTAGTTTTCTTTTGTCCTCCAGAATGTTAAATGGAAGAAAGGACAGTTCTTTTGTTTATTATTGAGCCCTCGGAAGTGTTTCGAGGTAGGTTTATTTTGTTCCAAGGTATGGGCAGGTGTCCTATATATATATATATATATATATATATATATATATATATATATATATATATATATATATATATATATATATATATATATATATATATATATATATATATATATATATATATATATGTATTGATTCCAAGCTTATGGTCCAAGTTACGGACATTATCTTATGGTTGGATGTCCACGGTACGGACAGTATCCAAGGTACGGGCATTATCCAAGGTCCTAGTGGTATTCCAAGGTACGGGTAATGTTCCCATGTATAGTTTTCCTATGGATAGGTGTCCGATGGACGAGTGTCCACTCTACGGATAGTTTATCCTATGTACAGAGTGCCCCAGCGTGGATGTGGCGTAGGCCCCATGCTGCTTCGTTCCTGTTTTTAAGCCTAATCGATATTTACGGCTGTATTAGTTCAAGGTGTCCTCTTCCTGGCCCCTTTTGTTGTATTGGCCAAGAGGATGGCCGAGAGACAGTACAGAGATGCAAGCCCACCTCAAGCTGTGCTGTTTGGAGCAGGATTGCCTTAAGAGCGAACAGCTAAGTGTAGATTTAAGTTCTAGTTTTCATGTTTTAGATTTTCTATACTTTCAGTCTTAAAAAAATAACATACATCTTATTGTACAGACTTTACGTTTAGTGGTTAAATTCCTTATGTCTGTTTAGTATTTAAAATATGATTTATTAGTTCTTAGGTTTCATTACGAACATAACTTGTTATAGTATTACTTTCTGTATATATCTATTGCGTGATTTTAAAGATGAATAACCGAACAGATTCTAGAATCTACGCGTGCAACATCTTAGATTTAATATCGTATAAAATTTAACAAATTAAATGAAGTAATGTTACCTTTCATATATTTTCTATAACTTTACATGTATTGTATTTTATCATAGTCGTTTTCATAGAACATATTTAATACTATTTTTAACACAAGTTTCTTCGACATACAACCACTATAATTACTGGAGTTCTACAATGTCATTTACTATCAACATCATGAATAAATATAGTCATTAGTAATAAGTAATATACAGCTGTGTTTTCTTTCTCTGTACATGCCTGGCGCCCAATATCTATATATTATTTTGTTTATTGTTATTGATTAGTTTTCTTTCCAGTGAAATACCTTATCCACGACTGCTCTCCGATGAAAAGCTGCCGTTCGCAGTGGTAATGGTTTAAAAAACGCTATAGTATAATAAAAAATAATTATTTTTTTAAAGAAAATGAAATTATGCCAGTCATTAAAAACTTGGACTATCAGAAGGGCCCTGGTTCAGACGGCATATTATTTATAAAAACTGGAGACATAATCTTGTAAAACCGCTTTTGTGCCCAAAAAAAATATATTTTTTTGGTGCACCCAAATATTCACGCAAACAAAATATATGTTTCTAGTAGTCTGACTATTTGAGAAGAGATTATTATACAGCTAAAATTCTCTCTGAGACAGATATACATATTTCTTTCTCTACAAAACAAGTTGTTGTTTTTATTGCATAATATAACCGCTCTATATCTGGAACTCCGAACATCCACCATTAAAAGTTTCTGGAAACTTTTCTTTGACGTGGATTATCTCTGGAACCTAGGCAACCAATCCTGTTTCATTATGTTTGCAAGCTATATTAAAGCAAAAAATCGCTTTTGGAAAATACAATAAAATCAAAAGACACGAAGAAAAAGCGTAATAAAAGGAAAGCTTGACGGAGGATTGTGTTATTACAATATAAAATACAGATATTCCGTTGTGTCATGTGAAGAAGTTGTTGAAAAAATAATTTTTTTGGCAAGACGGATCTCAAGAGACGGGTGTAAAAAGTAAAATTTGGTAATGTGTTTCTGACAGAGCTGTCTACTGTTATGCCCAAAAATATAATATCTTTTTTTAAGGAAAAATAAAGAAAAATGCTACTGATGTCAATTTTTAATCACTTGTTTCGGTTTTATTAAATACATTTTTTTCCATAGCAACTTAAAATTCCTTATACCTACCAAAAATACTAGATAAAATGGTTATTTTTAACTTTATTTCTTCTCTTTTTTAAGTTGTTTAATTGCTTTATTTTTTTTTAAATTTTGTATTCCTTTTTATAAGTTATTCGGGGTTTAAATGGAAGTAGTTTGGATATGGCGTTTGACGCCTCAGCCTGAATTTCTGTTGGTAATTTACTTATTTCGTTTTGAGCCATTTCTGGCTCCAATTCAATCAGCAATCGACACGAAAGAGAATTAAAAAATATTGACTGAAAACTGACAACTAAAGAGACAGCTTTATTTATTTGTCAAATTAAATAGAAACTAACGCCAACCCAGCACAATATTTTTTCTAATCGTAACAAATTCCTTGAAATAATAATTTCTGAATATTTTTTAAAACGTACTTCGCTATGGAACAAAATATTGTTTTATACACGACGATAAAATTGCATTATCATCTCCCGAAATCAATTCATTAATTTCATTAATCCTTCGGTCTATAAAAAATAATTATTATTTCATTTTTGTCTGTCTAAGGGCACTTCCACACGAAGCTACTATTATAGTCACTTGTATCCGACACTACTTTTACCCCATAAAAGCTATATTTTTTATATCAGGTTCTTTAGTTACCTCCATCTACGCTACTGAAAATAACCACAACTTTTTATTTTCAAAAATAATCGCACATCCATATTTCAAAGTGGTTTTAACTGCAGATTATATTACCCCAAATATTCAGCTTTACCCGTGTATTGTTTATAGAGAATTTAGAATTGGAACAAGTTAAAAATAAACATTATAACTCTACGTTCTGCATTATATTCAGTCGAATTATTCGAAAACAGTGTTTATAATTTTCGTTAATAATGATTCTAGCATGAATAATTATGACGAAATAAACTTAAAAAGAATACGTGTTTTATACGCGTAAAATAAAAAATTAGTAAAATAGTTTTTTACACGTAATAATTTGATTCAGCCATCTACTCAACATGTTTATTTTTCGACTATTTTCATTCTAAATATCTTGTGAACGGGTGCTTGTAGCGATTTTTACCAAGAGACCATTTTTACGTAAATAAACGTCGCAAATGTATATTTTTTACTCAGTAGTTTTATACAGGTACGGACGAAAAGTGATTAGTTTTCGAACCAGTTAAGAAATATGTAGGTGGCACCCTTCACAAGAAGGGGTCATACACTGATAAAAAAGATAGACTTGAACTAAAGTCGTCATCGTTCTTGAAAAAAAAAGTTTAGTGGCAAGAGAATTTATTTTAGCGTAAAAAAAATATTTTGTCTGAAGAAAAACTCTCTTAATTCAAGAAAATTCTCTTGAAAAATTCGAAAATTTCTCTTGAATCTATTTTCATTCAACCAAGTGCAAGTTACTTTGTTTTCAGATAATAAGAAAAATACGCTAGGAAGTACTTTATTCAAGAAACATGGCCATTTTTCCAATAGCTAAATACTCTTTTGATGAAAAATAATAACGACATGCAAAGACGATGACGAAGGACGGTATATACAATCAGTTGGCATGGCATGGCAGTCCGAACAGTCGTACGTCGCATTTCATAGGTCGTACATCATAGTACGCACGGGTTTTGATGCTTGGAATTTTGCATAATTTGTTTTTTAAACGCATATCGTATAACAAATTAGTGATCGTTATTAACATGCATTTTGTCATTTTTTATGGACAAATTTTAGGATATATGGTTTGTTTAAAGGAGTTTCTGGAAAAATGGAAATTAGAGTATTTATTTTCTATATTCGAAGGTAAGAGACATTTACCTAATGCACCTGTTTAGATAATGCATGCGTGACTATAGATAGGATAAGAATATAGGTATCGATTTTTTATGCAAATAATTACAAAAATTTTAAAATTTTAAGTTGTCGTATTAAAAAATTCAAAATGTGACCAAAGTTTATAATTTTAATAATTTATTTGCTTTACTTTGATTAATCGTGATGTAACATTTTCTTGTAATTTGTAGAGTGATGAACAAACCCAAAAAATACCAAGGAGTGAAGAAGCAGAAATAAATACTATCGAAGAAAATAATATCACCTTTACTTACTACAGACCAGGAAAACCGAAATTTATCAGAAAATAATATATCTCGTAATATGTCTGTATATATGATGTATAGACTTCTCTTAGATCTAAATAAATTTTAGTTGGGTCAATAGTATTCGCTATTGGTTTAAGAAAAGTGTTTCTTTAATCAAGAAATGTCCCTTTTCAATCAAGACTTTTTGCATGAATCAAAGAAACTATTGTTCTTGTAGTGCTGAAGTCATGATTACTAAATCTCGCTTAAGATGGTCTGGCCACGTATGCAGGATGCAAGAAAACCGCCTACCGAAATTTCTTCTTTACGGTGAACTTGTAGAGAAGAAGAGAAAACCGGGTGCATGGACAACTCAAAAGATACAAGAGTGTTTTTCATGAAAACTTAAAGGGGATAAGTATGCAGCATCAGTGGGAGGAAGCAGCGCACAATAGAACGCAATGGAGGAGAATTGTAAATTCAGTTAATAACAACAACCAAAAAGTAAAGAGTCAACAAAGTAATGAGATATTTGAATGTCCGGAGTGCGGAAGAGAGATAACATCACGTATCGGGCTCTCACTCACAGAAAAGCTCATGACAGGAAACGCCTTGCGTAACCATCTTCTGATGCGTGTCAAATACTCGTCAGCGAATAATGGCAGTAAGTAAGTAGTAAGTAACTTAATTTTTTAATTGATGTCTGCAATAAAACAATCAAATAAATTAAAAAAAACATACAATATCCAAAAAATAATACAAAAAATAGTTCCACAATCGCTATACACGAGTCCGGTACACACCTGTCAAATTTCTATATTCAGTAAATCAGCACTCCTTACACTATATAATGAATTATATAGCTTTTGACTTAAACGCGTATTGACTTGAGGGTATACAGAGAAGACCAGGCTACTAGTAACATAGCAACTTGCCGGACGAATTTACGCTTACCTGATTGCGTTTGTACTTATTCACTGCCGGCTAGTCGGCTGGTCAGGCAGTAGGCAGTTGCAGTTGTGCTTGGACGGGTCGGTCGTGACAGACTAGGAATACAACGCGAGGAGTGCCAAGCATTTATTATTTTCATTTTAAGTGTTTACCTTCACTTAAGGTAACATTTAATATAAAAATACTTAAATATTTATTATTTGAGTGTGTTTACAAGCCAAAACTAAAAATAAATAAACTCTCTAAACCCAAAACTCATTTCCGAATTTAAAAAATACCTCAGTAAAATAAAAAAAAAACTACAATATTACTCTAAATAAAAAAAAGTTATAACAAGTGTTCAAAAAGACCACCTTCTTGTGCTAGACAGAAGCCTAGGCGGTCGTCAAATCCCCGTCTGACATTGGCTAACATGTTAGGGCTAATAGTTTGCAAAGCTTCTCGTATTTTTACTTGAAGCTCATCCAGATTATTAACCCTATTATGACCATACACTTTGGATTTTACATAACCCCACAAAAAGAAATCATTGGGAGAAAGATCTGGTGATCTAGCGGGCCTCAAAATAGTTCCATATCCACTAATTGAACGGTTGGAAAAAGTATTGTTCAAATATTCTTGAACAATACGGGCATTGTGGGCAGGGCAACCATCTTGTTGAAACCAGACATTGTGGAATCTTTCTCCCAATAACTCACGAATTCTAGGCACAATCTGCTGTTGTAACAAGTCCAAATACTTTGCAACAGTTAAATTACCCTCTATAAAAAATGGACCAATCATATGCTCCCCTACAAAACCACCCCAAACATTTAGCTTTTGAGGATATTGCATGCGTACCTCAAAATATCTGTGCAAATTTTCCCGAGACCAATATCGTACTTGTGTAGGGTTATGCCGACTCAATAAAGGAAAACTTGATTCGTCGGTGAAAACTATACGCCGAATAAAGTTTTCATCTAAATTGGCCTTTTCCATTACAGATTCACAAAACGCCATACGCCGAGATTGGTCTTTTCTGGACCAATTGGAAAATTTCTTGAGTTTTGCGCGCTTTATACGATCGGTATCCATTCCTTTTAAGGACTCTTTTAACCGTGCTAGGTGAAGAATCTGTTACCTCAGCAATTTGATTACTTGAAAACGTGGGATTTTGATCCGCGGTAGCATAAATGAACACTTGCTTTAACTCCAGTTCTTCATTAATCAACACAACAGGCTTTTTGTGTTTTTGTGGGGACACGCACCCATGTGTTTCAAAATTATTAATAACTCTTGATATAGTAGGTAAAGATGGAATTGGCCTGTTTACAAAAGTTTGTGGAAAAATTGTTTGTATATCCCGATAAGACCTATTTTGGAAATACCATTTTACAATTTGAATTTTCTCACGAACTTCGTAAACATCCATCACTTAAAAAATAAATTTTACGCGAGAACTGTCGCGAGAATCTATGTATTCATTTGGCTATTAAAACACGAATAAATACAAATTCTGAAACATTCTTATCACATAATATCTACCTATTTTTATTTTATCGCATTTTTTCGCCTGTATACATCCTCATTACTATAATTAAGGCGTTTATGAAATATAGAGGAATGTTTAGCTCTAGGTGTTGTTAGCTCATTCTGTAGTCGTTAAAGGTTAACTTTAAAAATATTAAAAACTGCCTGAGTGGTAAAACAGAGTAAAATTAAAACATTTTGTCCATTAATATTGTCTTTATTAATTTACCCACATAAAAAAAACTAAATCAGTTCGAGATCTTTTCATGAAATTGAGGGTACTTTTAAACAATTTTATATTCTCTTTTTTTGGGGCGCTTTTAAAAAGTGAGTGTTTACTTTTCTTTCGGTTCAAAAAGAGGTCGAAGAAGAGCGATTCTAATATTGGCGTTGTACATTTTTTTTCGCCCGCTTTGCCTTTTTTTATACAGAAAATGAGAAAAATCTTTGATATCCCAGCAAAGTCCGTCCGTTTCAGGTTTTTTACATATTTATCAAAAACGAGGATATTTGAAATGAAGCTAATCTTTCATTAACCGATCTGTATATATACTGACTGTCTCTTTTTTATTTTGTTCGTTCTTTGAAATCTTTGACGTCGAGCTGTCGTATAGAAATGTTGAATTTTTAACTTCTATATTCGCGAGTATTAATTTGTTATTTAGAAATGTTGAACGTTGTAAAAATAGACAACAGGACACAATTATGTTATAAGTTTATTTATTCAGGTCTCTTGTCAAAGATTTTAAGGATTTTTAAGTAAAATAATATATGTATATCGGGTGCGTCTCGAAAGTGGCTCACCCCCATAATTTTTTTTATTTTAAGATAAAACAACGAGATTTGGTATGTTAGTATGTGACATAAATTAGGATTGATTGGCATATCTAATTGTTTTCGGTCACTTCTGGTTTCAACGGAAATGACTACAACTTATGATTTTTAAATGACAGCCTTGGTATTTTTTTAGTTTATTCGATAGAAAATGTCACTCTGAATAGAATGACATATCATATGTCAACTTTTGACATTTCGCGTTTGATTAATTTGAAGTAATAACTTGTGGTCCGTAACGAATATTTGACTCGAAATACCAAGTGTGTGGTATCAAATTATACGTAAAAAAATGCTTTTTCCAAATATGCTAATGAGCCACCCTCGTTCCTTTTGAAAAAATTGAAATATGATTAAAAATACGATTTGGGCATCTTTTAACCGGCCAGGGGCGCTATTCTGTACAATCGTCGGTATCGGTAAGTTACCGACAGCTAACGGTACGTACGGCCGATGAGCGTCGTGTAAATGGTTGTTGTCATAGTTTTGGAGCTGTCATTAATAGGACATGTAGCAAATTTGTACCGACGACCATCGGTATCTCTACCGTGGGGTTAACAAGGGCACGGTAGAGATACCGATCCTCGTCGGTACAAATTTGCAATATATGTCATAGAACCGATCGATAACTATGACAACAACAATCAACACATGTTTACTATATACAAATACGTACCGATAGCTGTCGGTATCGGCAAGTTACCGACAGCTATCGGTACGTACAGCCAATGAGCGTCGTGTTGATTGTTGTTGTCATAGTTACCGATCGGCCCTATGACAGATATCGCAAATTTGTACCGACGACTCTCGGTATCTCTACCGTGAGGTTGACAAGGGCACGGTAGAGATACCGAGAGTCGTCGGTACAAATTTGCGATATCTGTCATAGGGCCGATCGGTAACTATGACAACAACAATTAACACATATTTACTATATGCAAATACGTACCGATAGCTATCGGTAACTGACCGATTCCGACGATTGTACAGAATAGCGCCCCAGGACAAGGCACTAAAAACATTAGACGACCAGATATATTTTTCCAAGGCTCCCTGATTAAAGATTAGTGTTTTTAACACAGCCATGGCACTCTAGATTGGAATTTAAAATACAATTTGTTTTTGAGCGAATATGAATACAAATATACAGGGTGCTACAAATTCGAGGTACGAGCATTAGTATCTCGGTAACCGTAATAGATACGAAGATGGTTAAATTGGGGCAAAGTTGCGCCTTGGGATGTTCACCAAAATGCCATCAAAAAAGTTTTAAAAATTTCAAGGATTGCTGAGTTTTTTCGAAAAAAACGTTTTTTTTGAAAATCAATTTTATTTTTTCCTGTCGTTAGTTTTTAGAAAATCAAAAAACTAATTGCACATTCTCATAGCTACTTTATTAGGGCTATCTGATAGCATTTTTAGATTTTCAAAATAGCTGACAATTTGTGAGATACCTGCATTTTTTATTTCAGATTTTGAAAGAACTCGGTCTCCTGAGTACAACGATATGCCTCTTTTATACTTTTTTTTTGTTTTGGACATTTGAACACAAAATTTATTTAAACTAATTTCAAGTCCGGCTCTGTTTTTTTTTAATATTTAAATTATTCATCGTTACAACATTGATAACCCTTCAAACGTAACTATGACGTGGGGTAAAACGTTGAATACGAAAAATTAAATTCAATAAAAAAAATTGCATTACTTGACGTCATTTGTAAAAGTCAAATCAATATTTTTCAACATTTACAATAAAGAGTACAAAATGCATAAGTATAAGAAGAAGATATGTTCAAAGAGTTTTAAATAAAATTGAAAGAATAATAAATTTGTGCAATAGGCAATGTGGTAACCCTTTGGAAAATGTGGAACACTAGAAACTAGTTTGTAGAAGGTGATTTATTTATAATAACTACGATTAATATGATGCATATTGTTAGATCGTACATTGAGAATTTCAAATTCACAGTTAAAAACCACACAAAAAAGTTAAAAATAATATCTTTAAATTGCTGAGCTGGATAATATTTATATGAATCTTTCAATTGGCTCGATTTTCCTTATTCGCTGTTAATTAGCGCTGATTAATATTGTTGCAATGAATATAATCAGATTAAATATTTTAAGAAACCAGGGTCGGACTTGCAAATATTTTAAATAATAATTAAATAGTTTTGTTGTTGTTAAGGTACTCAAAACAAAAAAAGTATAAAGTGTGGCATATCATTATACTCAGGAGACCCAGTTCTTTGAAAAACTGAAATAAAAAATGCAGGTCCGTATTTAAAAAAATGAAGTCGGCCTCTGTATCTCACAAATAAAGCCCTAATAAAGTGGCTATGAGAATGTGTAATTAGTTTTTTGATTTTCTAAAAACTAACGACAGGAAAAAATAAAATTGATTTTCAAAAAAAACGTTTTTTTCGAAAAAACTTTTTTGATGGCATTTTGGTGAACATCCCAAGGCGCAACTTTGCCCCAATTTAACCATCTTCGTATCTATTACGGTTACCGAGATACCAATGCTCGTACCTCGAATTTGCAGCACCCTGTATTGTGTGTGTTTCAGATGATAATGAAATTGCCGAAAAAATGTTAACGCGTTAGTAAGAGCGTAATTAGGGCGTTGTTGGGTGTAATAACATTCAATAATTAAACTTTCCCGGATATTCAACTCTCCCGAAACATGTTATAGCTTCATAGTTTGTCAAACCGATTTGATCAAAAGGAGAGTACGGGCTAAGAAACTGACAAATATTTTATTGTTAATGTCAATTATAATAATTAGAAATCATCCTGATTTAATATAGTCATTTAATTTTAACTACGACCGTGCTTTTTTTTGTATCTAAAACCGCATATTAAAAAACAAATAAGTAAAATACATATCTTTCCGAAACGTACACACTCACGCGTGTTGTATATTACAAATTAGAAACATATTAAATGCTATTTTGTTACTCCCTCTTAATATAGTTAATGAAAATGTTTCGCCGGTGGAAAATAAAACTTTTCTCTGAGAAAAACACAACGGAACGAATGAAAACAATACTAACAACAACAAACTTTTGCAATAAATCATGTTCGTGTCTCCGCAGGACTAATTCATCAAGAATTTTTTCTCAGTTGTTAGTTTTAGTGTTTCTCTCATATTAGAACAATTCTAGCGCGCGTAGTTGGCTGTTGTTTTATCCATTTTCCCACTTTTGTTTTTAAGTAATTGATTGTCTACAACAATTTACCTTGTTCGGTTTGAAAGAAGGTGAAATATTTGTTTTAACCTTTTTATGCCTATAATATATGTGTCTAGACATTTTCTAAAGATTTCTATTTTTTGTATATCTCATACTTGTTTATCTCAATACACACAGGCGAATTTTTTCGAAAACATAGCCAAAACACCGAAAATGAATCATATTAATTTCTAATATGTATATTGGAATTTTTTGAGGTTGGTGAAATATTTTTTTGATAATCAAATAACTAACTTTCATATTATAAGTTTTGAACAATAAATATATATAATATATAGACGGGATTTGGTTTAAGTATTTAATACTTATTTCCAACTACATAATTCTACCTTACCGTTACCCTACGCCACACATCTCGATTTAGAGCATCATCAGCTTCTAGGTTACGAGCTTCCATTGCTTCCGTAACCGTTCCGTTCCAGGATTTTCTAGATCTACCTCTCTTCCTTCTGTCCTGGGGAGCCCATTGAAAAACTTTTTTTGGCCACCCGTTCTCCGGCATACGCAGAACATGTCCAAACCATCTTAAGCTGGATTTTTCGATTCGATGTTTGACTTTTTTTCCATCCTTGATATGCCTGACCTCGATGTTTATCTTTTTTTCCATCCTTGATATACCTGCACTTCTTCTAAGGTAGTCCATTACAACAACTTGGATTTTGCGCTTCGCGTCTGCACTCAGAGTCCACAGCTCTGAACCATAGCAAAAAACTGACTCCACCAATGTTCTTCCAAGTCTCTTTTTAGTTGTTGCAGACAAGTTTCGGTCCCACCAGAGGCTATTAAGACATCCAATAACTTGTTTGCTCTTCTGAATTCGGGTTTGTATTTCTTCTTTTTCTCACAACCAAAACCCTCGTTGTTGATAGTCGCACCCAGGTATTTAAATTTGTCCACTTGTTGAATCTGGACGTTATCATTAATGAATATTTCAAAACAAGCGTTGGAATTGACAGCTAAGAATTCCGTCTTCTGTAGACTAACCTGAAGTCCCCATTTGTTGTATTCTTGATAAAGCCTCTTAGTCATGAACTCTAGATCGTATGAGTCCTGCGCAATCACGACCTGATCGTCTGCAAAGCTCAGGGTAAATAGTGTGTTGTCCTCAATGGGTATTCCCATACCTTGACATTTCATCTTGCAATCCCTAAGGACTCCTTTGACCTAAGCGTTGAAGATCAGAGGAGATAAGCTGCATCCTTGTCGTAACTTTTTTGTGGTGTTAATTGGATTAGATAGCCTGTGTCCTATCTTAACGTGCGATTCATTTTCTTTATATAGCTCTTTTATTATCTTAGCACGGGTCGCTTAGTTAAGCTAAGTCGTACGCTTTCTCCAAATCAATAAACGCTAGATGGACTTCTTGATCTACTACTATCTTTTTTCCATCACCTGCTGCAGGACAAAAAGGTTATCTGTGCAAGATTTCCCCGGTGTGAATCCGCTTTGGTCTTCCGAGATTTTGTGACCAATATTGTCCCTGAGCCTACCCTGTAGCACCTTTCCAAAAAGTGTTCTTCATTTTGGACAAAAATGTTGAAAAATTCGCTTGTGTGCAATAGCCAGGTCAACAAAATCTGATACTGCCTTCACATTTCCCGAAATCACAATAAATATATCTGTAATCTTCAGTCGAATTTCGCTTCCTATAGGAACACATGGCTCCTATTTGATTAAAAAGAAAAAAAACATTGGCTTTATCCTCGCATTATCGTTACCAAATATTATAACGAGAAAAAAAGAAGATTATAGGCTAAAAAGAGTGGCCTTACAAAGACAAATCGGTCTGTTGTGTGGTTTGTTCATAGATGACAAACCTACACAAGACCGGATTTTTCGCCCAACCTGACTAAATCGACTCAACCTACAGATCAATTTAGACCGTGTATAGCCGGCATTACTTCTATTTATATGTATACAGGGTCGCCCGAACTGTATTCCGAAAATTTCGGCAGCATATTCTGCAGATAAAAATAAGTAAAAAAGTTTGTATAAAAATGTATGTCCTAAAATGCTTAGTTTCGGAGATACACGGTGTTAAATTTTAACTTTTATTTCAATTTTTTCCAAATAATTTCTGAAGTAACGTTACTTACTACGTTACTACAAATATTGACGTCAATATTTGAATGAAGATATCTGGAAGTTTTTTGACATGAGAAATTTCATTTTGATGTCTATATTGTAGCGTTTTTTATAAAACATTACCACTGCGAACGGCAGCTTTTCGGTGGTAGAGCAGTCGTGGATAAGGTATTTCCCTGGAAAGAAACTAGCTAACAATAATAAATCGAAAATACAAATATTGGGCGCCAGGCATGAACAGAGAAAGAAAACACAGTTGTTTATTACTTAAAACTAGTGACCATATTCATTCATGATGTATCCTGATGATAAATAGCATTTTACAATTTTAATAATTATTATAGTGGTTATATGTCGAGTAAAAAGCTATGTATGTAAATAATATTAAATATGTTCTATGAAAAGACTCTGGAAAAATACAATGCGTGTAAAGTTCATAATAAATAAATAAAATTGTTTTATTGTTTTTTTTTATATTCTTATATAATATCACTATTTCGGTTTCTCTCTCACCCAAAAGTTGCCTGGAAGAGATTGCTACCACAGCAATAAGTCGTCTTTTGTACAACTAATACTTGCGTAGATTTAAGTAACATTTATGGTTTTTTTTTGTGCAATAAAGAATATATAATAATAATATATCATCATAGAAACAGTTTTTTGACATGGCTATTAGTTGAGTACTTAGGTAGGCCTCTAAGTAGTTTCAGCCCAGGGCCCCACAAATTCACGATCCGCCCCTGGATAGAATACAGTTCGGACCACCCTGTATATTTGCTTTCTCTACTTGTTTAATTAGTAAAAGACAGGATATTGCAACAGTGCATAAAAAACCTAGTAATTTTGTTTAAATGTATACCTAAAGTATGCACGAATTGCACTAGATCGAGATGATATTTTTTAAACGGAATACAGTGTATAGTATTACATTTTTTGTTGCCCTTATGATTACTTTTTATGTTCCTAAGATATTATTAAATTTGTTTTGCTAGTTTCAGAGTTATTAATGAATAAATCAAAAATATCATTTCCGCCTTTAAAAAAATATTAAAAATAAAAGAAATGCACTGAACTAGAGTTGATCTGTACTTACTTTGCTATAAATATCGTAATCTTAAATAATACAATTGATGCGCAATAATACGCAAGAATTTCCATTAACTTACAAACTGGATAAAATTTTCTCACATTTATGTCAGCATGAGAAAAAACAATATGGCGATATTAAACAGGGTATATAACTTGGTAATATTTGAGGGGTAGTTTCATCTCGTTGGAATTTGACTTTCGAAAAATCCCTTTGCCAAAATAAGCTTGTTACGTCAAGCAGTTTAAGCAGAATCGTGGTTAATCAATTACCCAACTTTTTGGATCACCTTTTATAATTTTTTAAAAATTTCAAAATATGACAAAATTATGCGTGTCCAAGCCGTTTCCCGAAAGACTAACAGTTAAATATTTGAGAGGCGTTTTCACACTCTTGGAATTTGAGATTCGAGAAACCCCTCCTTGTCGAACCCCTACACCCCACAGTCAATCCGTTTGCCAAAAATTAGCTTTAAACGTCAAGCAGTTTAAGCAGAGTTGTGATTACTCAATAATATACTCAATGGTCATATTTTATGAAACACCCTGTATAAATTTTTAAAAAATCTTAAAATATGTAAAACAACAAAATAAAATATACGTGTTTCAGAGTTTTTCCGAGAAACTCACCGGATTTTAAATAGAAAATATTCTAATATTTGAGGGGTGGTTTCACCCCCTTAGAATTCGAGTTTCGAAAAATCCCTACTTATCGAACCTCTACACCCTAAAGTCAATCCGTCTACCAAAAATCAGCTTTCTACGTCAAGCGCTTTAAGCAGGATCGTGATTAATCAATGATCAGATTTTTCGATACACCCTGTATACATTTTAAAAAAAATCTTAAAATATGTAAAAAAAGAAAATAAAGTATACGTGTTTAAGCGTTTTTTCCGGAAACTTGACGGTTTTTTAAATAAAAAATATTGAAATATTTGAGGGGTGGTTTCATCCCCTTGGAACTGAAATTTCGAAAAATCCCTTCTTATCGAACCTCTACACTCTAGAATCAAACTGTATGCCAAAATTGAGCTTCTTACGTTGAGTGGTTTGGGCACGATCGTGATTAATCAGTGAGTCAGTCACTTAAGGATTTTATATATTAGTATAGGTAAGTATTAACAAATTGTATTGATGGCCAATGACAATTTTTTCTAAATGGTTGACGTTAGCACCATAAATGCATCTATTATATACACAAAAGCTATACAAATGCCTTCAAAATGGGATGTATAGATTTTTTTAAACATTTTTTGAAAGCTATTACAAATCCATTTATCGAAAAAGGTTGCTCGACCAAAAAATACCAAGAAAACTAAGACGTAAGGCGAATATTGAAAGACGCATATGCGAAACAACAACTAAAGAGTAGTCTTTGCTCTAGGTGCTCCTACAAAATAAAAAGAGACCACCCAGCAACACCCATTATCTCTGTACAGTTCGTAAAAAAAACATTTGCTTGCATTGCTCAAGAAAAAATTCTTCAAACTGCTGCCGAATGCAAAAATATGTGAAAATATTACTTTTTCGTGTTTACCACGAATTATTTTTTTAAATAACGTTCGATTTCCGACTCGTAATTGTTTCTATTATTCTATTATGTACATATATTTTTAACTAACTTATGAAAGTATAGAGAGACACAAAAACGTTTAAGGAAAACCAAAAAAAAAACACCAAAATCCCACAGAAGATTGGTCCACCCTGCATATCATCTGTAATAAAATTCTTTTGAATAATTACATGATATCAAAGAAAAACAGCGCTTTCAGAAGAAGCCGTCGTGTTTTTTTCAAGATAGCCGTCGGACGGACTCGCGCCTATGTGAAATTGTTCATATAAACTCATGGTACTTGCTCGAAGTCGCGATCGCTACGTCGCGGATGGTCCGCTCCATCTGAAAGCGCTGAAACAAGAATAAATAAAAAAAAATTGTTCAAATAAACTCATGGTACTTGCTCGTCGCTGTCGCTCCGCTCCGTCTGGAAGCGCTGTTATCGATCCCGAGACAGAAAAAAAATGGAAAATACAATCTCTCGTCTTCTGGTGCAACTATTTTTAATTCTTTACATAACATTTATGGAGCACGGTAAAAGTTGCTTGTACACTAGCAAACTTTATCGAAACTTTCAGAAAAATAATTTCGGAAAGCGTGTGCCATACCAGGAGGAAACTGTTATATAGGAGCGAATTTTACTCCGTGGAATTTTCTCATATAGAAAAAGCAGTTTTCCTTTCAGAGCAACCAATTTTATCCCGTATTTATAGTTTTATTTACATATACAGAGTGGTGAATCCTCGGAACTTGATACCACAGGCATTTACTTTGCTATAAATTTGGTAATCATAAATCATACAGTATGTTTAAAATTCTACGCCAAATTTTCTAAAATATAAAAAAAATCCTTTGTTTTTTTTAAATCGGAGACACTGATATTACTTTTTCAATAAATGGAGATTTAAAAAATGAAATTTTTTTTGTCTTTAGAGTTAGAAATCAAAACTATATTAGGTATTTGCTTTAGATGGTCTGTACGTACCTATAAATGTCATAATGTTAAATCAGACAAGGTATTCAAAAATCTACGTCAAACTTTCTAAAATATATGAAATAATTTTTCTTCGTTTTTTTTTTAATGGAACACCCTGCAGATTATTTCTTTCTTAGGTGGAGATTTAAAAAATGAACATTTTTTGTATTTAGAATATTTCAAAATTTGTAAAGGTTTCGCAGATATTCGCGGTACTTTTCACAGTAAATTTTTATCACACCATCCTATGCCATCAATCTAGGATATGCAGACGACATCGTAATTGTGGTCAGGGGCAAGTTTGCTGGTATGATATCAGAAAGAATGCAGACAGCCCTAAACAAAGTTGACAAGTGGTGCAAACAAGAGAGACTGACAGTCAATGCTCAGAAAACACAAATTGTCAATTTTACAAAAAAAGATAGCACCAAAAGGCCTAAAACCACCAGTACTAGGAGAAACGGAGATTTCATTTGCCAAAGAAACAAAGTACCTTGGGATATTTTTTGATCAAAGGCTTACATGGAATACTCACACAGCAAAGGCAACACAGAAGGCTGCCATCTCTTTAGGTAGGTGCAGAAAGATGTGTGGAAAAAACTGGGGACTTAACCCTAAAATGACTCTATGGCTATACACTAGGGTAGTAAGACCCATGATAACCTACGGGTCGGTGGCGTGGTGGACAAAGACATCGCAAGTGGGTGCGATAAGGCTGTTAAGTTCCACACAAAGGCTTGCGCGCCTGTGTGTAACTGGGGCCATAAAAACCACTCCTACAAATGCGATGGAAGTCTTGTTGAACTTACCACCACTACACATTTTCATACAAGGCGAAGCCAGATCTGTCATGCACAGGTTAATTCACGGACAGCAGCACATAAGCCAAACGCATAGTGCTGCTAACCAGAAGCTAATCGAAGAGCTAACAGCAGACAAAGTATTGGGATTGCCAATTGATGCAAACTTCAACAACAAGTTTAATATAACCATACCAGGAAGGGAAGACTGGAGTAAAGGTGTGCCCATTCAAGCTGAGGCAACCTGGTATACAGACGGCTCAAAAACGTCAGAAGGCGTAGGAGCTGGGATAGTAGGGCCGAAACAAAGGAGATCCTTCCACGTAAGCCTATCTAAGGATGTCACAATTTTCCAGGCAGAAATAACGGCAATCCACTATTGTGTAGAAGAAATAATAAGGCAACAAAGAACTAATCGTTCTGTGGCCATCTTCACAGACAGCCAAGCGGCGCTAAAGGCATTCGGCTCCGCGGAGGTCAATTCTACTAGTGTGGGACTGTGTGCGTGCTCTGAATACTTTGGGCGAACGTATTGTTACGTTGGCCTGGGTGCCAGGGCACGAGGGTCACAAGGGTAACGAAAAGGCAGATGAAAGGGCCAAGCAAGGCTCATCAATGCCATTCATAGGCCCAGAACACTTCTGCGGTGCTGCAAAGGCAGTCACGAGAATGGCCACGGAACGATGGGTGGCCAACAAATCTCTAGAATGGTGGAGAAACTTACTAGGGCAGAGACAGGCGAAAAGGTTGATTGTAGAACATTCGCCAAAATTCACGGTAGACTTGATAAGCAAGGACAAAAAGACAGTCAAAGCTGTAGTAGGTCTACTAACAGGGCATTGTAAGCTAAATAGGCATCTAAAGCTGATGGGACTGATAGACGAAGCTATGTGTAGGGTCTGCCAATCTGAAGAAGACAGATTTTATGTCGGTGTGACAGCCTGGCAGATGAGCGGTTCCCGGTAATAGGCAATGATAGACTATTGCCAGGGAGCTACATGGAGGGTTCAGTCTCCAAGTTGCTAAACTTTGTGAAAAGGATAGGAGTGGAGAATGTAACCTAAGGATCAGAAGAGGATCACAATAGATCTGAGAAGGTCGCAATGGAAAGCCACTTCTAAAAATATAATCTAATCTAATCTAACTATTGCCGGACCCTGTAGATGAGATATATTAATGAAGAATCAATTTATAATTCTTAAAATGTACATAGAAATCAAGCAAGTGGTTTAAGAAAGAATTAAGAACTTATTAACTAGAATTAGAACTAAATAATTAAGAACGATATATTTTCTTAAAATTTTATCCGATTGCCTCATCGCACTGATTATTGATTATTGTTTTATTTCTGTGTAATCACAAAATTTCTCCGGCCTGCAAACCAAAACTTCATACTTTGCGAATGAAAAATTGGCGTGACGAGAGGAAATAAACCTGGTAAATTTTCTTATTTCCTAATTTAAGAACCTAATATGGCGCCGTTGGTCCGACCCGACTTCCGGAATCATAAAATATAAAACTCTTCTTTCTCCGAAAGTCGGAAAATTCATTTTCCGCTCTTCCTCTGTCTCATATTTTTGCGCGATGGTCAATATCGCGGCGATGCAATATGGAATCCAATTCGGAAGACTGTGAAGTTTCCGACATCCAGTCACTTATTCGCTTATATAAAATGTGATTTGTATTGTGGTAAGCGGTTGAGTAGTTTTGATTCTTTTCTCAAAGTTGATCTAACTCAAATTAAGATTTAAATAAAGGAAATACAAATGCCGGCACAATTAGGGGATCAGTCAAAATTTACACTAAATTTGACATCAATTTTTCCTCGATCTTCGACATTATTTACGAATTTTTGCTTCACGAATATACCGATTTGATCATTTTAGAAGTGTGGTCTGGATTTTAACGTGGAAGACAGAGAATAATATAAATGACCGGTTGACAGATAGAGAGAGAAAATCAAAAGCGGCATACAGTGTTGCCGGTTTTTACGTTTGTAGGGAAGTATTTATGGAAAAAAACTATTTTAATAACTTTGATGAATACTACTGAAATGAAGATAATACAGGGTGGCGCACCTCATTCGCCTCGGTTGATTATACGAAAACGGAAAGATGTAGAAACAAAATATTTTATGGGTATATGTGGGGAGAAAATGTGCACAATTTAAAATTATTTTGAAACATACAGGGTGTCTCAGAACTAAGATTCATACCAAAGTTATATTTTTTCTTATGAAACACACCTGGTATTTTATTTCATTTTTGGATTCTTGGGCCCAAAAAAGGCATTTATTATAAGGGTTAAATATGTTTAAAATCTTTGGTTTTTGAGATATTTAAAGATATTTAAATATGCACGCTACAAAAGAATTGATTATTAACACCCTGTACATTACTTTTCAGAATTAATTCTTGTGCTGAGTTTAAAAGTAAGGGAATAAACTTTACTGAAAAATGTCATTGCTTCCTTAAATTTATGCAGGTGTACCAAAAATTGGTGATCTATTTTAAGGATTTATTTTACATAAAAACTTTGTTATTTCAAATACAATACCCTGTATTTTTTTAAATAAATCGAAGCAGATTCAAATGCTCTTTCAAACTATATTAGGGTTTCCTATACCTCTCTATCTCAGATTTTGAATAAAAAGCGATTTTTAAATAAAATGACAATCAAGATGGCTGGTATCGTCATGGCAATTTTCTAGTCACAGTTAGTAACTATCTTCAAAATCGACTAAATTAGTTTATGGACATTATTATTTAAACAGTTTACTAAAATTTACCCACAATAGTTTAATAAGTAAGTATTCTTTATCTTATGAAGAAAAATAAAGCCGTATCTGCTGGCGGAACGAATGGATATGTTACTAGTGATTTTATTTTGTGAGGAAAATTATTTATTGGCTTCAAGAGCTTATGCTCAAAGATATCCAAATAGGAATCTTCCTGATAAGTGTTCCTTTGAAAAACAACTTGTTCTCTTTCCTATTTCGCAGAGTTGATAGTGTAGTTTATAAAAAAAAACTATTAGGCAGAAACCTGTCGTTGGAAGTGAAGAAATTGGATTTGCCGTAATTGGCTCTTTTATAGAAAATCCATATATCTACAAGTTATCGTAAAATAAAACAAAGAACTACTTCTTCGTTTTTCTTGATAGAATAATAAATACATATTAATAAATATTATTTATTAAGCTATCGTAGGTAAATTAAATAAAAATAAACACGTATAAATTTAAATAAAGTCTAAAAACTAATTTCGATTTTGAAAATAGTTACTAACTGTCTTGATTGCCATTTTATTTAACAATCGCTTTTTATTCAAAATCTGAGATAGATAGGTATAGGAAACCCTAATATAGTTTGAAAGAGCATTTGAATCTGCCTCGATTTATTTTAAAAAATACAGGGTGTTGCATTTGAAATAACAAAATTTCTATGTAAAATAAATCCTTAAAATAGATCACCAATTTTTGGTCCCCCGTATAAATTTAAGGTAACAATAACATTTTTCAGTAAAGTTTATTTCTTTACCTTGAAAACCGATATGATGCGAAAACCACATCCTGATATCTTCTTCCAAACCGAAGATATTAGCAAAATTATAATAAATACCAAAAAATAAACCCTTAATTACCTTATTTTTACAATACGGTACCAGTAGCCCTCTTGATTATGCCCATTCTAACCAAAAATAAGATAGTAACAGTTAGTTTATTTTAAAATCGACGAAATACCGGAATACCATAATACCAGATGTATTAATATCTAATAATTAAGATATTAATAACAGTGAACAAGAAACGATGATTCAGTGAAGTCATGGTAGGCTTTGGAAAAAAATTGCTTTTGACGTAATAGTATAAACCTCAATATATTATTAGATCAACATTTTGATAGTCTTAGCAGCGTTTTTTTTTATCTTTTAACTGCTTTTTCAAAATGCCTTTATTGTTTGAAGTAGTTGAAATTGTTGACATTTTGAAGAAACAAGGACAACCTCCAGATGATAACGCATAAGAAACGTGGGCACACAAAGAGCACGTGCTCCGCGTCTTCAGGAACTCCTGGACAGGACGGGAACTCCGGGAAATCATCGAGTTTAAAAAGATGAAGATATGCTCGGAAGGAACCATGGTCTGAGATGTCTGTATCAGGTAGTAGATAACCTCACCATCCAGATCCTGTATGTAAGATTACAAATTCAGACGTATCCGCATCCACTCTGAGAGAAGCCTTAATCAAAACCGTGTATAATAACCATATCGTCGCCAACTCTAGCTAACTTCGCGTCTCCTCCCCGGCGAAGAAAATCTCGTGAACACTCGTGGCGCCGCTGCTGCTATTACCGCGGAAAATTGGTTGTTCGCCGGGAAAACGGAAATTTCCGAACGAAGGGATGAAAATGGCCGAACGTAAAAAGCGAATTAGCGTTTATTTAAAGTAAATTTGAAAGTTTTATGCGGTCGACGTGCGCCGAATTTCCACGTTAATATTCTTAGTTTTAATGCGGCTATTTTTATTGCCGACGCCACCAACGCCGCAGTTGTTTTATGGAATCGAAATTCCTTCGTGGATCCGGATGCGGGGAGGGTGTGATGGTAAAAAAAGTGATTTCTTTTCGTATTTTCGACATATGAACAGAAAAAATAGACCCAATTTACCCCATTTTTAAAAGGGTAAAAATTATTCAAAGCTATTCTAGAGACAGGATAGGTGTTAAGGATAGATATTAAGGTCCGACCGAGATCTCGGTCTCGGTCTCGGTTAGAGACATTCTCGGCAGAGAATCAAGCCGAGACCTCGGTCTCGTTCTCGGCATAAAAGGGCCGAGATTACCGGCCACGGCCGAGACTGCTCACGATCCCAAGATTAGCTTATTTTTGAACCTATCGCCCCACCTATCGATGACTGGATAAATAAAATACCTCCCCAAAGCCGAAAAAAAAGAATGGTTCATATCTGATCCATATATTATGATCTGATCAAATCACAAAGGGGATTTTCCGGACGGCTGAAGAATTACCGTCTTATTTCGATGCGTAAACAATGAACGAAATGTTAGATGTTAGTGTCTTATTAATGTAAGTTTTATAAATTTAATAGGATGGTGCTTTTATATGAATTACTCGTATATCTTGCTAATAAGTAATATTTTTGTGTGTAATTATTTATCGGTCTCGGTCTCGATCTCGGTCTCGGTCTCGGTCTCGGTCTCGGTCTCGGTCTCGGTCTCGGTCTCGGTCTCGGTCTCGGTTCGGTCTCGGTCTCGGTCTCGGTCTCGGTCTCGGTCTCGGTCTGGTCTCAGTCTCGGTCTCGGTCTCGGTCTCGGTCTCGGTCTCGGTCTCAGTCTCGGTCTCGGTCTCGGTCTCGGTCTCGGTCTCGGTCTCTCGGTCTCGGTCTGCAGTCTCGGTCTCGGTCTCGGTCTCGGTCTCGGTCTCGGTCTCGGTCTCGGTCTCGGTCTCGGTCTCGGTCTCGGTCTCGGTCTCGGTGTTAATCTGTGAGTGATCTGGCAGTGAAAAAAAAATCCAAAAATAAAGAAAAATGTTAAAAATCAATTTATGTTTGTCCGATTATACTGTTGTACCATAATTTATTTTGTACTTCATTATACTTATACTTGTATATATACTTAAACCGTCTCGTCGGTTGAAAACTACTGACAAGAACGAGGTGCATGGACACCTTTAGGTTCTTGAATTAGAAAATAAGAAAGAAAATTCCGGCGCGAGTTTATTTCCACTCGTCACGCCAAATTTTCATTCGCAAAGTATGGAGTTTTGGTTTGTGGGCTGGAAAAACTTTTCTGATTACCTTTAATACTCCCTGATTACGTTGTTGTTTCGGATAATGATACGCCAAATCTAGCTTACCGACGTAAAATAGGCCGCTTTGGCCGAGTTCGCTAAACCAATCCGATTGTTTGAAATTGAATAATTTTATATAATGTCTATACTTTGAATATACCGGGTTATGCGTTGCAAACATAGAAAATCCCATGCAAATTTTGAACTGTCCAGATAATGACTCTCCTGTTAATTTTACAGAGAAAATTGTAATTTTTAAATAGGTTTTTAAAGATCTGCGTATGATGAATACACGTGCTCAATTTGAACAATTTTGTACAAGCCATGCATTGTAATTTAAAACTTGTTCAAATTACAAAAAGACAAAAGCCTTAAGATTTAGGACAATATTTAGGAAATATAATTTGACCTAGACAAATTTATAAGTTGACAACGTAGGTTATGTTGGAATTTATATGGTTTTGCATTGTTATCTGTTCAGTTTTAATTTAAAAATAGACGCAGTTTTTCTCAAATCAATCACAAATAGCTTGCCCAAAATTGTTCGAGTTTGGCATGTGTGGGACGAATCTCCCCACGAGAGATGGCGTATGTACCCTGTGGTGCGATTCTATAAAAACAAATCAATAAATGCGTTGTTGCTATCGATAGCGCTCGGCAGATTCCTATTCTATAACCGCACTCGGCAAATTTCGTTAGTCGATTGACCATTCGGTAACAATAGCGATAACGCAACGGTCAACTGCTTGACGCTTTGAGAATTTCGCTGTTATTTGAGGTTAAGAAATTTGTTTGCGGGTGATAAGTAATAAGTTTGTTTTTGGTTCTATTTTATTTAGGAGAAACTGCTTATAATACAAAATATATACAATAAAAAATGGAGAAAAGAGTAAAAACAAATGGTCTTCAATGGTCCATGTTTCTCGATTTTGCCGAGAAACACCCAGAGATTTTAACTAAAAAATTCAGCTCCATGGGAAGCAAGCAGAAATAAAATGATTTGTGGAAAGAAGTGTCATCTCACCTTAACAGTATGGGATTTCAACAGAAATCCGTGGAAAAATGGCAAAAGGTAACTTATTACTCATACCTACATTTTTATGATTCAAGTGTGAATACAATAGAAAGGTACCAATGGGGGGGATCATACAATTTTTTTATGAATTATTGACAGAGTATGGATTCGGTACCTACCTAATAATCAAACAATTCTCAAAAAAGCAAAAATTAAAATAAAACTTTGACAACCTGTACATCCGTTAATATCGACTTTTTGAGAAAAGTTCATATAAACCTATGATATTTATGATAGTATGTGATATTTATAATAAAATTGTATAGGTATTTTATATGTCATATTGGTAATGATATTTTTTTCAGAATATAAATTTACCAGCTGCTATACAAGAAGCAGTGCCAGCTGAAATTGAGGAGGATCCAGCTGCAGTTGTAGAGCAACTATTGCTTTTGCCTGTAACATTATCTCTACCACCATTAGCTGCAATCAAAAGAGCAGCTCCTGAGGAAGAGCCATTTAAGGCAGCAAAATTGGAACCAAAGAAAAAGATGAGGAAATCATCAATTAAGACGTCCAGGAAAAAAATTTGATATTCAGATATGTCAGGACCAAACCATGGATATTTTAAATAAAATAAATGGAAACCTCTCTAGAATGGCAGATGCACAGGAAATAATGTGTTCCATTCTAGAGAAGTTAAGTTTAAGTTAGGTTAGTTTTGAGTTAATGTTACTGTTTTATACTTTTATATTTATAAAAATTGTGTTCTTGTTTTTTTTGTATTTATGTAGATTTTTTTTTTAATTTATAGATTATATATTTTGGTTGTTACTAAGAAAATACATTTGTTTACGACTCTATGTTTCCTATTTTCTTTTTAAATAAAGTTTCTAAAAATAACTGAAACTTAGATATTTGTTAGGTTTATTTCCATTATTGTGATAATGTTACACATAATTCCAACAAATTAGTATATTGAATTAAATAGTAGGCCAGTTAAAAACTTAAAAAATATTCAAAAAATGTAAACAGAATATTAATATACCTACAGTTTTAACTAAAAGGCATGTATACATGCTCATTTCTCTAACAAGTTTCTCTAATCATACTTTTATACTGGTGTCTTATGAAGGTTTATTGAAAAGTTTATATTATGATGAAATTGTATTCTATAAAAAGAATACATTTCATAATACTAACAAAACTTTTAAGAGCTACTCATGAGAATGAAGACATAGATAAGCATGAGAAAAATAACAATCATAAAACATTATATCTTACAAAAAACATTACAAATTAGAGTATTAATTATTAAAATATCTATTAATCATTGCATTCCTCACTGCTCTTCCCACATCTAGAGCAGCTGGATCTGGTGGAGATTCATCAATGTTGATTTGGCCATGGAGATCCTCTTCAACGTTCTCTTCCAGAGGGATTCTTGCTCTGATACACATGTTGTGAAGAATGCAGCAGGCATTGATAATGCTTGCTGCTTTTTCTGCAATAAGCCCCGTTCTCCTAATATGCAGCGAAATCTTGTTTTGAGTACTCCACTAGTCTTCTCTATACAATTTCTTCCACTAGCATTAGCCTGGTTGTACCTGTCTCCTGGAATATTTGGTTTTAACTCCAAGAACTGGGTTCTTGAGGATACCCTGAGTCCCCAAGCAACCATGTGTTTTTTCTCACCATTTTGATAGGAGTGCTCCAAAATATTACGTATTGCTGATTGCCTCCAGATATAAGCATCATGGCAACTACCAGGAAATCTTGCATTCACATAAGATATATTCAGATCTTCATCACAAATTAGTTGCACATTTATTGAATGATAACCTTTCCGGTTAATATATGCATGTTCTTCTTGTGTAGGTGCCAAAATGTTTACATGAGTGCAGTCAACAGCACCAACCACTCCTGGGACCCCACAATATTCAAAAAAAATTCTCTTTATTGAATTTCTTCACTCTGCATTATTAAATTGAATCCAATCATTACTAAAGTGAAGTACTAGAATCCTGGCAACCTCCTCTACAGCTCTACTAACTATTCGCTGACTTACAGCTAGCAGATACTCCTGGCCAACGCCTCTTTGGTAGTTCGCAGTAGCATAGAATCTTAGTGCTGCGAGGATTCTTTGTTGATAATTCACACGAGATGTTCTATATGCTATGTCCATATATTGGCGAAGTTCCTGGAGTAGATGGTTTACCAAATCCTTGTCGACACGATAAAGATGGATAAAATGGGTATCTGGCAATGAAAATGGGTCGCTTATATCCCGAAGCCTCCTGTGTTCTTCACGAAGCTGCCTTAATTGATTTTCGCGTTCCATCTGCTGAATCATTAAAACAACAGGGAACATATTAAATTAATAGAAGTGTCTAGCCATAAAAGCCAAAGACATAAACAAAAAAGTTAAGTTAGTATCGTTTAAGGATCTATTTTTACTACGTTGCCAAGTCTACATATCGATAGCGATAAGAGGTTCTTATAGAATACGTCAAGCAAACAATCTCGCTATCGCTATGCTTCGTTTTCGCTTGCTGTCGCTATTCAGACGTCTATTATAGAATCGCACCACTGACCCTGTATAATCTTATTAGATATATTATCATATTTTGTTATATTATGCTATTGAAAAAAGATGTAATGATACTTTAATAAACATTATTACTATTATTTTTATTATAAAAACTACGTCTATATTCAACTATTCTCAAATATTAAATCCCTATCAAGACCTAGAAAAAAACTAACGATACTTTTACTTGGTATATCCAGCGACTTATATCAATTTAAAAAGAAAATAACACTCGTTTTCCCCTCAATTACAGTAAATCACTGCGGAATATAGAAACAACCTAAAGGCCGGATGTGCGTTGGAGATCTTATTTTTTATTCAGTTAAAATACGCCAGAGAGCCTCAGAATAGTGCTATCAATTTTATTACCTTTTATGGGTCAAGAGGCTATAGCACTCACTTATTTACTTCGGATATATGAAACGTATAAACCGGAATTAGGAGCTAGTAATTTTATGAATTAACTAGCGTGTACCAGCGACTTCGTTCGCATCGAATTGATCATTTGTAATGGTGATGAAAAAGCAAAGCAAGAATTTCCATTAACATACAAACTGAATAAAATTTTCTCACATTTATGTCAGCATGAGAAAAAACAATATGGCGATATTATTATATAATTTGGTAATATTTGGGGGGTAGTTTCATCTCGTTGGAATGTGACTTTCGAAAAATCCGTTTGCCAAAAATAAGTTTTTTACGTCAAGCAGTTTAAGCAGAATCGTGGTTAAGAAATTACCCAACTTTTTGGAACACCCTGTATGATTTTTTAAAAAATTTCATAATATATAATAAAACAAATAAATTATGCTTGTCCAAGCGTTTTCCCGAAAGACTAACCGTTCTTTAAATAACAAATATTGTAATATTTGAAGAGCGTTTTCACCCTCTTGGAATTTGAGATTCGAGAAACCCCTCCTTATCGAACCTCTACACCCCACAGTCAATCCGTTTGCCAAAAATCAGCTTTAAACGTCAAGCAGTTTAAGCAGAATCGTGATTACTCAATGGTCATATTTTATGAAACACTCTGTATAAATTTATAAAACATCTTAAAATATGTAAAACAACAAAATAAAATATACGTGTTTAAGGTTTTTTCCGAAAATCTCAGCGGTTTTTAAACAAAAAATATTTTAATATTTGAGGGATAGTTTCACCCCCTTAGAATTCGAGTATCGAAAAATCCCTTCTTATCGAACTTCTACACCCTAAAGTCAATTGTTTTCCAAAAATGAGCTTTTTAGGTCAAGCGCTTTAAGCAGGATCGTGATTAATCAATGACCAGATTTTTCGAAACACCGTGTATACATTTTTAAAAAATCTTAAAATATCTAAAAAAACAAAATAAAATATACGTGTTTAAGCGTTTTTTCGGAAACTTGACCGTTTTTTAAATAAAAAATATTGTAATATTTGAGGGGTGGTTTCACCCTCTTGGAACTGGAATTTTGAAAAATCCCTTCTTATCGAACCTCTACACCCTAGAATCAACCTGTATGCCAAAATTGAGCTTCTTACGTTGAGTGGTTTTAAGCAGGATCGTGATTAATCAGTATGTCAAGTGACTGACGGATTTTATATATTAGTATAGATTAGAAGTCTAGAAAACAGAATATGTTTGGAAATTTTGTTTGGAATATGCAGCAGTGGATGCGAGTGGCTGTGTGATGAGGCAAATTTGTTTATTATCATGTTACTGCTGACAAGTTGGTCTCCGTTTGATTAACGCAGTAGTATTTACCAAAATTACCTATTTTATTTTGTCGATTTTTTTTACAATGCAATACCCATAAGATTTTTTTAAAGAGATGAATTCGCCATAAAGGTATTAGACATTTTTACAACAGATTTGTAAGGTCGCGGTGATTATAATGTGACTCTGACGTGCAATTATTCTGTCATAATTTACTAAGCTTGCTTGAGCCCCTGCCCTTAAAAAGTGTTAAAAAAATCAAATTAATTTTATGTGGTGATCTTAATATTGACTTTCTTAGTGTATGTGCTGCTCAGGAGTTTCTTCGGTCCATTTTCGTTTCTTTTGGAATAGCCATGCATGTAGGCTCACCTACCAGAATATCCAAAACCAGTTCTAATACTATAGACTATGTTGTGTCTTTGATCCTAACTCCATCCCCTGCAACGTCTTTAGCTCGGGTCTTTCTGATCATGAAGCAGATTTAACTAAATTTTTGATAAATTCCAAAATAAAAAATGCCCCTAGTAAATTATGCCGTATTTTTTCACAAGAGGATGCTCAAAAATTCAGCCACTTATGTAAATCAACAAACTGGGATACTCGCTCTTATGATGTTACGAAATGTTACGATACGAATTTTCTATTTTCGTAAAAACATTAACCAGTCTAGCGTTCAAATCCTTTCCTCTTAGGCCCGTCAAAAATAAGCATAACAAACCTTGGACCACTAAAGATCTACGCATATCTTCTAAAAACATGCGTTCATTATCTTACTGAAAAAAATTCGCAGACAGTGACTTCTTCCACAATTACGTAAAACTATACAGAAAAATTTATCATAAGACTGTAAGAGCCGTTAGGGACCTTTATTATAATAGGAGAATCGCAAATTCTGGTAATGTTGCTAAAGAAACATGGTATATTGTGAATGATTTGAGAAACAAAGCTTCCTCTCCTAGCAATATATCTACCTCACCTGAGAACCTTAACAATTACTTTGTAAATGTAGTCAAAAATTTAACTAATACCATATGTCCTTCTCATGATCCACTTTCATATCTCTCTAATAATAATGTAAACTTACACAGTTTCTTTTTTTCGCCCGTAGTTTTAGAAGAGTTTCGCAGTACAATTAATACCATCAAAAATAAATCCTCATCTGGGACCGACGGGCTAACTTCAAAAATGTTTTCGAATCTGCCAGAAAGCACTCTGAATCACTAACTACTTTAATAAACATGTCATTCCAAAATGGTATTTTTTAAAAATGTCTTAAGACGGCAATAATCATTCCTCTGCGTAAAGGAGGAGACAAAGATCAAGCTTCTAACTATCGCCCAATTGCACTCCGTCCAACGCTGTCTACATAAGATCATAGAAAGGTTGGTTAAAAGAAGGCTGGTATTTTTTCTGTTTAAGTACAAAATACTTACTGAACATCAATTTGGATTTCTAAGCAACAAATCCACAAATGACGCTATGTTTTCTCTCTTTAATAAAGTTTACTCCAGCAACTAAAGCTTTAACCATCATTCTACAGCAACAATTTTCAGTGAATTTTCTAAGGCATTCGACTGTGTAAATCATAAGATCCTAATTAATAAACTGCAGCACTATGGGTTCAGGGGAACATCTCTTGAATGGTTTAAATCGTATCTGAGCAACAGAAGTCAACTTGTGAGGGTGGATACCACGTTGTCTTCTAGCAAGCCAATAGAACGTGGAGTAGCACAAGGCTCAGTACTAGGCCCTATTTTGTTTCTTCTTTTTATTAACGGCCTTGCTGACATAAACATCAGTGTTAAAATATGTCTTTTTGCGGACGACACTAGCTTCACTTGGAGCAACGAGGACGTCACGGCACTTCATAGGATTATATCAAATGACTTAATCACCATTAAATCTTGGTGCGATTCGAACCTCCTGAGTCTCAACATTTCTAAAACTAAAGCTTTGTCCTGTAAAAACTATTAACCTAATAAGTTTACCATTCTTGCGATTGTCCCACTTAATTAGAAATTCAAATTTTTGAAAGACCCACGATGCAATTCTCCGTAGCCATCTATCAGTGAACTCCCAGAACTAACTTGGCTGAATAACTGGTTACTATATATAAACAAGGATAGTACTATATATAAATAAGGATTCTACTTAAGGTATTCAAATATTTAATGACTATGGTAAAGAGAATAAAAATTGATATCGAATTACAGTGGAAAGTAGCTAAAATCGAGCGAAAAAAGATGAAAATCAACAAAAAGAACGTCCCGAGTTCCTAAAAAGTGTCTTTCAGGAAAAAGAATCGTCGGAAATAATCGTTTCGCCGTTCGCGAACTAATCTAATTGACACCGGAATGCTAAAACCAGGCTTAGGGGACGGCGGGGCATGCCGGGCACGTCTGCGGATTTACGACGAAAATATTAATGAACGCCCCCGTTTCCCCTTGACCCAGCCGGCGACAAAAAGAAACTAATGAAAACTGCTGAATTTTCCGACAATCCATTTTAAACTGATAATTATCGAGAGGAAATGATGGCCTTGTTTGCTAAATCTTCTAGCAAAAATTACTACTCGAACAATCATTTTTGTTCGGGGTTTCTCTCTATCTTTTAAGGCGTGAACTCACCTAGCAGCCTGACTGAAGCAGTATTATTTTGGTATATATTAGTGGGTATACCCTCCTGGCAAGCGAAACTTTGGGTCAGCGTTTACATGTATAGGAGTGAGTCGCTATGGCAATGTAGTAAGTCGGAGAGAGCAAAAATACTAAGTATATATTACGTAACTACTTAATCTGACGCTAGATTTTATGCGCTTGGGAAAATACTCGCCTTCTGTCTTTATTCAGTACATCTTATTTTACTAAGCGTGTTGACCGTACTCTTCGTACACAATTTTTTATATTTTATCACGACACAATGGCTCAAAAACATAAAATATCCTATTTTTCGTAAAGTTCATCAATGTTCGTTGGTAAAACCATAGTATAAAAAAACTAGTAGATTTACTCCTTGTCAAATCCTTTGTTCTTTTTCTGCGACTTTGGGAGAGTGCAACTACTCATTTCCTTCTACTATGGTAAAACATTGAAGTTCTTTACGAAATACAAATAAGGTTAAGTGGGGGAGAAAATTTCTATTGCAGTAGGTGTAAAACAGGGCTGTATACTTTCGCCGCTACTCTTTAACATCGTTCTGGATGTAGCACTAAATAGAGCATTTAAAGAACCACTAGGGATACAATGGGGACTCTTAAGCAGGCTAGAAGACCTGGATTACGCAGACGATCTATGCATCTTTTCCCATTCACATTCGGATATGCCTCAAAAACTTCTTAGACTCCAAGAGGAAGCTAATAATGTCGGTCTTCAAATCGACGTGGCGAAAACCAAAGAAATGAGGTCAAATACTCCCAATAACCAAGATCTATACCTCTCCAACCGAGCCATCGAAAGAGTTGATGAATTTCAGTACCTGGGAAGTATGGTTCACAGCGATGGGGGCACAGAGAAAGATATAGAGAAAAGGATTTTGAAGGCACAAAGAGCTTTTGGCATGCTTACACCTGTGTGGAACTCCTCTATATATAGCAAAAAAACTAAAGTCCAGCTCTTCAATAGCAATGTCAAATCTATTTTGCTTTATGGATGCGAAACATGGAAGGTTACGCGTGGTCTCATGGATCGCCTACAGGTGTTTGTTAACAAGTGACTTCGAAGAATATTGAGAATTTTCTGACCCAATCAAATTAACAACGAAGAACTGTGGAGAAGAACATCACAAAATCGAATAGATATCGAAATTAAGAAAAGAAAGTGGGGCTGGATTGGGCACATTTTGCACAGACCCCACAAAGATATCGCTAGACAGGCACTTGAATGGAATCCACAGGGAAGACGTGCCAGGGGAAGACCAAGGAATACCTGGAGAAGAACAGTAACCTCTGAAGCCCAAGAGGTCGGGAAAACATGGGGAGATATCAAACAGACAGCTCAGAATAGAATCAGATGGAAACATCTCTTAGAAGCCCTATGTCCCACGAAGGGATGACGGGAACATATATATAAAAAAATAACAGTTTCTTTCTTATTTACACTCAAATATTATGTAATGTAAGAAAATAAAAGCCATGGTCAAATAACTTTTCAATACCGTCTTTTATTTACCATTTTTTAATTTTTCTATAATTCTTTTTTCATTTAACATAACCACAGCTGACTCATAGACAGCTAGTCAACTCACGACGATTTACTAATGGAACACTTCGTACCTACTTCGATACCCGCTTATCTTTGCGCAAGTGCGATTTCGATACGAGAAACATATCAGAGCCGTATTTTAAATGTTGCATATTTGGAATAAAGTCACAGCAGATTCAGTAGGCAATTAGCTAGAAAATATTGGTAATTATAAAAAAGTAGAACTAATAATTATTGAAGGTATTGCATATTTTCTTTATACAAAAGAAAACTAAAAAACAGCAAATTCTAAAAAAGCAATGTTTCAGTGGTATTTTTTTTATTTTATTGAAATACATATATGATATTAAGCAATAATTTAAGCCTGTCCAACGAGACGGGAAAGACGGGATTTGAAAAAAAAACTACAAATACTCTTAGTATATTAGTTATTTGGTATTTATATTAAGGATAAGTATTTTTTTATCTTGTTAATAAAATCTAAAAAAATGCATAAAATTCTATAAATTTTAATTTATTAATTTTAAAGATATCAATTGGATATAGTACCTATACCCCTGTACCTGTAGTACCCTGTATGGACTAAATTACTTAGAAGAAACAGAAGAACTTATACTGTCTATGCTTGCTTCGTCTACGTTACCGTAGATGCGGCTTGTTAGGGTTTGTTTGATTTTTGTACTTTGTTTATCTATATCGTCTATTTTGTTAAGATGTGCTATATGTAGAAGTTTTTAATATTTCATGTATTTTACCAGGGTCCTTTTGAGTTAATTTTATTTTGATTAGGTTGTTGTTTTTTTCTGATTTTAGTTTTCTTTTTATATATTTGTGAAAATATATAAAAATACTTTTATTGTCTATTTTACAAATCGTGCTGTCCACTATATAAAATTCTGAAAATTCGTTGTATTTTATTAGTGCCCTTTTGAGTCAATTTTATTTTGAATTTGTTTTTTTTCTGATTTTATTATTCTTTTTATATACTTCTAAAACGATTTTAAAAAAACCTTTTATTGCCCAATTTTAGAAAACCCTCCATCTTTCTTTATGACTTCTATAATACCACCTCTATTTTATTTAGGTCTATTTTATTTCGATTTCCAAATGAGTTTTTTCGGAAAACTGTTTTCTAGGAAAACTAGGGCAGCCGTTTAGGAAAATAACGACTTGTTGCGGATTAGCGTGGCCTGGACAGTTTTGCGTTTTAGGCCGTATTTTTGCGGATTTTCATATAAAAACCCTTTTTTCCACGAAATATACTGTAAATTGGAGGTCGGTAGTGTTGTTGACATTTACACTATCATTATTTTAAACCTTTTTATAACATAATAATATCCCTAAAACATATTATTTGCTATTTATATCGTTATTGTGGTAAATATTAAACGCAATTTTAAATCTTTTAAATAACTGTATTCTTTGGATATATTCATAAATATTATTCATTCCATGCATATATCTACCCTCTCTATACAGGTAAGAATATATCTCGAAAAAAAAAGCTATTGAAATGAATCAAAAAGTAAACCGTTGAGGAAAGATACATCTAGATAATAAAGTGATTTTTAAATCCCTTGCTTTGTTAACGTACTCCACAGGGCGTTACAAACTTTCACCAAAATGTCAACATTTTGTTTTCCCTCGTATAATTGACAGATGGCAACTTTTATTTTTAATTTAGAAACAGATACTAAAAAGTCAACTAATATAGCTTCAAATTGCTTTAAATCAATATCGGTCCACTAGAACACATGTTTTTTATGAAATAACCTGTTATTATTCTTCCTATACTCAGAAAAAAATGCATTGTAAAATGCACAATAAATCACGTTAAAATAATTAACTCGTTTTATGGAATTCGATTTACCTAATTATTTGTTTCATAAACGATTGCTGATAATATAATATTCTTTTATATACATAATAAAAATTAAAGCATTCGAAATAAAGTGTATACTATTTTATCGGATATCTAATATATATATTCTTCCTTTTAAAGTAATTATTACCCTATATGTTTTAAAAGAACCACGTTTAAAATAAACTGGCATTGCCTTATTATTTTTGAGTGTTGCTTGTCTATTTATTCCAATATCGACGTCCTTATAATAAATGTCTTTTAAGCACGAGACTATTTTATTTCTATAAGAATTGCTAGACTCTCCAATAGAAAGTTATTCGAGGTGAACATCGAAAGATGGTGTTTGGAGGGAATGACGGAATAAACTCGATCAGCCACATATTTTTATATGATTTTTGTAGCGTTCCAGTATTTTGAATAGTACATTGGTATTTATTGTGTATGAAAGTTGTCAGAGACAAATAGGAGAATTGTATCGTTTACAGGTAATGTGTTGTTTTACTAGTTGCTTAGAATATAATCAAATGTTAATATTAATTTAGTAGCAATATGGCAGATGGAAATGATGCCGGGCCGAAGGCATAGTGATTTTGAATTCAACGCTGGACGAATTCAATAATTCAAATTTGCAAAAGTAATATTCCGCTAGATGATGAGAATTCAGATGTGGAGGAATATGAAGTCAAGCTAGCAAAATTGCTAAAAAAAGTGGAACTTACTACAGCTCGTACTAATATAAAAAGGAAAAAAATATATTGTTGAACATTACAGTACAGGGTGGCCAATCGAAATCGTTCCGCAAGGCATAACGGCCAGGGTATTTATTTTTTCAAAAAATCCAAAAACACGTCAATTTTGTTTGTGAGGGGGACAACTTTTGCCCCAAAAATGATTGCAAAATATTCAACCCTCTAAGCGGGGTGTCATCCACCAATTTTTTTCCAAATGAAAAGGAGGGTCAAGTAGCGCCGCAATGAAAAGAGCTTTCTATTCTCTATATTTCCCCGCTTTGTTTTTGAAAATCTGTGGAGTCATTGAGAAAATATGAAGGATTGAAATTTGAAAAGTTTATTTAAGCATTTATCAGAGTAAATGATAATTAAGGATAAATTCGACCAATTTGCTGTTTTTTCATATTTTTTCTAGATGTTTACGCATTTTTTCACTTGCCACAACGTTGAACGATCAGGTGAGGTAGTTGCTAGATAGCTGTTCTGTACGTTGAAGTTCTTCTCAATATCGTTAAACTGACCTACAATAGAATTTCCAAAAATACCAGCCCACACGTTCAATTTCTGAGGGTTTTTTCTGAGGGAAAAACCCTGGGGTTGTCCTCAGCCCAGTACCGACAGTTGTGCCGATTAACTACACCGTTCAAAAATAAAGTACACTCATCCTAAAAACACACATTAAATAGGAAATTATTATCATTCGCCACTCGTTCACTCATAGCTTCACAAAATTGCAAGCAACGATCAAAATCGCCTTCGTTGAGTTCTTGTACCAACTGAATTTTGTATGGGTGGAACTTGTGTTTTTTTAATATCCTTTGGAAACTTGTACGATTCCCGCCGCGCGCCGGTCTCATTGGCTAATTTTCTTGTACTCAGAATACTTTCCGTGGCAACTTGGCCCAATACGAATACCTCCATAGCTTCATTTACTACAGGATTTTCCCTCTGCCTCTTTTTATTCATAACGGAACCAGCTTCGCGAAATTTTCCTACTAACTGGCGAACAATTTTGCCATAAAGGTGTTTGTCAGGATGGCGTTCATTAAATATCTGCGCAACCCGATTGCAAACATCTAGAAATAATAAGAAAAAACAGCAAATTGGTCGAAGGAATTTATCCTTATCATTTACTCTGATAAATGTTTAAAAAACTTTTCAAATTTCAATCCTTCATATTTTCCCAACGACTCGACAGATCTTCAAAAACGAAGCAGGAAACTATAGAGAATAGAAAGTCCTTTTCATTGCGGTACCACATGACCCCCCTTCCCATTTGAAAAAAATCGGGGGATGACACCCCCGCTTAGAGGGCTGAAGATTTTTCAATAATTTTTGGGGCAAAAGTTGTCCCTCTTACAAACAAAATTGACGTGTTTTTGAATTTTCTGAAAAAAAAAATTACCCTGGCCGTTATGCCTTGCGGAACGTTTTCAATGGGCCATCCTGTATATTCAACAATAATTTTAAAGGGTGTATCTTAACCTTTCCAATAACTTTTGTATTTAACATTTATTTGTAAACATCCAAACAAATGAGATAATGGACTTTATCGTTGACTCACCCTGTACAGTACAGAAATTTGTACATGGTGGAAAATTTAATATATTACGCAACTAGTGCAACTACAATATTTTTTCGCTCTATAGGAGTGACTGACTTTCGAGTATTTCGAGTTATTTAAGAACTAAACTTTTTTAAATTCAACATAGCGCGGTTTTCTCATCTATAGTGGCGTTTATGCGTTTATGCAATTATACGATTTAGAAAACCTGCAAATCCTGTATACTCTGTATAGAAAAATTGTCTGTTTCAGTTAACTCCAGTTTTAATATGGAGAAAAGTATGTCTTAACTAAACGTTGCTTTCTTCGAATCTCGAAGAATCTCGGTGACCTTTGAAGGAGTCTAATAACGGCAGATCAATTCCAGAAAACCATTCGTCGCTAGACAAAATTCACCGGGATACCCTTGTATCTATTATTTTTTATTTTGGAAGACATTCAATACAATAATTGTATTTACCTACTTATCACCAAAAAATTAATTCCGAAATAAAGTTATTTTACTAATAAATTTGATATTTATTTCATTTAAATTGTTAGTACTGATCCTATTCGATTAAAATCGACTCAAGCTTTAAAATTTCTACCATTTTCAACATTGAGGTTTAATTATCCACAGTCTGGCGCGATATAAAATTAGAATGACCAACAAACCGAACTTAAGGGTCGAAACAATATCCCTTATATATTTTCTATAAGATCGAAGCAGTTAGAAATTCTACCTACGTGTGTGCTGTCCGTCCCTAAGGGCCTTTTAAACGTGGACCAATCATCTGCCCTATCGATAGCCGATGGTCCCTATCCGGACGGACCCTTTTTTCCGGTCCTTAATAAATTTAGAAAGACCCACTTAAATTTTATTATTTTATAGCGGTGAGTGTGTGTTCCCAATTCGGGAAAAAAGGGTGAGTTTTTCTGGGGTTTCTTCATTTTTTCCGATGTAGAAAATCCTTTTTTAAACCCAGATCATATATGTATAAAGATGAGTGTGTGGATAAAGATGTAATCGCCCAAATATGATGTCACCATGCAGACTGATTATTTTTAGACCCTAAATTATGTTATACAGGGTGGTCCGAACTGTGTTCCGGAAACTTCGGCAGCGTACTCGAATAAATGTATATCGTAAAATGCTTAATGTCGTAGATACAGGGTGTAGAAGTTTAATTTTTGTTTCGATTTTTTCCAAATAATTTCTGAAGTAACGTTAATATTTGTGTGAAAATTGGTGCCTGGGAGTTTTTTAACATAAGAAATTTGATTTCGATGTCAATATGACTCCTATTTGTAGAGGGCGCCACCTAGATACATATATTTTGGTTTTTACTGGGATGAAGAGTAATAACTTTTCGTCCGTACCTGTATAAGACTACTGAGTGAAAAAATATACATTTCCGTGACTTTCTACGTAAGAAATGTCTCTTGATAAAAATCGTTAAGAGCAACCGTTCTCAAGATATTTAGAATTGAAATAGTCAATACCTGCATGTCATTATTAACATAAAATATACACGTTGAATAGGTAATTATTTGACTGAAGTAACAAATTTGGGAAATTTTTATTTTTTAAAATCAATTTTTTCGAAGAAAAATTTATGATAAAACCGTTTCTGTTGAACTTTTGGCATAAACACATTTCATATTTATGATTTCAGTCTAATAACTATTTAGCCAACATGTTTAAGTTATGTCAATGATGGCAGATATTGATAAATTCGATTCCAAATATCTCGAGAACCATTACTAGTTGTGATTTTTACCAAGAGACCTTTTTCATGGAAAAAACGTTGTTAATGAATATAGGATGTTCACCAAGATGCCATCAAAAAAGTTATTATATTAATTAAGTTACCGGAATACAAAATGCTATATGATTAGTATTAAAATCGATGTCTCCAATCATCATATTGTCATAATCTTGTCGACCAGAGATAACGACGCTTGTTCCTTCCTTATTCTATTTTAAAAATTTTATCGTAAAACTACTCTTATCGATCGCTTTTTTATAGCAAAGGATGCAAGTCTGTTTACTGAGAAGAACTCTGTTCACTGTCACTTTTAGAAAATGAACCTACATCACAAAATTTTTCCAATTATCTAGTCTATTGATAGCCGATTGTTCTATTTTAGACCTTTTTCCATATCCTTAATAAATATGGAGGGACCTATACTGAAATTTCATTATTTTATAGCGGCAAGCGTGTTCCATATTCGAGAAAAGGGTCGGTTTTACTTGATTTTTTCGTGTTCGGGAACAAATCCGGGATCCGGAAGGATGCAGATCGTCTTTCGACAATAAGGGATCGGATAAAAGCAAGCTTTTCTTCCGGATATTGCCGGATAAATCAATTTTAAAAGAAACAAGTGTGAAGAAATATAACGAAATAAAATACACTTGTACGATTCACGCCGGTCGCGGTCTCATTGGCTAATTTTCTTGTACTCAGCGTACTACCCATGGCAACTTGTCCCAATACGAATATCTCCATAGCGTCATTTACTACAGGATTTTCCCTCTGCCTCTTTTTATTTTAACGGAACCAGTTTCGTGAAATTTTGCTACTAAATCGCGAACAATTTTGCCATAAAGGTGTTTGTCAGGATAGCGTTCATTGAATATCTGCGCAAACCGATGGGCACATTCATTATTTTTAAAATAAACTTCGACCAAATCCACTTTTTCTGCAAGCGAGTATACCATAATTGTTAAAAAGTTTAACGATATTGAGAAGAACTTCAACGCACAAGTCACAGAACAGCTATCTAGCAACTACCGCACCTGATCGTTCAACCTTGTGGCAAGTGAAAAAATATAGTTATAGTTATAGCTATACAGTGCTTTTATTTTAACTGTGAACATAGGTGTCAATCATTGTAACTTGTAAATCACTCCCCTGTTGTCAGTACATAACCAACCTTTTATCATCCATTGGTGAAATACTGACAGGTAATATTTTTTTGTCGAAAAATTAATAGACATTCCAAACACTTAGTAGTAACATTTAAAAGTAAACATTTAAAAAGTAATAATACATTAAATTTATTCCAAAACTAGTATTTGGTGTTTTTATATTACAAAAATTTTCATAACTGAAGAATATATGATTATTAATTTCACATATAATACTTTAAATGACTTTTCGCAAACAAGTAAAATTGTTTTTTTATTCTAGTTTTTATTTTACAGGAACTTTCATAACTGAAAAATCTATGATTCGCATTTTCTCATATATTGATTTAGATAGGTTTCCTCCAACAAATGAAATTTTTTTCCAAATTTCCATGTTGTAATTGGTGTTTTTATCTTACAAAAATGTTCATAACTGAAAATATATACATAACTGATTCACATTTTCTCATATATTACTTTAAATGCATTGCTTGTAGTTTATTCCATAACTAGTATTCGGTGTTTTTATCATACAAAAATGTTCATAACCAAAAAATACATTATTCACATTTTCTCATATATATTACTTTAAATAAGTTTTTTCCGCCATCAAGAACACTTTGAATAAATTCAAAATATTTTTTTTTCATCGAAATTTAGGATATTTTGAGCTAGAGCTATTTTTAACTAAACAAAAATATATTTTAAAACAAAAAATATTATTTGCTTTGTGAGTATTAGTTGCATACTATTCACTTAAATGCAATGCATTGAGTGTTCCGCTTTAAACATGAACATAGTTAGCAAAGTAGCATTGCACTGTGTTAAGCCCTATGTTCACAGTTAAAATAAAAGAACGATATATTTTTAACTAGCTCATAAAAAAATAGATTTTATACAAAAACATTTGATTTTCTATTAAATTATGTAATTTAATAGAAGTGTTTAGCAGACCACTCTGTAGCGATTAAAGGAAAATTATGCAATGTAGCGGTTAAAAGTTAAAATAAATGCTTTATTTTTACTTCGCGACTTCAAGCCGTGAATCTGGATCCAGCTTAAGAAATATTTTATAGAAAATTCAATAAAATAATGCATTTTGACAAAGCATTTGCTGGTTTCAGTAGCGAGAAACAACACAAATTACCTACGTAATATTTTTACCGATTCTCGGATATTACAAAGTAAAAGTAGATGATTTATTTCTTAACAGCAAGTGCCTGCGTTCGTTAGGTTCGTTATTAATAAAATAAGGGTATATGGGGAAAAGAGGGTAGGAGGGACGATTTTTAAATCTATTTTAATTTTAGGTAACCCGCCACGTTTTAATATCTCGGGCGGGGACAAGCTGCATTAATTAATCTAGACAGCAGGCTTTATTAGATATGATAAAACGTGATTAAATATAGAGCGATACTTTTTAGATAATATGATGTAACGCCGCCGTGCTAAAATCTATGATTAATTTTTTAATTAAACTAAAATTTCCAGGTTAGTTTTCGCGCCATGGTCTCTCCAACAAGAACATTTTTAACGGCAATAGATGTGTCTGTCATTTTATTTTTAAGTAGTTTGTTTTGATTTAAAAAGAGATAAGTTGGTACAATTAAAACGCACAAGGGGAAATTAATAGATTTAAAAGTTTGGTACTCTAATTGCCGTACCTATAGTCCGATTTTAATTCCAGACTTGAGTCGAACTTAGCCAAGCCATACTCAAGACTCGAAATTGCGTCTCTACGCATGCGCAGTTTGCCGCTTTCTTGATCAAGTCTCCTCTATAGTATACATATTAGAATAAATATATTAAAATATTAAAATATTAAAATATTAAAATATTAAAATATTAAAATATTAAAATATTAAAATATTAAAATATTAAAATATTAAAATATTAAAATATTAAAATATTAAAATATTAAAATATTAAAATATTAAAATATTAAAATATTAAAATATTAAAATATTAAAATATTAAAATATTAAAATATTAAAATATTAAAATAAAATATTAAAATATTAAAATATTAAAATATTAAAATATTAAAATATTAAAATATTAAAATATTAAAATATTAAAATATTAAAATATTAAAATATTAAAATATTAAAATATTAAAATATTAAAATATTAAAATATTAAAATATTAAAATATTAAAATATTAAAATATTAAAATAGTAAAATATTAAAATATTAAAATATTAAAATATTAAAATATTAAAATATTAAAAATATTAAAATATTAAAATATTAAAATATTAAAATAGTAAAATATTAAAATATTAAAATAGTAAAATATTAAAATATTAAAATATTAAAATATTAAAATATTAAAATATTAAAATATTAAAATATTAAAATATTAAAATATTAAAATATTAAAATATTAAAATATTAAAATATTAAAATATTAAAATATTAAAATATTAAAATATTAAAATATTAAAATATTAAAATATTAAAATATTAAAATATTAAAATATTAAAATATTAAAATATTAAAATATTAAATATTAAAATATTAAAATATTAAAATATTAAAATATTAAAATATTAAAATATTAAAATATTAAAATATTAAAATATTAAAATATTAAAATATTAAAATATTAAAATATTAAAATATTAAAATATTAAAATATTAAAATATTAAAATATTAAAATATTAAAATATTAAAATATTAAAATATTAAAATATTAAAATATTAAAATATTAAAATATTAAAATATTAAAATATTAAAATATTAAAATATTAAAATATTAAAATATTAAAATATTAAAATATTAAAATATTAAAATATTAAAATATTAAAATATTAAAATATTAAAATATTAAAATATTAAAATATTAAAATATTAAAATATTAAAATATTAAAATATTAAAATATTAAAATATTAAAATATTAAAATATTAAAATATTAAAATATTAAAATATTAAAATATTAAAATATTAAAATATTAAAATATTAAAATATTAAAATATTAAAATATTAAAATATTAAAATATTAAAATATTAAAATATTAAAATATTAAAATATTAAAATATTAAAATATTAAAATATTAAAATATTAAAATATTAAAATATTAAAATATTAAAATATTAAAATATTAAAATATTAAAATATATTAAAATATTAAAATATTAAAATATTAAAATATTAAAATATTAAAATATTAAAATATTAAAATATTAAAATATTAAAATATTAAAATATTAAAATATTAAAATATTAAAATATTAAAATATTAAAATATTAAAATATTAAAATATTAAAATATTAAAGAGGGTGTCTCGATGCCATGTGCCTTTTAAAATTTGTAGTGCCTGTTTTTTACGATATTTTTGCTGCAAACATATTGCACTTAAAATTTTCGTCAATTACCAAAAAAAAATCCACAAATAACTTAGTTTTCTTCTTTTAAACATTTTTGATTAGAACAGACCGAATAAATTTAAAAGAGAAATTAAAAATACATAAAATGTTCAAAATATTCGAATGTGCTTTTAGACAGTCTGTAAGTATAAGCTTTTAGACAGTCTGTAAGTATAATAACGAAAAATTTATTATAAAAAGAGTTGCCACCAACCTTACAGATAACTAGAAAAAAAACTTGTTTTTATCTTTTAAAAACATTTTCTTTATATGTAACTCAAAAGAAGCCGACGCCGACGGCTTTCCGTTCGCCTGCCCAATGCCGTGTTGATGACGCGCCGCCGCCGCCGGCTAGTACGAACGAGAATTGCAATGCTGTGATTTTCGTTCGCAGCCCTCCGTTGGCGTGCCCACTGCGATTGCAAATCGCAGCTGGTGTAATATCGATTGCCTAAAAATCCAAAATCGGCAGATAAATATTTCAATCGCATGTCGCAGTTTGCTATGGAAAGGAATCGCAGGTCGCGATTGCGACTTTACAATCGCTGCGATTAAATCACAGTTTGCGATTTTCTGCTCATCTCTAGAGGGTAGCAACTTTTAAAAAAATAAATACATTTGTTAAGATATTTTAAGAACTGTTATTCCGATTTGAATGAGATTTTGGGGTACTTGTGTTTTGCTAAGTGCTTTAACATTTAACTTAAAATTAAAAAATAATAATAATTTTTGGATAACTGTATAACTGGTAAACTGTGTAACTGGGGTACGATCTGTGCCATATGCAGCTAAAAAAGTCACTATAATAAACTTGATACTGTACCAACCTTCATTTCATGCATATTTTCATCGATAGATTTGTAGCTTCTGAATAACGGTCTAGGTAAAACATCTAGCTCATTTGCTTAGTAATTCTAAAATAATAAAAAAAAACATTCTAAAATTATAAACCCCGAATAATAGTAGGTAAACGGTTTTATATTAACTTTAATTTTTTTGTAGTTTATAAAAGCATCCATAAAAAATATATATATCCCCCAAATCCGTCAATTTAATAGTTGTTAGTAAGAAGGGTCACTTCAAATATACGCACATAGTGCACACACATTTTTTTTAAGAAAAAAGAAACTTTATTTTTATTATTTTTTCTTTTGTGCCTGGTAAACTATTCTGCAACGTGGCTTAAAGGTTGAATAATTACGACATCTTCTGTCAAAACCGTGTATTTTACATTTATCTCGATCAATCACATCGCAAAACACCGTATAAATAGCAGAAATAAAACAGGAGCAGCGGGATGTGTTTCGAAAAGCGCTGGATTAAGGCACTTCCACATTAACGGATAATATAGAGACGCTTCGCGGTATAAATAGGTCGTTAGTATCAAGGCGGCATTAAAGACGCGAGACGATCTTCTAAATAGCTGCGGCTTTATAAAAAAATACAGTAAACTGTGAGGTTTTCAAGGAGAAAATGAAAAACCTAATAAATAGCAAGTTAGTATATATTTACACAGGGTGATTCACGGCCATGGTATCTTCTTCTTTTACTTATTTGAGATCTTTCGATCTGTTAATATTAAGGTTGCCTCTGTAGGAGTTCTTGGGAAGTGGACTGCCAACTGTCCGTCCATCTTTTTGGAGGTCTTCCCGGCTGTCTCTTACCCTGGTGGGTTTCCCTTCAAGGGGTATGCGTGGTAGCCAGTTGTCTTCCATGCGTTTGTCTTTTTCTTTGCCTAACCCATCTCACTACATCCTGTATTCGACATTGTTGTTTGATATTTGTGTTTCTAATTCTGTCTCTTCTTGTCTTCCCCATTATGGTTCTTAAGTTCTTCATTTCAGCGACTCTTAACATGCTTTTGGTCTTGTTTGTTTCGTCTCGCATTTCTATGCCATATGTCATTATTGGTCTGATGCAGGTCTTATAAATATTAATTTTGCTGTCTGTTCGCATAAAGGGGTTTGTCCACACTATTTGTCTCAGACATCCTGGCATGGCCGTTTCTCTGTTTATCTGGCTTCTTAGATCTTTCTCTGGATCATGATAGTGCGACATATATATTCCTAGGCATCTGAACTGCGATATCTGCTCAATAATATTGTTTTCTACTACCAGTTTGCATCTGGCCGGCTCTTTAGAGAAAGTTAAGCATTTAGTTTTTTTTCTGTGGAGATAATCATATTTAATTCACGGCTTACCCGATAGAATTTATGAAGCTGTCTCTGCATATCGTCCTCTGTCTCCGCGATAATGGCTGCATCATCAGCGTAACACACCATGCTAACTCCTTTATGTCCCATTCGATAACCGATATTCATCGAGGTCACCTTTTCTATGATGATGTCCATTAAAACATTGAATAAGAATAATGGACTAAGGATGTCTCCTTGTCTAATGCCTCCTGGTGTTGGTATGTCTCGTGTTAGATTATTACCTGCTTTCACCTGAGTTGTGTTATCGATATTTAGCTTTCTGGTGATTTTCACAATATTCTTAGGCCATGGCATGTTAGTTGTTATAATGGAAAACCGGTCATATGATTTTTTGGAAAATTTGGATTCTTGCATAAAGGCACCTGCTTCATCTGTCTAAATTATTTTCAACATTACAGTGGCCGCTTCATACTAAAAGTGGTGACATCTTGGTTATTTTATATGGAACACCCGGCATATTATTACATTTTTGAGAACTACTTTGATATCTCATAATTTTTAAATTATGCTAACTATCTTTGATAGTTTTCGAGATAAAAAATAAAAAATGTGTAAAATTGACAAAAACATGATCTTGAATAAGCATTGGTTAAATCATAAATTCGGCATATTGAAAGCTGAAACTTGGTTTATATATTAAGTCGGCATATCTAATCTATCTATTGGATATCAAACAGGAAGGTCCGAAAAATAATTATTTCCGTTTGTTTGTTAACTAAAATTTCTTAAATCTTTGTTATTTTAAATTCAACCCTGTGAATATTATTTAAAAAGTCAAAACCTTAATAAAATTGCTTTTCAACGTTATATCATGTTCCTATACCTAAACCTTCAAAGTCATTTAAAAGATAATAATATAACTCTATTATAATTGTTTCGTTTAAAGAAAATCGTTGCCATGACAAATATTCAAACTTTATAAGTATCAATTAGAATTTACGTGCTAAATTTTTAAAATTGTAATGGTAACGAAATTCTTGAAATTAGACTAGAATAATAGAATTATTAATTTTTAAATAGCTCTACTTAAGAAACCGGAAGGCTTAGGTATAGGAACATGATATATCATTGGAAAGGAATTTTATTAATCTTTTGAATAATATTCATAGGGTTCAATTTAAAATAACAAAGATATGAGTATTACGGATATAAGAAACGGAAATAAACAATATTTTTGCTCTCTCTGTGTAATATCTAATAGGTTTATGTAGACAGACCGAATATATCGACTTTCGTGAACATCACCCAAATTTCAACTTTAAAAATGTTTAATTCATGATTTTACCAATGCTTATTCACGATCATGTTTGTGTAATTTTTACATATATTTTCTTTTTTATCTCAAAAACTTTCTAGATTATTAAACTTATTAGATTACAGTTGAGGGTTGGAACCTTTGGTATTACACAGCAAAATAAAAACACTAAATCACCATAATACACCAAAAGACTTTTACTTTTACACTGGACGCGCGTTTCGCTAACCATGTTAGCATCATCAGCAGATAATTATAAACTAAAGTACAATCTACAAGTTGAGCGTTTATATACTCGCCCAGTGGGCACCGAGTGGGCGTGGCAAAATCTAGCCAACCGAGTCAAAACCCACTGAGCGTAACAGTTAGATTTCCGCCACTAGAGTAGTAGGAACAAAGAACTTGAAGGAATTGGACCGTTGTCTCTGTTCATACTATCTTTACATTTATTAATTCTGATGCTTTCATATGCATCTAATTGCCTGTAATTTGAGACTTGTTTAATTAATTTTAAATTATTAAGATCTATACAATGCTCTTTATCAAAAATATGTTCGGCAACGCAAGATTTATCCGGTCTACCGTATCTTATCTGAGCTAAATGTTCTTTAAATCTAGTTAATATTGATCTTCTAGTTTGCCCAACATATTTTTGATTACAATCTTTACAAGAAATATCATAAATACCCGACCTTTCCAGTGGAGGTGTTTTGGATAAAATAAAATAAATTACAACAATTATTAGGTAATCCAAAGGATTTTGGATTACCTAATAATTGTTGTAATTTATTATTAGCACTATACACAAGTTTATAATTGACATTCTTAAAAATTCCTTTTAGACCACGGGATAACTCTCTATCAAACGATATCGAAAAATATTTAGAAAAAGAAAACTTGAAAAGTCGAATTTTCAGAAATCATTAACCTATACCTACGTTTTCTAATTAATTTATCAACTAGTGAAGGAGAATATCCATTACACTCAGCTACATTCCTAATGTAATCTCTTTCTATTTCATATCTTTCGTTGGAAAGTGGGAAACTAAGTAATCTATGAACTAAGAAATTTAAACTAGCCATTTTATGTTCAACACTATGATGTGATTCATTAGGAATATATCTGCGCGTAGTCGTATTTTTTCTATAGATATCAGATTCCAAGCAATTATTAGCATTTCTAATAACTAATACATCTAGTGGAAATCTTCTAATCATGAAGTGAAAGCTAAGAATCAGTTTGAGTATTTTCCAAGAGTTTGGTTTAGGTATGTGGATGATATTTTTGCTGTTTTTGACACACATTCAGACACCATAGATAATTATATTTCTAAGTTAAATAATCGTTTTCCTTCCATTAAATTTACGCATGCAATTGAGAACAACGACAGATTACCATTTCTAGACCACAACATTCACAACCACAACAAGTAGTGGTGGGGTTTTTGCCGTTAAGACTTGTGACTTATGGGGTTCTTGCGGAATTACGGTATTTTTGATCGTATGCCACGGGCTGACTTATAGCACTTTTCCCGAATTCGTTTGATAGGAACATTATGACTAACAAATTACTGTCGGATAGCGCCATTAACTAATTTTACCCATTTTTTGACTAACGGGGTTTTTGCCAGAAACCCCTCAACTGTAAACATAACTTCTCACAAGCAGTGTCCGTTTAGGTTTAACGCCCAGAAGTGTTTACAAAAAATAACTATTTTATTTTGTAGATTTTCTTGCAGTGCAGTGGCGAAATACCCATAAAGGATTTTTTTGGAGAGATGAATCCGCCACTTTTTATAGTATAAACAAATTAAAGTATAGACATTTTTTATCATAGATTTGCATTCCTAAACCAACTTGATGCCTTTTTTTTCGACTATACAATACTAAATATTTATACGTCAAATAAACTAGTTCGTTTGCAATATCATGTTGAATAGAAACAAAATCCTTTTTGTCTAGTTTGTCATGCGTGTATTTAACCTGGAGCAAGATGCAGAACAATAGGAAACTTTTATATTTTTAAATTAAAAAAACGCAAAATATAAATGCGGAAAGAGAGGGTATCTGAGAATTCGTTATTTCCAACAATGCCACTCGTCGAAATTATGCTTTTTGTCGAAAACGAGAACATAAAAGCTCACCCTAATAAGTAGGTATGTTAAAAACAACCCTTAGGGAAATTATAAATAGCTTTCAAATTATTAGGTTCTTGTCTAACGATTCTGTTTTGTTCTGCGATTATTCCGTCGTCGGGTTTAATCTCCACCCCTCCAACTTCCGACAATATCACCCCTCCCCCGCCTCCTATATTCATCACAATTCAATGTCATCGCCTTTCATTGAGATTGAACCAAGCGATGGCACATTCCATCCATAGCGTATATGGCAGGCCCCTATGATTTTCATTAGCAGTGTTTGTGTGCATCAAACGCACCCCTACCCCACCTTCCGGGGGTGCCCAAATATCACCGCATATTTTCCAGGCCACAAATCATATACGGGGTGAGCCAACGATAATGTAAAGTTCATTATGCCGTTTGTTTTGAAAGTTACGGAACAAGGTGTAACGTTTTTTTTATGGTTACACCCTTTTCAGGCAACTTTTTCTTTGGTGAGAGAGCAGTCATAAGCTATTGGTATTTAGAAAAATAATATTACATAGTGTGCCTATATTGTCACAAGTAAAGTCCGGTATCATTCGAAATTTTTATTTATTTATTTCCAAGCATTATTTAGCATTATTAGAAAAAAAATCGAAAAAAAATCTCTGCTGAGAAACATTGCGAAACAGTTTTGTTACATTTTTGATACATATATGTTTCGTAACATAAATCGCTTTTGGATTCGAAACAGATACAGAAACTATAACAATAAAGATTTTAGTGTCACAAATTTTTCGAAACTTTTAAGAAACAGATGTGGCTCACATTTACAGATTTCGTACCCCTTTTGTGCATGAAAATTTGGCTTTTGTTCTACAGTTTTTGCATTTAAGCATTATTCAAGTTTTTACAATAATTAAAAAAGCAGAAAGAAGGACATATGGTGAGTAAAAAAACAGATATTTTTCTTATGCGATTTTATAACTATTTATTTATTATTCGCATTACAGAGATTATTTGTTTTAGAAGTAAATGTAATAACAGCAACTACCCATACCCAATAGGAGACCGAAGAAAAATGTTACCAGCAAAGGTTTTTTCTCTTTTTCCACCATGGAATACATGTTTTTATGTTTTAATTATGTTATAATAAGTAAATAAAAATATTTTTACAAGAAGTTTTGATTGGCGTTGTTGACAGGTGACTAGTTCGAACAGATAGCGCTAAATCGAAACATTTTGGAAACAAGGTTTCCATTTATTGTCGATTCAATGTCGAAACACGAGTTTCTCTCTTTTTAGACACAAATATAATGTAGATGATTTGTGTCCGACTCAATTAATTACTACTTCTCAACTGCCATTACAAAATGCTTTTAAACTTCATCATAGATTTTACAAGAATAAAAGTGTAATATTGAAACAAACACTTTTAAAGTAAAAGGGTAAGCTTCATGACTAATAGTCTCATTTTTAACACTTTTTAAATATCATCTCGTTAACAATTATGAATATCATATGATTTTTCTCAGTGATTTGTGGCACAGATTTGAATTAATATATGCCCCATAACAGTTTTTAAATAAGAAACTTCTGCCTACAGATTTAATTTTCTTATTGGCAAAATACCCTTTCTTCCTATATAAATCTTGCCATTTTTTCAGTTCAATGTTCCTTGTTTTTACAGTTGCAGGAATACTAAAAATGTTGCATATAGAACTCGATACTATGTTTGAAAAAGCCTTCATACCTGTAACTGTGCATAAATCTAATTAAATGAATTCTTCTCCTCTTGACACTCTGAACACTGCTGCTGCTAATGTTAGAAATATTAAGCACAAAACTACAACTACCTACAACAAACTTTACAATAAAAATGTTAAATTTTCGCTGTTCGATTAAAATACCCTATCTTATGTTTTCCTCCACATAATCTTCTTGTCAAGTAAGGACCAATCTGTTTGCCTGAGTGATACAATATTTGACATATTTCTGGTACACTTGAACTTGTGCTTTCATGGACACTATAAGAGTGCACTGTTTTACAGGCCACTGAACATTGCCAAGTATCTTCTTCCTCCACATGTAATAAAAACATCTCATCAAATGGCCACATCACACTTGGTTTTTGACCATTCCCAATTACAATCACGATTTTTAGAAATCGCCTTTAGGAAAACTAAAAATAAACAGTTTTGGATCATTTGTAAACACGATTATGTTGTATAAACTTACACATGAAAATTAATCATTTTTCCCGGCGTATTAGCTTTCTTAGAATGACTATGACAATATACAACAAGCCTTTTTGAATTAGTGCTTAGAATAATTGAGATAATAATAAATTTTAACTAGATAACAACAGAAAAAAAACACAAAAAAAAAACAAACAGATGTCAATTAAAGAGGGGAAGTGACAGCGGGACCTGGAAGATGTCTGCCATCTTGCCGTCGACAAAAATTTGTATGCGCACTCGTCGAAGCTCATTTTCCCACTTCATTATCTCTGGGTACTCCGAACATTTTCATAATTGCCCAATGTGCATCTCTGTTCACAGAGTCGAAGGCTTTTGTTAGATCGATGAATGCAACATAAAGTTTAGACTGCTGCTCTTTTACTTTTTCCTGTAGTTGGTGGATGGAAAATATGGAATCGACGGTGCCACGGTTGGTGCGAAAACCCGTTTGCGATTCTGGAAGGATTTTTTCTATATGTGGGTGCAGGCAAATTGACATAATTTTTGCAAGAATTTTTCCTACGATAGCCAATAGTGAAATTCCTCGGTAGTTTCCGCAGTTTGATGCACTTCCTTTGTTCTTAAATATATTCACTATATTCGCGTTGCAAAAGTCTTGAGGTACCTCTCCGCTTTCCCATATGACATCGAAGAGAGCCTTAAGATGACTAATAAGTTCTTTACTTGCACACTTATAGATTTCCTCCGGGATCGCGTCAAAATGATAAAAATATCAATACTACTAAAATTTTAAAACATTCTCTATCTCTTTATTTCGCAAAATATATAGAAACCGTATTTTTCTCTCCTTTACTATACAAATCCTAACCATAAATTTAATTTGCATTCCCTTTTCGCATTGCCGCTGCCAGCCGGCGGTTAAGTCCGGCTAACAGCCGCGTATTCCTAAATCTGATTGAAATGTGTCGTGTGCACTTTAGATTATTTCGTTTTTTATTTTTATTTATTTTTTCCTCGCCGCCTTTAAACCGCCTGGCGTGGTGGTAGGTGGATTAGCCGCCGCTGGACGTTTAAAACTCGATAACATCTCGGGAAAATATTAATACCGTACTTAAACTGCTGTTTAGTTAATAAATGGAGGTGTTAAATGAATAGTGTGCCCTAGTCCAGATTATTTTTAGAATAGCGGGTTATTTATGTTTTGATTTTGAGAAATTATTGTTATCGAAATAAGATGACATTTGGAGTTGCTCATGGTTATCATTATGCCAAGGACTCGAGACAACTTTTTAACAATAATTTCTTAGACAAAGATAAAGGGCGGAAGGTATACCGAAGTAGCAAGATATAAACTGCAGCACTATGGGTTCAGGGGAACATCTCTCGAATGGTATAAGTCGTATCTGAGCAACAGAAGTCAACTTGTGAGGGTGGATACCACGTTGTCTTCTAGCAAGCCAATAGAATGTGGAGTACAACAAGGCTCAGTACTAGGCCCTATCTTGTTTCTTCTTTTTATTAACGACATTGCTAACATAAACATCAGTGGCAAAATATGTCTTTTTGCGGACGACACTAGCTTTACTTGGAGCAGCAAGGGCGTCACGGCACTTCATAGGATTATATCAAATGACTTAATCACCTTGGTGCGATTCGAACCTCCTGAGTCTCAACATTTCTAAAACTAAAGCTTTGTCGTATAAAAACTCGCCGCACCCTTTTGTAATTAACAACACCACCTTTGACTTCGTAAAATCTGTAAAATTCTTAGGGCTTGTTGTAGACAATTCTCTGAAATGGGACATGCATATCGAAACTTTGTCGAAAAAATTGAGCTCTGCCTGTTTTGAATTAAGATCTGTTTCTAAGGAGCTTAACTTGTCAGTGGCTAGAACTGTTTATTGTGCACTTTTTGAGTCGCACCTCAGGTACGCCCTTCCATGCTGAGGTACGTGTTGTGTGACTCAATTTGACCGCATTTTCAAGCTCCAGAAGAGAGTTGTTCGATATTCTCTGGGACTAAACAGCAGAACTCATTGCAAGGACCCTTTTAAAAAAATAAAAATATTAACTCTTCCTTCCTTATTTATATTTGAATCCGTTTGCCTAATACGTAAGCATGTATCAGCTTCTCAGGAAAGGCTATTTCACACTTATCCACTCAGGAACGCGGATCTTTATCTACTCACCCCACGCTCAGAGTTAGTTAAAAGTTCAATATTATACAACTCGAAAAAAATGCACAATTACCTGCCATTTGAAATAAAATCCATAACACCATTTTCTTTATTTCGCAAAGCATTGAACTCTTATGTACTAGACAATGCTTTCTACGCCGTAAATGAATTATATTTTGATAATCGAATTTGATCTTGTAAACACTGGTCTAATGTTTGCTCTATTGCTATATTTACTAATGACATCGAAATAAATGTATTTAGGTCATTGATATTTACTATAAACTAACTAAATATTTTTGAATATTATTTTTATTTTTTTATTTTTATTCTTTGATATTCTTTGACATTGTAAACATTCATAAATGTTTATTTTAAGCAATAAGACTGACAATATTATTTTTATAATGTTTTGTATTATCTCTTGTTTGTTTGTTTGTGTACCTTGTTTATTTACTTTGTTTGTTTAGTTTATCTTTATCTACAAATTGAAAAATTTTTGACAATAAAGGCATTTATTTATTTATACCGGGTGTTCTTCAAAAGTGGCTCACTCTTTTGACTTTTCTATTTTTTCAGATAAAAAATTATAATTTTTTTAATTTTCTCTAAAACTGTATGGAATTTTGGAAAAGTATGCACAGGATTAACCATTTTAGAACAAGCTAAATCTTTTGCAACCAATACATTTTTTCAAAAAGTTAAGAGATAAACTGTATTATGTTAATACGTAAGTTGTTAATGAAAAAAAAATATATATTTAAAAAAAATAATTTTAATAAAGTAAAGTATGTTGTTAATGGAAATAATTATATTATACCTTAAAACAACTCTTTATTTTTAACACGTTGACTGCCCATCACAAGTTAACTCGATGTTGCTTATCTATTTAGATAATACCCCGTACTTTGTATTCGTTACTGTAGACAGGGTGGTCCAAACTGTATTCTGGAAACTCCACCAGCATATTCTGCAGATAAAAATAAGTAAAAAAGTTAGTAAAGATGTCCTAAAATGCTTAGTTTCGGAGATACAGGGTGTAGAAGTTTCATTTTTATTTCGATTTTTTTTCAAATAATTTCTGAAGTAACGTCAATATTTGGATGAAAATTCGTGTCTGGAAATTTTTTGACATGAGAAATTTGATTTTGATGTCAATATCACTTCTACTTCTAGATGGCGCCACCTACATATTTTTAACTGATGAAGAGTAATAAATTTTCGTCCGTGCCTCTATAAAACTACTGGGTGAAAAAATATACATTTACGACGTTTTTTACGCAAAAAAGGTGTCTTGGTTAAAATCGCTACGAGTAATGTTTCTCGAGATATTTGGAATATAAATTATCAATTCTTGTCATAATTGACATAAATTAAACATGTTTACTAAATAGTTATTAATAAATAATATTTTTTTGCCTTTAGTTGTGTATTTTTTCTAATTTCGAAAAATCGAAAGTAGAGAAAAAATTAAAAATATAAAAAGTAAAAAGAAAATTGTTTTGCTTGTCGTAAAGGGGGGAACCAAGCTCCACTCCCACAACCGGTTTCTGGGCCTACCCTTCATCAGGTGGGCTGTCCAGGGGCTGGTTCTCACCGATACGGCAAGCAAAACTTCTTCTATATCAACAGACGATGTCGTAAATTGTCGGTGAGATATTAGTGCATCTCCCGTCAATCAGTCTAAATAGTTATTATACTGAAATCATAAATGTGAAATGTTTTTTCTGTCAAATGTTTAACAGAAACTGTTTTATCGTCATTTTTTCGAAGAAAAATTTATGATTAACAATTTAAAAAAATAAAAAGTTACAGTAACTAAAATTCCATTCTAAATATCCTTAGAACGGTTGCTCGTAGAGATTTTTTCCAAGAGACATTTCTTACGTAAAAAGTCACGGAATATATATTTTTTCACCCAGTAGTTTTATACAGGCATGGACGAAAAGTTATTACACTTCATAACAGTTAAAAAATAGATAGAGTTATATTGACATCAAAATCAAATTTCTCATGTCAATAAACTCCCAGACACCAATTTTCATCAAAATATTGATGTTACTTCTGAAATTATTAGTTAAAAATCAAAATAAAGATTAAACTTTTGCATCTCAAAAACTAAGCATTTTAGGACATACTTTGATATGAAAATTTTTACTTATTTTTATCTGCAGAATATGCTGCTGAAGTTTCCGGAATACAGTTCGGACCACCCTGTATAGTATTCAATTTAGTGTCAATATCGATAAAATTGATGACGTGCATCGGAAAATGTATTGCGACTACAATACAGATCATACTGTGAATAGTTCTGACTGACAACGAAACTGACTGACTTCACAACTATTTTGAACTAAAAACCTAGTTCAAGGAACTATTCCTCTGGAAGAAACTAGAACTAAGAAACTAGTTCCTCCCACGGAACAAGAATTCCCACCTCTACTTTCGATATTTATCAAATTTCTCAAAAAATATTTAACTAAAAACATAATAACCTTATAATAGAACTATTAGACACATCAATGAACCTTCAAAGCCGCAGTAAAACGCCTCATTTCCCATAATATATTCCACGCCTGTAATAATCCGGCCCTGTCCATTGCGATCGTCTTAATCTGCCGCGGCCTACGTTATGCGTTTCCGGCCGGACTCGGCCGACCGGAAACGGAAGAAAAGCGTGGAAATTGCCTCCCCTATCGCCCGGCCAAAACGAGAACTATGAATTTTAAGCGCCGCTTAAACGGGCACTGGTTTACGACGTCGCCCGTTAGATAGCGCCTAAACACGACACCAATACGAACGTTCGAGGCTTAAAGGGCCGATTGTTGGCACTGGTGGAATCAAAACATTATCTAAGCTTAGAAGCTATATTATAGACTGATAGTGATTTTGTTAAACAGCCACTACACTATCCCCTATTTCATGAAACATTTGGCAAAACATTTTTGGAAATAGTACGATAAATATAAGTCTGTGTTATAAAAATTAGTTCCCATGCACGTTTCCTGGAATTGATCGAGACCCGCCGTGATTGGTTGTTAACCCAGATTAACAATAAAAAAACAAACAACATATTATTGCAACACAAAATTTATTTTCCTGTTTCACCGGAAATGACTATAACTTTTGATTTTTAAATGGTACCCTCAGTATTTTTTTACTTTATTCGATAGACAATGACACTCTGAATAGAATGACATATCATATGCCCACTTTTGACATTTTTGCTTTAAAAAAAATTGTATTTTAAATTTCAATCTAGAGTGCCACGACTGTGTTATAAACATTAATTTTTAATCTCAAAGAACCTTGGAAAAATAGAGTTGATCGTCTAATGTTTTTCGTGTCGTGTCCTGGCCGGTTAAAAGATGCCCAAATCGTATTTTTAATCATAACCCAATTTTTTCTAATGGTCGAGGGTAGATCGGGGAAGTTAGGAACTCATTGAAAGCAAGATCAATCCAAATTTATGTTATATACTAACATACCAAATCTCGTTTTTTATCTGAAAAAATAAAAAGTTATAGGGGTGAGCACCCTGTATATAAAACTTTAAAATACATCAAAATTTTTAAGGTGCCCGTTTTTTTGTGTCGGTGAGTGTATTTTTACAGAACTTTATGGATCTTTATTTTTTTTATATAATATAACAAAAAATGTATGATATAATATTTAAAAAAAAACTCGTGGTGATTTTTAGAGTAAATATAATATTTCTAAAGTTGACTGCCGTCAAAGTTCTCGTCACCCTCATGAAAATATCGTAAACCCTGCTTTTATTCAACTGTTATTTTCGTACTGCCATCTGATATAATTTGAAATTCCTAAACGTTCATTTTGATGGTGTTGTAACTCATTACTTTTTAATTATCTCGTGTTTGGATGCCATGTTGTTCTTCAACTACCGCAAATAAAAAAATAAGTATTTTTTTACAACAAAGATAGTTTCTTTCATAAAATTTTTATTTAGAATAATGTTGGAGGTTTAAAAACCGTAAAGCAATGTGGATTTTTATAATATACTCTGCTTTTTAGAGCTCTTTCAAGAAATGTGTAAGAGTAAAGCTCAAGAACTAGTAAAAACAGATCGTAAATCCTAGATGTTTGGCTGTAAAAATCGTTTAAAAAAGCTCTGTATTAACGAAGCCACATATAATATAAAGATTTCTAGAAAACGCCTCAAACGTTCATAAAGAAAATTAATAATTTTTCTAACCTAGTATTTCTAAATATATAATAAAAAATAAAATAATCCGAAATAAATATTCAGTCCAATTAGCACCTGTGTATACCGAGTGCGTCTCAAAAGTGGCTCATCCCTATAACTTTTTTAATTTTTCAAATAAAAAAACGAGACTTGGTATGTTAGTTATATGACATAAATTAGGATTGATAGATGTATTCAATTCTTTTCGGTTACTCCCTGTTTCACCGGAAATAACTACTACTTCGATAGAAAATGACACTCTCAATAGAATGACATATCATATGTCAACTTTTGACATTCCCGCTTAAAAACAAAGATATATTTTAAATTTCGTGGCTGTATTAAAAACACTAATTTTTAAACAAGGAGTCTTGGAAAAATAGATTTGATAGTCTAATGTTTTTCATCTCTTGTCCTGGCCTGTTAAAAGATGCCCAAATATTTTTAATTATATCTCAGTTTTTTTCAAATGGAACGAGGGTGGCTCATTAGCATATCTGGAAAAAGCATTTTTTACGAATTTGGATAATAATTTTTGTCGTTATGAACTGCATGTTACAATTTCAAATAAACCATATGCGAAAATGTCAAAGATTGACGTGTTGACATAAAATATGAAATACCAAGGATGCAATTTAAAAATCAAAAGTTGTAGTTATTTCCGGTGAATCAGGAAGTGACCGAAAACAATTGAATACGTCAATCCATCCTAATTTATATCATATACTAAAATACCAAATCTTGTTTTTTTATCCGCAAAAGTAAAAAATGTTATCGGGGTGAGCCACTTTTGAGACGCACCTGGTATAGAAAACCGACCCAAGTAATTGGAATTTTAATAATAAAGTATTAATTTTAATACCCATCGAAAAAAAACAATGTCAGAGTTGGCTTTAAAAGGTCGCTGTCATATTATAAGTAAAGCTATATAGGGTGTCCCAGAAATAAGTGCAATTATTTTAACTGGTAGTATATTACAGTTTGACCCCAGAGGCATGTCTCTGGGGTTCATGAAGTTTTTTTACGAAAAAAAAATTTGAAAATGTTATATTTTTCTTGACATTTTCGAGAAATATTGAAAACCTTTTAGTTAGTAAATAGTTATTTAACTAAATAATAAATTTGCAAAAATTTTATTTTTTTAAATTAATCATAAATTTTTCTTCGAAAAAATGATGATAAAACAGTTTCGGTTGAACTTTTGGCACAAAAACATTTCAAATTTATGATTTCAGTCTAACAACTATTTAGTCAACATGTTTAATTTACGTCAATGGTGACAGGTACTGATATTTTCGACTCCAAATATCTCGAGAACCATTGCTCAAAGCGATTTTTACTAAAAGACTTTTTACGTAAAAAAAGTCCTAAATGTATTTTTTACTCAGTAGTTTTATACATATACGGACGAAAAGTTATTACTCTTCAAACCAGTTAATAATATGTATTTGGCGCCCTCTGTAAGTAGGAGTCATATTAACATCAAAATCAAATTTATCGTATCACAAAACTCCCAGTCACCAATTTTCATCCAAATATTGACGTTACTTCAGAAATTATTAGCAAAAAATCAAAATAAAAATGAAACTTCTACACCCTGTATCTTCGAAACTAAGCATTTTAGGACATACATTTATACGAACTTTTTTACTTATTTTTATCTGCAGAATGTGATGCCGAAGTTTCCGGAAAAGAGTTCGGGCCACCCTGTATATTAGAATAAAACAATGATAAATAATTAATCTTCTCGATACATCGTGTAATTTTTCAAAACTTAAGAAGATATATATTATTTACACACAAAAATGTTACAAACTTAAATTTTAATTCAAAATAATGCAAAATATCCACATTTTTATCAATTTAGGAGATAGTGAATAACGTAAACATAGCATTAAATAAATAAAAAGTAATCTGCACACTCCTGTCCGCGCCACACGTCTGTCACGTAGCGTCAAGCCGAAGGTAATCCTGCTGAGCTTTGATAAATTAAACGTTAAAATTCTATCCGGTTTTATCTCTGCTCGCCCTCCCGAAGGGGGTTGTTACCCCCACCTACGACGAAAAATTAATTTTTGAAGGAAAAACGACAGGGAAATAATTAAACGCGTCCGTTGGGGAAAAGTTTGCTGTTAAAAGCTGCCTTAAAAATACTTGATTGTGAGAGAGTATAGATCGAGGTAAAAAGTTATATAGCCTAGAATTTTTATCACATTTTTACCACTACAAAATTGCAAGGTTAGTCTTACAAAATATCTATACCTATGTGGCGGATTCATCTCTACAAAAAATCCTGTATGAGTATTTCGCCACTGCAAGAAAATCTACAAAATAAAATAGTTATTTTTTTAAACACTTCTGCGTCAATCCCAAACGGAAACTACTGTCAGAAGTTTGGTTTACAGATATACAAATTTGCCTAATGAACAAAAAAAAATGCTTAACGTTTCGGAAAGTTTAACTTCTTCCGTTGCCTAATGAACAAAAAAAAATACAAAGAATAATGAAAAAACTATCTAAAATATTTAAATTCAACTATTCGAGAACACTTTAGTTTTTTAAAACAAATACGTCTACAAAAACTGTTGACGTTCTGTTAAAATGACATTATATCAAGTTAAACTTCAAAATTAACAAATACTACCTGATAACAATTACTTATTAAGGTAAAACAAAAAAGCCCCAAAATTTCTGTATGATTATTTTCAATTTTACGTATGTTATGTTCTTTAAAATCAAAGAAGCGATTAGAATTTTAGAATTTAGAATGAGTGGGAGGGGGGTTAATCACTTCGGCCTTACAGATCCATTGTGTCCCCCTTTCTTGAATCATAACTCATCATACAGTCCCAGGGCTTTGACAAAAGCCAGTATCTGGGACGGTTTTATAGAGGGTAGTTCTCCATCTCCAATATCAGTCGTACCAAAGTTCATGGCACGAATGGTTGTCGTCTCGGCGCACTCAGTGATGAGGTGTACTGGTGTTTCACCATCTTCCCCCACAGAATCTGCATTCGCCGTTTCTTCTTAGTTTCAATCTACTGAGGTGTTCATTGAGGAGACAGTGTCCTGTTAAAAACCCCGTGACAATCCGAAGATTGTTCTTACTCAGACCCAGGAAGATCTGTGATTTTTCTTGATCATAAGCCCTCAGAAACTTGTGTCTTAGACCATTGCAAGATTTCCATTCCAGGTTGCGGATGGAATCTTCCAAGTTCTTGAGTTCCGCCTTGAGTTGGTTACCACTTGGAAAGCAGAACGGTTCTGGTCCAGTTAGTGGAGTGTTCGCTCCTTTCCTAGCTAGATTATTTGCTTTTTCATTGCCTTCTATCCCTTGGTGAGCAGGGACCCAGTGTAGGAGGACTTTGTTTTCTTTGCCTAATTTATTCAGCTTCTCTATGCATTCTTTGACCAATTTCGAATTGATTGATACTGAGTTGATCGCCTTTAACGCTGCTTGACTATCAGATAAGATGGCTATTTCTTGTTTCCGATAGTTCCTATCTAAGATAAGTTGTACGCATCTCTCGATAGCGGAGATTTCTGCCTGTAGGATACTAGGTAAGTGCCCATTGGTTCGAGTAATTAGCTCTCGGCCCAAAACACCTGATCCCTGTTCCCGTATTGGTTTTGGAAGCATCAGTATACCAAGTTATGGTATGGTCTTTTAACTGCTGGGCAAGCGTTTCGCTCTTCCAATCCTTTTTATTGCTCAATACTACATTGAAATGTTTCTCAAAGTTGTACGTTCTTGGCATATCGTCCACTGGGAGTTGCAGGAGTGGTATTTCCTTTATGAGGGTGTTCCAAGCCCCTGATCTGACAATTCTCCCAGTACTAATTCCGTAAGTGACCATTCTAATCATTGTCGCATTGGCATATCTACCAATGACAATGTGCAGTGGTGTTAGATCTAGAATGACCTCCATTGCTGCTGTTGGACAGGTTCTCATGGCTCCTATGATGCAAACGCATGCTAGTCTCTGGACTTTGCATAGGTTTAGCCTTGCCGTCCGTTGCTCTAGTTTTGTGTACCAGGCAGCTGTTCCATAAGTAATCATGGGTCTTACTATCATGGTATACATCCAGCGCAAAATGTTAGGGGAGCAGCCCCATCTATTTCCGGCCAGTCTTCTGCATATCATGAGAGCCTTTATGGCTTTGCTGGTAGTGTTCTTAATATGCCTGTTCCACAGGAGTTTACTGTCCAGGGTTATTCCCAGGTACTTCCTGTGTTGGCAGTATTTCCTTTCCATCTAGTTGGATTCTTTTCAAGTTTTTCAGACTTCGCCTTCTGGTGAATGGCACTATCGCGGTTTTGTCTGAGTTGATACTCAGCCCGACAGTCCTACACCATCTCTCAGTGATACGGAGTCCTCTTTGGATAATATCACACAAGGTGCCTTCAAGAAGCGATTGCCATACATTACTAAAATTTACAGATGCATGAGCAATACATTTATTTTTATTACATTGTATTAAAAATGCCTCTTTTATTTTTCTTTTATAGGCTATCGCTTCTTTCAGTATAATTTTGGCCTTATTAAAATTTATTCTGTGCCCTGTGTCCCATGAATGCTGACAAATCTTAGATTTGTGAAAATCTCCCTTTCTTAAATAATCTTTATGTTCTTTATTTCGAACATTTAAGGGTCTAGATGTTTCATCAATGTAAAATTTATCGCATTCACATGGTATTTGTTATATACTAGTTTAGTATGTGATAAAATGGATCTAAGTGTATTTTGTGTTTTGAAAGATGTTCGTATGTTATATTGTTTTTCTATCGTTCTTATTTTTTCCGAAACTCCTCGTATGTATGGAAAGTTTAAGCATTTTTTTTGTTCGTTAGGCAAATTTGTATATCTGTAAATCTAACTTCTGACTAGTTTTCGTTTGGGATTAACGCAGAAGTGTTTAAAAAAATAACTATTTTATTTTGGCGAAACACTCATATAGGATTTTTTGGAAAGGTTAGTCTTTCTAGACCATCACTATGAAATTCAATCAGAAATGTCCAAATTAGGCTGTAATCCATTGAAAAAATGAACAATAAAAAATGAAACAATTAATTTCAACAAAAAATTACACTATAAAATTGGTTAATTGCATCTCATTCGCTTTTTTGTAGTCAAATATAAATATTTATTCTGTTCGTATAATCAATATTAGTCATTGTTTCCATGTACAATTTCGAACAGTTTATTGTTTTATTTTTGTACCAGAAATTCCGGTTTTATTATTGTTCTCTCTGTATGTTTTTTTTCCGCTCCATTTTTCCTGTAAATCTGTAACAAAATGATTGAAGGTATTTAATTGAATAAAAAGTAATATAGATTTATTGGGTTTTGAAAACTAGGGCTTGGAATAAAAAATATGGAATTTATTTGTTTATTTCGATAACTCAATGATTTATAGCAATACACAAGCAATAATTGTATTATTTTTCAGAGAAATTAGTAAAGCTTAAAAAGAAAAAAATATTAAAATGTGCAATACTGGCCCAGCTATGCTGAAATACCGATTCCGATAGACCACCAAAGTTAAGCGACGATAGACGATGCAAATGGATGGACGGGTGACCATCTGAACACTCTGTCCTGCTATTTCGCACTGTTCATTTACCCCAGTTTGAGGCCGGATGAGATGGGATATCTTGTGATTAAGAGTGGATTTAGACATTGGCAATGTCGGAAGGCCATTGACAGTGGTATGGTCGCGGACGGCGGTTCGGATTTCACAGAAAAAAAGTAGAGCTCGTCTAGATTAGCTGTAGCATCAAAAAGGAGACGTTAACTGAAAATATTTAATTTCTACCTTAATCAATAATTTATTATCCATAACAAATGTATAAAACTTAATGAAAACAATTTATTAGATATGTTCAAATTAGACTGTTATCCACTGAAAAAATAAACAATAAAAAATTAAACAATTAATTTCAAGAAAAACTAACACTAAAAAATCGGTTAATTGAATCTCATTCGCTTTTCTTGTAGTCGAATATAAATATTTATTCTGTTCGTATAATTAATATTGGTCATTGTTTGCATCTACATTTTCGAACAGTTTATTGTTTCATTTTTTATACCGAAAATACCGGTTTTATTATTGTTATGCCTGTATGCTTTTTTCCGCTCCATTTTTTCTGTAAATCCATTACAAAATGATTGAAGGTACGTAATTGAGTAAAAGGTAATAAAGATTTATTGGGCTAACTAGGGCTTGGAATAAAAAACATGGAATTTATTTGTTTATTTTGATAACTGAATGTGATTTATAGCAATAAATAAACAGTAACTGTATTATATTTTAGAAAAATTAGTAAACCTTAAAGAGAAAAAAGTATTATTAAAATATGTGCACAATACTATAAATTATGATTCGCAACTCTTTGGTCAATGTATTGTTCCATGGCAAGAGTGCAAAATCTATTGACACACACTGTTACTGGATACCTCGTAAGTAAGAGTCGATTTAAACTTTCGCAAAGTCGGTAGGTCATTGACAGTGATATAGTCGCGGATCGCGGTTCGGATTTCACGGAAATAAAGTAGGTCCCGTGTTGATTAGCCTTAGCAGCACAAAGAAGACGTTAACTTAAAATATTTCATATTTATTTTAAACAATTTTTTTACATTAGCCATAACAAATAATGTACAAAGCTTAATTAAAATAATTTATTAAAAATGTCCAAATTAGATTGTTATCCATTCAAAAAATGAGCAATAAAAAATAAAACAATTATTTTTAACAAAAATTACACTAAAAAATTGGTTAATTGGATCTCATTCGCTTTTTTTGTAGTCGAGTATAAATATTTATTCTGTTCGTACAATCAATATTGGTCATTGTTTCTTTCTACAATTTCGAATAGTTTATTGTTTCATTTTGTACCAAAAATGCCAGTTTTATTATTGTTCTGTCTGTATGCTTTCTTCCGCTCCATTTTTTTGTAAATCGACAACAAAATGATTGAAGGTATTTAATTGAATAAAAAGTAATATAGGTTTATTGGGTTTTGAAAACTAGGGCTTGGAATAAAAAATATGGAATTTACTTGATTATTTCGATAACTCAATGATTTATAGCAATACACAAGCAATAACTTTATTATTTTTCAGAGAGATTAGTAAAGCTTAGAAAGAAAAAAATATTAAAATAAATGCACAATACTGGCCCAGCTATGCCGAAATACCGATTCCGATAGACCACCAAAGTTAAGCGACGATAGACGATGCAAATGGATGGACGGGTGACCATCTGAACACTCTGTCCTGCTATTTCGCACTGTTCATTTACCCCAGTTTGAGGCCGGATGAGATGGGATATCTTGTGATTAAGAGTCGATTTAGACATTGGCAATGTCGGAAGGCCATTGACAGTGATATGGTCGCGGACGGCGGTTCGGATTTCACAGAAAAAAGTAGAGCTCGTCTAGATTAGCTGTAGCATCAAAAAGGAGACGTTAACTGAAAATATTTAATTTCTACCTTAATCAATAATTTATTATCCATAACAAATGTATAAAACTTAATGAAAACAATTTATTAGATATGTTCAAATTAGACTGTTATCCACTGAAAAATAAACAAAAAAAATTAAACAATTAATTTCAAGAAAAACTAACACTAAAAAATCGGTTAATTGAATCTCATTCGCTTTTCTTGTAGTCGAATATAAATATTTATTCTGTTCGTATAATTAATATTGGTCATTGTTTGCATCTACATTTTCGAACAGTTTATTGTTTCATTTTTGTACCGAAAATACCGGTTTTATTATTGTTATGCCTGTATGTTTTTTTCCGCTCATTTTTTCTGTAAATCCATTACAAAATGATTGAAGGTACGTAATTGAGTAAAAGGTAATAAAGATTTATTGGGCTAACTAGGGCTTGGAATAAAAAACATGGAATTTATTTGTTTATTTTGATAACTGAATGTGATTTATAGCAATAAATAAACAGTAACTGTATTATATTTTAGAAAAATTAGTAAACCTTAAAGAGAAAAAAGTATTATTAAAATATGTGCACAATACTATAAATTATGATTCGCAACTCTTTGGTCAATGTATTGTTCCATGGCAAGAGTGCAAAATCTATTGACACACACTGTTACTGGATACCTCGTAAGTAAGAGTCGATTTAAACTTTCGCAAAGTCGGTAGGTCATTGACAGTGATATAGTCGCGGATCGCGGTTCGGATTTCACGGAAATAAAGTAGGTCCCGTGTTGATTAGCCTTAGCAGCACAAAGAAGACGTTAACTTAAAATATTTCATATTTATTTTAAACAATTTTTTTACATTAGCCATAACAAATAATGTACAAAACTTAATTAAAATAATTTATTAAAAATGTCCAAATTAGATTGTTATCCATTCAAAAAATGAACAATAAAAAATAAAACAATTATTTTTAACAAAAATTACACTAAAAAATTGGTTAATTGGATCTCGTTCGCTTTTTTTGTAGTCGAGTATAAATATTTATTCTGTTCGTATAATTAATATTGGTCATTGTTTGCATCTACATTTTCGAACAGTTTATTGTTTCATTTTTTGTACCGCAAATACCGGTTTTATTATTGTTATGCCTGTATGCTTTCTTCCGCTCCATTTTTTCTGTAAATCCATTACAAAATGATTGAAGGTACGTAATTGAGTAAAAGGTAATAAAGACTTATTGGGTTTTGAAAACTAGGGCTTGGAATAAAAAACATGGAATTTATTTGTTTATTTTGATAACTGAATGTGATTTATAGCAATAAATAAACAGTAACTGTAATATATTTTAGAAAAATTAGTAAACCTTAAAGAGAAAAAAGTATTATTAAAATATGTGCACAATACTATAAATTATGATTCGCAACTCTTTGGTCAATGGCCCAGCTATATCGAAACACCGGTTCGCGATAGATCATCAAAGGTAATCGACGTTAGACGATGCAAATAAATACTTTGTTGTGCTATTGTTCCATGGCAAGAGTGCAAAATCTATTGACACAAACTGTTAATGGATACCTCGTAAGTAAGAGTCGATTTAAACTTTCGCAAAGTCGGTAGGACATTGACAGTGATATAGTCGCGGATCGCGGTTCGGATTCCACGGAAATAAAGTAGGTCCCGTGTTGATTAGCCTTAGCAGCACAAAGAAGACGTTAACTTAAAATATTTAATATTTATTTTAAACAATTTTTTTACATTAGCCATAACAAATAATGTACAAAACTTAATTAAAATAATTTATTAAAAATGTCCAAATTAGATTGTTATCCATTCAAAAAATGAACAATAAAAAATAAAACAATTATTTTTAACAAAAATTACACTAAAAAATTGGTTAATTGAATCTCATTCGCTTTTTTTGTAGTCGAATATAAATATTTATTCTGTTCGTATAATTAATATTGGTCATTGTTTGCATCTACATTTTCGAACAGTTTATTGTTTCATTTTTTGTACCGAAAATACCGGTTTTATTATTGTTATGCCTGTATGCTTTTTTCCGCTCCATTTTTTCTGTAAATCCATTACAAAATGATTGAAGGTACGTAATTGAGTAAAAGGTAATAAAGATTTATTGGGCTAACTAGGGCTTGGAATAAAAAACATGGAATTTATTTGTTTATTTTGATAACTGAATGTGATTTATAGCAATAAATAAACAGTAACTGTAATATATTTTAGAAAAATTAGTAAACCTTAAAGAGAAAAAAGTATTATTAAAATATGTGCACAATACTATAAATTATGATTCGCAACTCTTTGGTCAATGGCCCAGCTATATCGAAACACCGGTTCGCGATAGATCATCAAAGGTAATCGACGTTAGACGATGCAAATAAATACTTTGTTGTGCTATTGTTCCATGGCAAGAGTGCAAAATCTATTGACACACACTGTTACTGGATACCTCGTAAGTAAGAGTCGATTTAAACTTTCGCAAAGTCGGTAGGTCATTGACAGTGATATAGTCGCGGATCGCGGTTCGGATTCCACGGAAATAAAGTAGGTCCCGTGTTGATTAGCCTTAGCAGCACAAAGAAGACGTTAACTTAAAATATTTCATATTTATTTTAAACAATTTTTTTACATTAGCCATAACAAATAATGTACAAAACTTAATTAAAATAATTTATTAAAAATGTCCAAATTAGATTGTTATCCATTCAAAATATGAACAATAAAAAATAAAACAATTATTTTTAACAAAAATTACACTAAAAAATTGGTTAATTGGATCTCATTCGCTTTTTTTGTAGTCGAGTATAAATATTTATTCTGTTCGTACAATCAATATTGGTCATTGTTTCTTTCTACAATTTCGAATAGTTTATTGTTTCATTTTTGTACCAAAAATGCCAGTTTTATTATTGTTCTGTCTGTATGCTTTCTTCCGCTCCATTTTTTTTGTAAATCGACAACAAAATGATTGAAGGTATTTAATTGAGTAAAATGTAATAAAGATTTATTGGGTTTTGAAAACTAGGACCTGGAATAAAAAAAACATGAAATTTATTTTTATGTATTGGTAACTCAATGAATGATGATAAAAAATTTAGTTTTTTATTTACCTTAAGACAAAAATGTAATTAAAATAAATGCATAATACTATAAACTAAGATACGCATTTATTGGGCAATGGCCCAGCTATATCGAAATACCGGTTCCCGATAGATCGCCGAAGTTAAGCGACGTTAGACAATGCGAGTGGATGGATGGGTGACCGTCTAGATACTCTATCGTGCTATTATTCCGTGGCCAGAGTGTAAAATCTATTGACACACATTGTTCATTTACTCCAGTTTGTGACCGAGTGAGATCGGATATCTCGTGATTAAGAGTCGATTTAGACATTCACAAAATCGGTAGGCCATTGACAGCGATATGGTCGCGGACCGCGGTTCGGATTCCACAGAAACAAAGTAGGCCTCGTCTTGATTAACTTTAGTACCAAAAAGGAGACGTTAACTGAAAATATTTAAATTCTATCTTAAACAATAATTTATTATCCATAACAGATATATAAAATTTAATCAAAATAATCTATTAGATATGTTCAAATTAGACTGTTATACATTCAAAAATGAACAATATGAAATGAAACAATTAGTTTCAACAAAAAAAAATTATACCAAGAAATTGGTTAATTATAAATAAATAAATAAATACCTTTATTGTCAAAAAATTTTTCAATTTGTAGACAAAGGTAAACTAACAAACAAAGTAAAAAAACAAGGTACACAAACAAACAAACAGAAGATAATACAAAACATTATACAAATAATATTGTCAGTCTTATTGTTAAAATAAACATTTATAAATGTTTTTAGAATAAGTGGGAGGGGGGTTAATCTCTGCGACCTTAGAGATCTATTGTGTCCCCCTTTCTTGAGTTATAACTCATCATACAGTCCCAGGACTTCCTACGGAGACCCGTGTCCCTCACAGTCGAGGAGCTACGACCCAGGCCGGGTAGACGAAACCGTAGCTTGTGTCGCCTGTTGGGTTTAGAGGTAGGAGGTAGGCTCCTGACCCTTGGAGGAGGTGGTAGCTTGTATGCCACTTGCGGAGGATGGTCTCACGCAAGTGTCAGCCACCTCTCCTGTAGTTCTCTTTGGGTTTGGCCCCTTGGAACTTTCATTGTTACTGTTCCCAGTGTCGCTAGGGGGTTTCCCCACAGCTTCATTGGTGATGTTTTTATTACTATTATTACCAGATCTCATAGTGTTCCTATGAGTCGCTAGGGACAGTCGGTCCACTTCTACAGAGCCCCGCATGTAGAAGTAAGAGGTAAAATACAATGGGGTGCCCCCCGGTGCCCCAAGGTTGAGGCTGTCCGTAGCCCCGCCCGGTATCGTTATATGTCTTGGTGCAATTCCCTGGCCACGACACTACAGTCAGGGACAAGACGGTGAGTGAGATGCTTCTTAGACCAAGCCAAGTGCTAGAGGGGATTCTCCCCAGCACCTGACCAGGAGCTTCCCCACCAACGACAATGTCTTGCATCTCTTAGGAGAAGTTTATAAATGTTTATAAGGTCAAAAAACAAAAAAAAATAATATTCAAAAATATTTAGCTAGTTTATAGTAAAATATCAATGACCTCTAATAAATTAATTTCGATGTCATTAGTAAATATAGCAATAGCAAACATTATACCAGTGTTTACAAGATCAACCTTGACTTTCAAAATACAATTCATTTACGGCGTAGAAAGTCTAGTAAATAAGAGTTCAATGCTTTGCGAAATGAAAAAAATGATGTTATGGATTTGATTTCAAATGGCAGGTAATTGTGCATTTTTTTCGAGTTGTATAATATTGAACTTTTAACTAACTCTGAGCGTGGGGTAGGTAGATAAAGATCTTGCTCCGCATTCCTGAGTGGATAAGTGTGAGATGGCCTTTCTTGAGAAGCTGATACATGTTTACGTATTAGGCCAACGGATTCAAATATAAATAAGGAAGGAAGAGTCAATATTTTTAATTTTTTAAAAAAGTCCCGGCAATGAGTTATGCTGTTTAGTCCCAGTGAATATCGAACAGCTCTCTTCTGGAGCCTGAAAATGCGGTCAAATTGAGTCGCACAACACGTACCCCAGAATGGAAGGGCATACCTGAGGTGCGACTCAAAAAGTGCATAATAAACAGTTCTAGCCACTGACAAGTTAAGCTCTTTAGAAACAGACCTTAATGCAAAACAGGCAGAGCTCAATTTTTTCGACAAAGCTTCGATATGTATGTCTCATTTCAGAGAATTGTCCACAACAAGCCCCAAGAACTTTACAGATTTGACGACGTCAATGGTGGTGTTGTTAAGTACAAAAGGCTGCAACGAGTTTTTATACGACAAAGCTTTAGTTTTAGAAATGTTGAGACTCAGGAGGTTCGAATCGCACCAAGATTTAATGGTGATTAAGTCATTTGATATAATCCTATGAAGTGCCGTGATGTCCTTGTTGCTCCAAGTGAAGCTAGTGTCGTCCGCAAAAAGACATATTTTGCCACTGATGTTTATGTTAGCAATGTCGTTGATAAAAAGAAGAAACAAAATAGGGCCTAGTACTGAGCCTTGTGGTACTCCACATTCTATTGGCTTGCTAGAAGACAACGTGGTATCCACCCTCACAAGTTGACTTCTGTAGCTCAGATACGACTTAAACCATTAGAGAGATCAGTTGAATCAATTGAATCTCATGCGCTTTTTTTTAGTCGGATATAAATATTTATTCTGTTCGTATAATCAATATTGGTCATTGTTTCTATCTGAAATTTCCAACAGTTTATTAGTTCATTTTTGTACCAAAAATTCCGGTTTTATTATTGTTCTGTCCGTATGCTTTTTTCCGCCCGATATTTTCTGTAAATCCATAACAAAATGATTGAAGGTATTTAATTAAGTAAAAATTAATAAAGATTTATTGGGTTTTGAAAACTAGGGATTGGAATAAAAACATAGAATTTATTTGTTTATTTTGATAACTCATTGATTTATAGCAATAAACAAGCAATAACTGTATTATTTTTCAGAGAAATTAGTAAACCTTAAATAGAAAAAAATATTATTGAAATAAATGCACAATACTATAAACTATGATACGTATTTATTTGAGCAATGACTAAGCTATGTCCAAATAGATGGACGGTTGACCGTCTGGACACTTTGTCGTGCTATTGTTCCATGGCAAGAGAGTAAAATCTATTGACACATACTGTTACTGGATACCTCGTAAGTAAGAGTCGATTTAGACATTCGAGAATTCGGTAGGCCATTGACAGTGATATGGTCGCGGACCGCGGTTCGAATTCCATGGAAATAAAGTAGGCCCCGTCTAGATACCCTTAGGAGCAAAAAGAAGACCTTGGCTTAAAATACTTTATATTTATTTTAAACAATTGTTCCAAACTATCCATAACAAATAGTTTACAAAACTTAATTAAACAAATTATTAAAAATGTTCAAATTAGAATGTAACCCATTGAAAAAATGAACAATAAAAAATAAAACAATTTCAACAAAAATTACACTAAAAATTAGTTAATTAAATCTCATTCGCTTTTTTTGTAGTTGAGTATAAATATTTATTCTGTTCGTACAATCAATATTGGTCATTGTTTCTATCTACAATTCTCAATAGTTTATTGTTTTATTTTAGTACCAAAAATTGCGGTTTTATTATTCTTTTTCTTGTTATCTCAATTTTACGTGAGAAATCTCCCCACAAGGGATGGTACATGTTTTTTTAAACACCCTGTATACCCTAGTTTTCCCTTGATCTATATACTGTAATTGTTAATTTCGAATTTTTGTAGTATTTTAAATAGAATACTTAATATTGTCGATAGTTAAAGTGAAGTATTCTATTAATAGCTCTTCCGATCAAAATTAATTTTTCTAATAGATTTACAAAGAAAACAACCCTTAAACACAACGAAAATATAAATATATATTCTAAAAATGTATAAAGTGATTAAATTTATATTTTCCTTCAACGGCTTCTGTCCATAACCGATCCTACAATAAAGCACATGTGTTTTTCTTGGTAAAATAAGGGGGAAGCATCTTGATGTATTTACATAATCGATCAATTTGCCTGTTTGGACGATAAAAATCGACAAAAGAGAGGCAAACATCCAACAACACCGTACAAAAGGTGGACTGTCCTCGGTACAATACGTCTAGCTAACCCAATTTGCTTTTCAATAAAAACTTGTATGGTTTTAAAGTTGTTGGTTAGCGTTCATACAAATATTTATACCTATATCAACGAATCTTGATTTGTGTTAGGATAAAATTGAATTTTATTTTTGAAGAAAAATACAAGATATACAGTGCGAGTCAGGATGCCCACTTTTACATATTTTCTTTTAATCAAAATATTTTAGGAAAGTTGGTTATTATTTACATCAACAAAAAACCCACCTTCTTAAGAGTACTTAAGGGACATAAAGAGCCATTTCTACCACTTTCCCGTTCAAAATATTCTAATAAAGTTGCGATGAGTTTTTTTACGTCTATTAAGCTATCTTGTACACTTCGCACTAAAAGAGGTTCCAAAAAGAACAATGTTCAACTGCAAGGTCTGTTATACTGTTTTTTTTTTCTTAGGTAAGACTTCGACAGACGATGACAGAAGAAAAGCAGATGAAGTAAATACCAATCTATTTATTTTAATAAAAAAAGTTTCTAATATTTTTTAAGTTAACTATGGATCGGTTTTTTACCCAGTTTTATTGGTTTATTTCAAAAATGACAGATCATATTTCAATTTTATTGGTTTGGCGAAACGATGAACGACAAACGGACGCCGATACGTATGAGCTCGCCTTAGATTTAGACTTAGTTCGAGACTTGTCAGAGTCTTGCCAAATTATAGGTTACAATTTTGTGTCAAGTTAAGTCAAATACCCTGCGTTTTGGAAGATGATGCATTTTGATTCGTGTTATTACGTGTGTTTTGTGTCTTTTGAAGTCAAATGGAGGAAAAATCGAGGGAAAATTAACTGTAGACACCGAGCACAATTATAGTTAATACCCGGTGCCCAGGCTGAAAGTCTTATACACCAATAAAGTTACTATCAATAAAGTTTGTATACCATCTCGTCATAGATAAGTGCATCTCGAATATGGTACAAGCATCGTACTATATTATATACTAAAAACTGGAGTAGCTGTAAAATATCGACATCACACGATAGGATTTTAGATTGGATTTTAGTACTGCAGAAAAATAATGTCAAAAGATACTGGGTTTAAAAAATTTAAGATTAAAGTTAATTAATCAATCTTTTAATAGATATAAAATTTGGTAAGTGTTATTATTAACAAAATAGTTTGTTTTATTTATGTTGTTTTATTTATTTCTGTGGAATATTACAAATTTGTATTTGCACATAAGTTATATTGATAAATATAATAATAAATGCAGGAAATTTCTTGAAGCTTGAAAGTAAGAAATAGTTCTTTTTTATATTTTTTTGGTATGTAGTGTTTTGTTCTTGTTTGTTTTGTATTAACAGACTCGCCCTGTATTATTTAACGATTTATACGTTGAACTCTCAATTATATATGTATAACTCCTGTCAAGACTTTATACCTTTTTTCCTTTTTATGAAAATCGGGCACAAACGAGACGAAGGAAATGAAAGGTTATAAGCCGAATCAAGTGTCATTAATCATCGACCCCGTCGCCGTTTTTCGTTTTTTTTTCACCCTTCTTATTCCAGACAATCTGGAAACGTTGAAGAAATTATTAAGTCGATTTAAAACGATGCCGAGTTCACAAATTTACACCTCGCGTCATGATTGATGTTGATTTTTATCAAAAAATAGTAGATATGCTGATGCGTTTTTGGAAAATCAGATGCTTGTATTAGTTGTTTTATTTATGCTGGTATAGTTTTTCTATTGGGAATTAAATATTGTATATTGTAATACTATATTGTTACGGTTCAAAATTTCACCGTAACTTATTTTACTTATTTTGCTTATTTTTAGGAATAAAACTAATCTTACTTGAATAACTTGAATAATGACGTTTAATTAGCTTACTTCTTAACCGTACATATAATTTCTAATAATATCTCATCTATAAGTTTCATCATAACAACAATTTCTTGGGTGGAGTTGTCTCCGATAACTGTAATATAAAATTAAAAAATATATCAAAAATTAATATAATATCAATTTGTCTGTTTAAAACCTACCTTTCTTTCTACAGTGGTTACTAATTCTTTATTTAGACTTATGCTTGTGTTAGGATGATTTCTTAGCATATTTCTTTGGAGGATTCTTGAACATAGACTTGATGTGATTATCTTTTGTCTGTTTTCAACAAGTGGGAATGTTGGGTCTACAATACACATATGGGTTAATGATTTTATTATGTATTTTTCCTGTGTGTAATCAATTGGTTTTACCTGATTATAGTTGATTTTTCCCTAAATTTCATCTTGTTTATATTCCGATTTACAGACTGTTTCAATTGTTTGTCAGCTGATCGTGTGACACCGGCGTTGAAGGTTGATAGATCGATATTTGTAAATTAGGTTTTCGAACTTTTTAATCGGTTTTTATACGATCGGAAAATGTATTAATAATGTTTCCGAAGATACTATGTTCATATATGGATTATTAAAATTTTATTATGATGTAATAAAATGTTTTACTCAATCCGTATGCATTAAATAAAATTTTATGTCAAATTTTATTTTGGGTCTTTTGTTTCACTGGTTGCCAGTGTTAGATTTTGGGTTGGTATATTGGAGTCCAGCGTCTTTAGCGGATTTTGCAAACACGCGTCCTTTTCGTCTACTTCGAACCGCCGTGGTAAACACAGCATTTCTGATCCTGACTGACTGATAAAAACTCCATTGAAGTTTTTTTGGCCTTGCCTTGCCGTTCCGAATTGGGATTGATTCTTTGGAGTTGTCTGGAATTCTTTTGTGGATCGAGAAGACTGGTTGTGCAGTTTTTGGCACTAGTTGGGGGCGATTTTGGCCTGTGTGTGGTTCAGAATTCCAGAGAAGCCTTGTAGAGGGATATATTCGTCAGTTCGTAAGAGACATGTACCGCTGTGTAATGTTCTTTTGTATAACTATTAATTCATTAGGAGTAAAAAATGACAATCTTTGTGGCGAGGTTTGACATTACAGACAAGGCACAGGAAACTCATTTTTACTCCGAATAAAATTTTTTTCAAACGTCACAAACAATTTTTTAAACAATTTCAAGCGTTGCAAATTATATATTGAGTGGCCAAATAAGAATGGACGCCGTCTGTATCTCAGAAACTTACTAGCATAATTTTGGGAAAAACATTCTAATAAGTAAATCGACCAAGAGAAATGGCTGGAAATTATTTTCAGGTTCGAAAAACGTCCGCTAGGGGGCGCTTCTCTGATAGCCAATCAGAAAACAGTTTTTTTTCTCAAAAATATGCAGGTGACTAGGTATTTTAAATATCACTATTATAAACATAGAGAAGTCTGTAATTTTTTTGATATAGAGTATTTTGCTCTAACTCATGAAATAAAGTGGTGGGGGAAGGTTAAACTTGCTTTTATTAGAATAAAGATAACTCTGTGTGTGCGTGGTTTGGGTTACCCGATTTTAACAAACTAAGGCTCGTTTAAAAGAGCTTTTCTTCCTTAATGATAAGATTAAAAATTTTGTTTCTATTTGACATCATAACAGATATTGCGCTTTTGCATAACAACTTTAAATAATGGAAGGCTATATTTTTCTTTACACAGTTAGAGCACAAAATTTCCAAAATATCAGCGCAAACCGCCTTTGTATCTTCTCTCTAACCAGAGATATTAAGAGAACAAATTATGTTAGGCTGCGGCTTAGGATTATATGGTCTAAAAATTATAGTAGTAAGCTAGAAAACAAAAAGAGGTAAATTAATTATGTCGCACCTATTGTAACTTTTACCCTCAAAATTTCATTCGAATAGCTAAAGTCACTTGGAAGGAAATTATAAACAAAATCAAAAAAATAAGACTTTAACACCCTGTAGCTACGAAACAAAGAAGAATCGGGCTTATGTTAATATGAAAAATAAATCCTATTTTTACCAGAGGAATATCCCCACGAGAGATGACACATGTTTTTTTAAAAAACCCTGTATAAATACAGCTAGTAATACATAAGAACGAAATAAAGGCAGAAAATAAATAATAAATTAAGACAGATAAAAAAATGAGGTTATCTTCGAAATGGCAATGTCCTAACACAATCCAGTGAAAAAGTTTTTATTGACGAAAAAAATAACACGATTCCCAACTTCCTAACCGAGAAATCAATTACCAATTTCGAGCAGATCTATCTCGTCTCGCATATAAACTGCCAAAACAGACATCTCTGGGCGGGGAATCGGTCACAGAACTTCCTTTATACCGGAAAACTTTCGTGTTATAGGGTTTTCGTGTAGACACACTCACACAGCGACAACCGAGCGACACAACTTTTCATATAGGACGATGTAAAGTCTTCGAAACTTTCCACTGTCTGTCTTTTACGGTGTAAGAGTGACGTAATTATAATTATGATATAGGTAAAACTATATTTGAGATGCATTCTGATGAATACATTGATATAACACAATATATTAAAAAAAAACAGTGTTAACCTTTAAAGGAAATATGATTAGAAAATGTTTTTTACTTTTTTTAGCGGCATAGCTTTGCTTTTGTTGGGCCTTTGTCGGTATTAATAAAATAATAAATAAATGCCTTTATTGTCAAAAATTTTTAAAATTTGCAGACAAAGGTAAAGAAACAAAAAAGAATACAAAACAGGTATACAAATCACTTTGTCAGTCTTATTATTTAAAATAAACATTTATAAATGTTTACAATGTCACAGAATAAAAATAATATTCAAAAATATTTAGTAAGTTTATAGTAAATATAGTAATAGCAAATATTAGACCAGTGTTTACAAGATCAAATTCGATTATCGAAATATAAGTCATTTACGGCGTAGAAAGCCTTGTCTAGTAAATAAGATTTCAATGCTTTGCGAAACGAGGAAAATGATGTTATGTATTTGATTTCAAATGGCAGGTGATTGTGCATTTTTATCAAGTTGTATAATATTGAACTTTCAACTAACTCTGAGCGTGGGGTAGGTAGATAAAGACCTTGCTCCGCGTTCCTGAGTGGATAAGTGTGAGATGGCCTTTCTTGAGAAGCTGATACATGCTTACGTATTAGGGAAACGGATTCAAATATAAATAAGGAAGGAAGAGTTTATATTTTTAATTTTTTAAAAAAGTCCTGGCAATGAGTTCTGCTGCTTAGTCCCAGTGAATATCGAACAGCTCTCCTCTGGAGCTCAAAAATGCGGTCAAATTGAGTCGCACAACACGTGGAACGAGAATGGAACGACAATCAGTGCGCAGCGGCGCAGAGCTAAACTAAATCTCAGGCATCCTGACGATAACGCCGGCTACATCTCGAATATATTTGGTGCCACGAAATCGCCCACAATGTTGCGCATCTTCTTATTTCTTCAATCAACGTTTGTGATTAAGATCTTTTTCCTAAACACTGCAGTATCGCCATTACATATAACAACCTCTCAAAACGTACAAATAAATGGAGTGTATCTCGCAAGATGTTTAGTGCCATTTTCACAAAGTACTCCCAATATATGTCCATCTCCTTCTATCTCATACACACTCAATACACATTATAGCAGAACCATAGCAATAAGATAAGCTTAGGACGAAATTTATTGTCACTCGATAGACGATTCTCGTGTTTTATTATCGAGGAAATATCATTTAGAGAATAAAATCGGCAAGGAATAATGGTCAGGCCCGTAATATAAAATATCGCCGGGAGAGATATAAGAATGGTGGGGGGTCTGGGATGTCGCAGAAGGGGGGAGGGGCCAAGGAATCGATTCCCGTCATTTGTTATAGATAGGGCTGTTAAGGAATAGCCCATTTTTGAAGGGGGAGGGGGGATATTTTGAGGATTTTTATTATCAAAGAAAGAACGAAGAAATTAAATATGTTAATGTCTGTTTTTATGATTGCTTTTAGAACTCTCTTTAGTAAATTTAATAGGACTTTAGAAGACAGTAAGGAAAAAATGTCTATATCTATGTGGCGGATTCAAAAAAGTCCTATTGGTATTTCGCCACTGGAAGGAAATGTACAAAATAAAATAGTTATTTCTTGTAAACAGCAGTGGTTTACTAATAACATACATACATACTGCTGTTACTCGCTGACGAGTATTGGACGGTTTTCTTTCATGAGCTTTCTGTGACTGAAAAGCCCGATACGTGATGTTATCTGCCTACCGCACTCCGGACATTCAAAAGTCTCCTTGCTTTGTTGCCTCTTTACTTTTTGGCTGTCGCTGTTAAGTGAGTTTACAATTCTTCTCCATTGAATTCTATTGTGAGCTGTTTCTTCCCACTCATTCTGCATATTAATCCCCTTTAAGGTTTCGTGGAAAATATATTTTTACCTTTTTAGTTGTCCACCCGGCCTCCTCTTACCGTCTACAAGTTCACCGTAAAGCAGAGATTTTGGTATGCTTTTTCAATGACGGATACGTCATTGAGAGATGAGACATGATGGAACCATCATTCTTAAGAGTTGTCTAAGGTGTCTCTGTTGCAACTTGTTTGATGCGTTCATGTGTCGGCAGTACGGCACCCAGGTTTCGCTCCCATGTTATGGTGGGGATTATAATTGCTCAGTACAATGCAACCCAAGTAACATTTTAAGTTCCTTTAGGTTATATATTCTCAAGGTTAGTTATATAAAGGTTTAATAAATGTCTCATTGGTATCTTACAGTGTTTTGATTTATATAAGTGTAGCGTTGGTTACTTATCACTAATAGTAACCTTGAAATGTTGTTTACCACTTTCCTTATAAAACTAGAAGTTCTTGTTACTAAAGGTTTCATTATAAGGTTTTATAAAGGTGTTCACATCTATTTTATATTACTTCTGGTATTAGGTGTTATAAAGGTACGCAAGATATACACTATATAATTAAAGGTGTTATTAAGAACCATTATGTAACCAATAATACTACAAGTTATATAATTGTTCCCTCAAATCGTTTTTTTGCTCGTTTCAAATGTTTGCATGCTTTATATAACCTGTAGTTACCGAATATCAAACCTAATGACATAACCTCAAATGTTTAATATAATCAAAACCAATAATATATTAGCAAGCAAAGCAATTCGGTATTACAATGAATAATAAAAAAATAAACTGGACAAAACACAAAAATACATCTACGTTCAAAAGAAAGGTTCTTCAGAATTTAAAAAAAATAGGAATAATCCAAACCTCATTCAAACTACATCTACCAATATTGAAAGCCAACATGCAAATTTACCATCCACAAGCAGAGATCAGGATCAACCTGAGATATTTCCAACAGAAAGTTGCCAAAACGATCAGGAATAGGAAGATGCCTGGTTAAGGCATTCTCTAACATAGAGAATGAGCTTTGCGCTTTAACATTACACATTCTGCACTTAAAGAGCTTTATTCTATAGTCAATTCATTCATAACTGTTCTACCAAAGTACCAAAGGACCCTAGGACTCTTTTGCTAAACTCCTACCACTTTAAATATAGATCAAATTGAACCAAAATAGTATTATTTCAAATTTATGAGGTTATTTTTTGTTTTCTGCACATTTTATGTCAAATTGCTGTAATATCAAACTTCGTTCGCAGGGAGTCGCTGCATTCGACACCACGGGTTACATAAAGGTTTTCTGGGTGACTAAAAGTAGCCATAAACACCCCGTGATTTGTATCACCTTTAGTTGTATAAAACACTAAAATTGGTGTTTTAAATAACCCAAACTCATTTACGCAACCTGAAGTAACCAAATTTATATAATGGTTGATGAGTATGTTATAGACCCTAAAGTAATATATAGCACTTTAAATATAATAGACGCCATTATTATTGATGTCTTCATTTTTGACTGGCATTTTTGACAATGAGTATTTCTAAGATAACGTTGAAAACTGGTACAAAACTATATTTTGGCCAGTCGCCAGTTATTTCTATGTATTAAAAAAGTCGTATGTTCTATTATTTATATTAATAAATTTTATTTTCATTACAAAAATTTTATCATATTTTTTTGTTTATAAAAAAATCTATTAAATAATTCTGCTTTTGGGGGCCCATGTGTTTTTTGGGGGTAAAATTTATTTTCACACAGTAAATTTAATATCGCATATGTATTTAGTACTCTGGCTAGGCACAATAGATTTTATTAAGCCAGTAATTTCTATAACTTGTAGACTATGACAGGGATGGCATCATTTTGTCTCTTGTGTCTGGTCTGGATTATCTGCGTAGGACAACTTGGAACAATAAGATTATATCTGGTTTTTATGTTAAAAAAAGAGGCAAATATTAAAGTAGTTAGTCAGAAAGAAACAAGTTTATTTTCAAAAAACGCGCGTGCGCGATATTTCTATGGAGGTAATCTCTGAGAACCTTCTCAACACCACTATATAACTATTATATACCCTTTTTCATGTATGTATGTATGTATGTATGTATATATCCTTTTTCAATTTTATAGCGGTAACTCGATAGGATATATAAAGGTGTTGAGAAAGTTTTCAGGACTTTGGTTGCACACCTTGAGTGTTGAGGATTACCACAGGAACAGTTATAAAAGGCACCGTTTAGGGCCTATAAGTGTTATATAATGGTTAGCAATAACTCACGACCACCATTCTAGATGCGTTTAGTTTATATAATATGGTGTTGGGAAGTTTCCTAACACACTTATAAAACAAAAAATGTTTCTTGGGAAGTTTCGTTTTTGTACTCATGTCATGATTGTAGAAAACCCGGTCTTTTAATTTCCAGAAGCTCTTAAGGCGGTGCTAATCCTGTGCTGAATTTCAGAGTCGATATTGGCCTTTTCTGAAATCAAACTGCCGAGGTAATTAAATTCCGCTTCATATTCCAATAGTTCTTCTCCGATTTTAATAGCATTGTTGTGATCTTCCGGGGGAGTGCACATGATCTTGGTTTCGTCGATGTTTAGCTTAAGGTTGCACTTGAACCCCCCTTAATAATAAACAAATTTACCTAACGGACAAAAAAATGGTTCACATTTCGGAAAGTATATCTTTCCGTCGTCGGAAGCAAAAAACACAAAGAACAAAGAGAAAGACGATTTAAAATATCTAAATTCAACTATTCGAGAACACTTTAGTTTTTTTAAAACAAATACCTCTACAAAAACCGTCGTCCATTTGTTAAAATGACATTATGCCAATTTAAACTTCAAAATTAACAATTACTACCTCATAACAATTACTTAATAAGGTAAAACCAAAAAGGTTCAAACTTTCTGTATGATTATTTTTGATTTGTTTTTAATTGTTACGTATGTTATGTTTATTTATTTTATGTTCCTTAAAATCAAAGAAGCCATTGCCATATATCACTAACATCTACAGACATATGCATGAACAATACATTTATTTTTATTACATTGTATTAGAAAAGCTTATTTTTCTTTTAGAGGCTATCGCTTCTTTCATTATAATTTCTGCGTTGTTAAAATTTACTTTGTGGCTTGTGTCCCATGAATGTTGACGAAACTTAGATTTGTGAAAATCCCCCTCTCTTAAATATCTTTTTGTTCTTTAATTCGAACATTTAAGGGTCTAGATGTTTCACCGATATAAAATTTATCACATTCACATGGTATTTTGTATATTACATTTTTTTATTTTTGTCCAGTGTTTATTGGATTAGTGTGTGTTAAAATGGATCTAAGTGTATTTTGTGTTTTGAAAGGTGTTCGTATGTTATATTATTTTCCTAACCTTCTTATTTTTCCGAAACGCCTCATATGTATAGAATTGTAAGTTGTATATATTGTGTATGGTTACTTATTCTGTCTATGATTTGGGGTTTGTATTTCGTTTAATGTTTTGTCAATAAAAGAGGTGAAGTAGTAAAAGAGGAAATTTTAGTATTCCTTATAATAAAATATAAACTTAAACTAGCCTAAACTATAAACTAAAAACATAAAATATATTTGATGATTCCACAACTTGAGACGATTTTAAACATTAATCATATATTTTATTCATATACAGGGTGACGCCTCTCATACGCCGCGGAGGCTCCAAGGAGAACGACAGTTTGTATTGAAATTAAATTTTGTGAACATATTATATTCTATTATATACCGTACCATACCGCCATTACTCGCTGACGAGTATTTGACACGCATCAGAAGATGGTCACGCAAGGCGTTTTCTTTCATGAGCTTTTCTGTGACTGAAAAGCCCGATACGTGATGTTATCTGTCTACAGCACTCCAGACATTCAAAAATCTCATTGCTTTGTTGCCTCTTTACCTTTTGGTTGTCGCTCTTAACTGACTTTACAATTCATCTCTATTCCGTTATATTGTGAGCTACCTCTCCCCATTCATTCTGCTTGTTAATTCCCATTAACTTTTCGTAAAAAATATCCTTGAACCTTTTGATTTGTCCACCCGGCCTCCTCTTACCGTTTACAAGCTCACTGTAAAGCAGAGATTTCGGTATGCGGTTTTCTTGCATTCTGCATACGTGACCAGCCCATCTTAAGCGGGACTTTGTAATCATGACTTCAATACTCTCGCAGTTAGCTTTTTCAAGGACCGATACGTTTGAGACATAATGGAACCATTTTATTCTTGTGAGCATATGTAGGTTAATTCAGAGCACTTTTTAAAATTATAGAGAATTCTACAGGGTGTCCCCAAAAAAGTTACATATCAAAGTTGTGTTTTTTTTTCGGAGAAAAATAAAGGTGAGTTTTATAAGAGAAGTATATGACTAAAATGTAAGGTTTTTGACATAATTTAACATTTTCTAGAAATAAAGAACAACTTTTAAATTACAATAAAAGCTACCTAAATTGGAATTTACCCGATATAGCCTAATATGTAGTTAAATTAACTATTGTACTTTAAATCAAATTAAAACTTGATTCAAAAAGTTATACAGGGTGAGACAAAATTAATATTGAACATTGGTCACCTTTAAAAGCATGTTACTCTTTTATTTTAAATCGAACACCCAGTATATTATTCCATAAGTACTCCATGTTAATTTAATTCTTCTATCGATTTCTGGTAGTAGAGATTAAATTAACCTACATATGCTCACAAAATCTTATTCAACGCAACCCATCGTTTTCCTTAGAGCAACCGCGTCGTATTTTTTATATTCGTCGAAGTTATTTGTATATTTGCAGCTAAAGAAAAAAACTGATTTTTACATAAAATTGCTGTATTACTACCTGCGTTACTTGATCTCTTTTTTCAATCCGTTATCTTTTTGTTAACTTCTTGTTAAATAAATAAAACGGAATAGGTGCATTAAGTTAGTTTATAATGCGAAACTTTAGTAGCGCAATCCACGGTGTTTTCTTTCGCTTAATCAGCAACAACATTAATCAAAAACTTTTCACCTCATTATCTTTTATGTATATCTTTCGGCCAACTTCACTTCGTTAGCAAATCGTCGAGTTTAACGTGTTTGGGCTTTTATTTTTCTTGTTATGGAGATAAAATTGGATTTCTATAGTGGAAATAATGTGTCTTCTGGAAGCATGGAATTGTTTTCTACGTACTTCATTTGGTTTAAGTAGCAATTATGGAAAATTGAAATTAGATTAAAATCAAAATAATAGATTTATATATTTTTAAAGTTTAGCTAGACTGCAACTTAATCATCATCATCATTTTCAGCTTATTCAACCATTTCCAATTATGGTGTAGTTTCACCCACATATTTAGATAATCCCTTTGTAGTTGGATCCACTGGTTGTCTATTGTTGGCTATGCAGGACCAAGTTATCCCTGCAAATGTCCTAATATCATCTAGTCCCATCTCAGGTTTGGTCTTCTTCTACGTCTTTTAATTCCTTGTGAGTATCATGCTGTAATTTTTATTGTCCATCTGTGATTTTTATTGTCCATCATCTGTCCTTATATTGCCCCCTACCTGGCTCATATTTACAATTGCTGTTTAAATAATAGCTATATTCCGATTAGTTGGAGAAATGCAATGAATATGCCCTTGCCTAAAATTTCCAATCCTACAAGTTTAAAAGACATTCGACCTATAAGTAAATTGCCAGTTTTATCAAAGATATTGGAAAAGTTGGTATATAGTCAAGTTTTAAATCATTTAACTAAACATAATTTGATTCCTGATTGCCAGTCAGGATTCAGGAGTAAATATGGTACTTCTGCCGTTTTAGCTAAAATTTTGGATGATATATTAACAGAATTAGATACAGGTAAGGGTGCAAGTCTGCTTTTATTAGATTATACTAAGGCATTTGACACCTTGGGGCATGACCTTTTACTGGCAAAGCTTCATTATTACGGGTTTTCGGAAAATGTTGTGGAATTGGTTGGCAGTTATTTGTTTAATAGATGCCAGTGTATAGTTCTCGATGAGGCTCAGTCGGATGCTTTACCGCTTTCTAGGGTTGTACCTCAGGGTTCCATTTTGGGACCAGTCTTCTTCCTTATTTACACTGCCGATTTGAAAAATAATGTTGTGGATTGCGAACTGCATCAATTTGCCGATGATACGCAAATATATGCAACTTACACTGCTGAAAATGCAGCAACTGTTTACAATAATATTAATTCTGCTCTTGAGAAAATAAGTAAATACTCATTGAATCATGGTCTTCAGTTGAATCTTGGCAAAACTCAAATGATTTGTTTTGGTAGGGTACCCTTAGCAAAGGGATTATCTGTTAAACTGAATAACGAAATAATACATCCATTAGAAACTGTCAAGAATTTGGGTTTGGCTCTAGATTGTGATTTGAGATTTCGAAATCATGTCATTTCGATTGTGAAGAAAAGTTATACAGCATTGAGGGGATTGTATAGGAATAAAAATATTATGAGTCAAGCATTGAAACGTAGCCTATGTGACAATTTGGTTCTTAGCCATGCCAACTATGCTGACATTGTCTATGGACCTTGTCTTGACGTGCACTCCTCTTCCAGAATACAGAAAATTCAAAATTCATGTGTACGTTTTATTTGTTCTCTGGATAGAGGGGAGCATATCTCACCTTGGCTTAAAGAATTGAAGTGGCTTAATATGTATGAACGCCGTACACTGCATTTGGCTACCTTTGTACACAAACTAATTAAATTACAGACACCATTATATTTAAAATCTAAATTAAAACTGCGCCAAACTGTTCATAGCAGAGACACTCGAAATATTAATCAGTTATATCTACCTCAATATAAGACCTCTTTATATCGACGATCATTTACGTATTCTGCGGTCTCGTTATATAATTCCCTGCCAAGTGCTTTAATAGCTAAGTTCCTCGGTTCATTTAGATCGGGGTTCAGAGATTTATTATTCTATACTGTGAGTTGAGTATACTTTTAGAAACCAGCCAACTATGCCTCTCCTTGGCTCTCTCTTCATCAACACCAATACATGCCTGTTGCCTTATGTTATTGCATAATGTACTTATAAGTATTAATTGTTCTCTATGTGTGCTCTATGTGTTACACTAATAGTTTTGTTAATACTTTATATTTTTTTGTATTTTTCAATGTTTTTTTTTGTTATTATATTTATACATTTGATATAATAATTTAAGATAAGGTAGTAGATATTGATATTATTTGTTAGGTTATACTGTAATGGTACTCGGTTAACTAAGCAGTTATTTACTGAACTTCGCCGAGGATTATTAAAATAAAGAAATATTATTATTATTATTATTATCTTTTATCCGTCCTCCTTACCAGGTGTCCTGCCCATTGCCACTTGAAGGATTTGATTCTGTGGATGACATTTATTACCTGGGTCTTTTGTAGTATCCATTGATGCAACTACAGGGGTGCCCGGGGGTGACGGGCCCCCCTGGTAGTGCTGGGCACCCCCCAGAGAAATCGTGAATTGTGACTCTTGGCAACGTATTAATTTATATTTGCTTGTGGTGCAGTAAAAATGACGTTTTCTAGTTTTGTTTAGTTAATATGATTTTGTTGTATTCAAAAAATGTGTTAATTTTGATTTTAGAAAATTTAAATTTTAGAAAATTTGTAGGTATTTAAGTAATCTACAGGAACACGGTTTGATAACCAAGTCTACGAAATTTATTGATAGAGAAATTCATATAAACGTTTTATTCAAAAAACGTTTTTTTTTAAATTCTTTTTCATTTTTAAAAAAACAAAAGCCCTAGCCCCCCCCCCTAAGCTCAACCCCAGGCCCCCCCCAGGATAAATTGCTAGTTCCGCTAATGGTAGTATCCACTCTATTCTTTTACGGTTATCCATTCATTCTTGGTTATCCCCAGCTATTTTCGTTCCATTGAGCGTTGTGCGACCTGCAGTTTTATTAGACAACTTAATATTGGTTAGTCCAGCTAAACTATATATCAACCAATATCAAAATGAAGAAACAACTCCTTACAAGTACTTGGATCACTAAATGCGTATAAGCCGCGATAACCAAACTCACGAGCTCAACAGCCGAATAGGGTCTTCTATGAACAACTGAAATACATTTTCAAAGGGTCGATATATTTGAAGAAAAAATGTATATTCAATTAATGTATAGTAATTTAAAGAAGGCGTCCATGAGTGTTGTTTTATTATGTAAAATGTGAACGCGTGTGCTGATTGCATCCAGATGCAGAATTTTATAACTATTTAAAATATATTTAATCAACATCAACACATTTAAACAATATCTAATAAATAACAAAGAAAAATAAATAGCAAAGCAAGACATGAGATTTTGCTATAGGTATTCGACATATCGACCGTCTTCTGTTATGGACAGACGGGGCAGTTTTTGAACATTTCTCGCGGAATTCATTAACTCAGTGGGGGTGAAAGATACCCTCTCATAACTGCTAAGTATTTCTAATTTTTGTCTAGTCCAAACCTTTATTTTTCCGCAAATATATCGATAGGATTAGATCCATGGACACTAAGTCAGACGGCCTCGACGGCCAACGGCTGGAATCTTGGTTGGCTATTCAATTATTCTTGAAATTGGATGCAAAAATTTGCTGATAACTTTAGCGATCAGAGGCGGTGCATCGTCTTGCTGGAAAAATATGTTTTCGAGTTCCATTAAGGGCATATCATCAGTAAAGGGTCCAAAGCCTACTAGTTAAAAGTGGCGAACTTTTAAAAATTCTGTATTTCGAAGGGGATTATAACAAAGTATCAAGTATGCTATATTATTGGAAAGGTAATTTTAAATTCTTTTCAGTTAATTAAAAATATAGAGGGTGTCCCAAATAAAAAATCAATTTTTCTGTTGATAACTCTTAAATTATTAATTTTAAAAAAATTATACTTAAACCATTAAATTCTAGGTAAAAAGGTGCTTTGGAAATGTTTTTATAGAAACACAAAATTTTCGATAATAAAACAGTTACAGCGATTTGTTAAAAATGCACATTTTTGAAAAACACCCCGTAACTCCGAAACGGTAACAGATATTGATGTGCGGTTTTCACCATCTTGTTTTTGATGAAAATTGAGCTCCAGACACCGATATTAGTTTTCGTCTATCTGCCATAGAAAAGGGTGTTTCCATTTAAAAGCGTCGAATTTGACCCACCCTGTACAGTAATATATCTTGGATAACATTTTTTTTTATATACTTATATAAATATTTGAAAAAAATGTCTCAAAAAATTTACATATTAAACTCTACTTTTTAAAGTAAATAACGTCTATAAATTAATCAAAACATCTCCTACCTAGACAGCACCCATGCATTCCCACCAACAGAACCCACAAAACCCCGACCGCATCTCGAAAAACGGCGCGCTTCACCGCGCGAACTCCAGCCATCGGTAAGTCTTCTCAGTTTGCCGCGCCAGTCGCTGCCCACAGTTCCAAACGCCACGCTCGCCGCACGCGAACTGAAAAACTTACCGGAAAAGTCGACGCGCGGCATCACGCCGTTTTGGGGGAAGGCGGGGTAAAAACGCGTGCGCCAGGTGTATTATAATGTTGGAGAAATGGGGGGAAAACGACGACGACAGACGATTCTGCAGGGGTGTTGGAGGGGGGGGGGAGGATGGAGAAAAACGCTGGCGACGAAAGTTGCAGGATTTATATCTGGATGTATGTGTGTTTGTTGTTGTGTTTGGTTTTGTTCCGTGTTGGGGTGTTGTTTCGTGGTTTTAATAGGGAAGTGAGCCTGAGAGGGGTGAAAAAGTAATAGAAATTGGAGGATGTGCTGGAGATTTATGGAGTTGTTAGCGAGTAGAGTCTGGTGCGAGGCATACTGTGTTTACAAAAACAGATTTTGGCAAAATTAGACGATTTTTAGACAGAGAAGCTGTCCGTTCTATATACCACTAGAACAAATATTGATATAGTCTGTCCAACGACAAAATCCTTAACAGTGATAGATATGTCTCTCATTTTAGTTTCAATGTACCTATTTTATTTTATTTTACATAGAAGTAGTTGGTACAATTGGAACGTATAGCAGGAAATTAATATATTTAAAATTTGAGTGGTAAGTATTTACTTCAAAAAATTGTAAAAAAAACTGTATAAGACTAAAAAAATTTACCACTTTACCCCCCTTCCCATTTGAAAAAAATCGGGGGATGACACCCCCGCTTAGAGGGTTGAAGATTTTGCAATAATTTTTGGGGCAAAAGTTGTCCCCCTCACAAACAAAATTGACGTGTTTTTGAATTTTCTGAAAAAAAAAATACCCTGGCCGTTATGCCTTGCGGAACGTTTTCGATGGGCCACCCTATACATCTTGAATAATATCGTACAGACTTTACGTCTAGTGGTTAACTTTTTTATGTCAGTTTAGTATTTAAAATATGATTTAGTTCTTAGGTTTCATTACGAACATATCTTGTTATAGTATTACTTTCTGTATATATCTATTGCGTGATTTTAAAGATGAATAACAGAACAGATTCTAGAATCTACGCTTGCAACATCTTAGATTTAATATCGTATAAAATTTAACAAATTAATTAAAGTAATGCTATCTTTTATATATTTTCAATGGCCTAATCTATATTGTATTTTTCTATAGTCTTTTTCATTGAACATATTTAGTACTATTTTATTATTTTAGTAACATAACTTTCTTCGACATATAACCACTATATTTATTAAGATTTTACAATGTTATTTACCATCAAAGAACATCATGAATAAATATAGTCATTAGTTTTAAGTAATATACAACTGTGTTTTCTTTCTCTGTACATGCCTGGCGCCCAATATCTATTTTTTTTTGTTTATTTGTTATTAATTAGTTTTCTTTCCAGTGAAATACCTTATCCACGACTGCTCTCCGATGAAAAGCTGCCTTTCGCAGTGGTAGTTGTTTAAAAAACGCTGTACCTTATTTGGCGCCCAACGTGGGGCGTTATATAAGGTATAGCGTTTTTTTTTATAAGAGGGCTCAATAATAAACAAAGAAACTGTCCTTTCTTCCATGTAACATTCTGGACCAATCCAAAACTCTATCCTAAAAATATTCAATAATAATAACAAATCTAATAGAGATAATATCTCATCTTTACCTGTAGCTTCGAAATGGCAGCTGATTCAGATTTTGCAGCAAGATTTAAATTACCATTTCTAAAAGCAGGGTAAACAAAAGTGAAGTTAAGGTGCAGAGAGGCGCCTTGAAACGATTTTGACAGCGCCTCCACAGAGCAGTGAAACGATAGCAGGGTTGTTGACTACAGAACGTAAAAGTTACGCCAAGCGCGTCAAATAAATTATCCGGCCTGAACGATACGGAATCGGGTGACGATACGCCAGACATCATATATCATAAATAAAAAAGACATGTAACGAACTAAAAACGTTACACTTTTTTAAAGAAACCAATAAAATTGTTAACGATTTTTTATTTGTTTAGATTCTATACAGTGGTACTTTACAAAAATGTCTTTCAGATTTTATAAATTTCTATTTGAGATATGTCAAAATGTATCAAAATACTCAAGATTTTTTTTCTAAAAAATGAACCCTCCACAAAGATACAGACATTATTTAACTAATTAACTTAGCGTACACTATACAGGGTGAGTAAATGCAAATAATTTCAGGGCTGGTAGATCTCGATAAAAGACACATATTTTCTCTTTACTGTTTTTCAAATAATAAAAAAAGTCCAAAATAACCGAAATGAAAAATGAAAATTTAAAAAAAAAATATTTTTCGCTAAATTTTCAGAACCACTGTATCTTTTCTGGGTTTTCTTTTTTGTAAATTTAATCTACGACCTATGTTGCTATATTATGAAAATGCTATGTTTTTTAACTAAAAATTTAAGAAATTTCAAATTTTCATATTTTTTTTGTGAAAAAACTTCATAATGGTGTTTCTGCGGTCGAAATATACTACCCATAAACGTATTTGCACTTATTTAAGACTCACCCTGTATATCCAGCTTAATCCATTTTCACTAAACAATCCTTTTAATAAATTTCGTAAGTTGACAGTAAAAAGAGATCGTTTTGTTGAGATGGAACGAGGGCAAATTAAATGAAAAAGTGACTGAAAATACAGTCAGAAACGTGAAAGAAGATGGGGCAGCTGAAGGGCAAGGAACTGGAGCGGAGGGTGGCTCCAAATTAATCATGATAATTGTTTTACTAAAACTTTACGATATTTAATTAAAAAGTGGGAAAAATTGTCGTAGGCGCATTTTACACATAGGCGTAACACAAGGTAATATCGACTGAAGTTTATACTACTTAAAAAAAATCATAAAGTATATAGATAATTTTTTATCCACAAAATGTTTTTAATATTAACAAATAAATTTGTTTTTCCTACCAATGATTGGACAGAGAAACAAGAAAATATGTGGGTATTTGGCTAATGAAGCAGAAAAAATTTGAATAGATATTTTTTGTAAAATGCCATTTGCAAATTGAGTTTTATTTCTAAAAAGTAAACTTATATTCCAGTGCCATTTTCGAAGATAAAGAGCGATGGAAACTATCGAATGGTTTCTGAGTGAATGATTATAACTATCGAATGGTTTTATTCGAATAAAATCATTCATTCTTTTGTATACTAAAGCATATGTGACAACCTCGCAGTGCGACTAAACGGTTATCGTTGAGCCACGACTCGAATGCTTTTGATAAATGAAATATTTAGTAATTCGTTTGATTTTTGCGTGAGCCAGTGCATTATTAGTTATTCCAAATTTTTATAACTTCACCTTCTAAATACTGTGCCATTTTGAAAGTCAAAGTTAAACAGGAAAGACCACACCTAAAGTTAAGGATAGCTTGTTTTACAACCCCTGGTAGTTTATGATTTATTTTTGTCAAAGAAATTGTTAATAACATATGGACAAAACTGAAACCGTGAAATATTTCTACAGTAGTATGCAATGTTATTAATTCTTCTTCTTAGGTCGCCGTATCTCTTCGGAAGTAGGCGATGCAACTGGCTATGATGCAGGGTGCGTGAAATTTTACCTCTGAAAGTTTCAATAGATATTCTTCCGAACCAACGACGCAGATTCTGCTCGCTATATTATAGTAAATACTAAAGCTTTGCAAACCGTAATCAAGCCTTAATCAAAGCAAGTGCGTTTGGAATTTTAGGTGTGACTTAACACGACAGGATCGGCCTAAGCGTTAGGCAGATTTCTGAAATATAATATATATTTTCTTCTTCCCACAGATCTCCTGCCATCAATTTAGTATCATCATAGTAAAGTAGAGTACGGGGAAAGGGAGAGCATAGACAGCTATTAGCATGATTAAAATTTCTATGTCAAAAGAGTTTCTTTAATTTAAATCTAGTATTTTATATATAAATGCTTTTTGGTATTTTTTGGTGGTGTATACCTTTAGTCCAATTAATATATTTATATTTTAATAGAATTATACAGGGTGTCCCAGAAATAAGTGCAAGTATTTTAAGGGGTAGTAAATCTAGATAAAAGAAACATATTTTCTCTTTATCGTTTTACAAATAAGTCCAAATTAACGGAGTTATTTTACTTCTTAATTACTTACTAAATTTCCAAAAAAAAATATTTTTTGTTATAATTTTGAGAACCACTCGAACTTTTCTGGATTTTCTTTCTTGTAAATTTAATCTAATACCTATGTTGCCATATTATTAAGAAATTATGATTTTTAACTGAAAACTAAAAAAATTTTGAATTTTCAAATATTTTTTTGGCGACAAAAACCTCATAGGCGTGTTTCTGGGGAGTTGAATTATACTACCTTATCGTTCGTTTTCTTTTTTAAAAACAAGAATCTAATCACTGCGCGTTATACGATTTTATTCATTTTTGTAAAAATGCAAAATCTGTTCGCCTTCAATCACTGTCAAGTACAAACCAAGTGACGCAGCTCGCTGAAAATTTGACAGAAGTCGCTTGAAAGATAGTTTCATAGATATAAGACTTATATTATTAGATAGACAACTTATAATACATTTCAATTTTAATATACAAGGGCGCCTCTGGTAGATGGAGGAAGAAATACTATTGGAAGAGAGGGGTGCGGTGAAGGGGGGTTGTTTTAGTTAATTTAAAATAAATTTAGACATACATGTAAGAACACTTTGTGTGCTTTTAATTAGGTCGAACATATTATAAACGATAAATCAACTGAATTAAAAGCATACAAAGTGTTCTTATATGTCGGATATTAATTAAAAAATATATTAAAAATACTAGAAATGGTATATATTAAGTTGTTACAGTTATAATTTAATCTTTGGCGGTTTTCCGCAAATAACAGGCAGTTTTACATAATTTTCCTCCCTTTGAAGTGAATTGGAAACGGCTAGGTATATAATTTTGGTGTGGGCAAGATTCCCAGTTTGTTTCCGTTTGGGACCTGAAATAATAAAAACAAATTAAATCAGATATAATCATCTGCTGATCATGCTAATATAAAACGCGCGTCCTTAATTCCTTACATGCACCGTAAAAAAAATTAAAAAACTGCTCTGCAAGTAGCATTTATTAGCAGTACTAATTTAAAAAATCTATAACTGTAAATAGATATGTTTAATTTACTTACCATTGTATCCTTCGGAAACCAGGTGTACAACAATTAAACTCCATGATAAAAAATAATTAAGAGTTATTACAAAACACAAATTGTCCCACCATTTTTAAAAAAACATTGTCTAAAACAGACTACTGGCAAAAAATCTGAAGGAATTTCATTTTACAATAATTCGACAAATCAAAACGAAATCAAACCGTAAAATCACAACAAAAGCGTCTCTGAGTGACAGTTAAAAATCAAATTTTATTATTGTCAGATATTGACATTTGCATTGTTAATATTGACAGTTTTAATATTTTGCGCCTCTGCATCTTGGAGGAAAAACTATTTTTAATGAACTGTCATTTCCATTTAAGTTTCCCAGCCATGGATAGTTTTTACGAAAAACAATTGCATTTGTTCCTAGAGCCGCCAACTCCTGCCGAGGCCGATTATTTCTCAGCCCAGCCTAGTATACAGGATACGCTTTTAGACGCACATCTGCGTCATTGCTGGCGGACTCGCGGGCAGATCTACTAATGGTTTGAATGAATGGTTCCAATATGGGCAAAGGCACTGGAGGTTAAAAAAGAAAAACAGAAACTTCTATCAGTTCAGCGACGGAGCGCCTTGAGAGTTGTTTCTGCCTACAGAACTGTAGCGGAGCAAGCGGTATTCGTAATCGCAGGTATACCACCAATAGACCTGGTAGTAAAGGAAAGGGCTTATATATATGATCAAAAAACTACAGGAAGAACAGATAAGGCTGATATCAAAAATGAAGCGAAGGAGATATTATATCAACTGTGGCAAAGAAGATGGGATGAGGCGTACGGTGGAAAATGGACACATATGTTAATCCCGAATATAAGAAGATGGACTGAACGAAAACACGGACAGGTAGACTATTATCTTTCCCAGATACTTAGCGGTCACGGAGCTTTCGAACATTATTTATATCGTTTCAAGAAAAGAGCTAGTGCGGCCTGTAAATATTGCAGCAGTGCCATCGACGATGTCAGTCACACCATTTTTGAATGCTCGGCCTGGGAACCAGGTAGATTAAAGATCAAGGGGATTTTTAAGGTACCCTTTAAAAAAGAAAACTTAGTACCATCTATTGTGGAGGACGAAGATATATGGGAGGCTTTCGTGGCGTTTATATCAAAAATTCTACGACAGAAGGAGCTGGATCAACGGAGGGTTGAAGAATGACCAAAGTCTAACGTAGAGAGGGGCATCTGCGCCGAAGTAATGCGTGAGCAGTTCCAGCGCAGTTTGTCAACCAAATAGGGTGGAATTTTTTAGTCGGTAGGAATCCGGCACACCTCGGTCGCCAGAACAACAGACCAGGCGTCTAAGAAGATTTTTACCATCCTCAGAAAAAAAAAAAAAAAAAAAAAAAAAAAAAAAAAAAGATCTACTAATGGTTAAGCGTCATGGAGGTTGGAGAAGTAGTTCCGTCGTAGAGGGATATATACATACGTCAAAAGAAAACCAGAAAATTGTTGCGCAGCACATTTTGGGATCAAGAATCGCTGAGGAAGCATGCCAGCCCGAGTGCCAGCCAAACCGATCCACAAACCAATCTATTTCAGTTGGACCTTCACTATTATCATCGTCATCATCATCAGCAGCAGGAATTGTTTTGATGAAGTGTAAAAATGTGTTATTAATATTTATAATAATTAGTAGTAGGAATTTGTATCAAAAATTAATATATTTAGATGTTCGTAGTTGTTGTTCATTATTATTAAAACTAGTTGTTTTATAGATTCATTAGTCATGCATAGATTCATTCACAGACCACTAGTTGTGTGAAATACTAAAAAAATAGTGATGTATAAACGTTATAACTAAACGGTTGTAGATAAAACAATTATCATTACAAAACACAATGACTGCAAAAAATTTAAAGACAAATTAATAGTACTTAAGACACTTTTTTTTTATTTAGGTCCCATAGTAAGGGTTAAGCTGGGAATTTGACGACCACGATGATTACATATCTTCGGATGCGAGCAAATATTCTCACTGATGCGCGCGCGGTACATATATTTTACCGCTATTTTATGGCAGTTTAAAATATTTAATGCCGGTTTTGATAGACTCCCCTTATATAACCTGCGCTGCTGCAGCTTTTACAGCTTTATTATGATGTTTTCCGAAAACCAGGATATACGGCTTAAGGCGGGCGCGGCGGCGGTCCTATCGTGACGTCATTAATTTAAGTATCCCGCCGATCCGTGGGGAAAACCGTCAAAAAGTGCATTAAGATTGTTTACAATGTTGTAAAAAAGTTGCTACATAATCTCTAAGTAGATGGGCATAAAATTAAGTAAATGTGTTCTACATTCATGAAATAAAGTTGTTGGCTATAATTTTGTTACAGACAAATTTATCAGGGTTTTAGACGAATATACAGGCTGTCCCAGGTTGAGTGTGCATTAGGAGTTTCTAGAGAACTACAATATCTAGATCGGAGATTTTTACAACAACATCTATCGATTAATAATATATTACATACCGAGGATGGAAGTGTTTCATTACTGTCGAGAGATTAACTAAATCTCCAGACAATAATGAAAACTTTCCTCCGAAGTTCGTATACTATTTTATTTACAAATACATCATCAATTTTGGGGTCGCACCACTCTGGCACTTTGTATCATTGTATCGGTTTTTTAATCGCGGTGCGATCCCTTTAAACTCACATTTATTAATAACAATATTCTGTAAAATTTAATGGGGTCTAATAAAGAAGTTTGAATTAATTAAAAAATGGAGACAATATTTTATTTTGAAAAAATCAATAAATATGCGAAAATTTGTCGTATTCTGTTTTGGCATTTCCATATCTATAGTTACCGGTTGGTTGTTATGGCGCAAACCTTCAACAGCAAAACAAACAACTAAGTGACAGTTTTGAATGTCTCGTTTGCTGTTTCGAATTTTTACAGGGTGTCCCAGAAATGAGTGCAAATATTTTAAGGGGTGGTAGATCTGGTTAATAGAAACATATTTCCTCTTTACCATTTTTAAAATAAATTGAAAATAACCGAGTTATTTAACTTTGAAAGTTTTAAAAATAAATTGCCACATTTTGAGAGCCGCCGCACAGTGCTTCGAACATATGGCTCTAGAGGACAAAAATGCAAAACTTCTCTTTTATTGTAGGCATTTTATTCAAACTAGGTTTATGTGACACAAATGATGAGTACCCTCATTGTACTAAATGATGATGTTCTTAGTCCCACGTTTATGAAAAAAAATCTTATAAATAATAAGAATGTTGGAGCTGTGTTCCATCTAAGGAAATAATAATTTATAGTATGAAAAAGTTGTAAGTATTAAATAAATACCTGTAATAAAAAAGAATTAGAATAGCATTAGGACATGATTCCTACAATATAAACCTAATATAAGATAAAAATGTTTTTCTTTAATGAAAAAGAAACATTAATGCTATATTTAATAAAAAAAAAACTTAAAATACTATAAATTTACTTTAGGACAACAAAATGCATAGATCGTAACTACTCTGATTCAGAAGAATCATTGCTGACAGAATCTTTCAAATTTATAGTATCCAAATCACAGGTAGATGAAATATCCTCATATATAAGATATTTCTGTACATCATTTTCTAATATATTACTTTTTCGCGTTGTTAATGTTCTTTTTGTTGGTATGAGGGGTTCGGATGTTAATAGTTACCTCTTTAATAGACCATATCCATATATTATTTTTTCGTTTTCTTGGGTATGAGGTTTTATAATAAATTGAAAGATGGAAACATTTTTTATGCCACGTTTCGCGCCAACATAGTGGGCTCAGGCACAAGTGGTTATCTCATTGGACTGGAAGGTTCACCAATATCTAATAAAGAACACATTTTTTAAAATATAAATAATTTTGAGTTCTTGTCCTTATGATCAAGCCAAGTATTAACCAGATCGGCATTGCTTATCAATTTTACTCCATCTGAAAAGTATTATAAAATAAAGTTCGTCACAAGCAGACGCAGGTGAACTATACAAAAATTAAAAGTGTATGAATATGGCAACAAAAATATTCAATAAATACGATATGTTTTGATATGTTTTTTTTAATGCCTTTTTAAAGTTTGAAAACGTAAAATTTTTATACCCATTTAAGAAACATCTTAAAAATAAATAAAAACTAAACAATAACGAACTTGTTTAGAAATAAATTTAAAGTACTTACCTTGTTTAACAATATCCATAGTGGCTTCAGACTATATCCATAGACATTCAGTACGTACCGTTTAACTCCATACACAAAACTACTATGAATGTTATTCTTTTCACTGATATAAGATAATGATCGCAAAATTTATTTTTAGTAAAAATATTTGCTAACAAAAAACGCTGTTTATGAAAAATAATATACAGGATGGTTGAACATTGCTATAAGCATAAAATTACATATTCAGATATTAGTAAATTTTAACTTTATTTTCGATTTTTGTCCATGGGACGAAGCACTGTGCGCCGGGGGAAATCGGCAATTTCCCGGCTCTACCCTTGTTTGCCGCCCGCTGTTGCCGCGACTAGAAAGTCTTAAAAACTACTTTCAAAATTCCATAACACTAAGTGGATGATCGCCAGTAGCCATACTTCCCACATTTCCCAAATTAAATTAAAAGAAAAAAAACTTACCAAACATTAAAAAGGGACATCCCGATAGAAGATCGATATATATGCAAAGCTTTCTTTTTTTCGATTTTACCAGTCCTAAAACTGCCCTTAACACTACAATTCTTAACAACACTTGAACTTTGATGCCATCTGAGGATCCAAACTTCCAAAATCCCTCAAATGCTGAACCGTACTCACAGCTCACAGAGTTTACACTTGATAACGGTAAGTGATCCTTCTGACCGAAATGTTGAGTTAATCAAAATAAATAAAGACAATGGAAGTCCGAAATTCTTTTACTTTCAATATACTCACAAAGGTTCGAGCATTCGTGATCTGTCTATTCGAATACCCTTCACTTGCCAGGAGGAAGTATGCAAAATTCACACTTTAGGTAGAGTTTAGAGGCATATCCACCTTCTTCGGATTTGTATAGGCCATCGCGATTTACCGATACCGATTACCGACACAAAAATATGCACTAACAAACATTTTAACCACGATCTCCGATAACTTTCTGGATTTTTAAAAGCTCGATACTATTAGAACAATTTCTGATAGTCGAACGTGCTGATCATCTTATTTATTAACCAAAATACCAAAATTAAACTCAAATCGATAACCCAGCGACATCTATAGAATAACGGATTAAGCTTTTTTGTGAACGGACAATCGGCACTGTGGCGCGCAAAGCAAGTCGTATTAGACGGGAGCGGTAGAGGGCCCTACTGGTCTTAACGGTATTTACGTTTTCTCGGGGGTTCCCAAAATCATTTAAAAATGTAAACAAACCAAAATCAACGTATGTTGTACGTGTATTGTGCGTGTATCGCGTAAAGTTTTGGCACTTTTGCTGCAAAATCATTAATTTTCTTTTGTGGGAGAGTTCAGTAGAGGTTTTAAGTAGTTGTTAAAGCAAGTTTTTTAACACTTTTTGTTGTATTTGTGAGTTTAGTGTTTAATTATTATGTGAAACATTTTAAATAATATTTTGCAAGTGATAGATTTGTGATGTTCAGATTATTAGATATTTGGGGTGTATATGTAATGGTATATGTTGAATAAAAATACTGATCAATTTTCATCAAAAGGGTAAGCTCTAACTTAATATTTAAAGATTATAATTGTTGATTGAAACGATTGAAAAAAAATCCTAATATGGCGAAAAAAGAAGCTCTAATAATTTATTTTTTCAGCCTACTCAACTGTAAAAAGTACTTATATGTGTTAACATTGTGCGTTTTCCTAAAATTTGTATAGCAATGTCCACCAATATGAATAAATTTAGTTTTCTTCTTTTTCTATAGAAACTTGGTAGGTTTATACAACATAATCGTAAATACGTGACTAAAATTGTGATTATGATCACAATTTTAGTCACAATCATAAAAGTTAAAACCATTATTTTAGATACGACCGTTTATATATCGCAGTCGTAATCATAAGCATAATTTAATAACCTTGAAGTTCGTAAATTTTAACTTTTTTGATTGTGATTAAGACAAAAATCGGTTAGGGGGCATTATTTATTTATTTTTTATTTTAATGTTTAATTATTATAATAATTTTCGTGTTTAAAAAACCTGAGTAATAAAATTTAAACAAAAATACACTCTAAAATGATGAAATAGAACAATAAGAAAATTAGGTTACTTTATCAACTGTATTTACATTCCAAGTTATGAATGCGACTATGTTGTATAAACGCATATTTAAATTGTGATTGTGACTGTGCTTATGATTACCACTATGTTGTAGCCCATTAAAATTATTACTGTGAATTTATAAACATTTAGAATGTTGGTATGGTAGGAAGTGGCAACATTGCATTCTCTCCGAGATTCTCTCTATGCACGGTAAACGAATTTCCGGAGAGTGAACAGTGGCACTCAAAAGTTTTACCCTGAAATGTCATAAAATATATAAAATTTTCAAATTTTTTTTTTCGCAAGAAAAACCTCATAGGCGTGTTTTTGGGGTTGAACTATACTACCAGCTAAAATATTTTCACTCATTTCTGAGACACCCTGTATAATATAGAAAGCCAGAATATTGTCGGAAAGTTCTGATAATGAAGACTAGTTTTTCATATTTTAGAAGCGACGTGGCAAGGCAGAAAAAGTCATCTACTCTTTGGGCTATAAATGCTATAAATAAATGTATTAAAATCTTCAATTATTATTGTTAATCTTCTCGTTAACTTTTGTTGATGTTAGATATTTATTTAATAAAGATATTACAAGAATATTTTGCTTAATTAAATGAAGCGAGAAATAAGAAAAACCGAGTGAGGGAAATGGGTGAGGGAAAAAATATAGATAATTTGACACATTCAAATTTTTTAAAAGTCAGTAATGTCAGTAGTATACAGGGTGTCCCAGAAATGAGTGCAGATATTTAAGAGGTGGTAGATCTGGTCAAAATAAACATATTTTCTCTCTACCATTTTTAAAATAAATTGAAAATAACTGAGTTATTTAACTTTGAAAATTTAAAAAAATAATCGCAACATTTTGAGAACCGCCGGCAGATATCGCCAACTACATCCAATTGCCCGGATCAAGCCCGAATTTCAGTTAATTCGACGCACTGTGTTGCCATAGGGACAAGAAAGTGTATGTTAAAAGTAAGTCATAAAATCACAACACCTGACGAGTTTGCAGAGATTCATTACATTTTTAAGATTGTGATATTATTACATAAAATAAATTAAAAGTTAAATGTTTAATAATGTGTTAAAAAATGTGTTAAAAAAGTTAAATTAAAAAACTTACCCAACATTAAAAAAGATACTTATGACAGATTGTAACTGTGACAATTCTCTTTTTCGATATACACTTAACTAAAATACACTTCACTGTGCTGCTTTACTTGTACATGCTGTAGTTATTATAATAACTACTAAAATAACAGTGTCCCCATTTTTAACACATTATTTTCATATAGGCCTCATCACAATTTGAATCACTGATTTACAAAACTCCTTGAAAAGCACACATTACTTTGAATACCTTTCTGAATGAATAAATGTTGAGAATTATTGTCTCTCACCGCCACTTTACGAACTACTTTCAATCTAAGGAAATACATGTTTCACTCAACAATTTTAAATACATATTTTGTTTTTTCGCTATTTTTTCTATGTATTTCAACAATTCCATCGACAGCCCAATCGTCGCGTCGGCCACCGGCCAAGAGAGCGGCGCATCACTGGTAACTGCTCCTTTGTCGCGCCGCCGTGTCGAGCTTGCGTCATGCGAGGTTGCCGTAGTTTCAACAATTTCAAATTCAAGACACTCGAAGCAATCAAATTCTTATTAAATTTTAAAAATAAAACAGAACACATGAAAGGAAACAAACAAAACACAAATGAATTGGTTACTGATAGGGTCACAAAAAAGAAATTTCTAAAATGTTTATCGTAATTCAGAATTCAATACATCAAAAACAGCCCGACGAATAATCAATTCATTTTTGTTTTGTTTATTTCCTTTCATGTTTCTCTGTTTTATTTTTAAAATTTAATACGAATTTGATTGCTTCGAATGTCTTGAATTTGAAATTGTTGTAACTACGGCAACGTTGCTTACATCGTCGTCTGACGCAAGCTCGCTACGACGGCGCGGCTCAAAAGGACCAGCGTCTTCGCGCCGTGGAGACTTCGGCCGACGCGCGACGGTCGGTCTGTCAAAATACATCGAAAAATAGCGAAAAAATAAAAATAGGTATTTAAAATTGAGTGAAACATGTCTTAAATTGAAAGTAGTTCGTAAAGTGGCAATAAGAGACGGTATTCAAAGTAATGTGCGCTTTTCAAGGTGTTTTGTAAATCAGTGGTTCAAATAAAACAGAGAAACATGAAAGAAAACAAATATTGAATTCTAAATTACGATAAACATTTTAGGAATTTCTTTTTTGTGACCTGGTTGTGAATAATATGATGAATCATTTTCGTAAACGTCATAAACGTAATGTTTTAGTTAATTTTCGGTGGTTTTTGTTAAGTTTTCATTGAAAGGGTAAGTACTAAAAATAATTAATGTGTTTTTTTTTCTATAATAATTATTAATAATGAGCACTGATGAAAATTTAACATTCTTAATTTTTGAGTAGAAATTTTTCTATGAATTTATAAATGTAGAACTATGTAGAATGTGGATACATAGGAGGTTACAACACTGCATGGTTTAGATACACTGCAGAGAAATCTCAGGTGAATAAACAAGTGGCACTAAAAAGTTTTTTCAAATTTCCCGGAAAATGTCAAGAAAAATTTTAAATTTTCAACATTTTTTTTTCGCAAAAAAAACCTCATAGGCGTGTTTCTGGGGTTGAACTATACTACCAGTTAAAATATCTGCACTTATTTCTGGGACACCCTGTATATGTGGTTGTAAATAAATCTGTATTTACTTCCCGCTCGAAATTTCGTTTTCTTATCAAAATAAATAGAAAAGTTATAGGAGTTACCCACTTTTGAGGAACAGCCGATATTGTCTATCTGAGAAAAAGTCAATGCAGATTTTTTTGAACATTGGATACATTCTGCCTTTTTGTACAATCTGCTTAAAGAAAATTGTGCATCGCGGTGTTGGCTGTTAGCATTCATTAAAAATGCTAATAAAAAGGCACTAAACTAAGCTTCGAATATATAATATAGTCGGATATTAATGAAAATTTATATGGCGTTCGCTAGGCAGACTGGAAGAAATAGGGGTACGAAATCGCGATATTTAACAGCTTAATGAATAGCTATAAAAGCAAAGCATAGTCTTTTTATTTTTTAGAAAATTTCTAAGCTTTAATATACGCATGATTTTTTTCTGTTTGTTATGATAAAAGGTAAATCATAGTCTTAAAAATTATGCAGAGATTCATGTACATGGTGTCCCATTTTAGTTGAAATTATATGGTATATCCGTTATTTATCCACTTTTTTGGAAGATGCCGTAAACAAATTTTTCATAGCCCTCTTCGTTTCTGAGCTACAGGGTCTTCTTGAAAATTTTGTAATTTGGGACACCTCCTGTACTGTTTAACCAGCGGATCTAAAGTTACGGAAGGAATGCGAGAAAAAAAAATCGATACTGCCACGTTTATCTATAAAATTGCAAAATTGCCAGACATGAACTATAAATTTCATATATTTTTATTATATATAATGTGTTTAGCATATATTCTGGCGTAGGAATTTTAACGTAGTTCATATTGTTCGATATGTTTTATTTAATAACTTATTTCTTTCATTCTGTATAATCTGCTTATTATAGAAGGTGAAGATTTTTCAAGGATATCATTGGCAAACCGGCATCGCCGCGCATGGTCGTCTATTCATCGAACATGATTGGCGAGAGTACGCCACAGGATTTGTTACCACTCGGTTGCCATGACTTTTACGCCTTTCCTATTCGCTATCTTTATCCCCAACTTCACGGTCTCTTCTGAAAAGAGTAGAAATATTGAATACTATTGAAATATCCAGTGGCGGTGTCATTCTTTTGATCATTATTACTTTCTTTTATTATTTTATACCGGTTATCCTAAACTTTATTCCTATATTTTTCGTATATTTAATAGTTAAGTTGTGTATTGTTTTGTTATCTTGTTATAATGGTTTCCGTTCGTAGTTTTTAATTATTAATATTAAGTTTGATCGTATATTTGTGTTTTAAAATGAATAAATTTGTTAAGGGTAAGACGCTACATAGCCAGACAAGAGAGCTAATTTATATATGTAAGTAGAATAATAATAATATAATTATTAGACTATTAAAATTAAATATTGGCTAAAATGAAAAGCACGCATTTTACCTAAATATTTTAGCTAAACTAAAATAAATATAAATAAACGTGGATGAATTTGGTTTATTTCCTTGTGTTCATAATAGGGTTTGCGACGAAGAAGCTACAGAGAGTTCGCTTAAGTTGCCGCTTAAACGTAAACTTGAGCGGATATCTCTTTATACCGGAGTTAGTGTATCGGCTATAAAAAAATAATGCGCCATTATATTGCAGAGAGAGATATAAATATACACGCGAAATTCGAAAATATCGCCAAGTATTATCTATTCGGATGAAACATGGTTAGACAATGACCTAACCTTTAAAAAGTGCCGGCGGAACTATACCATATCTGGTGTAATAGGCAATATTGGATTTACTGGTGAGTAAAATTTTATGTTTTGTTTGCGCTTCCAAAGTTAACTATTTTCAAGATTTTTTTTTGCTGGAAATAGTTATATCTAAAAGTATGTATATGTATTATAGAAAAAATATAGTTAGTACAGATATATAAATAAATATACCTCAAGACTCAGTCTTGATTATCTGCTAATGATGCTAACATGGTTAGCGAAACGTGCGTCTAGTCTAAAAGTAAAAGTGTTGTGGTGTATTGTGCTGATTTAGTGTTTTATTTTGCTGTATAAGACCAAAGGTTCCGACCCCCAGCTGTAATTATTTCTTCTATTATATTAACAACACATAATAATAAAACGATACAAAATATTTAAGCAAGCTTTAATAAAAGCTTTTAGTGTTTATCTGCTAACTCAACAGTAACGATTCAAACAGCATAAAGTTTTTTGAAAAAAATTATTAATCTGAATATTATATTTATGATACATATTATTTTCATAAAACACCGTACGCCCATGCCTATTTTATGAATGAAATTGGGCGTGTTTTGTTTACAACTGCGTTCCCCTGCCGATACCCCGTAGCTTCAGATCCGTTGGTCACACTATATATCTGTTATTGTTAAAGGCATCGAGAAGGTGGAAACTGTTTGTTGTAGAACTTTTTACGTAGAATACAGTGGCGTAGTCTGTAATTCTACGAAAAAAAGTCACACACAGTTTGTTTTTTTGTTTTTCTTTCCACAATAAGGGGCCGTCCTCTGCCGGAAACACTGCGACCTGTGAGGTCTATTGTGTTTGTCCCCTTTCTATATCTGCACCCATTCTCCTATCCCTGTGCCCTGCACTAACTTATGCAGGTCCTTGATAGGATGGGAGCATAGTTCCTCCGGTTCTAGCCTAGCTTTCCCCAAATAAAAAGTGTCGCTTGCGATCCAGAGCCCCGCAGTGACATATTATGTGCTCCGCTGTTTCAGGATCTTTATCGCAGAGTCTGCAGCAAAGACTTCCTTGATACAGATTGAGCTTGTTCAGGTAACACTTGACAGCCATATGTCCTGTCAAGAGGCCTGTTGTAATCCGCAATTTATTCCTGCTAAGCATTAGCAGTTCTTTTTGCGGTTTTAGAGCTAGGTCCTTGGATAAAAGCCTTGCTGTGCCTGTGCCCCTGTCTGTTTCTCCAGTGGACATTCTGCTTTTCCCTGATCCAGAGTTTTAATGCACTACGGGCCATACATTTGGGTATTCCCAGTACTGGCTCTGGACCAAGATAGGATGCCGATGATCCTTGCCTAGCTAGCTCATCGGCTTTTTCGTTGCCTTGGATGCCGCTGTGGCCCGGCACCCAGAATAATTTAATTCTGTTCCGTCGAGCCAGAGCTTCCAGTTCACCTAGGCATTCCCAGACGAGTCTCGACGATACCTTTGGGCTCATAAGCGCCCCAAGTGCCGCCTGACTGTCTGAGCATATATTGATGAGCTTATCTGAATAAGCTCTTCTATTGTTTTCTCTCGCACATTGTAGAATGGCGAAGATTTCTGCCTGGAATACGGTTGAGTGTTTACCCAAGGAAAAGGATAAACTTACCCTTGGTCTTTCCCCAAATACTCCAGCTCCTGTTCCTTCAGCGGTCTTTGACCCGTCTGTATACCAGGTTAGTCCATCCTGAATGAATGTTATATCTGTCCACATTCCTCGATCCATTTTGTTCACCTCGAATGGTTTGTGGTAGTGATAAAGAGGGGTCATCTGGTCCGATCTCATTTGGAGTTCTGCGTTCCCAATTCATACCCATAGGGAGTAGAATAAGGAATGAAAGTTTGTTGTACAAAAATGCATTATTATTACTGTCCTCCATTCATGCAGTTGTGCAGCTCTAAACTGTTCAAGAACGCGATACTCTCACTCCATTCAATTGAGTCATAAAGTTCAGAAATGTTCCGCGCCATATGGACACCCATATCCTAGGCTATCGCGCTCAGCTCCTTTCAGAACCGTTCTGAGTAGCCCAGGGCGTAAAGCTCTGGAACTTGAAATTTGGAGGACAGCATATAACATCTAGTAGTATAAAATTTTATACAAGGGTTTATTTAGTGACATCAATAATATGAACGAAATATTTCTGAAGTGTTCAATATTAAATGTAGATATTCTTCAAGTTATGCGAAGTAACAAGTAATGTTTCCGGTGAGACCGCGTATTATGTCACCGGATTCTGGTTAGTATAAAGACTTTTTTCTATAGAAAGAGTTTTTTCTATATTTTTCTTTCAAAATAAGACTAATTTCTTCTTATTCTTTTAAATATTACAGTGTTTCTTTTACCTAAAATGTTATACTTAATTTTCACTTATAATTAAAAAATTACAAATGGAGAAAAATATAAGTTATTGAATAAAGTTTATACAAATCACTTTACCATAACAAAAAAGTAACAACATGTCATGGCGGAAGATATTCAGGTGGTATTTCACACATTTATCTATTAATATCGAGATTAAAATAATAAACTTGCGTAACATGTTATACATGAAATAGAAAGTTTCAGAATCGATTAATACGCAATACGCTACGCAGCCAACTTGTTCCTATGCGCGGATGAGCGTCTTCAAGACTCTTCCATCGGCCAGGGTCACGACGCGACGCCGCTGAAGAGGAATCGGCCTACGTTTGGTTAAACAGGCTGGACACGGTGGACTACGATATTGGCGAGTCTGAATATTTATAAAAAATTGCAAAGTAAAATATGCTGGAAAAATAATTAATAATTTATTAAATTATTTTATTTAACTGATTAATTTTCATTGAAAAGGCATTTTTGCAATTCGCCACTATATTAGATAAAAACTAAAAAACTCATATCAAATTTAAGTTTTGCGATTTTGACCTATACTTTTAACAAAATCTGAACACATTTTAAAAAAGTTTTTGATAATAGTTGTGTAGATTGACTACAAGTTGTATAACATAAATTTCTACGACCGGTCTACCAAGTGGTCTGCAGCATTGCCTTGTGGTGCAAACGTGGGCCTGTTAATCTGTGACGTGACGCCAAACCAAACATTCAAGAAAAACAGAAGCGTGGCTAATAATTTAGTAATTTAAAAAAAATGTATTTTAGATACAGTAGTAGGTATTAAAAAGTTTTGTGTTTAAATGGGGTTTGCCTTTAACAGTTAAAAAATTATATCGTAAAGTGTAACTTTCCGTATAAGAATTCTTTATCTGTCATCGATCATGATCTGTCATCATGTTAAACTGATGTTTTGTATGTTATTTTGTTTTTTTGCTTGTTTGTTTTACGGATAGGTGCGATCGCATAATTATTATTGATAATGTTTTATTTAATGTTAACATTACTACTTTTTCAGGAATGTTTAAATTTGTTGTTTTTTGTTCGTTATTTAAACATATGTATGTAATACACTTGAGGGTTGGAACCTTTGGTGTTACACAGCAAAATAAAAACACTAAATCACCACAATACACCAAAACACTTTTACTTTTACACTGGACGCGCGTTTCGCTAACCATGTTAGCATCATCAGCAGATGATTATAAACTAAAGTACAATCTACAAGGTGAGCGTTTATATACTCGCTCAGTGGGCCCCGAGTGGGCGTGGCAAAATCTAGCCAACCGAGTCAGAGCCAACTGAGCGTAACAGTTAGATTTCCGCCACTAGAGTAGTAGGAACAATGAACTTGAAGGAATTGGACCGTTGACTCTGTTCATACTATCTTTACATTTATTACAGGCAATTAGATGCATATGAAAGCATCAGAAACGTGCGTCCAGTGTAAAAGTAAAAGTGTTTTGTTGTATTGTGGTGATTTAGTGTTTTTATTTTGTAATACACTCATATTAACACTAATCATATTTTTAAGTTTTTATTCATCATTTTCAATGCCCCCCGGTTGCATCTTTGTAAAGGACTGTGAATTTTTTGCATCTGAGTGTAGAAGAACTTAGATAAAAATATACAGATAATAAAATAAGAATAAGCGGTAATTCTGCACAACTTCAACACAATCTGTTTTGAAAATAAATAGGTATAAAACTGTACTTTGCTAATTTAACTAACTTTATAACTCCTGTAATAAAACGAAAACTCCAGCAATAAACCTGACTTTATCTTCAAACTCCTTTAGAGTTTCTAAAAAAATATATAAACACAACAGAAAAATTTTACTACTTCCACTGGAAATTGTTATACCAAAACTAACTTCAAGAAACAAACCTAAAGTAATTATTCGCCAAATTCAGAACAGCAAGAACCACTTAGAACGATTTAATGCAACTAGAGAGTGAACAAAAATTCGGTCCAAGTTTTTAAAATAATATTTCGAGATCCCTAAGAACAACTCTTTTGCGTTCATTTAAAATGGTAATTTCTCTTTTAAGTTGCAAAATTGAAGTCGAGCGACAAAACAGGGAAAATAGAAAGAGGGCAGATTGACTCTACAGCTATATTTGGCCCAGAAAATTCTTTTAAAAAATGCCTTAATTACAACAAGATTTAAGCAATCTTAGTTTTATTTCATTAAAAATTTAGAACTTTTATTTTTATATTTTTAGTGAATAAAAAATAAGAAAATTCATCTATTGGATAAGGAAATAAGGTAGAATAAAAAATAAATATTTATCTCTAACAACACTACAATTAAAATTTCTTGAATGTAAAAATTATAACTATTGTTTGTTCTGCGATCCTTCAACGTGACGTAATATACAGGGTGGCCCATCGAAAACGTTCCGAAAGGCATAACGGCCAGGATTTTTTTTTTCCAAAAAATGCAAAAACACGTCAATTTTGTTTGTGAGGGAGACAACTTTTGCCCCAAAAATGATCAAGTGGCGCTGCAATGAAAAGAGCTTTCTATTCTCTATATTTCCCCGCTTCGTTTTTGAAAATCGGTTGAGTCATTGAGAAAATATGAAGGATTGAAATTTGAAAAGTTTATTTAAACATTTATCAGAGTAAATGATAAGGATAAATTCCTTCGACCAATTTGCTGTTTTTTCTTATTATTTCTAGATGTTTACGCATTTTTTCACTTGTCACAAGGTTGTACTCAATATCGTTAAACTGACCTACAATAGAATTTCCAAAAATACCAGCCCGGACGATCAAAATCGTCTTCGTTGAGTTTTTGTACCAACTGAATTTTGTACGGGTGGAACTTGTGTTTTTTTAATATCCTTTGGATACTTGTACGATTCACGCCGGTCTCATTGGCTAATTTTCTTGTAGGTAATCAGTGCACTATCCATGACAACTTGGCCAAATACGAATACCTCCATAGCTTCATTTACTACAGGATTTTCCCTCTGCCTCTTTTTATTCATAACGAAACCAGTTTCGCGAAATTTTGCTATTAACTCGCGAACACTTTTGTTATAAATGTGTTTGTTAGGATGGCGTTCATTGAATATCTGCGCAAACCGATTGCCACATTCATTATTTTTAAAATAAAGTTTGATTATTTCCACTTTTTCTGCAAGTGAGTACACCATAATTGTTAAAAAGTTTAACGATATTGAGAAGAACTTGTAATGAAGTTCATAAATTTTGGGGCTCATTTCTGGGACACCCCGTATACTGTACTTAAATAATAGGGACCTTTTCTGTAAACAAGGAAAGGCAATGTATTTTATTGTTAACTCATTATGGTAATGAACTTCATTAATGTTCTTACTGTTGAATTAAATGCGTTAGATATTTAATGACCATATTGTAATAGAGTTTTGATCGGCGTTACTCGCTATAGTTCGGTACGGCAGCCGAGAAGCTGGCCCTACCAGTACCGGTCGAGTGGAGGGGAGGGTCGTTTGAGTATACCCTGGCAGCGAGAGAGCCAGGTAGCAGCGTTGTGCTTGCTATTACAATTGTACTAGATCTATTACAATTAACCAATTGCTATTACGCTATTACTACAATAGCAAAAATCCCTATAATCTATTACAATTATTTGAAAAAAATCACCTTCAACTTTTTTTTGACGATTTTTGTTCGAGCGCTATTGTCTCTCCCACATTCTTCGGCGGCCGCTAAAATGAAGTTTTCAGATTTAAATTTAATTAAAACAAAAAACAGGAACAGATTTAAAAGTACATTTGATGCTCTTTTACATACTAAGTCTCTTTTATCCAGTACCAAATATTATAATTTTCAACCCTCGGAGCATCTCTTAAGCCTAAATTTTAATTCAAACGCACAGGGTGAAGAACCTGATACCCTTACATTTTAAATTATTATAATGTTCTTACGTTTATAAAGTTTTTTTAGTTCATTTTTAGTCTGTTTTATTTTTGTAATTTTTTTGTTTTTATAGAATAAATTTTATTTTTTTGAAAATTAATTGTTTTGTGAATGACTGCTAGCGTTTACAGAAAAATTTAGATCGTGTTAGTAGCTGGTGTGAGTGGAATGGGCTTCATCTAAATTCAGCCAAATGTAAAGTGGTGACATATTCGAACAAAAAAAAACAATTTTCGATTTGAATATCGGGTGAATAGTCAAGTTTTAAGTTGCGAATCTACAATTAAAGATTTGGGAGTAACGTTTGATACAAAGCTCTCCTTTACTGCCCATATTTATCAAATAAAGAACGACGCCACAAAAATGTTGGGGTTTATAATTCGAAATTGTAGAACATTTACTAATGTGGATTGTTTAAAGGTTTTATATTACTCTTATGTCAGATCTAAACTTGAATATGCTGATATAGTATGGAATCCGCATTATGATGTTCATAAGAAATTATTAGAAAACACACAAAGGCGCTTCTTGAAATTCTTGTTTTATAAGAGCAGTGGTTCCTATCCTGTATTGGGTATTGACGAGGGCTTATTATTGAGTCAGTATGACGTTCAGTCATTAGAGGTGAGAAGATGTTGTCACAATATTAAATTTTTACATAAGTTATTAAACAACTTGATCGATAGCCCATACCTACTGCAACAGCTCAAATTTGTGGTGCCTAGGTTGGAGTCCAGGAATAATGTCACATTTTATATGCCTTTTCCTCGCACTAATATCGCATTAAGATCTCCTTTATATTCTATGTGTAAATTATATAATTCAATAAGCGCGAACTGTGATTCGCCATCTTTGCGATCATTTTAGCTCAATATGCTAATTTTCTTTGTATTCATATAATGTTTGGTATCAACTCTACTATCAATTTAATTTGCTTTTTATTATATAATATATTTTTTCTTTATATATATTTTTTGTGAAAAGGTTTTGTATCAGCTGTTAATATTGATGAATTTGATTTATGACTATATGATGAATTTAATTCTATTTTTGTTATATGTTAGTTTTTATATATTTTTTGAGTCAATTGGTGAATTTCTGTTTTTTTTTTTCTGATTTAGCTCTGTAATTGGGATTTCCTGTTGGGCTAATAAAGTATATTATTATTATTATTATTATTATTAACCAGACTTGTATCCGCTCAAGGTGTCGACTGTCCTACTATAGAAGTAAAAATACGTGCAAGGTTGAGGCATTTTGTCCGGATCCCGTGGACGCGAAGACCGATTTCTTTTGGTTAAAAGGGAGACAGATAGCGGTTAAGGTAGTACAACAAATATACGGGCGCAAATATCCTTGGACCTAAGACAGGATCTCGTCCAAATCCCGAGACTGGTTCTGTAGTTCCCGTATTCTCATCAGGAGCGCCGTGGGATCTCGCCGACATCCCGAGGTGGTCCTGACCGGGCGGTGTGGACTGTGCTTATCCAGACGACTAACCGAGACGCCGTTTCGTTCTACTGCGAACGATCCAGGGCTCGCGTGCGTACCTATCCTACAGGACTCCGTTTCGTTCTACTGCGAACGATTCAGGGCTCGGGTGCGTAATTATCCCACAGGACGCCGTTTCGTTCTACTGCGAACGATCCAGGGCTCGCGTGTGTGTTTATCCCACAGGACGCGGTTAAGTTTCGGGAATAATCCGGGACTCGTGTATGTAATTGTCCCACAGGACGCCGTTTCTTTTGTGCGAACGATCCAGGACTCGTGTGTGCATTTATCCTACAGGACGCCGTTTCTTTTACAATCGATCCAGGACGCGGGTGTGTTTATCCCACAGGGCGCGGTTAGATTCGCGATCAATCCGGGACTCGTGTGTGTGTTTTTCCCACAGGACGCCGAAAATTTTTGCGATCGATCCAGAAACTCGCGTTTGTGTATCCCGGGACGCCTGTAACGACGTCGCCGACGTTTAGAAAGTCGGGTTATAAAAGTGTATATCGCTCCGGTACGTACATGTCTGTGTTTGCTAGGACGCCGTTAAGTTAGACGCCGGTTAGAAACTCGCGTCGTTTTATTTACTAGAACGTCATGTCGGAAACGCGTTTTGGATTCACGTGATTGAGTCGGACAGTGAGTTGCATATCGAGATTATAAGGTCAAAACTCTAGAGGTACTCGGTTGTTATTGTAAATTTTATTTTACGGGTCTTTAATTAGAAATTAATTTCTTTTTTAAAATTTAATTTCTTTCACTTTCATTACAATTTAAAGTCGTGAAACTTCCTAGGGTATTTAGTATATAGTTAATTAATTAAATAAAGCCTTAATGTTACGTTATAGTTAACTGTGTGTTTTATTTCTTTTCATTTCAACACTCCCTGGTATCTCCACTGTATAAAAGCTACCCGTATTGGCGAAACGTGGTCCTCTTCCACTATAAATAACAGAGGTGGCGCCCGAGAGATTTAAATTTCCTACTGTACGCCAGTAAGGCTATTTATTTTTCACTGAACCAAAGAAAAATAAATTGGGACTCTTACAAACTTCATCGTACAAGTCACAGAACAGCTATCTAGCAACTACCGCACGATGGTTCAACCTTGTGGCAAGTGAAAAAATGCCGTTTTCGATGGGCCACCCTGTATATACTATAACATTATAGTATACAGAATGTCCCAGACTGAGCGTGCATTAGAAGTTTTTAGAGAACCTCAATACATATCTAGATCGGAGATTTTTTGCACATTATTGTTTTACAACGAGATCTATCCATTAAAAATATTTTCAATATGGCGGCACTTCCGAAAATACCAGAAGGCGATAGTAAATTCCTTATTTTAAATGGATGTCCTCATTTTAAAAAAAATGAAAATGAGGACAATTCTCTGTAAACCCCTCCTTTTATGGATTTTGATATTAAACACTCTATAATATCTAACATTAACCGTTTTTGAAAAAAAAAAATTTTTGGACGAAAAAAACTGTCTGTCAAAAATATGTGTATAGTTTTAACGTAAAATTTAGTCGCTACCCCAGCCACTATGCCATAAAGAGAAGATATGTGGCTATTTATTTCGAAAATTAAATTGTTCAAATGTCATATAATAATGGCCGCAGATGTCATGGAATTGAGCGATTTAAAAATTATTATGAATCATTTTTTTCAAATGGAAACCCACTTTTTTATTTAACTAGTAAAAAGACAATTAGTTACTTTTTGACTATACATGTTCCTATACCTGAAATAAATAAATTTTAATTATTTAAAATTTAGTTTTAAAGCGTATATTTTTCTCGATTTTAACGAGTAGCCTATGACTTTAAACCAGGGTTGGCATGATTTAAATCGTGATTTAAATCAAGTGATTTTTTAAATTTTAATCGGGTGATTTAAATCAAAAAATCAACTTTTTTAAAACTTTACAATAAATCGAAAAATAACTGTAAAAGTTATAAAAATGTGTCCTAGAAAACTATAAAAAATATTTCTATAATATAATATATACCCTATATCTATTCGTTCTAAATAAAATGTTACACTTGCTATTGTAACGGTTAAATACGTTTAATAAATCGAAAAAAAAATTTAAATGTTATAAAACTATATAAAAAATGATTTGTATAACACATATACCGACTACATATATATTCATCAATTAAAATGTTGGGCCGATTTTTGAAGTCATTTCGTGTGAATCCATTAGACTTCTAACTTCTAAAAGGCAGAGATTTATTTTGAAATTTATGTACAAGTGACAAAAAAATGCATTTCATTCGCAACCTCTAGTGCAGAAAAGGGTTCTTTTGATGTTAGTCTATATCTTCAAATCTTTGTCAGAAAATATATGCTGTTTTATATTTCTTTATTTTACATTTTGACAATATATAATACTAATTTGATTCTCGACTTAAGACTATTTCCGAACAATAGTGTATTGTGTAAGGAGTAAAAATTAAAAATTATACTTTTTTGACGAGGTTGTACGTTTGACGGACCAGCATAAACAGGGAGGCCAAACCAAAACAAAAGTACATTTTTACTCTGAGTAGAATATACTATATTTTTACAAATTAAACTTTACAAATAATTTTTGATCAATTTCAAACGTTGCAAATAATATAAAAAGTAATGCCTTGTAAGTAATCGAGTAATAATTTGTACACTCGTTGAAATTGACTCTTAATATCAGTTTAATAATTATATTTTTGTACTTTTGTGCTTAGGCGTAAAAGTGCTTTACTTTTATGCCTAGACGTTGAAATGACAAAAATTAATACTCTTGCGGCATTTCAAAAAAAATCTTTTGATCTGATGCAAGCGACTTTTTTGCGGAATATATTGGTGACCGATGAGGGAAAATGACACGCTACGTAGAATTGTTCATTTTGTCAGTATTGGGCAGAGTTATAAAGATTTAGCCTTTTAGGATAGGACTTCAATTGGAATTAAATCCTAATTATTTGAAAATCCGATTTAAATAATGTTTTCTATTAAAATAAAACAAATCTGATTAAATCAAAAAAATCTGATTTAAATAAAAAAAATCTGATTTTTTTGATTTTTTTAATAGGATCATGATTTTTTCCAACCCTGCTTTAAACGTCAAGTGATATAAAAAAAATATATAAGATATATAAAACAATATATCTGGCCTTGTCATATTGTGACGCTATTATTTCCAAGCCTACTTTGCGCTGTTTTTTTTTCGATCATACGGAATATTAATTACTAATTAATAATATCACCTACTAGATATCATTAAAGAGCGAAAAAACGAGATATATTGTTATAAATACACTTTTTAATAAACTCTTAAGGCAGCAGTATTTATAATATAGGAAATTCAAATAATTCGTTTTCTGACAGATGAAAATAAATTGTCTCACTGCTTGACACTTGATCTCAAAGGAAGCTAGATAAAATCAAGAAAAATATGTTTTCAAACTAAATCTTTAATAACTTAAAACCGATTTATTTTAGGTATAGGAACCTGTATAGTCAAAAAGTAACGAATTTAAAAGTCTTTTCACTAGCGAATAAAAAAAGTCGATTTCCATTTGAAAAAAATGATTTATGCTATTTTTTTAATCGCTCAATTCCACAGTTGACAGCTGCGGCCACTATTATATAACATTCGAACAATTTAATTTTTGAAATAGATAGCCACATGTCCTCTCTTTATGAGACAGTGGCTGCGGTAATCATTAAATTTGACGTTTAGACTATACACATATCTTTGACAGGCAGTTTTTTTCGTCCAAAAATTTTAAATACTTTTTTTTCTCAAAAACGGTTAATGTTAGGTATAAAGTGTTTGATATCAAAATCCACAAAATTTAACAGAGAATTTAAGTATGTAATAAAAAATGGAGGTACCAGTTTAAAATAAGAAGGTTGTTTTAAGTTCCGGTATTTCCGGAAGTGCCGCCATATTGAAAATATTTTTAATCGCTAGATCTCGTTGTAAAACAATGATGTGCAAAAAATCTCCGATCTAGATATTGTGGTTTTCTAGAAACTTCAGAGACAGACAATGGCATCATTACAGAAACAAATGAAAAACTCTCAAGATGGAGGCAGTACATGGAGGAGCTCTTCGGAAACAAAAATAGCGACGACTTAACTGCAGGAACTGGCAATATAGGGCCCACCATTACACAGGAAGAAGTGGAAGCAGCTATCAAACGTTTGAAAAACAACAAGACTTCCGGACCGGATCAGATACACGGAGAAGTTCTTAAACTGCTGGACTCGGAACAAGTTTTCTACTACTGACCACCCTATTCAACAAAATTTATACAGGTGGTCCAATCCCAAACGACTGGCTGCTATCAACATTTATACCGTTTCCCAAGAAGGCAAACGCGACCAAATGATCTGATCACAGGATAATCAGTCTGATGAGCCACGTCCTAAAAATCCTCCTTAATATCATCCAAACACGTATATATAGAAAGCTCGATGAAAACGTAGGTGAAATTCAGTTCGGCTTCAGAAAGGGATTGGGCACCAGGGAGGTTCTGTTTTCAATACAAGTCCTAATCCAACGAGCACGCGACGTCAATGTAGATGTTTTTGCGTGCTTCATTAACTTCGAAAAGGCCTTTGATAGAGTCCAGCATGACAAACCCATGTCGATTTTACAGGAATCAGGAATAGACGATAGAGATATAGAGATAATAGCAAAACTTTATCGTCAACAAAAGGCCGTGGTTCGAATCGAGAACGAAACTTCAGAAGAGTTTAGTGTAAGGAGGGGAGTGCGACAGGGCTCTATATTGTCGCCTCTGCTATTCAGTGTGTACTCGGAACATATATTTAGAGAGGCACTGGATGGCACAGAGGATGAGGAGAAATAGTAAACAATTTGAGATATGCAGATGATACCGTCCTGTTGGCCGATACCGTTGAAGGTCTCCAAAGGCTTATAGATCGTGTGGCGAATACATGCAGCAGATACGGAATGAAGATGAACTGCAAGAAGACTCAAACGTTGATCATTAGCAAGAACCACATCAACAACTTTTAGTTCACTGCTAACAACATCGTTCTCCCAGCGGCCGAGACAGTTGCATATCTGGGCTGCACCCTGACTAAAGACTGGGACCACTCTCGCGCGAAATAGAACACCGAATCGAAATCGCGAGAGGGACATTTAACAAAATGCGAAATATACTATGCAACCTGTCCCTCAACGTCCGCACTAGAATCAGAACCCTGAGATGCTACGTGCTCTCAACCCTTCTATATGGAGCAGAGGCGTGGACCCTTACCGACGCATCATGCAAGCGCGTGAAGGCATTTGAGATGTGGTGCTATCGGCGCATGCTTAGGATTTCGTGGGTGCATCGCGTGTCAAATGAGACTGTACTACATCGCATCAACAAGGAGTTGGAGTTTCTGGTAAATGTCAAACGAAGAAAACTGGAATACGTCGGACACATCATGCGGAACGAGAAATACCGCCTACTCCGACTCATATTGCAGGGGAAAATAGAAAGCAGAAGATCAGCGGGACGCAGACGAATATCGTGGCTGCGAAATCTACGAACATGGACCGGATTGACGTCAACAGCTCTGTTCAGAACGGCAGTGAACAAAGTAATATGGATCAATGTGACAGCCAACATCCAAAGAGGATAGGCACTTTAAGAAGAAGAAGAAGAAACTTCTAATGCACGCTCAGCCTGAAGAATATTTGCACTTTAATTTATGAATTTATAACATAAAAATTAGTATACCGGTATATCAAACATCGACTTTTTTATCCGCTTTCCTTTCGCTATTTTAGATCCGCTTGTCAGATAATACTAACTGACTATTTTTCCGAATTTTTTGTATCTCTAAACATTTAATTTTTTTACCTTTGAATACCAAAAGGACCGACTGACGTAAATAATTTCATCAGCACTATTCACTCTATGAAAATTATCTCATTTTTTCCTGTCCCCTTGGCGATTAATGTAAAAAAAACGTCCCAACCCGTTTTTCAACAAACGCTCATCCAGCAGAACGCGTAAAATACCCCCAAAAAACTGAATAAAAGAACACTAATGTATTAAGTGACCGGAAAAAGAGTTAGCGCCTCTGGTGGCTAGTAAACGTACCGACGATTCGGATTTATAACGCTAGGGGGGGCAGTGGAATTTTTCATCCCGTCGATTTTTTTTTGCTCCTCGCCCTCCTGATGCTGTCGATTCGAAACGTTGTAACTGGCGAGTCTATGGCCGTGCTCGTTATTAGTATTCATTAAAAATGCTAATATAGGGGTGGAAAAATAATCCCTCGGCGAGCGCGTGGGGGTGATTTTTTAATGGAAATTAATGCGGGAACGGCGAAGATATTGCAATTTTTTTCGGGGGAAAAATAAAATGAATTATAGCATATTTAACGTTATTAAAGTAAAGATTTATTTAAGAAGCGCAAACAAGTAAATATGTGTATGATTTAACTTAAAATATAATCTGTGACAAAGAGATTACAACACCCAGTAAATACGTAAATATAAAGATCATCAAAATAAAACAATAAATCACCACAATACACTTTTACTTTTACACTGGCGCGCCTTTCGCTAACCATGTTAGCGTCATCGGCAGATGATTAAACATCCTGGTAAACTTTATTTTGCTGTGTAACACCAAAGAGGTATCACCAAATTCAAGGCTGTGACAAACGGCCTTGAATGACGGCCGCGAGACGGCCGTGACGCGCGAGATAGCGACAGGAAAAGTGATACCAGTACTGTTGCCACAGCTACCGTATTCGGGAATGGTTCGGTTGGGAATGGTTCATAGTTTCATAGTTGTCGATTTTCAAAAGAAATCAGTACATCGATATTATTTCGTATATTTTTCATTTTATTGATTTTATGGAAAGCACTGTTCATTAAAATGTTGTATCCTATGTTTTAGAGCTTGTTTCTCGCTATAATTTCCTGTCTCACAATGTACCGCTTGTGTCCGGGAAGGATTCATAGTTTCATAGTTGTCGATTTTCGAAAGAAATCAGTACATGGATATTATTTCGTATATTTTTGATTTTATTGATTCTATGGAAAGCACTGTACATTAAAATGTTGTATCCTGTGTTATAGGGCTTGCTTCTCTCTACAATTTCCTGTCTCACAATGTACCGTTTGTGTCCAGGAATGGTTCATAGTTTCATAGTTGTCGATTTTCAAAAGAAATCAGTACATCTATATTATTTCGTATATTTTTCATTTTATTGATTTTATGGAAAGCACTGTTTATTAAAATGTTGTATCCTATGTTTTAGAGCTTGTTTCTCGCTATAATTTCCTGTCTCACAATGTACCGCTTGTGTCCGGGAAGGATTCATAGTTTCATAGTTGTCGATTTTCGAAAGAAATCAGTACATGGATATTATTTCGTATATTTTTCATTTTATTGATTCTATGGAAAGCACTGTACATTAAAATGTTGTATCCTGTGTTATAGGGCTTGTCTCTCTCTACAATTTCCTGTCTCACAATGTACCGTTTGTGTCCGGGAAGAGTTCATAGTTTCTTAGTTGTCGATTTTCGAAAGAAATCAGTATATGTATATTCTTTCGTATATTTTTCATTTTATTGATTTTATGGAAAGCTCTGTTTATTGAAATGTTGTATCCTATGTTATAGGGCTCGTTTCTCTCTACAATTTCCTGTCTCACAATGTACCGTTTGTGGCCGGGAAGGGTTCATAGTTTCATAGTTGTCGATTTTCGAAAGAAATCAGTACAGTATATTTTTCACATTATTGATTTTATGGAAAGCTCTGTTCATTAAAATGTTGTATTCTATGTTATAGGGCTTGTTCATCTCTACAATTTCTTGCCTCACAATGTACCATTTGTGTCCGGGAAGGGTTCATAGTTTCATAGTTGTCGATTTTCGAATAGTATACAAGTATATGTCCGGGAAGGGTTCATAGTTTCATAGTTGTCGATTTTCGAAAGAAATCAGTACATGTATACTATTTCATATATTTTTTTATTTTATTGATTTTGTGGAAAGCACTGTTCATTAAAATGTTGTATCCTGTGTTATAGGGCTTGTTTCCCTCTACAATTTCCTGTCTCACAATGTATAGCTTGTTTCCGGGAATGGTTCATTCTTTTAATTGGTTTAATAGGTTTTTTTTTGGTTTAGCTATCCGGCCGGGTAATAATCGTTTTTTAATAAAAATTAAAAAAAAACATTATAAAATTATAAAGCTAGAATAGTATACGGTTTTATATTAACTCTAATTTTTGAAGTTTATAAAAAGCATTCATAAAAAATATATATCCTTCAAATCCTTCAATTTAATAGCTGATAGTAAGAAGTTTTACTTAAAATATGCGAACATAGTGCCACACAATTTTTTTTAAATGGATAAGGTTGTAACAATATAAGATAATAAATAGATGTTCATTAAGACAGGGTTTTGCAACTTGACGTTTCATTTATGTAGGTATCACTAATTTTAGTAACAATTAAAATTCCCACCAATATTAAATATTGGTGATTTTTCTTTTTTTGCATATACGTATAATTTCTGTTTCTCCAAACTCTATTCCAAACAGCAACACACATATATGTATAAGCTTGGCGAAAGCGAAAATCGATGTCGAAATAGCGGGGAATTTTGCGGGAAAAAGTATGGAATTATTTGTCGGTTCGCTCCATGCCGGTTCGTGATTTTCGGTTACACGCCATTCGTCTTAATGATACCTTCTGTCGGGCAACGGCGAGACGCTAATGCGATCGGAACATGTATATTTCGAATTGCCCCGAAACTTCCACGCTGTTTCGCCGGGATTTGGGGCTTATTTGTCGACTGCAGTCATTACCTAAGACTTATTTTGATAGTTTTTCTATATATATACAAGGCATATTTTTTAAGTAAGTACCGTTTTGGAATTAAAAAAAACGTGCAAAGATATCGCAATAATTTTATTTTTACATGAAAGCCTGTACTTTAATCTACTTTTCTACATAATTTCCGTGAATATTGAGGCACTTGTCATAACGTGGCACCAGTTTTTCAATACCCTCCTCATAAAATTCTGCCGCCGACTGAAGTTAACCACTGCATCACAACTGTTTTGACTTCGTTATCGTCTTGAGACGCTGACCGCCCAGGTGTTTCTTCAAGTGCAGGAATAAATGGTAGTCACTGGGCGCCAGATCAGGGCTGTATGGAGGATGATCTAGAGTTTCCCATTTAAAAGATTTGATGAGATCTTTGGTCCGATTAGCCACATGTGGACGGGCATTATCATGCAGCAAAACAATACCCTTACTCAACTTGCCACGTCTTTTGTTTTTCGATTACACGGCGCAGATTGTTCAATGTCTCACAATAAGTGCTGCCTTGATTGTCTCATTACGAGGCAGAAACTCCACTAGCAATACTCCTTTTCTGTCCCAAAAAACTGTGCACATGATTTTCCGGGCAGAAATTGTTTGCTTAAACTTCACTGTTTTGGGTGATGATGAATGTCGCCATTCCATGGACTGTTGTTTCGATTCTGGTGTGACGTAGGCCACCCATGTTTCGTCACCAGTAACAATTTTGTCTAAAAAATCTTCACCTTCATTGTGGTACTGCTCAAGGAAAGTCAATGCACTGCCTAAACATTGGGTTTTGTGCAAATCCGTCAACATTTTCGGAACCCAACGTGAACACAATTTCCGGTAATTCAAGTTCTCGGTCACAATGCGATACAAAACACTACGAGAACCTTGAGGAAAGTAGTCGCACAATGATGAAATTGTAAAGCGTCTGTTTTCTTTCACCTTTTCGTCCACTTTCTGCACCAAATCTTCATTAACGACCGAAGGACGCCCACTCCGTTCATCATCATGCACATTTGTGCGGCCATCTTTAAATGCTCTCACCCATTTCCATACCATTCCATCACTTATAATGGTTTGTCCGTAAACTTCACAGATCTCACGATGAATATCGATCGGTTTTACGCATTTAGCACTAAGAAATCGTATGACAGCCCGTACTTCACAATCGGCGGGGCTCACGATTGTCGGAGGCATCTTAAACACTCAATAAACAACGTATACAATGAAGAATCAGACTGTACTGGCGTCTGTGCATAGACAAAGAGATGCAGGTAACCAGCGTGCATGCGCAGAACGCCGACCGTAGCGCTGCGGCGGCGGAATCGCAAGACGGTACTTACTTAAAAAACATGCCTCGTATATAATCATAAACTGAAAAAAAATAATTTGCGAATTTAATAACAATATTGAATTGAGTGCGCCGAGATGACATCCATTCGTGCCATGAACTTTGGTACGACTGATATTGGAGATGGAGAACTACCCTCTCTAAAACCGTCCCAGATACTGGCTTTTGTCAAAGCCCTGGGACTGTATGATGAGTTATAACTCGAGAAAGGGGGACACAATAGATCTCTAAGGTTCGCAGTGATTAACCCCCCTCCCACTCATTCTAAATTCTAAAAAATTCTATCCTTAAATTAAAAACACTAATAACCAACGTACTGAGACTCCCACCTGTTTAAAAAACTGCATAGATTATCTAGTTCTTCGTCGTTCGTTGTTCCCTCTAACTACGTCGATTTCTTAATACACATCAGCTTCACAAGAAGTTACATGACGTGGAGTAATTTTTTACTAAGTATATTATGTACCTACATTCAAAATCATTATAGAACATAATTTTTTATGAAGAATGTACTTTTTTTGAAATGTCAATAATAAACGACGTCAATAACGATGTCAATAATATGTCAAAACTTTTTAGCGCTAATTATGTTGTACTTATAGTAACTTTTACATTCAAAATTTCATTCGAATAGCTAAAAGCATTTGGAAGAAACTTTAACCACCTGTAGCTACGAAGCAGAATTATGTTAACATGAAAAATAAATCTTATTTTTACGTGGGGAATCTCCCCACGAGAGATAGCACATGTTCTTTGAAACACCCTATACTTTTTTTACCATTTCGAGGGCTACCTATAAATTCTTCGGGAAGCAGTTTAGGGCACATGTTCATATGAACTTTTTATTTTATTTTTATCGGTAGATAATCCAGTAATATTACGATTTAAACCCGACAAAATTCAGAAAGTTTTGAAAATTGGTAGGTATGTTGTGGATAGTATGAGGATTACTAAACCGAAAAGTTCCCACCCCTAAATAGCGTGCGTCATCCCCCAGGACATCGTTTCTACCCCCATTTTGAATTTTTTTATATAATCTCGGCAACGGTGCAACTCTCGACAAAAATGGTTATATAGAAAATTGTTCTTCATAAAATTCTCTATCAAATAGATAATTACACTTTTTTTCTAAAGTTAATAATAAAGTGGCAAATAGGGCGCAAATATGAGGGTTGGTTATGACTAGCAATATCTGCAGTTCAATCTAATTTAAAGTTTAGTGTTTAACGCTAACAAAAAGCAGTAACCACTAAATTATGCATAGAATTTTAATATACGTTCTTCTCTCACACTCCTCTACCCCTATAAAAAGGGTGATTTGTACTTATTTTCACATCACCCTAGAGGTTAAGTATTTAATGCGTTTTTTTTTTTAAGTGATATCCCCTGTAGGCCTAATTCACTAATTATCAAATGTTAAAGATGGAATTTTATTTAAAAGTTTAAAAGTGCGCCGTGAAAATCGTGTAAAGCCAATATCTAGTTTGAGCAATACAATGAAAATTATGGCAATGATGTCCAAGTTGACTCAACATTACTATTTCAAAAAATTATTTGCAACGTTCATTCTAGCCTTCCAGCCTGGAGTTAGCGCTTTTGTTTTGAATTAGCTGCAGCACCTCTTTCTTTTTTCGATGCGAAAGGCCTAATGAGGAAAACTAATAAAGCAGCTTTCTACAACATTGTCAATAAAGTTCCAGAACGAGACCATATTTTTGAAAACAGCGAATATGTCATTGATGGAGGATATTTGCTTCGCCGCGTAATATGGCCAAAAAAAGGGACATTTAACATTGTTTACAACTGTCGTGTTCGATGGTTATATGGAAAATGCAAACACCACGAAGAGGCTAGAACGACAGAGGCGGCTACTTCAAAGAAGCTGTCCTCAAATTATGTTTGACGAGAATACTGTTGTCTCTGAAACTTAGCAGAACTTCCTAAGTAATTTGTTTAACAGGCTTAGGAAAGAAGGTATAGAAGTATTTGTTGCTGCGGATGACGCCGATTTATTAATAATTCAAACTGCTATAGAAAAATCTAATAATTGCGATACAACTGTTATAGTAGGGCAAGATATTGATCTGCTAGTTCTTCTTATTGCACTTTCTCCCTCTGGCAAAGATATCAATTTTTTAAAAGAAAAACAGGGCAATACATGCAAAAGGATTTAGAGTTCTCACGATTTACAACCCGCAACTTTTTTAAAAAATTGTAAAAACACTATAGTATTTGTACAGTACATATTTAGCGTTTGTGACAATACCTTAGGACAATACCTCGGCTGTTTTTTCCATAGGAAAGTTTAATGCAATCAATGTATTCGCTAAAAGAAGTGATTTACAACATATTATGCAAACTTTCAATAATGAAAAATCTACTCATGAAGAAATTGCAAACGTAGGAGAGCAATTTATTTTAGCTTTATACAACTGTACCTCAGCAGAAAGCAGTCTAGATGAATACCGATTCATGTACTTCAACAAAGTTGTTGGTAAAGCCAACAACATTGTCATGTTGTCAAAACTACCACCAACTTCTGCTGCACCTCGGCAACACTCGTATTGGGTTTTTCACCAAATTCAAACATGGAGAGGAGTTATGCTCGAACCTACCGACTGGGGGTCGAAAAAAGTTGGCGGTATACTAACCCCAACAATGACAAACAAACAGCCAGCCCCCGTAACTGTTTTAACGCTTATTTCATGTTAATGCAAATTAGGGTGCGAATACAGATGTAGCTGCAGAAGAGCAGGCTTGCGTTGCTCTACAATGTGTTGTCATTGCCATGGACAGTCATGACGAAGATTACTAGTTAACATTTGATAATTAGTGGATTAGGCCTACAGGGGACGCATCAAATACTTAACCTCTAGGGTGATGTGGAAATAAGTACAAATCACCCTTTTTGTAGGGGTGTGAGAGAAGAACGTATATTAAAATTCTACGTTTAGTGGTTACTGCTTTTTGTTAGCGTTAAACATTAAACTTTAAATTAGATTGAACTGCAGATAGTGCTAGTCATAACCAACCCTTATATTTGTGCCCTATTTGCCACTTTATTATTAACTTTAGAAAAAAGTGTAATTATCTTTTTGATAGAGAATTTTATGAAGAACAATTTTCTATATAGGTATTTTTATCGAGAATTGCACCGTTGCCGAGATTATCTAAAAAACTCAAAATGGGGGTAGAAACGATGTCCTGTGGGATGACGCACAGTATTTAGGGGTGGGAACTTTTCAGTTTATTAATACATATGATGTCCTGATTATTTCCACCAATTTTGAAAACTTTATGAATTTTTTCGGATATATCGCAATTTGAGCAATAATATTACTGAACTAAGAATCACCCACCGAAGTTAGATACACTATTTTTTCTGACACCCTGTATATTCAATAACATGCATACCGCTAAACAATGAGGTAAATATTCTAGTTTTTGATAAATATATTATAAAGAATACCCGGGCCCTACGCGAATAGTTCAGTGCTATATTTTAATAAAAAAGGGAATACCGCGCTATATTGTACCAAATTTTGTGTTATTGCTTTTCTCAACGTAAGTTATTGTTTATTTACGATTATTGTTTTCAAAATAAAACTACATTTTGTTACATACAAAAATAAACATTTTTGACGTGTTAGATGAAAATCAGAAAACAACGAACACATTTTGAGAGATTGGTGACGTCATTACTGCATTTTGTACATTACTGCATATTCTTGAGGTTGAATGGGCAGGAAACAGGAGAAGAGAGTGGAGAGACCATGATTTAGAGTTATAATTTTAGTGACAAACATCGATCAATGTCAAAATTAAAATTTGCTTGCTGCTGTAAAACAAAATTCAATTTTTTTATTGCAAAAATGCCTCAAACATTTAACCTAAATGAACAAGGGCTCATTGCTAAGCTTATAAGTTATTTTTCTCGAGAAAAAAAACGCAGTATAAAGTATAGTCTGTCCAATGACAAAATCCTTGACAGTGATAGATGCGTCTGTTATTTTAATTTCAAAGTAGTTTATTTTATTTTACAAGGAAATAAGTTGGTACAATTGGAACGCATAGCAAAAAATTAATATATTTAAAATTTGAGTGACAAGTGAGTGATTATTTCAAAATATTGTGAAAAAAAGAGAAAAAAACTGTCTCTGCAGTACTAAAATTTATTATTTACCTATCGTATGATGTTATTTTACAGATACTCCACTTTTTGGTACCATTATACCACATGCGGCTAATACAATTCTCTGAGAAATTGTGTCTCTGGCGGTCTCTGGGCACCGAATATTCACTGTAAACTATGGTCTGGGTCAACACTTAATTTCCCCTCGAGTTTTTCTCAACTTAATTTTAAAAGCACGAAACACACAGTCCAAAATGCAAAATGCAAATATTTATCATTTCTATTTGACATAATTTGACACAAAATTATAACCTATAATTTGGCAAGAGTTTGACAACTCTGAAAAATTTTAAGTCGAATTCATACCTATTGACGTCCGTTTGTCGTTCATCGTTCCGTTAAACCAATAATATTGAAATATGATCTGCCATTTTTGAAATAAACCAATAAAACTGGTTAAAAACAACAAGAGATGACGCATGACGAATTTATATACAGACCGGACCACCGTAGTAGTAACATGGGCAGAACCGGACGAATTAGCGTATACCCGTCCCACAGTGCTTCGTCCCATGGACAAAAATCGAAAAATAAGTTAAAATTTACTAATATCTGGATATGTAATTTTATACTTATAGCAATGTTCAACCATCCTGTATATTATTTTTCATAAACAGCGTTTTTTGTTAGCAAATATTTTCACTAAAAATAAATTTTGCGACCATTATCTTATCAGGTTTATTAAGTTCTTGAGAAAATTCAAATTGTAAAATGGTATTTCCAAAATAGGTCTTATCGGGATATACAAACAATTTTTCCACAAACTCTTGTAAACAGGCCAATTCCATCTTTATCTACTATATCAAAAGTTTTTAATAATTTTGAAACACATGGGTGCGTGTCCCCACAAAAACATAAAAAGCCTGATGTGTTGATTAATGAAGAACAGGAGTTAAAGCAAGTGTTCGCTCGGTGTTCGTTTGTGCTACCGCGGATCAAAATCCCACGTTTTCAAGTAATCAAATTGCTGAGGTGGTTGCCCTGCACAATGCACGTATTGTTCAAGGATATTAGAACAATACTTTTTCCAACCGTTTAATTAGTGGATATGGTACTATTTTGTGGCCCGCTAGATCACCAGATCTTTCTCCCAATTATTTCTTTTGTGGGGTTATGTAAAATCTAAAGTGTATGGTCATAATAAGGCTAATAATCTGGATGAGCTTCAAGTAAAAACACGAGAGGCTTTCCAAACTATTAGCCCTAATATGTTAGCCAATGTCAGACTGGGATTTAACGACCGTCTAGGCTTCTGTCTAGCAAAAGAAGGTGGTCTTTTTGAACACTTGTTATAACTTTTTTTTATTTAGAGTAATATTATAGTTTTTTTTGGGTTTAGAGAATTTATTTATTTTCAGTTTTGGCTTTTAAACACACTCAAATAATAAATAATTAAGTATTTTTATTTTAAATGTTACCATAAGTGAAGGTAAACACTTAAAATGAAAATAATAAATACACGGTACTCCTCGCGTCATATTCCTAGTCTGTCACGACCGACCCGTCCAAGCACAACTGCAACTGCGTACTGACTGACCAGCCGACTAACCGGCAGTGACTCTCGAGTACGAACGCAAAACGGGTAAACGTAAATTCGTCCGGCAACTTGTTATGTTACTAGTAGCCTGGTCTTCTCTGTATAAACCCATTCATAGTTAACTTAAAAAATATTAGAAACTCTTTTTATTTAAATAAATGGATTGGTATGGACGTCATCTGCTTTTTTTCTAACATCGTCTGTCGAAATTTTACCTGAGAAGAAAAACAGACTATACAAATGATGTGTTATATTATTTTAAAACTATTATAAAAAAAAATAAATATTTAAGACAAAACTATGACGGCTGTCGGATAGTACAGCAATCTTCTTCTTAATGAGGCTGTAATTGTAGGGCTTCGTTAAAACTTAACCGTAGAAAATGAGACAGAAAGATTACAATTATGCTCATTATCGTATTTAATTAGCAAACAATCAAAATTAGCGCTTTCGGCTATTTTAGTTTCATCTCTCATCGAGTTTTCCGAAATAGTTCCGTCTCGAATTGCCGAACGGCGAAAACTTGCCTAATTAACAAGTCTATAGCCATAGACCATTATATTTATAATAAGTAGACACAGTCCTTTGCTCGAAACGCTTCAAAAGAAGTTCTTGCTGTAGATATTATGTACCGGGTGCGTCTCAAAAGTGGCTCCCTACTATATATTTTTTTTATTTTTTCAGTTAAAAAAAGTATTTTAGTATGCTAGTATATGACATAAATTAGAATTTTTTTAAATGACACCCTCTCTATTTTTTTTACTTTATCCGATAGAAAATGACAATATACAGGGTGGCGCACCTCGTTCGCATCGGTTGTTTATACGAAAACGGAAAGACGTAAAAACAAAATATTTTATGGGTGTATGTGGGGAGGCAATGTGCACAATTTAAAATAAGTTTGAAATGTACAGGGTGTTTTAGAACTGATCATAACTCTTTCATTTTTGGATTTTTAGGCCCAAAAAAATAGTATTTATTATAAGGTTAAATGTGTTTAAAATCTTTGGATTTTGAGATTTTTAAAGATATTTAAAAATGCATGCTACAATAGAATAGATTAGTATCACCCTGTACATTATTTTTCAGAATTAATGTTTGTACTGACTTTTAAGCTAGAGAAATAAACCTTACTGAAAAATATGATTGCTTTGTTCAATTTATACAGGGGTATCAAAAATTGCTTGTCTATTTTAAATATATATTTTACACAAAAACTTCGTCGTCACAACACCCTATATTTTTAAAAATGAATCGAAGCAGATTCAAATGCTCTTTCAAACTATATTAGGGATTCCTATCCATCTAGATCAGATTTTGAATAAAGAGCCATTTTTCAATAAAATGGCAACCAAAATGGCTGATGGTGCGGCGGCTTTTGAAAAGGTTAGAAAAAATTATAAAAGAAGGATGTTAAAAATTAAAAAGAAAACCGCAGCGTACGGCTGCTCTTCGTCTGGTGAGCAGTAGGTGTAGGTTCATTTAATTATTTTTGCATATTGTTGGGCACCACTTAATTTAAGCCAAGTGTAGCATTTTATTTAAAATACACATAATTTATATAAATGTACAGAATTATTTTATTTAAATGAATCAAGTTTAAGTCCTCGCACCGAGATGACATTCTAAGTACTGCTATTATCTTTTATTTTTTTCTTCAAGTTTATTTCTGGCGAAATATTTCAGTCCGGTCGAAGTTTGTTGGTCACTTTATATCTGACGGTGTATAGTCACACTTCGTGCCTACCTTCCCTCGCCATATGGGTGGTAAAGGCTCAAACCAATAGAGCTATCGGCGTTTGTTGGCATTTTGCCAATTTGTTTGGGAAAACCCTCTGAGCAGAGGTAAGACTTTTATTTTAAACGTAACGTTTCCTAATACCTTTTTTTTGTACAGGGTTTTATTTTATGGTACGCATTTTGTTTTATGATAGCATTTTCTGGTGTCATTTTATTTTTTTTTGTACCTGACATTTGGGCCACGTTTTGTCCCTACATTTCATACCGGGATTAACGAAGAAATCTCCTGAATCCACAGAAGTTTTCGATCCTGTCTGTGCAGAGACGTTTTTATCAGAATCCAGTTCCAGTAGCAGTTCCCCACAACCAGCTTGTGACCAGAACGGATAAAAAAAGGCCAGATCATTTCATTTTATATCTATTTAATTTAAGTTCATTTGAATGCATTAAGCCCTTCAGGCATATTATATATTTGATTGCTTTAGAGTCACTTTGAAATATTTTATTCATGTTATGCATATTTCTGATATATACATAGTAAGGTTTTTTTAATATAAAGAGTCCCTACATTTTGGTACCAAGATCGCCAGACTTTTTGCGGAATAATTAATAAAATATTAATATTCAGAAGCGTGCAGATTTAACTACCATTTTGAGTGATCTATTTTTATACATACAATTTACCAACAAATATTTTCAAACATCAAATTTTTCATAATCTTATTTTATTCTACTTAACATTTTATTATTAATTATACTTAGTTATTAGTTTATCTCAGCTTTTCATTTGTGTAATTCCTAAAATAAGTAATACCTATATCCTGAGTTGATTTCTCAGTTCTCAACTTAGAAGTTTTCGAAAGTAAATGGAAAACTGAGTGGCGCCCAGTATATTATAAAGACGTAAGTATCAAAATTTAATTTTCACTAGCTTACGACCCATTGCTCACCGGCGAACAGCTCCGTCGCATAGTATTAGTTGTTTTAATATTTTTTTCAAAAGAAAATTCTTATAAAAAAAACATTCCATCATTTTTTTATAACTTCTAATCCTACACAAGTTAAGGTGGTATTTAAAATATTAAGAAAATTACCGCAGGCTAAAGATGTTCAGTAATGATATATCTCAAATTAAAACAGCAAAATTTAATAAAAAAAACTATGTACATTTATTAATAATTAAATAACTCCAGTTTGAAAGTGAATTAAAATGGTCTTTAAAAGAAATACAATAAATTAACGTTACGTAAATGAGTACTTAGCTTTTGCTCTGAAGCTGTAGTCAATCAGTGTTGATTTCGTATCGTACTTGGGCCCATATCCATTACGTAACTGCTTCAAACCATCAGAAAACTTGGAAATTTGCGGAAAAGGGGGAAACTCGCCAATTCACACTAGCTTCCAACTGGGAGCCTTCACGGAACCATTCATAAAAACCCAAATCTGCTCAAAATCTTCGGCTCAAAAAAAACCTATTGCTGTGTTCTCAAAAAAAACTCCTCCAAAATCTACTCCAATAAAAACTCCCAAATTGTAAAATCTTCCCCTTAAGTTGGTAAGGGACACATCTATAATAAATGATTTTTTCTCTAAGTATACGAAAAAAGGTAAAAAGAAGAGAGCTATAACTTACTCGCAGGGCTATTCTCCGCCACAAACGATGTACAAAAAAACTTCTCTGGGAAGGTAAAAACCACCCTGGGACTTCTCACTAGTGGTCGAAATGGAAATGTCGAAAAATCCGAATAAAACGTTAAAATTCTGCCAGATATTATCTTTTGAAGAAAAAAATCAACACACACCAAACTGTGCTCGAAATAAGGAAGTTTCAGGAAAGTTATTAATAACATTTAAAGAATAATTCTAACGATTAATATAAATGGCAACCCTGCGCCACCACATTGAACGACTAGGGATGGGCATTATTTGCTTAAATTCTGCTAGAGATGTAGAGCAAAAATAATAAATTATTTTAGGCTGCGGTAATGTTGTCATGGCAACTTTCTAGTGACAGTTAGTAGCTATTTTCAAAATCGAAATTTGTTTATGGACTTTATTTTAATTTATACCAGTTTACTTTTATTTAATTTACCGACAATAGTTTAATAAATAATATTTATTAAATATATGTTTATTATTCTATCAAGAAAAACGAAGAAGTAGTTCTTTTTGATTCATTATAGATTCATTATAGACATTGTAGACATATGGATTTTCTATAAATAATGAGCCAATTACGGCAAATTCATTTTCTTCACTTCCAACCACAGGCTTCTGACTAATAGTTTTCTTTATAAACCACACTACCATAATAGCTCTGCTAAATAAAACAAGTAGTTTTTGAAAGGAACGCTTATCAGGAAGATTCCTATTTGGATATCTTTGAGCATAAGCCCTTCAGGCCAAGAAACAGATTTTCTCAAAAGATAAAATCATTAGTAACATATCCATTCGTTCCACCAGCAGATACTGCTTTATTTCTCATGACAGAATAATGAATACCTACTTATTAAACTATTGTAGCTAAATTTATGTAAACTGTTATAAATCTAAATAATAATGTCCATAAACTAATGCCGATTTTGAAAATAGTTACTAACTCTCACTATAAAATTGCCATGCCGACACCACCCTCTTAATTGCCATTTTATTGAAAAATCGCTTCTTATTCAAAATCTGAACTAGATAGGTATAGGAAACCCTACTATAGTTTGAAAGAGCATTTAAGTTTGCTTTGATTTATTTAAAAAAATACAGAGTGTTGTATTTGAAATAACAAAGTTTTTATGTAAAATGAATATTTAAAATAGACCAGCAATTTTTGATACCCCTGTATACATTAAACAAATCAATCAAATTTTACAGGAAATTTTATTTCTCTAGCTTAAAAGGCAGCACAAGAATTAATTCTGAAAAGCAATGTACAGGGTGTTAATAATCAATTCTATTGTAGCATGCAGTTTTAAATATATTTAAATATCTCAAAAACCAAAGATTTTAAACATATTTATCCCTTATATAATAATACCTTTTTTTGGGCCCAAGAATCCAAAAATGAAATAAAATACCAGGTGTGTTCCATAAGAAAAAATATAACTTTGGTATGGATCTTAGTTCTGAAACACCCTGTACATTTCAAAATAATTTTAATTTGTGCACATTGTCTCCCTACATATATCCATACATTATCCCAAGTAGCATTTGGACGTTATCTAACGTCGGGTATACGTCGCGTTCAATAAACCCGACATCGCGTCGGGTACCAACGTCGGTTCGACCGCCTGACGACTCATATTTGCACCTAAATGGGGAATATAGATTCGGGTCGCCTCGACGTCGGTATCTGATCTAATAGGGAATGTAATTCTACCAATTACCAACGTCATATTACGTTGGATTTTAGTCACTTAAAATTCGTCGCTAAGCACTTACGTTACTTTTGGTTTCATATTCGCTACCAAGAATACATAAAAACCTAACCAAACTACCTAATTACAAATGGATTCATAATAACTCCTCGAATATAACTATAAGTGCCTACCTAATTTCATATTATAATAATTCTGAATCATTAATCCAGACATCAGTTTTATCAACGGAAGTCACTTTTTTGATATATCTGATTAAAATACTCGGGAAAACAACGAGCGCCTTCAAAATTAGGTAGATTTATGAAATAAAAATATCTATAAAAAAGTAACTCGCAAAATATTTTTTTATTTTCTAGCTGGTTTAATCATAAAACTGTACTGTGGTTCCCCCCAAAATCAACCTTATCAATATTATTCTACTAGAAATCGGAATGTGAATATAAACTTTAAAAACAAAAAACGATTTTAAAATGGCTGACAATCGGATACTTGTTAAGAATGGCGAATTTCTGTGTCCGACTTAATATGAACTACCAATATACCAATTCCGACCGGGTCTCCAACATTAGTCGTCTCACACGACCGAAGTCCTCAAACCGGACGACCGGCAATCGTATTATGACGTATATAATTCCAACGTACGCCACGTAACCTCACTTTGCGTATCAGTGATTTGTGGATTTGTGCAACTATATTTTAGTTTTTGTTTTCTCCTTTAAAAAATGGGCAGCCACTTTTTTAAGATAGTATATATACAAAATTTAAAAGAATTGGAACCAGTACCTCACATGTGGGAGGAGGATGGGGTCTGCTGGTTCCATAAGCTTAAAAATGAAATTAAGATGCACCAGTGTAATGCAGCATATCTTCCGGATAAAAAACATTCGTGGATGGAGGCAAGATATCACTACTACTATTATTTTATAATGGTTATGTTTATAATGTTCATTAGGCCGCAAATGCTACTTAATGGGTTGTATTTACGGACGTAAATAGAGATACGTAAATTAGGTTACAAATATGAACATAAAATACAACAAAATATAATTGGACGTTACTTTAGAGGTTATCAGTGAGACGTATCCTATTCGGACAACGGGTAGACGTCGGGCTAGTTGAAGTATATGTACGTCGTGCAAGCCAACGTGGGAACGACGTTGGGAAATTAATAAAAATGGTACGTTGTTATTTTGTACGTTAACAGATCGATGGATTTACCGACTCAGATCCAACGACGTCGCTTTTAATAGGAAAGCGACGTCACCGGTCGTATTACCAGCACCCGACCAAAATTTGCACAAAGTCTGACGTCGCTTCAGGTCATATTTAGTTCGAAGTCAGATAGATGCTATTTGGGATGTTTCTACATCTTTCGGTTTTCGTATAATCAACCGAGGCGAATGAGGTATATGACATAATAATGAGTATAACACCCTGTATATAATGGAGAGAATGACTTATCATAGGTCAACTTTGACATTTTCGCATATGGTTTAATTAAAATTGTAACATGCGGTTCATAAGGACAATTTGACTCAAAATACCAAGTATGTGGTACAAAATTATTCATAAAAAGTTTTTTAAAATTTCCTAATTAGCCACCCTTGTTCGATTTGAAAAAAAAAAAATGATTGAAACGAAAAACATTAGATGATTAAATCTATTTTTTCAACGCTACTTGATTAAAAATTCGTGTTTTTAACACAGCAATGGCACTCTAGATTGAAATTTAAAATACGATTTTTTTAGGCGAAAATGTCAAAAGTTGACATGTGATATGTCAGTCTATTCTGTATGTTTTTTTTATCGAATAAAGCAAAAAATACCAAGGGTGTCATTTAAAATTCAAAAGTTGTAGTTATTGGTGAAACAGGAAGTGACCAAAAACAATTAAATGCGTCAATCAATCCTAATTTATGTAATAAACTAACATACCAAATCTCGTTTATTTATCTGAATAAATAAAAAAGTTATAAGGGTTACTGTTGAAATTAATACACAATATTTTTTATGTTGGTAACAAAAACCAAACACAAAATGTGTGTCTATATGGTTTATAGTCTAAGTTTCCGATCTAAAATTACACGTTTCATACTTAAGTCGTAGTTTTATGTTTGGTTTTCGAGCAAGAATGCTTTTCAAGTTTTTGCTGACTTTAGTACATGTCTATTTTGTACTGTGCATTGTATTATTATTCTAGAGAAAGTACATTGTTCTATGAAACCTATATCTTGACGTGGCGTCAAATTATTGTTTATACTTCTTGTTGGCTATAAGTTTTTGTAAAACTGACGTGTCTAGGAATTAGATCGTCTAGGGTTGCAATATAAAATTACCCTTTTCAGTACACCGGCTAACTAGATTAGGGAAATCCTGATGGATTCAACTTTCTTGAGATTTATATTTATATTTTTAATTTATAAACTTAAATTTAAAAAACGGTGTCAAATTGGTTTTGAAACGACTATCGATGATTTTAACAATAAAAATTTATAAATAAAATTATGTTATGTTTCATTTGAAAAAACATAAGTTTATAAAAAACATAGTTTTTTTTAATATTTTTGAAAATATTTTTTTCGTAGAAAAACAGACTACGCCACTGTATTGTACATAAAAAGTTCTACAAGAATCAGTTTTCACGTTCTCGATACCTTTCACAATTACGAAGATACTGGAGGTGTCACAATTTGCAAAATTTTTAAAAATACCCTGTAGCTCAGAAACGAAGAAGGCTACAAAAATTTTGTTTACAGCATCTTCCGTTTGACAAAAAAATGGAACAGGTTTGTGCAAACCGCACTCTTCTATCTTCACTAATAACGAAGATACCGTATTATTTCAACTAAAATGGGACACCCTGTACACTGTATACTAAATAGTTTTTTTTTAATTTGCTTTTTATTTTTTTTTAATTTAATAATAAATCGGCAGTTAAAACAAATCAAAAGAACTACGTAGGGGAAACTCGGGTGCAATAGTATTAGGGGAAACGAGGGCACGGATTTATCGTCTTCATCGTTAATTACCTTCGATGCTATTAAAAGCGGGAATCGCTTAAAAAGTAATAAAAACTTTCCTGTCTAGAAATAAATCAGAACTTATTTAGTGCGGCGTGTTGGCACTAGGGGGAGTAATGGGGGGTGGCAAAGGGGTTTCCCTCACGAAGAATGGGGTGTTTTATGTATTTAAACAGGCTATTATGCACACAACCATTTCGCATGCGAACTCAAACTTGTAGGAAATCAAGCAAGTTCAATTTTGAGTTTTTGGCTATACCGGGGAAGGTAGAAATACTAATTTTCCCAAATCAGTGGCCCATTCTCTAAATTCTGAGTTTTAGCCGTATTAGCCGTTTTAGCCCATTCTGAGTAGAGAAATAAATTGAAAATAACATACACATAAATAAATAACATACTACTGCCATTACTTACTACTGCTGACGAGTATTTGACACGCATCAGAAGATGGTCACGCAAGGCGTTTTCTTTCATGAGCATTTCTGTGACTGAAAAGCCCGATACGTGATGTTATCTGTCTACCGCACTCCAGACATTCAAAAATCTCATTGCTTTGTTGCCTCTTTACTTTTTGGTTGTCGCTATTAATTGACTTTACAATTCTCCTCCATTCCGTTCTATTGTGAGCTGCTTTTCCCCACTCATTCTGCTTGTTAATTAATCTTTAAGTTTTCATTGAAAATATCCTTGAACCTCTTGAGTTATCCACCCGTCCTCCTCTTACCGTCTACAAGCTCACCGTAAAGCAGAGATTTTGGTATGCGGTTTTCTTGCATTCTGAAAGAGTGACCAGCCTATCTTAAGCGGGACTTTGTAATCATGACTTCAATACTCTCGCAGTTAGCTTTTTCAAGGACCGATGCGTTTTAGACATGATGGAACCATTTTATTCTTAAGAGTTGTCTAAGATGTCTCTTTTACAACTCGTTTAATGCGTTCATGTGTCGGCGGTACGGCACCCAGGTTTCGCTTCCATATAACATTGTGGGAATTATTATAGCTCGATACACTGCAAGTTTTGTTTTTGTGCTTAAATCATGATTGTAGAAAACCCTGTCTATTAATTTCCAGAATGCTCTTGAGGCGCTGCTAATCCTGTGCTGAATTTCAGAGTCGATATTGGCCTTTTCCGAAATCAAACTGCCGAGGTAATTGAATTATATTCCAATAGTTCTTCTCCGATTATAGCATTGTTGTGATCTTCCGGGGGAGTGTACATGATTTTAGTTTTATCGATGTTCAGCTTAAGTCCCAAAGCCTCGTATGCCCATGTATATGTGTTCAACATTTCTTGCAATCGCTGTAACGTATTTGCAACTAGAGCACAGTCATCCGCGTATTGAAGTTCTGGGATGAAATGTGTACGTGTTTTTGCCCTGAGTCTTAAAACCGAAATTGAAATGCTTTTAAATTTAAACTGATCAAAATTGAAAATGTTTACTTTATTTGAGAATCGTCAAATTTATGTATATGTTTCTTTACGTCATTTTACAACTTTTAGCCAAGCATTTCTTTAATGGCTGTATCATGACTGAAGATCTTTATGAGCAAAAGCTAAAAAATAATAATAATTTTATACAGCATATTTTGGCATCAAAATGCTTTCTTTAGCTTCGGCATTAGCCGCTGCAGGTCGAATTTTTCATAGAAATGTAATTATATCAGGAAAAGTACATATCTTAAGGATTTAAATAACCTAAATACTATAATGAAAGTGGTTTGTACTTTCAGGTATAATTCGCTGCTTATAACCCAATACAGTTCATGAAGAAATGCCATTTTATTGGTCTTTTATGTTTATTGCTAGTCGTTGATCATCAACAAATTATACATTAAATAAAAGCCTATAATCTAAGGAATATATGAACATTTTATTTTACCTGCGCAAAGGTGCGCATCAGGCTGCAATATGGATTCATTTGCGCTGAGTTCCAAACATGTTTACACGCAGCCGGGCGGCCAGTATTTAGTTTTTTATTATATGGTGTTCAGTGTAGTCATAAGTTTAGTTTGTGTTATTTTGCGGTGTTGTAAGTCAAGAAATATATTGTTTTAAAGTGTGTGGGTTTATTTTTGGTATTTGTTCATGATGGCGAAAATGATGGAAATACCTGGCCAAGAAAAAAATCATGTTTTGGACTTTTTAAAAGATCATTTTGAAACAAACGGAGATGAAATTGCAACCAACGCTCTCAATAACTTCATGAGGCAATCGTTTTTTCCGCAATATTTAACAAAATGGAAAGCTGCTGGGAGGAAAGACAGAAATTTCTTGTCTAGGTATGCAGATTGGCTATACAGGTTGATGTTATTTTTCCCGATGAAGTGTTTCGTTGACAACGACAACTTGCGATTCCTAGTTATTCTGCATCTACAAGTGGTGGTAAATATACAAAATAATTACTTATCTATAGGGATAAATTTTAAAATTTTATATTATTATAGCAGGTCGGCCGTCGAAAACATTTGTAGAAAGTTCGGACGTTAGAAAACGTAGAAAGACTGAAGAAATTCGACAGCAGCCGAGGCATCATTTGCTGCGTCCATGAAATTGCGTGAAGAAGGAAACATCTCTGCTTCAAAATTGGTAACAGAGGCAACTATGACCACGCCCACAAGAGCAACTAAAATTCTGGAATGATCACACAACAAAAATCACCCTGCTAAAATTAATGAGGATTTGTTCAAAAGACTCATATTGAGCTCGGATCCACTCTTGAGTTCATTTCATTTCTCCAAATAAGTTCATAGGAAAATAGACCGAAGCATACTTCCTTTGCTGGACCTTACAGAGGAGAAGAAACGTGAACTCAAAATTGATGAGCATAATGACAATGAAGATAATGATGGGCAAGAACAATATCTGGATTAGGATGACTAGTTTTTATACTATTATAATTTATATATGACTGCTATAGACTATTTACAATAAAACCTCAAAATCAAAAATTAAAGAAAAAGTCGTTTAAATTGGCGCAATAGGATTTACAGTTTGCACGTAATCAATTTTGATCAAGTTTCTTGATCAATTTTGATCAAGTTTTCATCAATTTTTAACACTGTACGTCGTATCTATTGTCCATCCTCTCTCCAGCAGTTTGCTGTCCACTATAATGGAGAGCGCTGCCATGAATATATAATTGAAAATAACATTTATATTACAACAGCATTATATGTCACTTTTTGAAAGATTTCCTTCAAATACCCATTTAATAGCTGTTAGTAAGAAGTTTCACTTCAAAATGCGCACGTAGTGCAGTAGTGCACACACAATTTTTTTTAACTTTCATTGTGACATTTTGATCACCATCAAATTGCGTCAACTTGACTTTCAATAAACAGACCTCGTATATCTACTAGTTTTCGTTATCCCAATGAAGAGGCTAGAAGTTGGGACACCCTGTAGATTAAAATGCTAGATGTCGTGACTGGAGCAATAAATTTGTCGAAAAGTTTAGTTTCTTGGGGAAACTGTTCGTCCCGTGTTTAATAGTTTCCGCGTGTTTCCTTTTTTTGTAAAAGTTTGGAAGGGTAGGCAAGTATTGAACGACGGAAATAATTGTTTTATTCCTTTTCCTGTTTTTTTTTTGCAACACACTATTTAAAAACGACCCTAACGCAGACACTGCCATGTAATTTTCAGGCGGCCGATTATTTCATCGGCCAACTTGGCATCTGCTCTCTCATTGAGTTAGTTTGTGTATGTATTAAAAGCAGCATTAAAAGCGATCAACTGAGTAACCATCAATTTGAAAAACGGCCAAAAAATGCCTGGGAGCGAACACTCCACTAACTGGACCAAAATCTTTCTGCTTAAAAAACAACTTAAAGAGGAACTCAAGAACTTGGAAGACTCCTTTCGTAACCTGGAATGGGAATCTTCCAAGACACTCGAAGAAACTTCGCAGAACTTACGACCGAGAATAATCAAATATTCTTCTAGATTTAATTAAAGACAATCTTCGGTTTGTCACGGTTTTTTTAACAGAATACTGTCTCCTCAACGACTACCTCAGTAGATTAAAGCTAATAAAAAAGCCGATTGCAGATTCTCTGGGGAAACACCAGAACATCTCATCACTGAGTGTGCCGGGATGACAACTATTCGTGCCATGAACTTTAGTACGACTGAGATCGGAGTTGGAGAACTATCCTCTGTAAAACCGTCTGCTGATTATTTGATATCATGTCTGCGCAGCTCGATAAGAATACATTGGTCTCAATTGTACGTCAGCGCATAGCCTAAAATTAATGTTATGTTGTAGTAGTTTGTAAAAATTTTGTTATGCTACTATGTGGAATATTTACATCAATTCAGGGTGTATTCCGTTGCTTACCTTGGTTATGGTTTTAAGGTGCGTATTCATTATCCGCACGAACGAACGAACGAACGAACGAATGTTCGCTAGTGGTATGGACGGGGACCGCACGATGGAACCGCACGAGAAGACCGCACGCATTTCTTCATTCGCGCGCCAGTTCAAATCGTCAAGATATTGTTATAAACCTGTTTTTTTTGTTTATATACCGTCATTGAATTATCGCTAAGCAAGTTACTATGGAGCAGTGCATAAGGAGTCGGGCTAGGAAGCGAGAGACCGGAGTTCGAATCTCGGCCGGAACATCACTTTTTATTTTTTTTTTAAATACTGTTGTATTCTATAGTTTATTTTTGTAGTATAAGAAAAAGAACTATTTATTCTGTTTTTTTAATCTCCGTTATTAATATAAATTGATTGTTAGTACAATACCTCATTTAATATAAAATAATATTCTACTTTTTGAAATGTATCGGGCCCTAATTGTACCTAAAAGTAATATATTTTTAGTGATATACCATATTGTAAACTATTTAATATTTTAGTCACTTAAAAAGTTAATTTGCATTGAATAATTGCCTACCATTAAAGGAAATTTGAGCTATATAATCCTTGATGGGCATATTCTGGGTATGCAAATACTTCCTTTAAATTTTGGGTGTCGTTCAACCGATTTATTCTCAAAACCAGAAACTTCTACATATAAAAAGAAGCAGAGGTCACTAATTATAATAAACTTCACCCTTGGTATTACTTCCACTAATTATAATAAACTTCACCCTTAGAATTACTTCTATCACAATTACAATACGTTCATCTGCATTGGCATTTTCTACTTTTCGATGGGAAACAATAAACTTCCCAATATTTTTTAAATGATGTAACAATTCCTCTTGTGGTTACTTTTCCATAGATATCCTCAACTCTGTCCTCATGTGAATTCAGAGGCAATGAAAATGAAAATTATTTACCATAAACATCGCAAACTAAAAACCTAATAAACAATTTTATACCGAATATAGAAATAAATTCAGTATTCTTACCTATCGTCCAAATCCATGTTAATAGATAATTATTATTTTTAAATATATTTTTGGAACTGCTGGTTTTAGTAATTATTAAATTAAACGAACTAAAAAGTCTTAAAATAAACAATTCTTAACCATAACCCCAAAAATTGCAGATCTCCTGTCAACTTTCTTTATTTTTTATTTATTCATTATTTTCCTAGTGACGTCACAGGTGGTATGCGCGAACTGAACGAAATTGGAGCCGCTATCGATCATACCTTGTATTCTTTTACCATGACGTTTAAACGCCTTTGATGTACCGACTCGAAGCGGATGGTCGAGCGCACGAACGAACGAACGGCCGCATGCGTTCGGTCCCCGTCTAAATATACCGCACTTTCATTCGTTCGTTCGTTCGTTCGTTCGGATAATGAATACGCACCTTAAATCTGAAAGCGCACGCAGGCGAACGCCTTTGATGTACCGACTCGAAGCGGATGGTCGAGCGCACGACCGAACGAACGGCCGCATGCGTTCGGTCCCCGTCTAAATATACCGCACTTTCATTCGTTCGTTCGTTCGTTCGTTCGTTCGTTCGTTCGGATAATGAATACGCACCTTCATGTTCCGTTTCTATCAGTTTCCTGAAAGTTTCCTTGTTACGGAACACGGTTATAACTGTCACCAAACTAACCAGCGCGAGAAGGCTGGGTTTTCTGGTTTTGTTTGTCAATCAATGTCATTTATGTGACAGAAATCAAGCAAATATTGGAAGTTCGAGTGAAATTCTCATTTAATTTCTAAAAATTATAATAATATTGTAACGTTTTTAGTTCGTTACATGTCTTTTTTATATTTGATATATATGATGTCTGGCGTATCGTCATCGGATTCCGATCAGTTCAGGCCTGATAATTTATTTGGCACGCTTGGCGTAATTTTTACGTTCCCTAGTCGCCAACCCTGTTATCGTTTGACACAACCCTGTTATCGCTATGAAGAGGCGCTGTCAACATCGCTTCTGTCAACTCTCTCCGTGCTTAACCTCACTTTGTTTTGCGCTCTGTTGTATCCCGGCTTTTAGAAATGGTGATTATTTAAATCTTGCTGTATAATTTGAATCAGCTGCTATTTCAAACCAACAGGGTAGAGTTTTGGATGTCCCAACTTAACTTGTATTTGTATTTTGCTGGCACGTTGGCGTCCCTTTTCTTTTGTCCTCCAGAATGTTACATGGAAGAAAGGACAGTTTCTTTGTTTATTATTGAGCCCTCGGAAGTAATTCGAGGGTCCAAGGTACGGACTATTTACAAGGTACGTGCATTATTCAAGGTCCTAATAGTATCCAAGGTACGGGTAGTGTTTCCCTGTACCGTTGTCTTATGGACGGACTGTGTCCAAGGTTATGATCCAAGTTACGGACATTATCCAAGGTCCCAGTAGTGTTCCAAGGTACGGGTAGTGTCCCCATATTGTCACAGTATGGATACAGCGTAAGCCTCATGCTGCTTCGATCTCATTTCTAAGCCTAGTCAGTAAAATAAAAACACTAAATCACCACAATACACCAAAACACTTTTACTTTTACACTGGACGCGCGTTTCGCTAACCATGTTAGCATCATCAACAGATCATTAGTGTAAGAGTAAAAGTGTTTTGGTGTATTGTGGTGATTTAGTGTTTTTATTTTGCTGTTTAACACCAAAGGTTCCAACCCTCAACTGTAATCTAGTCAGTAGCTACGGCTGTATTGATTCATGGTGTCCTCATTTTGGCCCCTTTTGTTGTTTTGACTACATGATCGCCGACAGACAGTACAGAGATATGAGCCCACCTCACGCTGCTACTCTTTGAAACAGGATTGCCTCAAGAACAGCTAAGTGTAGAACAGCTTCTGGTTTTCAGTCGAGTTTCAGTCTTAACTTAACGTACATTTTAAATAATATCGTACAGACTATATTTAGTGGTTAGATTAGACTATTTAGTTGTTACAATATGATTTAGATTTTAGGTTTCATTACATTACGCCTTGTAATAGTATTACTTTCTATAGATATTATTATTACGCTATATTAACAGATGAATAACCAGACATAGATTCTAAAATCTACAGGTTGCAACATATCAGATTTAACACCGCATAAAATTTAACAATTTAAATAAAGTAATGCTACCTTTCTTGTATTTTCTATAACGTTACAGGCATTGTATTTTTTCATAGTATTTTCATGGAACATATTTAATATTATTTACATACATGGCTTTACTCGACATATAACCACCTATAATAATTATTAAAATTGTACAATGCTATTTACCATCAGGATACATTATGAATAAATATAGTCACTAGTTTTAAGTAATAAACAACTGTGTTTTCTTTCTCTGTTCATGCCTGGCGCCCAATATTTATAATTTCGAGTTATTATTATTAATTAGTTCTTTCCAGTGAAATACCACGACTGCTCTACCAATGAAAAGCTGCCGTTCGCAGTGGTAATGTTTATAAAAAACGCTACAATATTTTGTATTTACATCCAAAAGCAATGGAGATAGGCAGTAAAGGTAAATAAATTTTATTAAATAAATAGAATTACTTTTTAGGGCCATTTAAACTTATCATGCAGCCATTGTCTCTTAAAATCAGGAACATTTAAAGAAAACATGAAAAACAAGACAACAAGTAATCGCGAATGTTTTGTAAGCTATAAAAATATAAATATTGAATAGATTTGTTTATTTATTATTGATCTGTTTTACTATGGGACCTGCAAATCTTCACTTGAGCTGTCTAACGAATTTAACAGTTTATTAATAAAGTACTTTTCAATATTAAACTCCAGTGAACTGAAGAAATAAACGTAAAAGCAGAGAAAAGGTACATTAAAAATGCATAAAAGATAAATTTTATAATAGAGGTATTGAGATTTAGAAAACGTCAATATTTGACGTTTCCAGTGTTTTATCAAACCGTTCCGTATCAAACCCATGTTTTTCAGGAACCGCTCTTTACCGTAGTTTACCGGTCTGGTCCGCCTGGTTTTGCAACGGAACACAGCCTACTGATATTTCTCATATTCTAGTTTTGACATTTTTCAAAACTTTTTTCTATATGCAACCTTTTTTGTAATTATTTTAAATAAACCTTTAAAAAAATACATTATTCTTTAGTATAAACTTTTAAAAATCAAATTGTATTATAATGATGCGACTTATGAACTTTTTTCGTACAAAGCTTACTGTAAAATAGAGAAGAATTTTTTACTTTTTGAGAAACTTTTTCCTACACTAAAATAATCCGGAAAAATTCTGAAAGTTTAGTTAAAATAGGTTTCGCCGAAGTACAATGCCATTGTGTTGCTTCAATTTGCAAAAGTAGAATAAACTTCGTATGAATTTAGTTTTTAGAAAAAATTTAGCAAGATTAAAAAATTATTTGAGTTTTTGTTGCATGATTATGCCGTTTGGTGAGATTATTATTAGTAGTGGGAACTATCGAATGAATACTATCGAAACATTCGATAGTTGCAATTCATTCGAATAATTCGATAGTTAGTAAGAAAACATTCGTTGAAAACTATTCGAATAAAAATTATCGAATAGATCCGTCATCTGCCTTGAAATATTGTATTCTAGTAATTCGGCAGCAAAAACCATTCATTTATAAAATTCATTCATTTATAAAATTCATTCATTTATAAAATTCATTCATTTATAAAATTCATTCATTTATAAAATTCATTCATTTATGATATTCATTTATTCGTCAGGATCGATTATAATAAAATATTAACTGAATTTTAGTTGTCGCCCGGCGACGTAGGTTTTTTCCGAGAAAGCGGTCGGTGGCAATGCTATGAAAGAAGCCGGCATCTTTGATTTTTTGCGGAGTCATATGTAGATAAGGACACATTATTTTTTTTATTGAGGTGCTAGTATTTACACAGAAAATACATTATGAAAGGCGCTGTTGCCGTATTTTTGTATTAGTTGATATTAGCAAAGAATATTATTGTTTGGCTTTAGTTAGTTAGGGATAGTATGTCTATATATTCTGCATTTTTTTTATTAATATTCTGTTGTTACACTGCAATAATACTTGTTATTTTGGATGTAGGAAAATTATTTTTAATGTTTTTAAGCAAAGACTGGTTTAATAAATAATAATAACAGTAATAATTTGTTATACCTATTAACAACAAAATTTAAAATCATTTAATATAAATATTTTTTTTAAGTAGTAGCAAAATATAAACAACAAATTAGATGTCAAAATTATTTATATTAGATCCTATTTAAAAATAATATAGTCTCTAATTTTTTGGCAACGTTGGTTTATTAAATAATAATAATTACAGAACTAATTTGTTATATTAACAACAAATTTTAAAATCATGAAATATAAACATTTATTAATTTTCTAAGCAAGCGGTGTAATGGAAGGAAAATATAAATAAAAAATTAGAAATCAAAACTATTTATATTAGGTGCTTTATATTACTATTTAAAAATTATATTAACTTTTACTGGCATTTACTTTAAAAAATAAATGAAATATTTCTTCGCAAAAAACTACATGTAAGAGAAATAATAATAAGCATAAACAAAATACAAACATCGTTAACTTTTTTTTTAAATTGGCATGTGTAAAATTTTCATTTTAATTTTCTCACCCCATAGTTTGAGTTCGATAACCATTTATTTAACCACATTACTTAAATATAATTATTAAGTTCCAACTAATTCATAGGTATTATTAAAACATCTAAAATACAAATATGTATTTTTAAATTAATTGTAAGTTCATCTCATCTCTCTTAAAAATTGCTACTTCCCAAAATTTCCCATTAAAAAATAGACCATATACCATATAAAATTAAATAATTGAAAGATCGGACTACGGAAAACCACACAAATTATCGAAAAAATTTTGACCACCTGCACATGCACACAATCGTCAATAAATAAAATTAAAAAATAACTACTATTTTAGTATTTTAACTATTTTAATAAACGCAAAAATAGCACAGTATTTATACGGCGAAGTTATAAAAATTTGGAAGAACCAATAATGCACTGACGCATACAAAAATCAAACGAATACTAAATTTCATTTATCAAAAGCATTCGATAGTCGTGGCTCAACGATAACCATTTAGTCGCACGGCGAGGTTGTCACATATGCTTTAGTTTACAAATGAATGAATGATTTTATTCGAATAAAACCATTCGATAGTTGAAATCATTCATTCATTAACCATTCGATAGTCTAATTCATTCGATAGTTCCCATCGCTAATTATTATAGAAAATTACAGTTGGGGGTTGGAACCTTTGGTCTCACGACAGCAAAATAAAACACTAAATCACCACAATACACTAAAACACTTTTACTTTTGCACTGGACGCGTGTTTCGCTAACCATATTAGCATCATCAGAAGATGATTAAAACTTTCTTAATTTTTAAAGTTTAAATCATCTGCTGATGTTTTAGTGTATTGTGGTGATTTAGTGTTTCATTTTGCCAGATACAAATATATACATATTATACAGGGTGGTCCGAAATGTATTCCGGAAACTTCGGCGGCATATTCTGCAGTTTAAAAATAAGCAAAAAAGTTCGTATAAACGTATGTCCTAAAGTGCTTTGTTTCGGAGGTGCAGGGTGTAGAAGTTTCATTTTTATTTCGATTTTTCCAAATAATTTCTGATGTAACCTCAATATTTGGATGAAAATTGGTGTCTGGGAGTCTTTTGACATGATAAATATGATTTTGATGTCAATATGATATAACGGGAACTCAGGTTCACAAGGTTCCGTTACAATTAGGTTCCAGCTAGCTCAGTAAATAATTAAATAAAACATGCACAGAACAAGAGATATCAAAAGGGAGGTGTATAGAAAAAGTGTATTGATTGAAAGTCTAAAATGTACTGGATTCGTTTAATAAATACTAAATTTAAAGTCAAAACAAATTGTCAAGATCTATCATAAAATGTAGCAAATATTTAAATAAGAAATAATGAAATATATATTATACTAGTAAAAATAAACTATCCGTAAAATAAATTAAACCATGAATAGTATCACAAAATATTGTTGTGACTAAACTGTGAACAACCCTGATGCGTATTTGTGATTATGATTAAATGACTATAAAGAATAAAATGAAATTTAAATGTAAAATCCACTGGTATACTAAGTTCACATACAATCGTAGATTAAATGTAATAAATTTTAATCAATCATAAACGCAATAAAATAAGAGATGATCAAAGTCTTATCTGTTATCCAGTGGTCGTTCCAGTCAGTCCATGAGAAAATCCAGGTGTCTGGTCTTCAGTGTCACAGTGGCATTCCTCGTCACAGTGGCATTCACGTCACAGTGGCATTCACGTCACAGTAGCATTAGCTGCAGTACCAAATCTAGTACAAAAAAAATGGTAAAAATCTTAAGCTAAATCTCGTAATCGTAATCATCACTAAGGAGTAATAGCCAAGGAACCAAAGTAACCAATAATCCATATATGAACATAGTATCTTCGGAAAATTATTAATACATTTTCCGATCATATAAAAACCGATTAAAAAGATCGAAAACCTAATTTAGAAAGATCGATCTGTCAACCTTCAACGCCGGTGTGACACGATCAGCTGACAAACAATTGAAACGTCAGTCTGTAAATCGTAATATAAACAAGATGAAATTTAGGGGAAAATCAACTATAATCAGGTAAAACCAATTGATTACACACAGGAAAAATACATAATAAAATCCTTAACCCATATGTATATTGCAGACACAACATTCCCACTTGTTGCGTTGAAAACGGACAAAAGATAATCACATCAAGTCTATGTTCAAGAATCCTCCGAAGAAATATGCCAAGAAATTATCCTAACACAAGCATAAGTCTAAATAAAGAATTAGTAACCACTGTAGAAAGAAAGGTAGGTTTTAAACAGCCAAATTGATATTATATTAATGAGGTTTCATATTACAGTTATCGGAGACAACTCCATCCAAAGGAATTGTTGTGATGATGAAACTAATAGATAAGATATTATTAGAAATTATATGTACAGTTAAGCAGTAAGCTAATTAAACGTTATTATTCAAGTTATTCAAGCAAGTTTTAGTTTTATTCCTAAAAATAAGCAAAATAAGTAAAATAAGTTACGGTGAAATTTTGAACCGTGTAATAGAATAATATCAAGCTTGGTAAAATTTTATCTTTTGGTTTGTTATTCTAAGATGGGACCATTTCAGTTTACGAAGTTATCAGTTGACATAGGCAAACGAATTTTAAAAGGCCTAGGCAAATAATCTAATGATATTCAAGACACATAAACTCTCTAAAAGTATGCATATCCTGAGAAACTAACTAAGTAAATAATACAATCTTCTAAATGTTTAAAAATCACACAAACGAGGGTAAAGTAGAATAAACATTCATCCCTTATTATCAAAACTCTATTTGACGAAGTAGGACCAGTTGTGTACCATCCGGATATCAGAAAATAAACAACACAGAAAAAGCACGTAAACATGCTTAAGTAAACAAGTAAACTTAAAACATCCCCTCGCTAGAGGTTTTGCATTTAAAATTAAAAGTATTAAATATATGTTTTAAAATCAGAATCCGAATGTTCACGAGATGAATGTCTGAAAATGATAGAAATAGGATTATCTTTTTTTCCGTTCCTAGAGTTAAATAGAAATGAGTTAAACGAATGAAGAAATAAAGATTTCATTTCTAGGCGGTTTTTTTTAAGGTAATCCTATGTCACGATATCATTTGTATTAGTTAAGGTAGATTATGAATGTATTCAGCAAATTGGTAAAAGAGTAAGATTTACACGGAAGGGTTTAAAAATTACATTTAATTAATAAATAGGACATGCTGATGCCCTCTCGGGATAAGAACCAGAAACAAGGGTGAAAGAAGTCTAGGGATCTTTCGGGGAAGGAACCCTTCGGCCAATTAAAAAGGTGCAAAATATGCATTTGGATGGGTATTCGAAGGTTCCACAAACAGGGGCGTGCCGAAGATGTAGTAACGCCTTTCCGAGATAGTCCCAGCATCAGTATTTTCATCTTCAAAATTAGTTCGGTACTGACTTTTAAATTGGACGGTCGAATTTACTCCGTGTAGATCTTATATTATCTAGTGGTCTTTTTAATTGTTTTAGTAAGTTCTCTATCTAAAGATTTTCTCAAATAAATTCTCAAGTTAGAAAATTCTAAACTATTCATGCTTAAAGTATTTTAATTGTTGTTTTTGGATTTTCTCTAATATTTTTCTTTATTAATGATTTAAGACTTTCTGTTTGTTCTAAAGGCTTTAGTAAATTTTAGATGTCATTGCATAAGTGATTATTTTGCAATTGTTCTTTTTATTAAATTCTAATTTAAATTTAATTGTTCAGTGAATATTTTTTTAATATATTAGTTTTCTGCCAACGATAATTCTAAGAGAGATTTGAAAGTGTATGCTAATTGTAGATAATTTAAATTGGACTAATAAGAAGAATATTTTGTATTTTTTTTAACTTTATTATCTCTGAGTTTTAATTTCAATTCTCTAATTGTCATTAATTATTTTTGATTCAATTTTCTTTTTTTTTTTTTCATTAATTATAAATGTTTTGTTGTTAAATCTTTTTCTTTATTTTTTTTATTTATTTATTTCTTTATATTAAATATAGTTAGGTGTTGTGAAAAATCGGCATTTTATTTCTTTATTTCACCTAATCGCTAAAATATTAAGTTAGTTAAAAGAACACTGTGATAACCGGTCAAGTGGTTCAATCTAAAGTATGAGTCCAAGACCGAAGAGGTAGATCTACAAGGGGATCAATGATATCTTCGACAGGTTCTTGTTGTTGATGTATTGCTGATGGATGTTGACGTAATAAGGTAAGTGGCAATAGAGTTTATAGTAACTGAATTTAGAAAGAGCCCTTACCATAAAAGTGCGATGCCTTAATTTCGATCTTTAGCTGGTTATATTTTGTTTTTTATATGTAAACGATAAACTATATTTACGCTCTGAAAAGTCGGTGTTCTCATTATCCAAATTCTGCCTACCGCTCAATAAATTATTTTAATTATAATATAATAAAGGCCGCACTACCATGTTAACGGACAAATCTGGAAAGTTTTGTCACAACCGTAACAATAACTCCTACTTGTAGTAGGCGCCACTTACATATTTTTTAACTGGTAAAAAAATAAAATATTGACGTTACTTTCGTTTACAGAAATTATTTAGAAAAGATCGAAATAAAAATGTACACCCTGTATCTCCAAAACTAACCATTTTAAGACACTTACTTACTTACTTACATTTATACGAACTTTTTTATTTATTTTTATTTGCAGAATATGCTGCCGAAATTTCCGGAATACAGTTCGGACCACCCTGTATATAATAGTTTATTAGAAAATAGAAATAAGACCATTAAAATAATTATTCGTGAGTATGTCGCTTGTTGTGTGCTCAGTATAACATTTTTATTATTTTATATGAATAACCAAATTTACTATTACAAATTAATTAGTAAAAAATATGTCTTTAATTTTTTGAAGAATTTATATTTATTATAATTATTATGATGTCCGTTTTAAGTATCCAGGTTTCGCATGCATAGGTCATGAGCTGTAGTACACATTGGTCGAATATTTTCTTCTTTAGATAGAGTGGTATTCTAGATTTGAATATGATTGAGTTTCTTCCATAAGTATTCCATGCTAACTTATCTTTAAACCATACTAAACATTATATAGGCATTTGAGATCAAGCCATGAATGTTAGTAAATAATTTGGCTTTCATTTTTTGTTAAAATATATTTGCTTAAATTGCTTTACGGTGTTTTTAAACTATTTTTGAAAGAATACCTTTTAATATGGCCACATTTTTATTTCATTCCAGGAATTCTAGCGCATTCGCCAGATTATTAGAAGATAAATTTTCCAAATGAAACAAGTTACTAGAGATCAGATATTGAAAGAAGATTTTTAAATATTAATATTATTGTGGAGAAATAATATGCTCTTATTATAAACATATTTAAATAACTCCGAAGAAAATAAATATTTTTCTCATATTTCAAATGCAGTGCCATCTGTTAACTTCCTTCCCTAATACAGATAAATCAATACAACGCACAACGGTCTCTCAGAACGTTTCAAATGGAAACATAAGTATTTCACCACCAGATGGAGGCAAAGCTCAAAAACAAATTTTAATTCAATAACTATATTTTAAAAATATCAATCTATAATAAATATTTTAATTTCTTTTAACTAAAATGTTATTAAAATACGTATATTAAATATGCTTGTTATTTTTTAGTTATTTCATTCAAATTGATTAAATTATTTAATAGACTTTTATATAAACAAGGTAACTTTAGTAAAAACTGTATTAAGAGGTAATAGTTATTTTTTATACAAGACGATAAAATGGTATTAATGCAATTTTATTGTCGTGTATAAAACAATATTTTTTCCATAGCGAGTTACGTTTTAAAAAATATTCAGAAATTATTATGTCAAGGAATTTATTACGAGTAGAAAAATAATATTGTGCTGGGTTGGCGTTGGTTTCTATGTAATTTGACAAATAAATAAAGCTGTCTCTTTAGTTGTCAGTTTTGAGTCAATATTTTTTAATTCTCTTTCGTGTCGATTGCTGATTGAATTGGAGCCAGAAATGGCTCAAACCAAAATAAGTAAATTACCAACAGATATTCAGGCTGAGGCGACAAACGCCATATCCAAACTGCTACCATTTAAATCCCGAATAACTTATGAAAAGGAATACAAAAATTTTCAAAAATGAAAGCAATTAAAAAACGTGCGAGAAGAAATAAAGTTTTTAACCTATCCTCGCTGTTAAAGTATCATTTAATCTACCCTTGCGGTTAAAGTACTATTTTATCTACTATTTTTGATAAATATAATGAAAAAAGAGCTTTTCCAGTTCTTGAAAAATTACAATGCAATTTTTCTTCTCACGACATTTAATAGATAAATGTATCCAAAGTAATTAAATGTTTTTTTGTAATCTTGATAAAAGCCAGGAATTTCCTCTCACACCATTATCACCCTCTGTTGATTTCGTGGAGTTGTAGTAAACATTTCTCTTTAATTGGTCGTAAAATAGTTGTTTAATTAATATAGTACAAGAGCTTATACTATCCTTTGTTTTATCTTAGTTAATAAGTACCTATTTGAAAACTTTGAATATAAATTCAATAGTTTATAAAACAATAAATATACTTTTTTTTCTAAAAAACAATTTTAAACTAACTTATAATCAAAAAACGGCGTCAGGTGAGCTTGGAAATGACCATCGATGACATTCATCATGTATTTAATTTTAGATTGTATGGTCTCAGAAGTCAGAAGTTTAAATTAAAACTTCATAATGTTTAACTAAAAAAACTAATTTCTTTTAAAACAAGATATATTTTATAAATTCAATAACCCCTAAAACACTATTATTGATTTATATCAATATTGATTCAATAAACATAAAATGTTTATCATAGACCGCGATATTGTGATAACTTTTGATATCTATTTGTAATGTTGTTGCTCGAACTAAATTATTTAATTAAAGTAGTAAAATATGTTAATTAAATTAAACTTACCGCTATTTTAATTTATTACATTGATTAATAAAAGGTCATAAACATAAAATTGTTTGTTTTTAAATTTACGCTTTTTTCCACAATGGAATACATGTTTTTATGTGGTAATGTGTTATAATAAGTAAATAAAAATATTTTTTAAAAAAAATATTTTGACCAGAAGTTTTGATTGGCGTTGTTGACAGATGACTAGTCCGAAATTTCTACACACAGAGTGCTAAATCGAAACATTTTGGAAACAAGGTTTTTATTTATTGTCGATTCATTTTCGAAACACGAGTTTATCTCTTTTTAGACACAAATATGATATAATGAATATGATTGTTGTCCGACTCCATGTCAATTTTATAAAATAATGAATTAAAATTCCGCCATAGTGATAGCGTGTTTAATTAAAAATTTATGTTTTATCGACTGTTGAGCTTTTAAACTCATAAGAAAGCGTTCTACTTACATTGATTTATATGTTTTTACTTTCATAACTATGATATAGAAATAAAAATAAAAATCTATATTTCAAACAGAAATATTTTGTAGCAACAAATAATGATATATAGAAGAGGCATTAAAAATATGAAAGTACATTATTAAAACAAACGATGAATTTGCTTTTGCCAGAACTTTTTTGTTCGAGAAAACCTAAAAACAAAGGTTTTAAGACAAAAAAATTATGGCGGAGGTCGACATTATTGATGGTTGTTTTTATTTTGAAATCCAGACCAGACATAGACTATTTTAGTTTGATATTTTGTTTCTTCACATTTAGAAACAGTGGCTGCTGAAAACGGGACAATAAACATCTTGAACACAAATCGCAGAAAATGTTTCGAAACATTTATGCGGCCACGGCTAGTGCCACCACATTGAAAACACATGTACCAAAACCATATAAAATATATAGGTTTCGAAAATGTTTCCTATTTGTGGCATACCGTTTCCATTTTGTATCAAGAAACAGAAACACGATTATTAGACACATTACCTGTTCAAAAATGCTACTTGGGACAAACAGCTTAATCTTTTTGGAAATATTTTTTTATAAATAATTTGATCCCGTACTAAACCCAGTTTATTTTATCCTCCCTGTGATCTCTTTTTTATATCAATTTACGACCAGTACCTCATTGTATCCTTAACCTCATACATGAAAACAATGTCCAACTGTTGTGTCCAATTTTTACTTGCTTTCAGCGTAGTTCTGTTCCTCTTTCCTCCAGAAATCAAGAAATATCCAAAAATTCGAAAGATATTCACTGTTTGCTCTTGGCTTCTTATCATTGTCATTCTTATATTAGGTCCTTTGTCTGTTTTTATTAAAGATTCAGTTTTTACCAACATACCGATGAGTTCGAAGGTAGTGTATGATATATCTTTACTGTTTTTGTCTTTTAGCAACATCTCCATTTCGTTGAATGCAATTTTCAAGCAGTCTGAACTAAGGCAAGCAATGAAGGAGGTTACCAAAACGTTTGATCAGCATTTCGTGCTATATTTTCTAATGTTTCTTCTAGTACTTCTTATAAATACCTCTTTTATTATCCTAACACAAATGAAAAGGACTGACAATGAGTATTATTACATCTCTGTGTTTCTTGGCGAGGGCTTCATGACTTGTAGAAGCATAACATATCTGTTTATAATATTTTTACTGATAAATAACGTGAAAAAAGAAGCAAGAGCTCTCAATTCGTCTTTAAGAAGCTGTAATGATGCAGGTTGTGTAAAAAGATGCAGAGTAGTGTACAGCGAATTGTGCGACAGGGTAGAAAAAATCAACAATGTTTATGGATTGGCTTTGCTACTTTTGATCTACTTCTTTATATCTAACTTTTTGAGACACGCTGTATATATCAGCTTACACTACTCAGACTCGCTGATTACAGTTGTAAGATCGCTGTGGATATTTTCTTATGGGGTGAGTCAAAATAGAAACATAAATATATAATAAATTTTATATACAGGGGTTTGTCTCAAAAGTGGCTCACCTTTATAACTATTTTAATTTTTCAGATAAAAAAACGAGATTTGGTATTTTAGTATGTGATATAAATTAGGACTAATTATCGACGTATTCAATTGTTTTTGGTCACTTTATGTTTCACCGTAAATGACTACAACTTTTGATTTTTAAATGGCATCCTTGGTATATTTTTACTTTATTCGATAGAAAATGAGACTGTGAATAGAATGACATATCATATGTCGATTTTTGACAATTTATTCAAATACAACAAAGGCATATTTATCAAAAGAATTTTTTACGAATAATTTTGTATCACACTTTTGGTATTGTCGTTATGAACCGTATGTTAGAATGTTACAATTTCATATAAACCATATGCGAAAATGTCAAAAGTTGACATGTAAAATGTAATTCTATTCAGAGTGTCATTTTCTATCGAATATAGTAAAAAAATACCGAATAAAAAATACGTTAATAAATCCTAATTTATGTCATCAAGTAATATACCAAATTTCGTTTCTTTATCTGAAAAAAATATAAAAGATATAGGGGTGAGCCACTTTTTAGACGCACTCGGTATATCCTATATAAAATTTGGGGATACCAAAAATAATCAGGGATGAAAAATAGAGATTTTTTTTCTAAAATTTAAAGGGAACAAAAAGAAATCTAAAATACCAAATCAAATTTAATAAAATATAAAAGAAAACTAAACAATTCCTTGAAAATTCTGTATAGTTTTTTTTTAACTGACACTCTCAAACAATGCTGAATACAATAATAAACACATATACAATTATAAGTCACAAAACTACCAACACGTAACTTATAATAACACTTAACACTTAAATAATGAAAAAAAATCAGTTTCAGGCAATATATCTTGCGCATGTCGGTGACGACTTGACCAAAGAAACCAAAAAGACTTTAAAAATTTGCTATAAAATGATGCAAAAACCTCGCGTAGAAGCAAACGGACTAGGAGTCTACCAGAATAGTGATTTGTTCCTCCTGGCACAGGAAGCTTCGTGTAGAACACTGACAGTGTCAGCAATGGGTTTCTTTAGTATTAATCATTCCATGATTATGTTCATCCTGTCAACACTGTGTTCTTATTTGATTGTAGTGTTACAAGTGTTGCAAAGGAAAAATTAACTTGTTCCAATAAATTGTTTATGTCATAAAAAAATTCTTGTATTTTTTAAACGTCTGTTGTCAGAGGAGGTTGGGAAATACTCTGTCCCCTCTACAACAGAAAGTTCCACATGTATGATGAGTTATAGACTCTGTGTTTATTTTTTAATTCTCATCTTATATTTATTTAAGATATATACAGGGCGTTCCTCTAAAAAAAAGAAGGAAAAACTAATTTATGTTCTAGAAAGTTTGGCAGTACATTTGATTTTTTAAACAGGCAACTTTATCCCAATTTAAACCACCCTGTATCTCTTATCGTTTATGTAAATAGTGAGAGCCGAATTCAAACATCCTGTATTTAAAAATATTAATTTATTTATATACAGGTTGATTTTTAACCTATACGCATAAGCTTGGGAAATTATTGCTGATGACAAATAATAGTCTAATAATATAGTAATAATGAAAAAAAAAAGTTAGTAAAATATTTTTAGATTCTGAAATAATTGGGTTTTTTTTCCACAAAAATTTTCAACTTTATCAGTAAATGCACATTCAATTTAGTTGAATTCACGTTTTTTGTTTTTATTTCAAATAGTTTGTTATCTGGCCATCCGTCGCGTCCAGCCGTCGCATAAAGCCGTCGCGTAAAGCCGTCGCATAAAGCCGTCGCGTAAAGCCGTCTCCCCCAGCCGTCGCGTCCAGCCGTCGCTTACAGCCGTCGCGGCCAGCCGTCGCGTCTATCGGTGGCGTCTAACCGTCGCGGCCAGCCGTCGCGTCCAATTATTGCTGATGACAAATAATGAAAAAGAAGTAAGTAAAATATTTTTATTTACGGAGATAACAAACTATTTGAAATAATGGCAAAAAAAGTAAATTCCATTAAATCGAATGTGCACTAAATATTTTTATTTACGGAGATAACAAACTATGTTGAATGTGCATTTACTGATAAAGTTGAAAATTTTTGTGAAAAAAATTCAAATTATTTCAGAATCTAAAAATATTTTACTAACTTTTTTTTCCATTATTAGTCATTATTTGTCATCAGCAATAATTTCCCAAGTTTATGCGAATAGGTTAAAAATCACCCTGTATATATCCGAAATTAAAGAAGTTTTTTACTAAATTTTTATAACATCTAAGCGCACATTTTACTAATTTAAAACAAAAAAACTGTAGCTGAATTCTGAACTTATGTGGTTGTAGTATCCGTAACGTTGGACCGTACTTTTCCAGATGAACTGATGGAAACTGTATCTTTTGAGTTGGATTTAATTGACGAACTTCTTCTAATCTGAAAAACAAAGTATTCTTTAACTATTATTGTTAAACAAGCTATATTTTGAATCAAATATAGTAAATTTTTCTAGTATTTTATAAAACTAATTTCATTTTTTTGAATCATCATTAATAAAATGTTTCACCAAAAACGTAATTCACTGTAAGAAAAGTTTTAAATAGTTAGGTATACATAGAACTGCTACTTAGGCATACATATGACTGACATTAACTAAACACAGCCAGCAATAAAGTGGGTCTCAAAATGAATCTAGCAAAAACCAAAGTAATGTACAACGAAATAGTGGAAAAAAAGACATTCTAATAAACAACACTGAAAATAGTAGGAGAAAATATATATCGTAGGCGTATTGTTAAACCAGACTTATTATAATACGCCTAGGCTGGGCATATTATTTATTGACGGGTTGGTTGGCGTGGTTATTTGGAGGGTGTTAATTCATTGGTTAGTTGGTTATTTGGTGGGGTTGGTTGGTTTTTACTAATTTATATTTGTTTTTTCTTAGATATTGTCATAGATCATTAGAAGTTATAAAAAAATGATGGAATGTTTTTTATAAGAATTTTCTTTTGGAAAAAATATTAAAACAACTAATACTATGCGACGGAGCTGTTCGCCGGTGAGCAATGGGTCGTAAGCTAGTGAAAATTAAATTGTGATACTTACGTCTTTATAATATACTGGGCGCCACTCAGTTTTCCATTTACTTTCGAAAACTTCTAAGTTGAGAACTGAGAAATCAACTCAGAATATAGGTATTACTTATTTTAGGAATTGCACAAATGAAACGCTGAGATAAATTAATAACTAAGTATAATTAATAATTAAATGTTAATTAGAATAAAATAAGACTATGAAAAATTTGATGTTTGAAAATATTTGTTGGTAAATTGTATGTATCAAAATAGATCACTCAAAATGGTAGTTTAATCTGCACGCTTCTGAATATTAATATTTTATTAATTATTCCGCAAAAAGTCTGGGTGATCTTGGTACTGAAACGTAGGGACTCTTTATAGTAAAAAAACCGTACTATGTAGATATCAGAAATATGCATAACATGAATAAAATATTTTAAAGCGACTGTAAAGCAATCAAATATATAATATGCCTGAAGGGCTTAATGCATTCAAATGAACTTTAATTAAATAGATATAAAATGAAATGATCTGGCATTTTTTTAGCCGTTCTGGTCACAAGCTGGTTGTGGTGATCTGCTACTGGAACTGGATTGTGATAAAAACGTCTCTGCACAGACAGGCTCGAAAACTTGTGTGGATTCAGGAGATTCCTCCGTTATTCCCGGTGTGAAATGTAGGAACAAAACGTGGCCCAAGTGTCAGGTACAAAAAAAAAACAAATGGCACCAGAAAATGCTACCATAAAACAAAATGCGTACCATAAAATAAAACCCTGTACGAAAAAAAGGTATTAGGAAACGTTACGTTTAAAATAAAAGTCTTACCTCTGCTCAGAGGGTTTTCTCAAACAAATTGGCAAAATGCCAACAAACGCCAATAGCTCTATCGGTTTGAGCCTTTACCACCAATATGACGAGGGAAGGTAGGCACGAAATGTGACTATACACTGTCAGATATAAAGTGACCAACAAACTTCGACCGGACTGGGATATTTCGCCAGAAATAAACTTGAAGAAAAAAATAAAAGATAATAGCAGTACTTAGAATACCATCTCGGTGCGGTAAAATAAAAGATAATAGCAGTACTTAGAATGCCATATAAAGTGACCAACAAACTTCGACCGGACTGGGATATTTCGCCAGAAATAAACTTGAAGAAAAAAATAAAAGATAATAGCAGTACTTAGAATGCCATCTCGGTGCGAGGACTTAAACTTGATTCATTTAAATAAAATAATTCTGTACATTTATATAAATTATGTGTATTTTAAATAAAATGCTACAATATTCATTGATTTTCTGAGCATTAGTCTTATTGTGAAATGTTTATAGTTTTACAATATGCCCAGTCATTTTGAAAAAGCCTAGGCGTATTATAATAAGTTTGGTTTTAAAATACGCCTACGACATATATATTTGACAACTGATACAACAGCTTGGGATCTGTATTACCAGAAATCAACAGAAGAAATTAAGTTAGCATGAAGTAGAAGAATCTCAATCATAATCAAATCTAGAATGCCACTCTATCTAGAGAAGAAAACATTCGACGAATGTGGATACCTGGATACTTAAAACGAACATCATAAGGAAACGGCAGGTCGCACAACGTTCAATGGAACGTATTTGAAAAATGGAAAAACAGCAAGGTACGATGGAATCAAGTCAAAATTTTTGTAATTTAGAACTATTTTATTTTTACCTTGGCAGAAGATGTACTTTTTCTTTTTTGTAATGCCATAAAATCGATATACTCTTTGGAAAATTTCGATAAAATTGGGACTATGGGCCATGACGGCTGCTCATCTGAAATTGTCAGAAAATTTATTTTATTTTCTAAAAATATATAGTTTTGCGTACACCTGTATATTTAAAAAAGAATCACAGAACCATTTACTTTGTTTTATTCATTTAATTATAATTAAATGAATGACGATTCCTTGCTTAATCTTTTTTATTCAAACAAATATTCAATCATAATTACAAAACAACCCTCTTTAGAACTTTTTCTTTAATGGCAATAAACGGGAGTAAAAGATTAACTGTGTGAACAAACACTAGAGGCGCCAACGGGTATCAAATGGTGTAAAAACTGCAAAAAATTTAATAGTCAAATTTTGGAACGAGGGGTCGCCCTTAACTTTTTTAAATTTTAATTCGGTTTTCATTGTTTTTAAACTATATTATTAGATTTTGTTGTATTTTCTGAATGTATAAATGTTTTCTTAGTATAAAGATGCATTATATTAATTTAAATTATATTACAAACATAAATTAACAGGATAAAATTAAAATATTATGACATATATGTTGTAACAGTCAAATTTCCTCGCAACGACCTCTGTGGCTCATGAATTATCCCAAATAACTATTATTTTTGCATCATGTTTACTATAATTTTATTGTTAAATATTATTCTATTTAGTATTTTACCATTATGCAACCGAATATACACCGCGATATTATACAAGCTACAGCTACACAACATTGTCTTGTCGACCTCTCTTTATCTTTGGTCATCACTTATCACTTGTCACTGTCAGATCAGATCAGATGTTTTTGGATTTATTTATCCTTTGTTTTGGTTATTGACATTTTATAATTATCAGATAAAATTTCGTAGTTAAATCGTTTATTTTTTATGTGGATCGCAGTGTGCAGTTCGTTCATTTTAATTGTGGAATTTCTGAGTTAAGTTCGTTCATTGACCGGATATGAAATATGGCTGTTGGAAAATATTCTAGAACATCGTTTTTTATTTATGCATTTTTGTGAGTTGGACTAGTCAAGATATATAGTTTTCTATCTATATCCTGGAGGGAGATTTCCGGTTGAAATCTGATTTTGTGAAGGAAATCGAATCCTTGCATCACTTCTTATGTACTCCCCGACCGGGTATCATCGTGAAGAGCTGGCTGCCGTTTCGTGAAGCATTCCCTGTTGGTGAATAGCAGGTCTTCGTAGAGAAGGATTAAGGCTTCCGAAACATACTTGGTCAGAGACGTGGTTGGATTTTGATGATTTATATGGACCGCCGACCAATTTCCGCAATGGGATTAAAATAGCCAAATTTTCCGACCGATATTCCGATTCCACGTGCCCAAGAAGTCCCCGAATAGTTCCAAGGTATGCTATAATTCTTCTGCCTATTCTAAGTCAATGATCAACTGATTTTTATTCGTATTGTTGACTGGTTTTCGACTTTTCCACGCCCACGTGGTGTAGAAAGATTAGTTGAGTGTTATCTTTCTTAAGTCTTATTTGGTTGTTCGTAATTGTAGAGCAAGAAGACCGATCCAGACCGTAGTACAGAACAGTCCAGAATTCAATCCGTTCCTGTTGTCCGTGTAGAGGTACCCGTTGGACATCTTAAACCCTCGTTGAGGTAAAGTTCAGATTTAATTAGTCCTTTATCACCTTTATTATCTCCTACACGTTGTGCTAGTCCTTGTTCTATAATTGAGGCTCTTTTCTAAGACAACCAATATGATTTAGGGTTTTTATGTTCACCTTTTGAAGTCCTACACCTGCCTGTACGTTTGCTGAAGGGCTCCAGCTATATGCCGTAGCTCAGCCGGAGGAAGTTTTCAAGTATATCACATCAAGTAGAGTAAGACTGTTTAGATATTTGTAAATTTTAGATTTGATTTATGGGTATAAACCACCCTGATTGTATCTAGTATTAAGTTAGATAAGGGGGTTTCACGTCATAGGTTTAGTTATTACATTTAATTTAAAATTCCATTTTCTTTTCCAACCTTTCGATTTAAAAAATTTCTTAACGTATTACATTTTACAGTTCATTCGTTTTTTTTATATATATTTAACTTTTTAGTATTTTAATAAATTGCTTAAATATTTTTAGTAGTATTATTTACAGTCTAGTCTCATAGTTAAGTTAGAGTCACTTAAGTACAAATAGTTATAGAATTGTAAAAAATGTCTATACCTATGTGGCGGATTCATCTATCCAAAAAAATCCTTATAATATAAAAAAAACAAAAAAAAAACAAAAAGAACATAAAGATTATTTAAGAAAGGGAGATTTTCATTTCATTTGTCAGCATTCATGGGACACAGGGCACAGAATAAATTTTAATAACGCCAAAATTATAATGAAAGAAGCGATAGCCTCTAAAAGAAAAATAAAAGAGGCTTTTTTAATTCAATCTAATAAAAATAAATGTATTGCTCATGCATCTGTAGATGTTAGTAATGTATGGCAATCGCTTCTTTGATTTTAAAGAACATTACATAAATAAACATAACATACGTAAAATTTAAAAATAATCATACAGAAATTTGGGCTTTTTGGTTTTACCTTATTAAGTAATTATCAGGTAGTAATTGTTAATTTTGAAGTTTAACTTAATATAATGTCATTTTAACAGAACGTCAACGATTTCTTGTAGACGTATCTGTTTTAAAAAGTAAAGTGTTCTCGAATAGTTCAATTTAAATATTTTAAATAGTTTTTTTTTTCTTGATTCTTTATATTTTTTTGCTTCCGACGACGGAAAGAGAAAACTTTCCGAAACGTTAAGCATTTTTTTCTTTGTTAGGCAAATTTTTATTACTGTAAACACAACTTCTGACAAGCAGCGTCCGTTTAGGTTTAACGCAGAAGTGTTTACAAAAAATAACTATTTTATTTTGTAGATTTTTCTTGCAGTGCAGTGGCGAAAAGCCCATAAGGATTTTTTTGGATAGTTATAGAATATTTGAAGTTCATGATAGTTGCACTCAACAGTTCGCGGTTAGTGTTGAAGTCTACTTAATAGTAACATCTTTTATGCCGAGTTCATAGAGTATAATCTCGTGGCGCCCTTTTATTAATATCTTTGAACCCCGACCACCCGGCTGTTAAAATTAAAAAGCTAGTGGCCTCTATGCAACTCATTACCGATTAAGTAAACTTGTGTTTTATTGAACTTCGAATTAGAAAAGGGCGCGGCAATGTCAGTTGCCGTCTAAAATGTCATCTTGATGACAAAAAGTTAGTTATTGTCAGAGAGATAGTTAAAATATTAAAATTCACAAGTTATAATCAGTAGTTAGAATATATTTTATATTATTTCAAAAACAAAAACATAATGGTACAGCGTAATTTTGATATGCAGGTTCTAAACAAAAAGTGCTGTTATATTTTTCAGTTTTCGTTGTCAACCTCGGAAGTTTCAGTGATTTTAGTGTTATCGGCTATTTTTATTTGTGAAAAAGAAATACCTATTGCGTTTGGATTGCAAAACTAAAAGTGGCAGTTTTATTGCAATGTAAGTAAGCGTTTATCCATTTTATATTTTACTTTTTTCATACCTACGACAAATATACATACATAGGAGCATATTATATTGAAATATTATAACTCGTTTTATTTAAAAATTTTTAGAGAAGAAGCCTGTAACTGACCTACCTAATTGTTATTTAGTACGAGTATATTCAATTTAAATCATAGACAAACAAATAAAAAGAGACTGACAAATCTCATGGTAAAGAGTGAGACCGCCGAGGGGTGTCTCACTATTGGAATTACATGTACATTTTCTTGGCAGTCGCTGGCAGTCATTGGCAGTCTTCTTCATAGTCATTTTAACAGTGCTTAACAGTGGAAGGATATTTTGGCAGTACATGTACATTTTTTAACCGAGTGAGACACCCCTCGGGGACCGCGTTCCCGTAGCGCAACTCAGATTAACAATTTTGAAACCAATTAGCAGGACCATCGTAGGACGTACGTCTTTATTGCTTTCATTCTTTATTATGTGTACTTTATATGAAAAAGAAAGAGATAGGTATAAAACGTATCGTAAGACATTATCGCACATTCTGGCTGGCGGAAAATTTTAATTAGCCATTATTAGTAGTAGGTATTCTTTCATTCTGAAACTGAAAATCTTCACTTAAACTGATTTATTCCCTATACCACGTAAAGGGAACGTGGTGTAGGGAGTAAATCAGTGTAAGTGAAATTTGCAGTTTCTTTCAGAACGAAAGACTACTATTATAAGGGAAATTATAAGGGAAGGCTATTATAAGGGAAATTATAAAAAAATAAATATAAATTAACTTTTTATAATATAATAACAAAAAATAACAGTGTTTATTCCACCCACCTACCAATTTTAAATGCAGAAGAACTGACTGTTGCAAGAAACCATCGACCAATTTTTTTAAAGGGCATTAAAAATCTCATTTTCGAAAAAACTGCCTAATTGCAATAACAAAGTGAATATCCAAGCAAAGAAGACTTTACGGGAATCATGATCATGAACTATTTTCAAGTTCAGTTTTAATCCTAAAACAAAAGTAAAATAGGTATATTAATAAAGTTTCTGTTTACTATAAACCAGCTATAAACTACCTACCAAAAAATGAAAAAAATTAATTGTATTAATTTGTTATGTTAAGAGAGGTTCGAAATATTTTTGACACTACTACTTCTACTTTTTTCTTAATAAGATGATAACTATAACTACGTACTTTTATTTTACCGGGTGTCTTTAACATATCTATCAGAGAAAGGAAGCACCAATACATATAAAAAATAGATGATACTGGCTCCTGCAGCAAATAAAATAACAAATAGTATAACCTAAAATTATAAGTAACAAAATATAAATACCTATATGGAACAAAGGAATTTGTTCCCTATACATATTCATAAGTCAATAAAATGGAGAGTTTAGAAAAAAAGGTAAATCACCAAAACAAAAATTAACAAACATGACGAATTGTCATGATGTTGTCATCTTGGTTGTCATGATGATGAAAACGAAAGGCGATTGTTCTAATTTCTATTTAGAAATTACGTTTTATATGGCTGCTTGTTATATTAGAATGAGATAGTGGGCCCAATAAACGCAATGCGCAGATCAACATAAATAGAATGACATTTTGCGTTCTGAGTTGCGCTACGGGAACGTTGTCCCTCTCTTTACCATTTAATTTGCCAGTCTCTTTTTATTTGTTTGTCTATGATTTAAATGTAATATATTACTTAACAATAAAAAAAAAGTATATTTGAAAAATATATTAAAAATATATACAGGCATTAATTGAAATTTTTAGTATGCGAACAAGATGCGAACAAACACGAGATGCGCTTTATTTACTTTCTTTTAGATGAAGTTCTAAAGGGGGATGTTTGTGATCATAATGTATGTCACTCACCTGCAGTATCTGTCAAAACCACATAATAAGTTTCTTTTTCTTTAAGTATATCCAGCCCATCTATTGTGGGTTGAAACTGGCTCAGTTTTATCATAACAGTTTTGTCCGTACACAAACCAAAACTAGCTAACATATTAAGAAACTAAAGTAAAATGGTTGCATAACTAAAGTAAAATTACATACTTTTTTCAGGCAAATGCAATTTATCACTTATATAGTCCCTGATCAATCCTATAGGACATTTTGGGTTGACCAAAAGTGTTTTATTTTGAATGTCTGATGCTTCTAGCTTTTCATTTTCGATTTTCTTAAATTCTTCTATGTCTAGAATATGCAACTTCAGTAATTTTCTTACCAAGATGTTGAAGTTTTAATTTTTAATTTAGATGAAAGCTTTTTTATTAAATATTGCCAATATTTACCTATATATTTAACATAAAAGTACATTTAAGTATCACTGAGTTTTTTAGACACTCAAATAGATTGGTTTTAATAAAGTTTCTTTTGGTGATCAATATGACAATAAACATAAATTAATGTCAATCTCACTGTAACTGTCTCAAATACAGCAATATTATACAGGATGGTGCATCGTCGTTGGAAACATAGTAAATTCCATGCCAATTTTGAAATGCATAAATATTGGCTTCCCTGTTAATTTTACAACAAAGTCGTAAATATAGCCACTACTTATACAGACATTACTCACAACATGTATACATATAAAATAAATAATAACACACGCGTGAGTTTTTGATTTTTGGTTTTGACACACCATTTTATAGAAATTATTAAACTTTATTCATAAATTACTAATTGAATTATTTATTTAAATTAACATTAACATTAAATAATTTTTTTGTAGATTCAGAAATTGTGAAACCTTGTATGCCTCCAGATGCTGTCCCTCCACTGCGTGAAATAGGTTCTGTTGTTACAACGGCTCGTTCTGGAACACTTAACAGCACCTTGAATCTTTATTTTATTGTTGATGGATTCTTCGCGATCGCCACCCTCCGTGTCTTGTTAACGATGTCATGTTCACTCCTGCATTGAGGAAGATGCATATATTTTATTTTTCGCCAGAAACTGTTTAATTTATTAGAATAAATATGTGTAAATGCAAAAAAAAACTTTTTTCTTGAAAGCAGCACCACAATTTTATAAAACGGGCCTTTAAAATACTATGGATACTGCAAACGACGCCTCGCGAATTGAAACGATATTCTATTGGTCTGACATCACCCGCCGTTCTCGTCGACGCGCGATGGCCAGCAGCAGCCAGACGTGTTCCGTTTATGTACGTATTTAGGTGGCGTACTAAGACATTTTTGTTGCTTTTAGCGTTGATTGAAGGAGCTTTTTATGCTTTTTTGTGCAGTTATTAGTTGTATGTGTTGTGTGTTCTGAGAATTTTTTAAGTAATGGTAGATTCCGGGTTTGTAAAAGCACAATCAGATAACTTGCCAAAAGTCGATGCTTTTATGTTGGCTGCCTTTATAAATACAGATTCCCAATTTATTGGTGCTGAATTACGAGGAAAAAAACAGAGAGGTATGTAACATTTATTCTTTGTAGCACTGAGGCATATTTAAGTATAAGTAGGTACCTACTGTTACGAACTTTTATATAGTTATAAATATTAATGTTATAGACTTATTTTTCAGATCAGGTAGGGAGACGTATGGAGATAATGCTGTAGGTTATGTAGAAGTGAAAAGAAACAAAAATATTTGTTTAGTACGTGGAAAAATAACTCCAGAGCATAGCGTGAAAAAGAAAGTTTTTTTATATATTGACACCCCCTTACCCTTGTTATTTTTAAAGATTGTTTTTTTTATAAATATATTATATAAATATATAATTATAGGAAATAAATTGTTTATCAGTAATGAAAATATTATACAAGGTGTCCCATAAGCAAACGCCAAAATTAAGTTAGTTTTTTAAGTGAAACACCCTATATATTTTTGGATTCTTCGGAAATTTCTAGATATTCTAGATATATTTCATGTATAATATCCTATACCTATCTTTAAATGTTTACGAAATATTGACAGTTGAAAAGCGAAAAATACCTACAATTTTCTGGACCACCTTTTTTGAGACGCCCTGTATAACTAGAATTAATTTTAAAAGAGAGTATATGAAAAACCATGAAACTTTTTTATTTAATGTTTTCTTCTAAAACTTGCAGTTAATGTGTATGTGAGTGTCAAAATATAACGAATAACTCTGTACATTCAAATTTCATATAGCTATGTACGACAATATACATAAATATATGAACTTACATCAAAATAATCTTCACAACAATAAATCGTAAAAATAGATGATAATTTAACGTTTTTCTTTTCATCTCTTCCCATGGCCTTGAACCATTTTTTTTTCGCTCATCCATTACTATTTATAAATATCACTAATTACTAATTATGTATTAATTAACGCAAATAACTAAATTTTGACTCGAATTCAACAGCGTTTAAAAGAAAACTGTGTAAAATAAACACGCGTCTGGCTCCACTCAACCGGAAGAACGGCGGGTGACGTCACAGCGGCAAAGCGCGGTGGAGAGCGTTTGCCCGGCCATTTAAATTAACAATATTTAATTATTTTATATTAGAGGCATTTCTTAACCGATATCAACAATTTTTTTTTTGTTCAATTTGTAATTATATGAACTATTTTTTAAAACCATTATTTAAAAACATGCATTTTCCTCTTTGCCAGTAATGTAGCGGATGACTTTCTCATACAATCGCCAGTGTATTGCTCAGGATGTTGTAGGCCCAAGTACTTGCGGAAGATCTTCCTGAATCATTTTTCTTTAAAATCTGACTTGCTGGTTGATAATTCACTAGTTTATCATCAAAAAATCTCGATTTATCTAAATGGCGTCTTAATGTCATGTAGTGCTATTTAATATTTATAAAAAAAAAAAAAAAAAAAAAAAAAAAAAAAAAAAAAATAAAAAAAAAAAAAAAAAAAAAAAAAAATATTTGCACCCTGATAATTTATTAATTCGCAACAATGAAAGTAGAACTGGTAGAGCCTTTTAAATCTATTATTCTTTAGAGATTGAACATGAAACAGTTCTGCTGTTGGATAAAATTTTGTATGGCACTCGCGTGTTATAACATACAGGGTGGCCCATCGAAAACGTTCCGCAAGGCATAACGGCTAGGGTATTCTTTTTTCCAAAAAATGCAAAAACACGTCAATTTTGTTTGTGAGGGGGACAACTTTTGCCCCAAGAATGATTGCGAAATCTTCAACCCTCTGAGCGGGGGTGTCATCCCCCAACTTTTTTCAAATGGGAAGGGGGGTCAAGTGGCGCCGCAATGAAAAGAGCTTTCTATTCTCTATATTTCCCCGCTTCGTTTTTGAAAATCGGTCGAGTCATTGAGGAAATATGAAGGATTGAAATTTGAAAAGTTTATTTAAACATTTATCAGAGTAAATGATAAGGATAAATTTCTTCAACCAATTAGAGGGAGGGCAACGGCACAGCTACGTTGAAATACCTGTTCCCATTAGAACACCGAAGTTAAGCGACATAAGGCGATGCTGGTGGATGGACAGGTGACCGGTTCGAAACTTTGCATCGTGCTGTTGTCCAAAAAGGGAAAAGTGTAAAATCTATTAATACACACTGCTCGTTCACGCCGGTTCAAGGCCGAATGAGATCGGATATCTCGTGAGTAAGAGTTAATTTAGACACTTCCTAAGTCGATAGGCCATTGACCATGATATGGGCGAGGAACGCGGTTCGGATTCCGCGTAAACAAGTTGGTCCCGTCCAATTTAGCCATCGCAGCAGAAAGGAGACGTTAACTTGAACCTCACACCAATTTGAGGTTTTTTCTTATTATTTCTAGATGTTTACGCATTTTTTCACTTACCACAAGGTTGAACGATCAGGTGCGGTAGTTGCTAGATAGCTGTTCTGTGACTTGTGCGTTGAAGTTCTTCGCAATATCATTAAACTGACCCATAATAGAATTTCTAAAAATACCAGCCTACACATTCAATTTCTGAGCGTTTTGTGTGTACACCTCGTGAAAAACCCTGGGGTTGTCTTAAGCCCAGTACCGACAGTTGTGCCGATTAACTACACCGTTCAAAAAGAAAGTACACTCATACAAAAAACACACATTAAATAGGAAATTATTATCATTCGCAACTCGTTCACTCATAGTTTTACAAAATTGCAAGCGACGATCAAAATCGTCTTCGCTGAGTTCTTGTACCAACTGAATTTTGTATGGGTGGAACTTGCGTTTTTTTAATATGCTTTCGACACGTGTGCGATTCACGCCGGTCTCATTGGCTAATTTTCTTGTACTCAGCGTACTATCCATAGCAACTTGGCCCAATACAAATACCTCCATAGCTTCATTTACTACAGGATTTTCCCTCTGCCTCCTTTTATTCATAACGGAACCAGTTTCACGAAATTTTGCTACTAACTCGCGAACAATTTTGCCATAAAGGTGGTTGTCAGGATGGCGTTCATTGAATATTTGCGCAACCCGATTTTCGCATTCATTATTTTTAAAATAAAGTTGGATTATTTCTACTTTTTTTGCAAGTGAGTATACCATAATAATTAGTTAAAAAATTTAACGATATTGAGAATAAGTCACAGAACAGCTATCTAGCAATTACCGCACCTGATCGTTCAATCTTGTGGCAAGTGAAAAAATGCGTAAACATCTAGAAATAATAAGAAAAAACAGCAAATTGGTCGAAGGAATTTATCCTTATCATTTACTCTGATAAATGTTTAAATAAACTTTTCAAATTTCAATCCTTCATATTTTCTCAATGACTTGACCGATTTTCAAAAACGAAGCGGGAAAGTATAGAGAATAGAAAGCCCTCTTCATTACGGTACCACTTGACCCTCCTTCCCATTTGAAAAAAAAAATGAGGTATGACACTCCCGCTTAGAGGGTTGAAGATGTTGCAATCATTTTTGGGGCAAAAGTTGTCCCCTTCACAAACAAAATTGACGTGTTTTTGAATTTTCAGAAAAAAAAATTACCCTGGCCGTTATGCCTTGCGGAACGTTTTCGATGGGCCACCCTATATAAGGCACACTGGGAAATGTTAAGGCTAATTTTCTCACGACCAGGGTATTTTTTTTCAGAAAATTCAAAAACACGTCAATTTTACTTGTGAGGGGGACAACTTTTGCAACCAAAATGACTGCAAAATTTTCAACCCTCTAAGCGGGGGTGTCATCCCCCATTTTTTTTTCAAATAGGAAGGGGGGTCAAGTGGTACCGCAATAAAAAGGGCTTTCTATTCTCTATACTTTCCGGCTTCGTTTTTGAAAGTCGGTCGAGTCATTGAGAAAATATGAAGGATTGAAATTTGAAAAGTTTATTTAAACATTTTTCAGAGTAAATGATAAGGATAAATTCCTTCGACCAATTTGAGGTTTTTTCTTATTATTTCTAGATGTTTACGCATTTTTTCACTTGCCACAAGGTTGAACGATCAGGTGCGGTAGTTGCTAGATAGCTGTTCTCTGGCTTGTACGTTGAAGTTCTTCTCAATATCGTTAAACTGACCTACAATAGAATTTCCAAAAACACCAGCCCATACGTTCAATTTCTGAGGGTTTTGTGTGTACACCTCGTGAAAAACCCTGGGGTTGTCTTCCGCCCAGTACCGACAGTTGTGCCGATTAACTACACCGTTCAAAAAGAAAGTACACTCATACAAAAAACACACATTAAATAGGAAATTATTATCATTCGCCACTCGTTCACTCATAGTTTTACAAAATTGCAAGCGACGATCAAAATCGTCTTCGCTGAGTTCTTGTACCAACTGAATTTTGTATGGGTGGAACTTGCGTTTTTTTAATATGCTTTCGACACGTGTGCGATTCACGCCGGTCTCATTGGCTAATTTTCTTGTACTCAGCGTACTATCCATAGCAACTTGACCCAATACAAATACCTCCATAGCTTCATTTACTACAGGATTTTCCCTCTGCCTCCTTTTATTCATAACGGAACCAGTTTCACGAAATTTTGCTACTAACTCGCGAACAATTTTGCCATAAAGGTGGTTGTCAGGATGGCGTTCATTGAATATTTGCGCAACCCGATTTTCGCATTCATTATTTTTAAAATAAAGTTGGATTATTTCTACTTTTTTTGCAAGTGAGTATACCATAATAATTAGTTAAAAAATTTAACGATATTGAGAATAAGTCACAGAACAGCTATCTAGCAATTACCGCACCTGATCGTTCAATCTTGTGGCAAGTGAAAAAATGCGTAAACATCTAGAAATAATAAGAAAAAACAGCAAATTGGTCGAAGGAATTTATCCTTATCATTTACTCTGAAAAATGTTTAAATAAACTTTTCAAATTTCAATCCTTCATATTTTCTCAATGACTCGACCGACTTTCAAAAACGAAGCCGGAAAGTATAGAGAATAGAAAGCCCTTTTTATTGCGGTACCACTTGACCCCCCTTCCTATTTGAAAAAAAAATGGGGGATGACACCCCCGCTTAGAGGGTTGAAAATTTTGCAGTCATTTTGGTTGCAAAAGTTGTCCCCCTCACAAGTAAAATTGACGTGTTTTTGAATTTTCTGAAAAAAAATACCCTGGTCGTGAGAAAATTAGCCTTAACATTTCCCAGTGTGCCTTATATAGGGTGGCCCATCGAAAACGTTCCGCAAGGCATAACGGCCAGGGTAATTTTTTTTTCTGAAAATTCAAAAACACGTCAATTTTGTTTGTGAAGGGGACAACTTTTGCCCCAAAAATGATTGCAACATCTTCAACCCTCTAAGCGGGAGTGTCATACCTCATTTTTTTTTTCAAATGGGAAGGAGGGTCAAGTGGTACCGTAATGAAGAGGGCTTTCTATTCTCTATACTTTCCCGCTTCGTTTTTGAAAATCGGTCAAGTCATTGAGAAAATATGAAGGATTGAAATTTGAAAAGTTTATTTAAACATTTATCAGAGTAAATGATAAGGATAAATTCCTTCGACCAATTTGCTGTTTTTTCTTATTATTTCTAGATGTTTACGCACTTTTTCACTTGGCACAAGGTTCAACGATCAGGTGCGGTAGTTGCTAGATATCTGTTCTGTGACTTGTGCTTCGAAGTTCTTCTCAATATCGTTAAACTTTTTAACAATTATGGTGTACTCACTTGCAGAAAAAGTGCAAAATGTGAAATAATCCAACTTTATTTTAAAAATAATGAATGTGGCAATCGGGTTTGGTTTGGTATTCAATAAACGCCATCCTGACAAACACAAACACCTTTATAGCAAAATTCTTCGCGAGTTAGTAGCAAAATTTCGCAAAACTGGTTTCGTTATGAATAAAAAGAGGCAGAGGGAAAATTCTGTAATAAATGATGCTATGGAGGTATTGGGCCAAGTTGCCATGGATAGTACGCTGAGTACAAGAAAATTAGTCAATGACACCGGCATGAATCGTACAAGTGTCCAAAGGATATTAAAAAAACACAAGTTCCACCCGTACAAAATTCAGTTGGTACAAGACCTCAACGAAGACGATTTTGATCGTCGCTTGCAATTTTGTGAAACTATGAGTGAACGAGTGGCGAATGATAATAATTTCCTATTTAATGTGTTTTTCGGATGAGTGTACTTTCTTTTTGAACGGTGTAGTTAATCAGCCCAACTGTCGGTACTGGGCTGAGGACAACCCCAGGGTTTTTCACGAGGTGCACACATAAAACCCTCAGAAATTGAACGTGTGGGCTGGTATTTTTGGAAATTCTATTGTGGGTCAGTTTAACGATATTGAGAAGAACTTGTCCCGTTCACAATCAAAATTGACGAGTCTTTGGATTTTTTGAAAAAAGCAATACCCTAGCCGTTATGCCTAGCGGAACGTTTTCGATGGACCACCACAGGGTAAGATAACACACTAGTACTATAAATAACTATTTTAATGATCTGTGTATGCTGATTGCACACTTGCCTAATCTGATAAATTTTGGATATGAAATGGATTGGAACGATGGCTGGGAAAATACAAAAAGGCCTCTTAAAAAAACTCTTCATTTTGAATATACGAATTCGATGTATTTTGTACACATACAGTGTTTATAATAATAATAATCATAATCATAATAATATACGGTTCATAACATCAAAATACATTTATATAAACTTACTAATTTTTTTGTTCGTTTTATTTTTAAATCTAGTAAGAAAACATGACACTGAGATTTGAAAAATATCAGTTAAAATATCTTCTCAAAATCATTGTTCTAAGTTCCTACAAATCAACGAACGTTGTCTATATCACATTGTTTATTTCATTCACATAATTATGTCAGCACCATTATATTTCTTTATAATATTCTGAGCAACCTTGCCTTGTTTAGAGAAAATGCGAATTTTGTGTCGATCGTTTTTAGAATAATTGTAACGTTATAAAAGTGTTTTAAAATTATAATATACAATTTTTTACATGTTGTTTTGTCCTAAATCATTACGGAACAAAAATTATTTTTTTCCGTATTTAACAATTTTTTGGGGCAGTATATAGTTTTGATTAACATTTTCAATATATTATATATAAAAACTCTTTGATTTTTATTATTAAATACCGTTTTATTCATTAAACCAAAAAGAAAAATACTACAGAGAAAATTGACTAAAAACTAATAAGTATCAATTTTTCAAGATAAAAATTGTTTCTGTATTATCGATTTTCGTATTAACGACTTCAAATTTAACACAAAACAGCCCGAGTATTATACAGAGTGGTCCGAATTGCGTTTGGGAAACTTCAGCAGCATACAGGGTGGAGGCTCCAAGGAGAACCACAGTTTTTATTGAAATGAAATGAAATGAAATGAAATGAATGTTTTTATTGAATTGAAATTTTGGCAGCATATGCAGAAAGTTCTACACGATGTCCCTAAAAAAATTTGTGTTTTTTGTAATGGGACACCCAATACAGGGTGGTCCGAACTGTATTCCGGAAACTTCGGCAGCATATTCTGCAGATAAAAAAAGTAAAAATTTTTGTGTAAATGTATGTCCACAATGCTTAGTTTCGGAGATACAGGTTGTAGAGGTTTCATTTTTATTTCGATTTTTTTCAAATAATTTATGAAGTAACGTGAATATTTGGATGAAAATTGGTGTTTGGGAGTTTCCTGACATGATAAATTTGATTTTGATGTCAATATAACTCCTACTTGTAGAGGGCGTCACCTACATATTTTAACTCGTTTGAGGAGTAAGAATTTTTCTACCGTACCGTTTAAAAACCGAAATAAAAATAAAACTTCTACGCCCTGTATCTCCGAAACTAAGCATTTTAGGATATACATTTATACGAACTTTTTTACTTATTTTTATCTGCAGAATATGCTGCTCAAAGTTTCCAGAATACAGTTCGGGCCACCCTGTATATTAATTGATTTTCGATTTTAGAAGAAAAATAAAGGTGAGTTTCATTATAGAAGTATATGACTAAAATGTAAGGTTTTTGGCATATTTAACATTTTCTAAAAATAAAGAACAATTTTTAGATATCAATATGCTAGCATATGCTTCTTAATGAAACTCACCTTTATTTTTCTCCTAGAACCTGAAAATGAATTATAATATAGGATGTTCCATTACAAAAACGTAACTTTTTTTGGGGACACCCTGTAGAATCTTCTATATTTAAGAAAATGCTCTAAACTAACCTACCTATGCTACCAAAATTTCATTTCGATCTAAAGTACAGTTCTACGCCTCCGCTTCGTATGAGAGGCGCCACCCTGTACAAAATTTTTTACCTATTGCTGCCAAAATTTTCCGAAAACAATTCGGACCACTCTGCATATTCTTAGTTTCAACTTTTGACTGAATTTCAAGTAGTATTTTTATTCACAAATTTTTACATATATTTTTTGTATAATACACTGAAACTTATTCGTTTAAACATAGAATTTTAGACATAGATCCCAAAAAAATATATATATTACAGAAAGATGCACAAAACTTTTGAATACTTTCTTGAATGCAAAAATTATTCCTTATATTATGATTTCAAGATACATTTCAAATGTTTTGCGTACCTTCTGAAAGAATAATATTAATAATTATACAATTTTGTTATATAATTTGACTTGCCGCTAAATTACAAGATAGATTTAATTTATTTTTTCATAAAATGTAGTAGACACCGAGAAACAACACCGAATGCACAATTTATCTACGAAAAAAGTCTATGTCCTCCTTTATTTTTTATTTGCTTATAGAATTTTTTTGCTCCACTATTTTGTATTGTAGTTGGGCCTTCAATTTGCTGGATTTTGTTTGTTGAAACAGTGATCAGAATAAATGCATTGAATTTTAGTTGAATGCCTATTTAGAAAAAGAAGTATTTCTAATTCAAATAATAAGTACACCAAATATGTCAAAAGTTTTTCTAGAACTTTAGAAGATTAGAAAATGTGAATCAGATATGAATAAATTATGGAATACTACTAATTCAAAACAAAAAATTTATAAAAAATGGAGAAAAATATGGGTTTTGTGTTTAAAAATGTGTTTTATGTTTAAAAAATTATAGTATCAAACTTTATTTCCTTACTATAATAAATATACAAATCTGTACCCCAGAAGTAAGCCCTGACAAACTAAGTTATTAAACATAGTTTTGAGAAAAACGAATTTAAAGTTATTTTTTGAAGTTATTTTCTAATTACTCGGTTATTTTTAAACCTATGATTGTAATATTTGGTATATGAACAATTTATTTTGAACTTAAACGAAATGCAAACAGTTTTTAAATAAATTACCAACACAATTACAAATTACAAATACCAACATTTTTTAAGTGACTTAACATAATTTGTATATCAAAAAAAGAAACATTTACAGGACTAAACTTATAAAAAATGTCTATACCTATGTGGCGGATTCATCTATCCAAAAAAATCCTTATGGGTATTTCGCCACTGCACTGCAAGAAAAATCTACAAAATAAAATAGTTATTTTTTGTAAACACTACTGCGTTAAACCTAAACGGACGCTGCTTGTCAGAAGTTGTGTTTACAGTAATAAAAATTTGCCTAACAAAGAAAAAAATGCTTAACGTTTCGGAAAGTTTTCTCTTTCCGTCGTCGGGAGCAAAATAATATAAAAAATCAAGAAAAAAACTATTTAAAATATTTAAATTGAACTATTCGAGAACACTTTACTTTTTAAAACAGATACGTCTACAAGAAATCGTTGACGTTCTGTTAAAATGACATTATATTAAGTTAAACTTCAAAATTAACAATTACTACCTGATAATTACTTAATAAGGTAAAACCAAAAAGCCCAAACTTTCTGTATGATTATTTTTAAATTTCATGTATGTTATGTTTATTTATGTAATGTTCTTTAAAATCAAAGAAGCGATTGCCATACATTACTAACATCTACAGATACATGAGCAATACATTTATTTTTATTAGATTGAATTAAAAAAGCCTCTTTTATTTTTTCTTTTAGAGACTATCGCTTCTTTCATTATAATTTTGGCGTTATTAAAATTTATTCTGTGCCCTGTGTCCCATGAATGCTGACAAATCTTAGATTTGTAAAAAATCTCCCTTTCTTAAATAATCTTTATGTTCTTTAATTCTAACATTTAAGGGTCTAGATGTTTCACAAATGTAAAATATATCGCATTCGCAGGGTATTTGGTATATTACATTTTTTGTTTGTTGTTCTGTATTCATTGGTTTAGTATGTGATAAAATTGATCTAAGTGTATTTTGTATTTTGAAAGATGTTTGTATGTTATATTGTTTTCCTATCCTTCTTATTTTTTCCGAAACGCCTCGTATGTATGGAATTGTAAGTTGTATATATTGTGTATTGTTATCTTTGTGTCTATGATTTGGGGTTTGTATTTCGTTTAATGTTTTGTCAATACAATATGGTGGATAGTCTAGTTTATATCTTTGTTTAGTGAAATGTCGTCTGTACATATTATTTTTGCCCTATCATATAATTTTTTTATAACACCTTTTTTACACTTATACTGTGATTAGATGTGAAATTTAAGTATCTATCTGTGTTTGTGGGTTTTCTGTAAACATCTAAAATTAGTTTATTTTGAAATTTTGACACTAAAACATCAAGAAATGGCAAACGGTTACCTCTCTCTACTTCTAAAGTAAATTTTATGGTAGGTTCGCGAGAATTTATATATTCCAAAAAAATGTCTATTTCAGAAACGTTATGTTGCCATATTGAAAAAATATCATCAACATAACGCAGCCATATTACAGGCTTTTTTGTAAAAAATAACTATTCCATTTTGTAGATTTTTCTTGCAATGCAGTGGCGAAATACTAAACTTATGTTAAGCTTAACTTATATTAAGTCACTATTCATGCCAAAATGAATAAGCTAAACTATTTTAAGTCCAAATAATATATTATTTTTTATACAAGACAATAATGCAATTTTATCGTCGTGTATAAAACAATATTTTTTTTCCATAGCGAGGTACGTTTTAAAAAATATTCAGAAATTATTATTTCAAGGAATTTATTAGGAGTAGAAAAAGTATTGTTGGCGTTGGTTTCTATGTTTTTTTTTGTTCTATATTTCCTAATTTTACAAATAAAAAAAGCTGTCTCTTCAGTTGTCAGTTTTGAGTCAATATTTTTTAATTCTCTTTCGTGTTGATTGCTGATTGAATTGGAGCCAGAAATGGCTCAAAACGAAATAAGTAAATTACCGACAGATATTCAGGCTGAGGCGACAAACGCCATATCCAAACTACTTCCATTTAAATCCCGAATAACTTATGAAAAAGAATACAAAAATTTTCAAAAATTGAAGCGATTAAAAAACGTGCGAGAAGTAATAAAGTTTTTAACCCATCCTCACTGTTAAAATATCATTTAATCTACCCTTGCGGTTAAAGTACTATTTTATCTACTATTTTTGATAGATATAAGGCAATTTTCACAGTTGCTATGGAAAAAAGTATATTATTGGTATAATAAGAAAGCATTGAACAGAATATTGTAAAACAACTAGGCATGTTGCAATTTGGAAACAATTTACTATTTTTATTAAGTTTAAGTTGACTACCATATAATAGCAAAACTGTTAAAATCAATTTTCGTCACTGTGGACTTAATGTGATTTAAAACCGACTATTTTATTTATTGGTACAGATAGCATCAAACGAGAAAGAGCAAAGGGTAGAACAAAAAAAAAATAAATAATTTGACGTATTTGACTCAATGAAATTTTGAACTTTTTTTGGATTTTAACATAGTTAACATAACTTTGCTTCTAGGGTACAGGAATGTAAATATTTTAAAGATGATATTTACCTCTAAATATTACGTTTACAAATTGCAAACTTTGTTTTGAAACAAAATCATTAGATTGAGTAAAATCTCAATACATTTATTCCTTACAACAATTTGTACGAATATTTTCTTTTTCTGGAGGCCTGGCTAAAGAAATGAACATCTGAACTATATACAGAGTCAATGCATAAAAATATATGTATAATAACTTACGAACTATTCACACATATTAGGAACATTAATTTTTAGATCAATTATGTCTTATATACAATATTATTTTTAGCAAAAAACATCGAGTGTTATATAATATTTTTTTATATATTGTGGAAGGAATTGTGCTTGCTTTGGGACTTGTTTTCTTTAAATATTGCTAAATGGTGAAGTACATTTCTTTCTTTTACCAAGTATATGACAAAATTTTCTTATATTTAACTAATATTAACTAATAGCATAACTAAATCACCACGTATATTAACTTTATTTAACATATAGTCTAGTAAATGAAGGTTGAAACCACGAACTAATTCGTTGACCGGGACTTTTGGTGGATTATGTACCTTTTGGGGAGTAATTTTATAGGAAAAAATTGTAACGACGTGCTCGGCCACCTTTGGCCAAAAAATGTCCCAAAATGGACTAAAAATCAGTTTTCACAAATATCCGCAAAAATATGCAATTTAAAAAAAAATTCTTGAAGTAAACATCCTGGTCATTATCATTTTTTATGTAGAATTAGTAAGTTTCGAGATATTCCGCCTCGAAGATCCCTAAATTTTCTCTCCAGGTCTTAAAGCTCCAAAGATAGATTTCATAATCATTGATTAATAGGACAAATTGTTTAATAACTCGGCTAAAACTTAATATTTTTTGATGGTTTAAAGTTCATTTAAAAGGTACAGTTACCAACTGTTACATTTTGGAATTTGTTCGAATTTTGCCATATTTTTTGATAATAAAAAACCAGGAAAACATTCCTTTGCCCAAAAATTTTCAGAGTTACAAACTTATTCATATTATATCCCTGTTGAGGTTGGCGATTAATATGACATATGGATCTATCCAGAGCTTGGTGAATAAGGGTGTTTCCGTCGGTGTGGGTCCAATCTCTTATGTTACGTAGCCATGATTTCCTTTTCCTTCCTATGACAATCGATTTTTCCTTCTATTATGAACTTTATTTCTTTATTTTCTGAGTGCCGCATTATGTGTCCAAGGTAGGAAGTCTTTTTGATTTTAATTGCGCCTGTTAGGTGTGCACGAGTTTTCATTCTGTTTAAAACTTTACAGTTTGTTGTTCTGGAGGTCCAACTTACCCTCAGCATCCAACGATACATCCATATTTCAAAAGCATTAAGGTATTTGATGTTTTCTTGTTTTAGCGTCCATGTTTCGCATCCATATTGAAGCAGGAGCCATATATAACATTTTAATGTTCTTAGCCTCGTTGGTATAGCTATTTTCGGATGGCATAAAAACTTCCGCATTTTGAGAAAACCAGCCCTAGCTAGATATTTTCACTAATAATAGCTTATTTGTCGAGATATTTTTAAAAGTTGTTCTTAGAATCCCTTTAAGCAACTAAGACATCATACACAATTTTATAAGTCATGTTCCACAGTCTCTGGTCCATCAAGGAGCGTAGGAAGTCCCTTGGATGCTAATATTTCAGACCAAATTGTGAAGGTAGTCCAATATATCCAGGAAAATAAATAAGAACAATATAATCTGAAAGAGTTGCAAGATATTGGAGGTAATTTTGAACTTTTATCTTTAATTTCCAACTCCTCATTGATGTTTGTAACAAAGTTTGTACGTTAACCAAAATTGAAACATATTTTATACATTTCAGCCAGTATTAGCGGAAAACCCGTTCTTTGACCTTTTAGAGCCGTTTCAACCGTTTTCCTGGAACTTTGCGAAAAAAAGTCTCAGGACCTTTTTTGTAGATAATGATCGACGCTTTATTTTTTATTTCAAGAAAAAATTAGTAAATTGCATATTTTGGCAGATATTTGTAAAAAACTGATTTTTGGACCATTCGAGACCATTTTTCGGTCAAAACTGGCCGAGCACGGTTTTACAATTTTTTTCACTCAAACTACTCCCCAAAAGGTACACAATATGCCTAAAAAGTCAAAGTTGACATATTACGTTGGATTTTTTCGTGTCCTTATTTGCTGAACCAATATGTTATTGAAATAATAAAAGGTGGTTCATGGTTTCTTAGATTGTGAATGTTCCTGTAACAAAACTCATTTTCCTACAAACGTATCTTCACCATATTTTGAAACATACTTAAAAGGCACCATAGTACACAGAAAAGAATTTTTTTCTGTATCGATATTAAAATAACTTTTTCTTTTTAATTACTTGTTTTCTGTCCCAGTGTATAAAATAGTTATAATTATTAAATTATGCTATGTATTCTTTATTTATTATTATTTTATATTGTATAATAACATCATTAAAAAATACTTACTAAAATGTTTAACATCTTTCTATTTATGAGGTAAGACTGCTTAGGATTGCTGTAGGCAACTTAATTCTAAAATACAAGACAGGACAATCATTAGTTCTTGTATTGTATATTTGTATGCATTTATGAGGTTGTTCGATAAAAGATTCATGTAAAAAAATAGAAAAATATCTGCATAGGCATGAATGTTCGATGTTAAACATTTGAATATATAATATAAACTAAGACTAAGTAGTACAATACAGAATTAAGATCGTACCAGAAAGACTACAAATTACGTAACGCTTTTCCCTGTCGTCTTGGCAGTTGTATTCTCGACTATACAGGGTGTTTAAAAATAAACTAAAAATAGTTTTTCTGGTAGGATTTACTAATTTTTTTATTTCATTTTTTGGACACGGCCAATACACCTATTTAACTTCTCTTTAAAAAATTGAGGTACATCGATTTGGCACAGGACATAATATGAATATTTAATAAATAATTATTAATTATTTAATAGATTTATTCGATGTATATAATTGTCTACCTTATAAATGACTCCTAGCAATTTAGTAGTGGAGCGTCTCGTCTGTAGTCTAGAAAAACAACTTTTTTCGTGTAAAATCGTAATGTTTCTACTATAGATAGAGTCTGCCTAACGAGAGATCATATCAAGACCGTTGTTTGTCATTTATAAATTCACAAGTAAATTATACATTCAGATAAACAAAAAAACGCAATCCTAGCACCAACTTTAGAGGATCTCTAGCAAATAATAAATAAGATAGAGGACATGGGAAATCGTTTCGGTCTTAAAATCAACGCTACCAAGACCAAACTTATGGTAATAGGAAGCCAGCCTATAATCAACACCGTATTGACGGTGGATGGAAATATTACCACGGAGTGCCACGATTTAAATAGCTAAGTGCTATGATCAATGAACGATGGGACTGCGATGAGGAAGTGAAATTTGGAGCGAATTATGGAAAATCAACATTTTTTAAACTTAAAAACTTCCTATTAGCACGCAGTCTCCCGCTAGCACTTAGACTACGGGTAGTAAAATACTACATATAGCCCATCTTGCTATACGGCGTAGAAACGTGGTCTCTCAAGGCTAGAACCCTGAACCGCATCGAGGCTTTCGAGATGTGTACTCTCCGGAGACTCTTACGTTTACCATGGACCGCACATGCCACCAACGAAGAAGTTGCAGGTTATGAACGAGAAATGCTTATTATAGTTAAAGAAAGAAAAGTTTTATACAAAAAAAAAGAGTTTTATAAACAAAAAAAAAGTTTTATAAGCCTATCCTTAGAGGAGACAAATATTGCATTCCTAAGCTGATTCTACAAGGAAAAGTAGAGGGACGGCGAGGCCCAGGACACTCTACACATTGTATGAAGAGTACAGACAATCGCCAACGTGCGGCTAAGCAAAAGGCACAGGAAGAAGAAGAATACAGGGTTAATCGAAGGGTTGGTTTTTATCTTAAATTTAAAACACCCTGTGCAATAATTTCGTTAGTAAAATTTTCCCAGAACCATGTCTCCTAAGCATTTTGTTTTTTGGATCTTGCCACCAAATGAACTTGCCACCAACAATTTGCAATTTTTTCAATTGTCATTTCTTTTTTATGTTATTTTTCACGTGGCTTTGATGACTATTGTGAACTATATACTGCTAGGAACTGCCCGGCATGTTCGACAGATCTTAACACTATAGAACACTTTTGAGAAATGCTTGGCAGGAAGGTTAGAGCTCGCAAAATGGATCCAGCTTCGTTAAATGAACTTCGCTTGGTCCTGAAAGAAAAATGGGAAACTATAACGCAATATGATACATGCAGCCTCATTGACAGTATGAATGTCTGTTCCGCTATCTAAGTTCGATATCTAGGTTGCATTCGTTTGACGATAAACGGTAAATAAAAATCTGCTATGGTATATCACAAAACCTAAAGTTTAGTCACAGCCAAATAAACATTAACTTGGATGCGTCATAGGCTGATGGGAAGGACGGTATCCAAATAATCCTAGTTGTGAAACAGGTAGTAGAGGTACACAAAAGAAAAACATTATGTTCAACCAATATTTAGCTCTGCAGTTATAGTAGCCAAAGGAGGCAATACAAAGTATTTTTTACAAGTTCTTTTTCTGTTTGTATTCTTGATTATTACAGATGTTTTCTTTAATATCTTTAGTTCTGTTATCGTTATTAATATTTATTAAAACCAACACAGCATTGTTACTTTTTAACTTTTTTTTTAATTTGGTATAGTATATCCAATGCAGCGTATTATAGCGTATTATGATATTACGAGAATAGTCACCAAAACCACCTCGTCATATTGAAAAATAACATGAAAAAGGAAAGAAAATTGAAAAAATTGCAAATTGTTAGTGGCAAGTTCATTTCGCTCTTAAAAATTAACCAAAGCATGTACTGACATGATCCAACAAACACTAAATGTTCAGGAGACATGGTTCTGATAGAAAAATAATGTTTTAGAAAAATTCGCTAGACGAAATGATTGCACGGGGTGTTTTAAATTTAGAGTAAAGTACAACCAGTTGATAAACCCTGTATAATAAAGCCCAATATTAAAGGTTATAAAAAACTGAATTTAAGAATTAAAGTTGATATATTCATATACAGTTTGCTAAAAAAATCAAGAAAAATGGGCTAAAAAGTTAAAAAATATAACACTTGACGAAAATTTGTTCTGTTTTATAACCGATATCTGTCAAAATCTTTCTTGGCTACCTCTCAACTGTTTTATTTGATTATTTTTTTATGAAATGTTAAATCCTAAAAAAATCAATTAAACAGTACAAACATAAAATGTTCTAGACATCTTTTGGTATTTCTTCTTCCTCCTATAGTTTATACTCTATAGAGAATGATACTTTAAGAAGAAGGTCATAATGGGAACAAAAAGTTGTTTTTCCAGACCACAAATTGTAACTGCCCGAAAAAATAAAACAGTAACATACTTCGGCAACATCATTGACTAGAACAACTGCCGCATATATATTGCTTATGTTTTGGTAACTCACTATCGATTTAACTGTTCCGCTATCTAAGTTCGATATCTAGGTTGCATTCGTTTGACGATAAACGGTAAATAAAAATCTGCTATGGTATATCACAAAACCTAAAGTTTAGTCACAGCCAAATAAACATTAACTTGGATGCGTCATAGGCTGATGGGAAGGACGGTATCCAAATAATCCTAGTTGTGAAACAGGTAGTAGAGGTACACAAAAGAAAAACATTATGTTCAACCAATATTTAGCTATATTATAACTTTTTTCTACGACTAGCCTAGAAAATGCAGTTTGACACACGGAAAACTCGATCTGGAATTGGCGTTTTGCAAACTATTGTGTTCTAAGGATTTAGCGCACGACATGTGTCATTTTGCACACGACATGTGCCAATTTTAACATTTTTAACCTCCAATGTTTAGCTGAAACGCCAAATGCAGCGCAGCCGTCAGAAAAGTGTCATCATTACATCGCAAATGATTTCACAAAACTGGAAAAAACTGAGTGAGTCTACTGCTAATTTGTAGTCGTAGAAAAAAACTTCTTTGTACATTCGTTCGACTTGTGGTTCTTGCCTGCGGCTCGAGCTAACAAACTGTCGAACTCGTGTGCAAAACGTCGCGTCGTTTTCGAAACTCGTTGTTTAATATACTATTTCATTCCAATGTAGCTCTGGCTTAAAACGGGTCCTTACCTCATCAGTCTCTTTGAAACAGTCTAAAGCCCAGCTTATTCAAAACGTGTAAAAATATGATGTAGGGTAGACTCAATAATTTGTTGTTTTATTTTACGTTGTCAATAAATGTTGGTAGTTATTAAAATTATTATAAAAATATATAATTCTAATAAAAATAGATAAGTTACAATAATTATTTAATAACAAAAACATCCGATACGCTACTGAAGCAGGTAAGTTAAATTGACGTATCTAAATTTTTTGACATCTAATCTTTGACAAGTAGTAAATAAAAGCAAAAAATCAAGAAAAATATATGATTAGTTAATTTTAAATGAATTTCATAATTTTTTTCAGTGAGAACCCGCCTTTAGCTATCTAGGTCTCCAAGAAATCTTTCTTACTACAGAGAATTATTCAATTTTTTAGCAACTACTTCAAACAAATTGTTGAATTAAAAAAAGAGTGTATTAATGTAAGTAAATAGCTGTCATGGTTGGTCCATAATATTTTTCTGTACATGTATATTAAACACATATTAAAACATTAATTATAAATATTTGTTATTTTGGGTTATTTTCGGTTCCGTATTGTGGATACTTTAGACAAATTTATTTGAATGTTTATAATTACGTGTATTAATATAGTGGCAAGAGTAAACAAAATTTTGAAAAACATCAATAGTAAAACAAACAATAACAATTAATCAAATAAAATAAACTATTATAAAACGTGACATAAAAGTTAATATTTGAAATTTTATCAAGAAAGGTTATTCATAGCTTTGAAGATTATGTTATAGTTTCTATTCAATTATAAAAAATATATCGACGGTTGAAAGGAGAAACTGCCAATACGCCACTTTCGTAACTTTACAGAACACCTGTTTGTCTGTTTTATTTTGAAACTCGGTTGCTTAAGACATTATGTTTCTCGTAATTTATTCAAAATTTAAAATTTTTAATGCGCCAAACTATAGGATTATTAGGATGAAGTAGTTACTAAGTAGATCGACGCAGAAAAATTCGCTAATTTCGAAGGTTTGATTAAACAATTATGTTTAAAAAAACTATTTAAAAAATTGAAAATGCTAAAATATTCCGGTCATTATAGCTATAAAATATTGATCAAATTACCGAAATTCCGACAAAGCTGAATTTTGGTAGAGACCTTCGGTTTGCCATTATAAAGAAGAAAAAAGTTCCCATCGATCCCACACCTGCTAAAAAAGTTATTCAAGGCCAAATGTCAAAAATTTTTGTTTTTCTGGACGTTTCTCGTAAACGGTAAGTTTTTAAAAAAAATAGTTCAGACCAAAATTTACATTATAAAATTATCTACTAAAAATAATGGTCCTTATACTTTTTTTCCTAAGAATTACCACTTCTGAAATATATATGTTGGAGGCTGATGCCGAATTCGGCCTATGTCCGAAATAATTAGACATATGGCCATTTGTCCATACTAAACTTGCCAGATGCGTGCAACTTCGTGGTTATAAATACTCTTTATATAACTTCTTTGCGGAGGGGGGTAATCTTTTTTTGGTATAACATAACAACAAAAGATTAACACCCTCCGCATAGAAGTTGAAACCATTAAAACCATTTTTTTCCTTCGGATCAAACGGTGCTTTATTCAAGACTCCGGATATTATCTGAGAGTCTTTCAAAGCAATTTCCGAGGGGAAGCGTAAATATTAATGTTATGTATTATATCATGTTTGTTTGAATAAATTATTATTATTATTATATATTATTACTGCAATCAAAACTCTTCCGCGTAACTTTGTGGATATAGGTAGGTATATTTAATTATAATCGCCATATGCCTAATAATTTCGGACATAGGCCGAATTCGGCATCTGCCTCCAACATATACACACATTTCCACTATGAGGAAGTGTACTCGGTACATTTTTTATACGTGGTTACCAAAGTGGAAACCAACAATAAGGGATAGATCAAAGTATCCACAAAACCTAACCAAAAACACCCGTTGGTTTGCCCCACTAATGACACAAACGCTAAAATCTGGCTCGGAACGAAGCAGGCTGCGCAGTAGGTAGGTACGCACGCGCAGCTATTCAGACGGAAAACAACACCACCTTCTTAAGCTCGGTCCAGACGTAACGACTTATCGTACGATTTGCTTTCCTCGACAAAACGTTGCAGATAAAAAGTACAGTGTAGACAGCAAGTTTGAACAAATTTTAACTTCTGAGATTTTATATTTTGATAGACCGAATCTTGAAAAAGACACAATTATATAGTACTTCCTGTTAAACATTATTAAAATTCTTCGATTTTAAGTTTAAAAACGGTTATATTTAAAAAAACTATGGTATTTTTGGAAAAAAATATATAGTATTTCATTTAAAAATATACGACTTTGGTTTGAAAATATGTTTGAATCACTCTGTATGTTGACAAAAATGTTTTCAAAATGTGCGTTGCCATTGCCCCCACATTATGTAATTTTTTTTATAAAATTCACAAACCAAAAACCTAATATAGAGTTTTTTCAGAAGGTTCAATCACTCTCTACATCTTTTAGGATTTTATCTGCAACGTTTTGTCCACATAAAGGTTGATTCTCACTATACCTTCCGTTTTCATTCCATATTCGTTCCGTATTTTTTTATTGTATTGACGCTATGCGTAAGCTTCCGTTCCGTATCAGTTCCATACTTTTTATTGTACAATTTATATCATTACGAAACTTTTATTTTAAAAATTTGTTACTTTTGAAAAAGGTAATAGATTTAATTAAGAGCTGAAAGAATAAATAAATATCAGCAAAATTTTAACAGAGCTGGTACAAATGTAAAAACTTCACAATGCTGTTTCCGATACGCTTCAGTCCGTCCGCCAAAAAAATGTATGGAAGGAAAGAATATGGAACGGAAGGGAAACGAAACGGATAGTGTGCATTGTCCTATTCATTTACATGATATAATATTTTATGTAAACGGAAGGGAGCTGATATGGAAGGTATAGTGAGAATCAACCTTAAGCGAACAGTTCTTGCGTCTGAACCGTGTTTCATACTACGTATATTAGCCTCGATCGAGGTCTCTTCCCAGGATCAAGGAGAAGAACGGATAGAATTCAGGATACCCCCACCCTTAACGGGGAGTATTTATGTGCGTGGTGAGGTGCTTGGACAGGTAGTCTGCGCGGGCGAAGCACTTGCCGCACATGTCGCAATGGTACGGCCGCTCGCCGGTGTGGATGCGCAGATGCCGGGTGAGATCGCTCTTACCGCCGAACGCGCGGCCGCAGAACAGGCAGACGAACGGTCGTTCCCCGGTGTGCTTGCGCACGTGCAGTTTCAGGTTCTCCTTTGAACGAACACACCTAAGAAAATAGTTAGGATTAGTCCGTTTAATTATTTCATACGGTTGCAAATACTGGTTGATAGAACTGTCGTTAAAATACAATTACTATGGTAATCGCAAAACAATTTCCGATGCACGTGATCAACTTTGAGTGACAAGCAATGGCGACAGCGCTGCCAGATTTTGACGATTTTATGAAATGAATCTTAATTTAAGAGTAACAAACAATATATTTATTATATAATTTTAAAAAAAAAATTACGTTTTATTTTTTATTTAATAACTAATATCTTAATAAATAATTGATTTATTTGTTTTCGTTCGGTTTTTATACATATTGGCCAAAACTAGTCCATTATAAATATTATTCAATCAAACTTACTTCTCTGACTGCAGTCAAAGATAATAAAGGACCTTTATTGTAACGTTCTCGTTCAAAATAGTTTATCAGGAAAGCTGCAAGCTCTTTGCTTCGACTGTTTAAATGCTTCGGTATATTTTCATTTGAGAGGAAGGAAGTGTGCCGAGTCATGGAAGTTCATAAACCAAGTCAAAACCTCAGAAAAACAGACGGCCAAGCTACAATTAATACTAATGAATAAATGGAAGGAATACTACGAACCACTCTTAAAAATAGCCAGGAATACGCCACAATATCACCCACAGAGATAAATATTTCCGGAGAAGTTATTAACATCGACATACCGCAAACGAAAAAGGCAGTGGTAGCACTGAAAAATAACAGAGCCCCGGGACCGGAGAATATTCCAGGTGAATTGTTAAAATGTGGAACAGAAAAACTATTTAAAGCCTTAACCTGGTGTATAAATAGATTCTTGAACGGCGCCCCAATACCAAAAGAGTGGAAAATCGCCTATATATCCTCAATCCACAAAAAGGGAAATAAACAAGTGTGCTCCAACTATAGAGGTATATCAGTAACAAGTACCCTAAGTCGATTATACGGACGGATCCTTAGAGATTTAATAGAACAGGAATACCAACAACAAGAAGAGGAGGAACAATCTGGTTTTCGGACTTGGAGAACCTGTACCGATAATATTTTCTGGCTGAAACAACTAATAGAGAAAAAAAGTAGTATTGATCAGGAGACACACCTCATGTTTATTGACCTTCACAAAGCATATGATACCGTTCCAGTTAACAGACTATTCAAGGTACTACAGGACATTAACTACACCTTAATTAGAGCTCTGAAAAACTTGTACGAAGAATCGACATCACAAATTAAAATAAGCAACACATTATCTGGAAGATTCTTTGTCAATAAAGGTCTACGACAAGGATGCCGTGTTTCTCCCACATTATTTAAAATATATGTAGCAAAGGCCTTGAGACAATGGAAGAGAAAATGTAATGGAATGGGCATTAATCTGGGAGATGCCTGTCTATATACCCTGCAGTTCGCAGATGATCAAGTTCTTATGGCCAACGATAAAGATGATTTGGAGTACATGACAAGGAAACTACAAGAGGAATATCAACGATGGGGTTTGGAAATAAATACAGGAAAAACTAAATATCTACCTATTGGTCCAGAACTATCTAGCGTACATCTAGAAAATGAAGAGATAGAAGCCTGCAATGACTACACCTATCTAGGAGTGATATTTCATACAACAGCTAAAGATGACAAAGAAATTAAAAAACGAATATCACAAGCTAGAAGAACAATTGGCTGTTTGAATGGAGTATTTTGGAGTAATGAAATAGGGAAGAAACGGAAGATCAATATATACGAGACCCTGGTAAAGAGCAGTCTACTTTATGGTGCAGAGACTTGGCGAATAACGGAAGCCAACCGAAAAAAACTGGAAGCGGTAGAAATGGATGCCTATAGAAGAACCTTAGGAATTTCCCGAAGAGATAGAGTCCGAAACGAAGAAATCCAACATAGGATAGGAATAGAGGGATCTTTGGCAACCGACATCGAACGCCAACAACTTATGTGGTACGGACATGTCCAGAGGATGGATGACACACGACTTCCAAAACAAATTATGCAATGGATACCCCAACATCGAAGAAAACGTGGAAGACCTAAGAAGACTTGGAAGAAGGGTGAGGTCACAAGAGCAATAAGTGCCTGAATCTAAGCGAGGGACAATGGAACGATCGGAAGATGTGGAAGTTAGGCATCGGACAACGTCGCAAGACGTTCTATATATCTATATATATATTCAACACACAATTTCAAGAAATGGAATACAAAAACTCGAAAATTTAGTTCTTAAAAGAACTGTTTGTGCTTAAAAGTACAATTTAAAAAAAAAAGACTATAAAAATAAGCAAAAAAACGAGAATTACTCATAAGGATTCAACAACACGATATTAGGATAATTGTCAAATAATAAACGACAACCTTGCTGAAAACAGCGCAATGTAACCAACATAGCGATAATAAAATTCGGTTTAAACTAATTTTTGCAGCTTTAATCTAAATAAAATATCTTTTACAATCACTTGCTCTATAAAGTAAAATGAAGAGCTGCTCGGTATCTTAAATTATACAATAAATTTAAACATTTTTGCCAAAATTTCATTTAGTCAGGTTTATAGACTTTAGTGTCAATTTCGATATGATTGATGACGTTCATCGGAAAATATTTTGCGATTACAATATTTTCTAATGTTCCCACATTTGCCAAACCATTGGTTTTGTTTGGTATGGCTTTGGTATGGTAATGGATCTGTAAGGTCGAAGTGATTAACCCCCCTCCCTCCCACTCATTGTTATGGCTAAGGAAGACGATTAAGCAAATCTAAACTAATCCATCATTGTTTTTCAAAAATTGTACTTACTTCCCACAGAACGGGCAGGCGAATCTTCGCTCCCTCTGTCTGTCAGAACTGTCATTGGCCTCGGCCCGTAACAGTGTTGCCAATGCCGCCGCGTCTGTACCGTCCGCCCTCAAAAGTTCGCTTGTACTCGTGGAAAGACTGGCACTCACCCTCGAATCGATCGTATCGTCTTGCTCGGCTTCTTGCTTATCTGTGTCCATTGTAGATCCTCCCTCACAACCTGCATATCAATGAATATATACTGAGTGACAAAAAAAGGCGAACACCTATGTATATATGAGAATCATTTTTATATGGAAACCGATATTATGCTACGATGGTTTTTGTAGTTCATAGTTCACACATAGTCCAGAAAATAAAGGTTGAAACCATGGCCTAATTCGTCAAAGGGACTTTTCAGGCGGATTGTGTACCTTTTGGGGAGTAGTTTTAGAGGAAAAAATTAAAAATTTACTAAAAATGGTCCCAAATTGCCCAAAAATCAGTTTTTCGCAAATATCTGGCAAAATATGCCATATATATTCAAAAGGTTCTTATAATTTTTTATGTAGAATTAGTAGTTTTCGAGATATTCCGCCGCGAAGATCCCCGAATTTGAATGAAAGTGTCAAGATAATTTTTTAAGTTATGGACCCAATCTTCCAATATTGGTGGAAAACCGATTCTTTGACCTTTAGGGCCATTTTTTACCGATTTCCTGGGAGTTTACGAAAAAAATGTCAGGATCTTTTTTGTAAAAAAAATGTAAATTGCATATTTTGACAATTATTTGCGAGAAAACTTATTTTTGGGCCATTTTTGGCCATTGTTTCGGCCAAAGCTGGTCGAGCACGTATTTGTTTGATTTGGTTGTGACAAGATAGCAATAATTACTTTGAATAAAGACGATTTAAACACTTTTCGTTATTTTTTGCAACGAATTTGTTTAAATTTTAGAAGATTTTATAATTTTTTAAGATACTAAAAAAAGAGAAAATTATTTCTGTCCTTGTTTGGGTGGCTATTTTTCTTAGCAACCACTATAGCAGGGCAAAAACAACTACAGGGTTTGGCGGAAAACCGACAACTCAAATCTGAGTTTATTTCCTTCATCTATGCTGCGATTTTAGATAATTTTGACATTTGTCGGTTGAGATTAAACGTCAAAATCTGATTATCTGTCTTTTACGTTATTTGGATAAACACCTTGAGACAAATAGCACCAAATTGGCACCAACGAACTGAATCTATAAACGTAAGAGAGATAAGCACATATACAGGGTGATTCCTGTAAGTCGGTCATGCTTTCGGGGAATGATGGGGGACGTCGAAATATTAATTTTGATATAGCACACTATGAGTCGGAAATGCCTCTTACGCAAGATACAGGGTGTTAAAGTTTTTGAAAAATTAAAGATATTCTTTAATAGTTTTTTAACAGTTGAAGGTATCGTTATAAAAGTTTATTATAGGGGTCTAACTAACAGAGACACTTTAAATGTAAAGAGAAGAGGATTTAGTTTCAACCAGTGGCGTAGTCGTGATACGCATCGGGTAATATTTTCAAAAAAAAATAGTACGCCACTGATAAAAATAAAAATTTCGGAGTTTTTTTATTTGCTGATTTTATTTCCAAGAAAAAATGTCTCTTGCAACTTTCTTCTAACACCATTTTGTCACAATTTAAAAATAAATATTTTTTTTAATGAGAACTTTAAATATGCGAATTATTATAACTACCTTAAAACTAAGAATTTTATTATTAACAATACAAAAAAAATTCTAGTTAAATTTATAATTTTTTAAAAATGTATTTAGAGCTGATAGTAAAAAGTACCAAAGTTACCCAAGATGAAGGGAGCTAACGATGCACATGTGTTTCTGCCCTCTAGTTATAATAATTCGCTGTATTAAGATTTTCATTAAAAAATATTTATTTTTTAAATTGTGACAAAATGGTGTTAGATAGAAGAAAGTTGCAAGAGACATTTTTTCTTGGAAATAAACCCAGCAAATAAAAAAACTCCGAAATTTTTATTTTTATCAGTGGAGTACTATTTTTTTGAGAAAAATTACCCGATGCGTATCACATCTACGCCACTGGTTGAAACTAAAACCTCTTCTTTTTACATTTAAAGTGTCTCTGTTAGATAGACTCCTATAATGAAATTTTATAACGATACCTTCAACTGTTAAAAAACTATTAAAGAATATATTTGATTTTTCTAAAACTTTAACACCCTGTATCTTGCGTAAGAGGCATTTCCGACCCATAGTGTGCTATATCAAAATTAATATTTCGACGTCCCCTATCATTCCCCGAAAGCATGACCGACTTACAGGAATCACCCTGTATATGATGTACAAAATGGTAGGCGCAATTATACAGGGTGTTTCCAAAAATATGTGCCATCTCTCGTGAGGAGACTCCTCAAGTAACAATAAGATTTATTTTTTATATCAACATAGGTCCGATTCTACTTTGTTTCGTAGTTACAGGGTGTTAAAATCTTAATAATCTTTCGATTTGATATAATTTTTTTCCAAGTACTTTTAGTGATTCGAATGAAATTTTAAGGATAAAAGTTACTATAAGTGCTATATAGATATTTTAACGCTAAAAAGTGTCGATAAATTCATCAGGGACGTGCATACGGGTTATCACTGGAATATTTGTTCAAAAAAAAAAACATGTGCGCCACTTACTTTTTTCTTTTGATATTAAATTTGTGTGGATCATTTCATGCCAATTGAAAGTTTTATCTTGATATTTGGCCAAATTCGGCCCCCTTCATGAGATTAACGTAACTTAATTAATAAACACATTTAATAAAATTAAAATACAAATAAAATTAATATATTATAAATTTGACCTAATTTATTGTTAAATATTATTACTATTGGTCCAAACTACAGCAATTTGAAATAAAAAATAATAGTATTTAAGATATAATTACAAAAAAACTAATTGTAAAAAGTTTTAACATCCTGTAACTCTAAAACTACGCATTTTCATACCCATGTTTATAAGATCTTTTTTCATATTTTTGATGAGGAATCAATAAGTACTTATTTAAAACGTTCGAAAGTTAATGATATTAATTTTTTTTTAAAGATTAGACTTTGATCAAGGCAAATTAATAAAACTGCGTTTATCTCATCAAGGAGACCGAAGTCGGCAAAATATCAAGAGACAACTTTTAATCGGCATTAAACTTGTTACACTATTTGGCTAACAAGAGAAAAAAAAGTTAGTGGCGTACATGCTCTTTTAGAAAAACATTCCAGTGATAACTCATTTGCATGTCCCTGATGAATTTATCGACACTTTTTAGCACTAAAATAAATATGTAACATTTATAATAACTTTTACCCCCAAAATTTCATTCGAAACGCTAAAAGTACTTGGAAGAAAATATAACAAATCGAAAGATTATTAAGACTCTAACACCCTGTAGCTACGAGACAAAGCAAAATCGGACCTATGTCGATATGAAAAATAAGTCTTATTTTTAAGTGAGGAATCTCCCCACAAGAGATGTCACATGTTTTTTGAGACACCCTGTCTAATCTACATCGAACTATCATTCAAAAAATATACATTTCAACTTTCCAAAACATGTATTTTTTGAACATGTGTTTATTACCACCTAATTCTGCAAAGTAAATAGGCTAGTAAATAGGGTAGAAAACGAAAGCAATCGGCTCGGTCTGGAACTAAATACGCAAAAAACAAAATCATGATAGTTGATAGGCAACATAACAACCATCCAAATATAAGTCATATCGACCGCTTTGAAGTCGTTAAGTCGTACGTATACCTGGGATCACTATTGACAAATACAGGCACATCGGAAGAAGAGTTGAAGCGTAGGTGCAACATGGCAAAGGTAGCTGTTGGGAGACTGACCAAGATCTGGAAAGACCGCCAGATTTCAAGAGCCACCAAAAACCGGCTAGTCAACTGTTTGGTACTCCCAATATTGACGTATGGCTGCGAATCGTGGACTCTCAGGCAGGCGGAACGTAAGAAGATCGATGCTACCGAGATGTATTGTTATAGACGTATGCTCCGTATCCCATGGACTGAACGCCATACAAACGTTTCCATTATAAATGAACTTAATATTACTAACAGGCTTTCCTGTAAAATCCGACTAAAACAACTAAAATATTTTGGACATATAATGAGGAAAAGTCCGGACAATATGGAAAGACTCATAATTCAAGGCTAGGTGGAGGGACGTAGACCACGTGGCAGCTCTCCAACTCGATGGATAGACCAGATCACGACTAGCTGTAGCAAGCCAATGCACGATGTCATCGAGATGACAAAAGACAGAGGCGCATGGAGAAAAATCATCCATGATGTTACGCTGACCACTACACTCCCTAATGGGAGTCAGGACTGAAGAGAGAGAATTCTGCAATAATGACGACGTGACATTGGCGTGACGTTATAGGGAGAATTGCGCCTAATAAGGACGCTTTAAAACACTTTTTGGTATATTTTCGATGAGTGACTTTTTAGCACTAAAATAAATATGTAACATTTATAGTAACTTTTGCCCCCAAAATTTCATTCGAAACGCTAAAAGTACTTGGAAGAAAATATAACAAATCGAAAGATTATTAAGACTTTAACACCCTGTAGCTACGAGACAAAGCAAAATCGGACCTATGTCGATATGAAAAATAAGTCTTATTTTTAAGTGAGGAATCTCCCCACAAGAGATGTCACATGTTTTTTGAGACACCCTGTCTAGTCTACATCGAACTATCATTCAAAAAATATACATTTCAACTTTCCAAAACATGTATTTTTTGAACATGTGTTTATTACCACCTAATTCTGCAAAGTAAATAGGCTAGTAAATAGGGTAGAAAACGAAAGCAATCGGCTCGGTCTGGAACTAAATACGCAAAAAACAAAATCATGATAGTTGATAGGCAACATTAACAACCATCCAAATATAAGTCATATCGACCGCTTTGAAGTCGTTAAGTCGTACGTATACCTGGGATCACTATTGACAAATACAGGCACATCGGAAGAAGAGTTGAAGCGTAGGTGCAACATGGCAAAGGTAGCTGTTGGGAGACTGACCAAGATCTGGAAAGACCGCCAGATTTCAAGAGCCACCAAAAACCGGCTAGTCAACTGTTTGGTACTCCCAATATTGACGTATGGCTGCGAATCGTGGACTCTCAGGCAGGCGGAACGTAAGAAGATCGATGCTACCGAGATGTATTGTTATAGACGTATGCTCCGTATCCCATGGACTGAACGCCATACAAACGTTTCCATTATAAATGAACTTAATATTACTAACAGGCTTTCCTGTAAAATCCGACTAAAACAACTAAAATATTTTGGACATATAATGAGGAAAAGTCCGGACAATATGGAAAGACTCATAATTCAAGGCTAGGTGGAGGGACGTAGACCACGTGGCCGCTCTCCAACTCGATGGATAGACCAGATCACGACTAGCTGTAGCAAGCCAATGCACGATGTCATCGAGATGACAAAAGACAGAGGCGCATGGAGAAATATCATCCATGATGTTACGCTGACCACTACACTCCCTAATGGGAGTCAGGACTGAAGAGAGAGAATTCTGCAATAATGACGACGTGACATTGGCGTGACGTTATAGGGAGAATTGCGCCTAATAAGGACGCTTTAAAACACTTTTTGGTATATTTTCGATGAGTGACTTTTTAGCACTAAAATAAATATGTAACATTTATAGTAACTTTTACCCCCAAAATTTCATTCGAAACGCTAAAAGTACTTGGAAGAAAATATAATAATTCATTTTCATGAGAGGATATGAAATATAATAATTCATTTTCATGAGGTTTCATGAGAAAAATCCTTAATCTTCGGATTGTTAGGGGGTTGTGCAAATTATCTGAGAATCTAAACCCCCTTTAATAACATAAGAAAGTATTTACCGCCTGCATCATCAGTTTCCGGCTCGACCTTGACCTTAACCTCCATGTCTCCTTCCTCCTCCTGCGGCATCAATGCCTCGTTACTACTCGACACCTGGTCACTGCCTTGCTCCCCCTGAACGATCACCGCTACTGAAGTACTCGAATCCCCTCCAGATGGCCTCCTGGTTCCGTGGAGCCGTTCCAGAGCGTGGTTCAGCCGGTGTTTCTTGAAGGACTTCAAATAGCGGAACTGCATGCCGCACACGTCGCAGGAGAACAGCTTATCGGCTGGAAGTCTCGCCCTGTGGTTCTGTTCTCGGTGTTTGACGTAGGCGGATCTGTACCGGTACGACTGGCCGCATTGGTCGCAAACGAAAGGCTTGTCCGGGCCTAGAATTGTAAAAGGAAAGTTATATCAGTGTAGATTGTAAAAGCAAGAAACCAGAAAATCAAGGTATAGTACTTTCATTTTATTTTTTCTAGGCATTTTACATTTTCTAGGCATTTTCTAGGCTAACCTTGTGTGTTAAGGATTTAGCGCACGACATGTGTCATGTTGCACACGACATGTGCCAATTTTAACATTTTTAACCTCCAATGTTTAGCTGAAACGCCAAACGCAACGCAGCCGTCAGAAAAGTGTCATCATTACATCGCAAATTATTTCACAAAACTGGCAAAAACTGAGTGAGTCTGCTGCTAATTTGTAGTCGTAGAAAAAATAGCGTAAAAAACTCGTTCGAAAACTTCTTTGTACGCCTTGTATCGACAAACTGTCGAACTCGTGTGCAAAACGTCGTTTTCGGAACTCGTTGTTTAATATACTATTGTTACTAATACTAATATAATATGTATTGTATTGAGCTAGAACAGGATCTCGCCCAAATCCCGAGGCTGGTTTTGTAGCTCCCGTATTTCTCTAGGTGTGCCGTCCGGACGGCATCCTGCAACAGTGACGCTGGACGGGATCTCGCCGAAATCTCAAGGTTGTTCTGACCGGGCGGTGTGTGTGCGGGCTGTACTAATCCGAACGACGTACAACTCGCCGAGACATCGCTAATGTCAACGTCACTCCGGGACTCGCGTTTGTGTATCCCACGGGACGCTGTTAACTTCGCGATCGATCCAGGACTCGCGTGAATGTGTCACGGGACACCTTTAACTCCGACGCCGATCCGGGGTCCGTATTGCGCTGTCAAAAAGGACACCGCTCCGATAAATACTTAGCTGTGACCATCGGGACGCCTGTAACGACGTCGCCGCCGTTTAGAGAGTCGCGTCGTGGTAGAGTGTGTTGCTCCGGTACCTACGTGTCTGTGTTCATTAGGACGCCGCTAAATCCGACGCCGATCTGGAACTCGCGTCGTCGTGTCTAATAGAACGTCACTTCGGGAACGCGTTTTGAGTTCGCGTGATAGAATCAGTAATCGATCAGAACTCTAGAGGTACACGGTTGTTATTATAAATTTTGCTTTACGGGTTTCTAAATATACATTTTATTTCACTATTGTTACAATTCGAGAACGTGAACTTTCCTTGATTACTTTTGTACATAATTAATTTGTTAAATAAAAACCTATTGTTACGTTATAATTAATTGTGTGTTTTATTTTCTTTTCATCTCATCACTCCCTGGTATCTCCACTGTATAAAAGCTATCCGTACTGGCACTAGTGGTCTCTCAAACACTTTAAACTTTGGGGGTGGCGCCCAAGGAACCGAACCAAGGCAACTCGGCGTCCGTGAGCATTCTCAAAAACGGAGGGATCCTCACAGATTCTACAGATAAAAATAAAACAAAAAGTTCCTACGAACATATCCCCTAAAATGCTTCCGGAAGAAATTACAGTCCTCAAAAGGTTAAATAAAAATAATATATTTTGTTTATTTTTAGAACATTGGTAAACCGTTTTTCTTGAAATTGGGTACTCTTACACACATTTTAATGCCCAAGCGAATGGCGATAGTGTCAAGTTCTGTAACAACCCTGAAAGGCTACTTTCCATTAGGGTATAGAGTACTACTTGAGGTACTTCTTTTATCCTTATAGATACAGTAATTTTTGAATAAATAAAGATTAAAGCTAGGATTTTTTTATGTAAAAAGATGCTCTTCGTCTTGTTCGAAACAGTGACTGGTTTTCAAGATATTTGCGTTTAAGGGTTCCGCTGCATCGATTTTAGCATTAGCGAAATCAGGAGATTAATTTATTTAAAATTATTTTACATTCTGTCATTTAACAAATACTAAAATCGATGAATCGTAATCTTTAAACGCAAATATCATGAAAACCGTTCACCTTTTCGTACTAAACGAAGAGCACCTGTTTTATGTAAAAAAGTTCTAGTTTTTTAGTTAGCATTTGTTGAAATTACTGTGTCTATAAGGAAAAAAGAAGTACCACCAGTAGTACCCACTCTCTTCCCTAATACAAAGTACTCTTTCAGGGCTGTTACAGAATGTATTAAAATCGTAATTCGCTTTGGCATTAAAATCTGTGTAATAGTACGAAATTTCAGAAAAAAAAAACAGTTTACCAATGTTCTTGAAAATAAACCAAATACAGCGTGGTCCGAAGTGTATTCCGGAAACTTTGGTAGCATATTCTGCAGATAAAGATAAGTAAAAAAGTTCGTATAAATGTATGTCCAAGAATGCTTAGTTTCCGAGATACAGGGTGTAGAAATTCCATTTTTATTTTAATTTTTTTCAAATAATTTTTGAAGTAACGTCAATATTTGGATGAAAATTGGTGTCTGGGAGTTTCTTGACATGAGAAATGTGATTTTGATGTCGATATGACTCCTGTCTGAAGGGGGCGCCACCTGCATGTGTTTTAACTGTTTTGAAGAGTAATAACTTTTCGTCCGCACCTGTATAAAAGTACTGAGTGAAAAAATATACATTTCCGTGACTTTTTAAGTAAAAAATGTCTCTTGTTAAAAGTCGCGACGAGTAACCGTTCTCAAGATATTTAGAATGGAGATGTCCAATATAAATAATAATATTGACCAAAAAGAAACACGTTCAGTGATAGTTATTTGACTGAAATAATAAATTCGGGAAATTTTTATTTTTTTTATCAGTCCAGTTATCATTTTCCTGCGAAGAAATGATGATAAAACAGTTTCTGTCAAATTTATGATTTCAGTCTAATAACTATTTAGTCAACATCAAAGAATATACCTAGCTAGAAAAAGAATGGACTCTGCCATACTGAAAAATGGTCCTAGAGAAGTGTCGCCATCTATTGAGTAGGACTGGTTTTAAATGGATCGAAGGGTATTTATTGAATTTTGCTCTAAAAAATTAAATTTGATTATTAAATCTTATTTTTAACACAAATTCAACAATACTAATAACAAGTATCGTTGTGATGTGTAAAAAATAAGTTTTAACAGTATAATTTATACAATTATTAAATAAAATTAAAGCCAAACATGTGTAAATGTTATTTATTATTTAAAGTTTTTATTTATAAGTCAAATAGGTATTTAAACATCGTTTATTATAATAAAACAAAACCAACGTAATACGCCCACAGTTTTGTAAATGAAGTAAATATAAATAGGTACTTAAATGATTGCAAAAATAAAAGACTTACATTATATTTTTAGGGCCACAAACAAAAGGAATTGTCTAATAAAAACACATATAACAAATTATAGTTTGAAAAACCTTTTAACAATCATTTTTGATGATTGGCGCTATGACAACGACAATATTTTTTGAGAATTTGACAATAGTATGACAATGTCCGTTGGAAACTATGGAAACTACAAAAAACATCTGATTGAACGCCATCTGGCAATAACTAGTAGCAATTTCTTAGCCTAAAAATTAATTGCATTACCACCTAGCGCCCGAGGCTGGAACTATTTTATTTGAAATTGCCGTGGAAACGGTGGAACCGCTTTTGCTATTTCAACATGTTTAATTTATGTCAATGATGACAGGTATTCATAATTTCGATTCCAAATATTTCGAGAACCATTCCTCGTGGCGATTTTTACCAAGAGATCTTTTTTACGTAAAAAATACCGTAAATGTATATTTTTTTACTTAGTAGTTTTATACAGGTACGGAAGAAAAGTTATTACTCTTCAAACCAGTTAAATGGTGGTTTAGTAGGTGGCGCCCTCTACCAATCTACCAACAAAAGAAGTAATATTGACATCAAAATCAAATTTATCATGTCAGAAAACTCCCAGACACCAATTTTCATCAATATTGACGTTACCTCAAAAATTATTTCGAAAAAATCGAAATAAAAATGAAACTTCTCCGAAACTAAGCATTGAAACATACATTTATACGAACTTTTTTACTTATTTTTATCTGCAGAATATGTCACCAAAGTTTCCGGAATACAATTCGGACCACCCTGTATAGGGTATTTTAATGTAAGGTAGAAAATATATATCATCAAAATAAAGATTCAAGCATTAAAATGATGTTTGAACCTTTAAGAACATTTTTGAAGCAAGAATGATGCTTACCTACGGCACCAGGCAGGTGTTGCAACGCAGCGTGCTGTTCCAGCAACCACGGCGATGGAAATCCGGCCAAGCAAGCACCACACCTAAAAGCTGCCGCTCCCAGGCCGTCCAAAGGTGGTACGAGGCCTGCCTCCAAAAACCCCGCCAGGGGAAAGGGTAGCAAGGGGGCGCCGGGAGTGGAGGCGCGCGAGGATGAAGCCGAAGAAGGGGGTCTGTCTAGGGATGAACCGCCGCTTTGCTGTTCGACGTCTAAAACCGGCTGTTTCAAAAACAAAATAAACAGTTATTTGAGTAACTAGTAAAAAAGGACATATTTGTTGCACAATGCATGAGTTTTGCAGTTTGAGACAAAGTTAAGAGCTTAATTGCAACATTTAAGTAAGACTGTTTTAATTTTTTTGAACAGAAATTTTGATTGGCGTTGTTGACAGGTGACTAGTTCGACATTTCTACACATATACCCAAGCAGCATTTGGACGTCGGCACAACGTTGTGTCACGCGACCAAACGTCGTCGGGGAGCAACGTCGGCACAACCTCGTGCCAACCCTAGTCTGCACTAGTTTGGAGAATAATTTTTGGGTCGAAACGACGTTGGATACCGACGTTGGCTAGCAGCCTAATTTAGTACAAACTGCAACGTTGTTTAAAATCCTAATTCACAGAAATACAAAACTATAATGATATGGCGTCTAAGTCGCGTTTTATCCTAAATTGGGATAATCATAGTAAAAATATTATTTTTATGATTTAGTTAGAGACATATGCCAGATGGCAGTAAAGGAAAACAAAACAAAAGTATTTAAGTGTGGAGAATGTTTGAAGATCATAATTATTGAAACACTTTAACCGACTCTGTAACTCGTTACCCAAGGCAAAAAAGTTAAACGCAAACAACTTTATTATTGATAAATGTATTGTTTCTACTTTGAAAAATACTAATGGGCCTTAAAATTAAAGAAGTTTTAAAAAATTTCTTGAATTTTTTTTAGTAGAATGAGAATAATTTATTCGCAGTCGAAAAAATTGTTTCCGCGTTTTGGTTTGGGGTCAAATATTTCAAGTTAATGTATTTAAAAAGCAGGAATTGCTATTTTAGGGACGAAACGTTTTCTTATTCAGCAACATGGCGGCTTTCACTTTGTTGTTTTGGAGATTAAGATGGAGTAGTTCAAGTAGTCGCATACTGGTTTAATAAAGTCGCAGTTCAGCCTTAGCAGGTAGTATACTAGTCGCAAGATTGCCTAATTTAGTCATCCTAGAGTCTAGCTTGTGCCGCCCTCTATATTCTAAATAAACGAGGGAATGGATAAAGCGTCGGTAATATGTCGATGTATATTTAAATTTAGTTTTATATGTACCTTTCTTATGTCCCATTTTAATTAAGTTTTTTTTAATAAAAACAAAAACAGCACTGAACTGTCTGACCGAACAGAACAATGAAGTGAAAATTTAAGATTTAAGGTTATGGTTCAATACGGTTGCAAAAAGGTAGTGGCTCGACGTCCTACCAACATAAGAATAAGGAAATCTAAACAACGTTGGAATTAGTAAAACAGACGACGTTTGCATAACGTTGGAATAGGTCCTGAAAGTGACGTCGGAAAACTCTTTATTGCCCACATTGTAACTACGTTGTCTGAATCACCTAAAGATCACTTAAGCAAAAAAGGTTACAAGACAACGTTTATTCGACGTCGCAGAAGCTTCTACTTTATTGTAGTACTAGTTCAACGTCGGCACAACGTTACAACAACGTTTACATTTATTTTAATACCCAAGGTACGGAGCTAACTATTTTTTGTAACTAATCCAACGTTGTGTTTATTAAACACGTGGTCGCAAGTCGTGAAAATGCTACTTGGGTAGCGCTAAATCGACATCGATACATTTTAAAAACAAGGTCTCCATTTATTGTCGATTCATTTTCTAAACATGAGTTTCTCTCTTCTTAGACACAAATATAATATAATGTACATTCTGAGTGCACATGTTGCACACAACAATCAATGCTTTTGGCACATGATGCACACAACATTTTTTCAACGATCGAATTAAAATTCTTATTTATATGTTTATTAAAAAGTTTTTACAGTAATTCACTAATAATTTTACCAGTAAGAATAACACTATAAACAAATATTTTTTTTTATTTCATTTTAAGTTGTAATGTCGCAGTTTGAACAATACACTAAAGTAATCGATCAGAGTGCAATGATTTAAATCAACTTGATTTAAATCAAGATATAACAGCGCTTTCAGATGGAGCGGACAGTACGCGCGGAGCGTCCGCGTGGATGTTTATTCAATATAGCTCAACCGGACGGAGCATACGCGACCCATGTGAAATCGTTCATATAGACCCATGGTACTTGCTCAAAGTCGCGGATGCTCCGCTCCATCTGGAAACGCTGTAAATCGCGATTTAAATCAACAGATTTTTTTTATTTTAATCATGGATGTAAATCAAAATAATCGACTTGTTGAAAAAAAAAATTATGATAAATCGAAAGATAACTGTAAAAATTATAAACACTTTCCTATAAAGCTATAAAAAGGTATTCATATATTAAATATACCCTATCAGCGATTTCAGATGGAACGGACCGTCCACGCCGATGTTTTTTCAAGATAGCTCATGCGGACGGAGCATACGCGACCCATGTGAAATAGTTCATTTAAACTCATGGAACTGGCGGACGGTACGCGCGGACGCTCCCCTCCATCTGAAAACGCTGTATATCTATTCATCAAATAACTACAAAGTTACACTTGCTGTTGTAACGTTTAAATTCTTTAATAGATCGAAAAATAATTGTAAAAAATATAATATATATTACATATTCCTAATATCTATTCATCTAGTAAAATATTGGACCGATTTTTGAAGTTATTTTACTTCTGTGAATCTATTACACTTCTAAATGGCAGAGATTTGTTTTGAAATTGTGAAGTGCTAGAAATCCGGTATTTGAATACATTTCATTCGCAAACTCTAGTGCAGAACTAGTTTCTTCTGATGTTAGGTTATATTTTTATTCCCGAGGACTAGTCAATGTCAAAAGATAAAGTAGAGTCAAGACTGTTTTATACCTTTTTTGAAACAGTTCATTGTTGATCAAGCTAACTTCCGCCTTCCACACTTAATGATATATAGAAGGGGCATTAAAAATATGAAAATGCATTATTAAATTAAACGATGAATTTGCTTTTGCCAGACACTTTTTGTGCGAGAAAACCTAAAAACAAAGATTTTAAAACAAGAAAATTATGGCGTATTATTCATTTTGAAATCCACACACAGACATAGACTATTTAATTTGGTATTTTGTTTCTTTGCATTTAGAAACAGTGGCTGTTGAAAACAGAAACATCTTGGACACAAAGTGCAGAAAATGTTTCGAAACATTTCATTTAAAAGTTTTGATTCCGCATCGAAACATTTCAGAAAGTGGCTAGTGCCACCACATTAGAAGTACATATAATAAAGCCACATAAAATATACCAGCTGTTGCATCGTCGGACGGGACATAGGAACTCCCATGTAAATTTTAATGGGGTCGATTATTCGCTTCCCTGATTATTTTAGAGAATAATTCTATTTAAGTTTATTGAAGAGCACTAATCCTGTTTTTTAAATGGCCCAGAGAAAGAAATCATTTGGCGAAATATCAGGAGACCTTGCTGGCCAATTTACTGTATGATTTAGGCTAATAACGTTTCCGTTAAAACTGTTGTCTAAATATTCCCGAACAGCCAGGGTACTATGTGCCGGGCGGCCATACATTTGGTACCACACTTCCTGATTTTCACTAGCGGCATCATTTAAAGCAGGTAAAATATGATTTTCGAGTAGTTCCAAATAATATTCTGCATTTAAATTTCGCGTAAGAAATAATGGCCCGATAAAATTGTGTCCGAATATCCCTCCCCAAACATTTACTTTCTGTGGATATTGCATCCTTGTTTCGACAAACCTGTGTTGGTTTTCTTTGTTCCAATATCGATAATTTTGAACATTGGGTTCATTATTTAAGGTAAACGTGCATTCGTCAGTGAAACATATGTTTTTTAAAAATTCCCTATCCGTGTTTGCTCTTTCCATCATATCAAAACAAAACGCCTGCCGCCGTATTTCGTCCCCATCTTGTAGCTCTTGGTACTTTTCATATTTGAAGGAATAGTATTTATGTTGTTTCGAAATTCGAAACGCTGTAGTGTGATCTATTACTATTTCATCCTCAAGTTTCCCTGTGCTGATCTCTCCATCGTTCTCTTCCACGCACAATAAAACTTCCAAGTCAGTATCATTTCTTGCATCTTCTCTTTGTTCCTGTCTTGCTTCACATCTGCAGTTATTTATTAAGGTACCTTTGGTCTCAAATCTCTGGATATTCCTTGCGATTGTAGATTTTCCAGGTATCGGTCTATTCGGATACAGAGCAGCAAACATGTCCGACACCTTTTGATAACTATTTCCTTGATAAAACCATTTAATCATCAATACTTTTTCTTCGGTAGTGTAATTCATGGCTAATATTTTCGATGTAGGTACGAGTTTTTAATAATAATAATAAACCACTAAATAGATACATTTCTGAAATGACAACTTCATTTGACAGTTATCTTTTACCTTGACTGATGCTCATAAGTAAATACAGGGCCGTAAGAAAGGAGAAATATTTAAAAAGAAATCGGCGATAACTCGTAAACGGGCTAATCAAAAATATCTAAAGTTATTCTTTTGAATGCTTTAGATATTTTTATCTTTAGTGCTCTTCAATAAACCTAAATAGAATTATTCTCTAAAATAATTAGGGAAGCCAATAATTAACCCCATTAAAATTTACATGGGATTTCCTATGTCCCGCTCGACGATGTAACACCCGGTATAGGTTTCGAAAATGTTTCCTATTTGTGGCATAGCGTTTCCATTGTTTATCCAAAAATGCTACTTGGGAATAGATCCTGTATGATCTGGCTATAGTACATAATAATAAATTAGTATTAAAAAAAGTCTTGAAAACACTAATAGAGAAAATTTGAGGAAATGTAAAGAAAACACGAACTATATATTTACAGATCTTTTATTTTGTCGAAAAAAAGTTACTTTTACAACTATGATATGCATCTTTTACGAAGATAAGCATTGCAGACATAATAGAAAATCATCTAAATTGCGGTAATTGTCAATGTGCCCGAAAAATCAAAGAAACACAGACTCATAAAAACATAAATAGAGAAAAAATATATGAAAAACAACAACAAAAAGGGAAAACAAGCTCAGCTTTTATCATAGAAAAAGGTAACTAGATTATACTTGTTGCATTTATCCTACAGATGTCAATAAATTTAATATTTTCCCGATAAAATGTTAAGGAAATAAACATTTATATTTTAATAATAAAAATACTGACGAATTATAGGATTATACAGCCTCTACGATTTTTTTTTATTGGACTGAGTGAGTATAACCTCTGGTGAACTATTTCTACTGCAGTGTTACTATATTATATTAATTAATATAATTACAAAGCATTTTGAATATATTTATAAGATTCATAAAAAAACTATTTTCGTATTCTGTTTAAATTTCAATCAATCTACACTCCCTGGCCCGAAAAACGGACACCTTAAAATGTTGATGTATTTTAAAGTTTCTTATACAGGGTGCTACAAATTCGAGGTATCGCGGTAACCGTAATAGATACAAACATGGTTAAATTGGGACAAAGTTGTCGCTTTGGAATGTTCACCAAGATGCCATCAAAAAAGTTTTAAAAATTTCAAGGAGTTTTTGGGAAAAAACGAATTTTTTTGAAAATAAATTTTATTTTTTGCTGTCGTTATTTTTAAGAAAATCAAAAAACTAATTACACATTCTCATAGCCACTTTATAAGGGCTATCTGATAGTACTTTTAGATTTTCAAATTATCTGATAATTTGTGAGATACAGAAGCCAAATCAAAAAAGTCCCTAGTGAACCGATTTTGATGATTTTTTAAGCAGTTTGTAGCTAAATTATTTGACTCTTTAGCACCTCTTTCTAGACTAAAAATGAAAGTTCCCATCTGTCAAAATTTTGTTTTCCCTCGTATAATTGATATATGATAACCAAGAGACATTAAAAAGTCAAATAATTGAGCTACAAATTGCTTAAAAACTCATCAAAATTGGCCAACTAGAACAAAATATATTAGACTTTGAAATATATCAAAATTTTAAGGTGTCCGTGTTTCGTGCCGATAAGTGTAAAAAATTTAGGAAATAGTCACATCTTAAATATTTTCAAATTGCCTTGAAATCTTATAATCAAACAGGAACTTATACGAAAACTATGTGTGAATTAAAAATCGAAATAACGCTCAACAGAAAAGGCTTTAAATATGCTAAAATAATTTTATTGCATTTTAGTATATTAAGGTGTGTCAACACCCACAAATCTGCTGGGATTAACTTGATTATTAATATATGCCACCAACCTCTAACAAAAACAACTTTGAATCTGCTATTTATATGCGTACAAATGTCATAATTCATTCTATAACATTCGAATGAAAATCAAACCAGTTAAATCTATTGTTCAATGTTCATATTTTTATAGCAGATCATTATAAACCTACTATAAATTAAATTTAATTTTTATTACCGTGCAAGAAATTTAAAAGTTAAATTATGTTATTCCTGCTAAAGGTTGACCTGTACGTCAAGGTTTTACTGCCGATTCTGCCGACGTTATTTTGACTTTTATTTATGCGAGAGTGTGTTTGTGTAAAAACTATTATATGCACGTTTGTTAAATATATTTTACTTAATGAATAATAATATTATATCAACAGATAAATGTCCCTACATTTTTTTTATATATTATACTCGTTAAACATAACGTTATAAGCAATGTCTAAAGGCTTGAGTAAATTATATTACAATAATTGCAATAGTTATATTGTAGGTATTTTGTATGAATTAAGTACTACGTTATAAGGGAAATTGTTCTGTCGCTTTGAACTATTGTACAATAGAAAGTATCTGTCTCTAAAATTACGATAAAATAACAATTAAACAACTAATTAATATTAACAATAACACAGGTTTGTTAGTTTTATAGGAACATGTATTAAAAACGAATAAAAACACTGCAGTCAGTTTCAGTGGCTTCCTTTACGAACTACACAGACTTGTTTGTCTCATTTGTCAACAAGTTTGATGAAAAAAATAACTAGTTAATATGACAAGCAGTAAAAAATTGAGTAAACGGGTTATTTCATTATATCGTTCTTAAAATAAAATGCTATTTCTCAATTCTAAGGTGGTTGTTATCATTTAGAGATAGTAGGTATTCTAGGATTTTATTTAAACTTAAATTACCTCTTTTTAGAAATTATTAATTATTCAGAAGTAAAATTTGATTATGAAGATTATTTTTCCACACTTATTTTACTGCAGGTTAAGTTAGATTTTTTTTATACAGGGTGTTTCAAAAAACGTGTGCCATCTCTCGAGTAGAGATTCCTCACAAAAAAATATGATTTATTTTTCAGACCAACATAGGTCCGATTCTGCTTTGTTTCGTAGCTACAGGGTGTTAAAATCTTAATATTTTTTCGATTTATTATAATTTTTTTCCAAGTACTTTTAGCGTTTCTAATTAAATTTTGAGGGTAAAAATTACTATAAATGTAGCTACTAAATGTACTTACTGTAGCTACGAAACAAAGCAGAATCGGACCTATGTTGATACGAAAAATAAGTCTTATTTTTACGTGAGGAATCTCCCCACGTGAGATGGCACATGTTTTTTGAAACACCCTGTATATATATCTCGATTGATTTACAGGGTGGTCCGAACCGTTTTTCTCTGTATCAATAATTCCTAATAACATAACTCTCAATTGAAAAATTATATAAATTGTTAGTTTTAGGTTTTCAAAATCAGTTTGACAACACTACATTCTGTTATTTTGTAAATAAAGGTCTTCAAATTTGTGATTTCTTTAACTTCATTTTTTTTTATCAAGATATATGGTAAAAATATTACTTTTATTGACGTTTGGTAAAACAATAAATGATAATATCTTCTTAGCTTTACATTAGAGAGCGTTAAGATCATAAAAAATATTGAAACAGTCAACAATTTTGAAATAAAATTCTAGATACTAACAAATATTTCACCATAATTATATTCTGATTATAATAATAATTATTTAATATCCTAGGGAGGGGGGAGAATGCTAGAATCATAACGCAATACTGGCATAATTGGTAGTTGGCACTCAAATATAGTTAAATCTTTTTAAGTTCAAGTAGGTACGTTAAAAAATCTGTAAACGAATCCTGCTTATGTATGTATGTATATTGTTCGGCAACTTGTGGTTCTGTATAAAATTCAACAGTACTATGTTTAAATATATTATATGGTATATTAAATAGTATTAAAAATGTTCTTTGGGTTGTTGAAGAATGGACTTACCGTATAAGGCTCTGTGGTTTACACAAATCTGTAACTATATAACTGTTTAAATTATTACTTGTAAGGAAAAAACTTTTAATAAACGCGTTATATACAGGATGTCCGAATATTCCGTAGAAACAGAACTAGTACGTATTTTTAGAATCAAAATAAGATCATTGGACACAATTTAGCTCTATAGAAAAGTGCTTCCTTTTTCCGCTAGAGGGCATCAAACTTTAATCGCATTTTTTAAGATATTTCAAGAAACCTTATTTCGATTTCAATGAGATTTGGCACTGAAAAAAATATTGTTCATAATATTAATGAACATTGATTATTAACTGTTGTTTCATTGAGACAATGATTTTTTTCATTATAATAATGATTTGTTAATCATAGATCGATGTCTGATTTATTAATAGTATGAATCTAATTTCATCAATATAATGAAAATCTAGTTATTAAATTAATGTAAGATTTTCATTAATATAAAGAACGCGTTGATTGTCCCAATGAATGCGTTCTTTATTTTAATGCTGAAACCTTAATGAACACGTATTAATTATATTAATGTACTAAATCATTGATTAATGAGTTGTACATTGTGACAATGAACAATGTTATTAATACAAGGAACACACTACATTAATGTACGCGGTTATTAATATCAGGAATAAAATATTAGGACTTAAATAGTGGTCATCTTGATCGGTTACTTTGGCACTTTAATACCGTCTGTGTGGTTGTGTTATTTAGTGAGGCTTTAGTTTCATTAGAGCGGTAAGTGTTCTCTTCAATATTTTAAATATTTTAAATAAAAGTCCTATCGTATTGTAGTTAACTTCTTGTGTTGTCAAATCAAATTCCGCTGTGTGAGATCTCTGTTGCAGGTATTCACAAAACCTTAGATTAACAACATAAAACAGCGGTTTCCAAATATGTTTCAGAAGATAAAAAACAAAAAGAAGAAAAACATAGTAACAAGTCGAGGCATGAAACTGATTATGGTAAATTGCAATGTTCTTGTAATATTTGGCATTTTAATTATTTTGATATACGTTGCTTTTAGAATCGGAACAAGATGGCTGAGACCGGCCTTCAAGCCCTCAAATTCGACAATTTAACATCGGACCCACTTGATGCGACTTGGAAGGCCTGTTACAAATTTGTCTAGACGTTATCAAGTCGATACAGCTAATATAATGAAGAAATGGTCTTTTTATAGAATTACCTCAGGATATCGACTAGTAAATTAATTTTCTTATTATAATTTACCCTAAAATTAATAATAACATTACTATTCTCTTCATCGATTCCATTCTTTTTTTAATTTTTAACTTGTATATGCTATATCAAGTTTGAATAAATTATTATTAGTTTATTGCACTTGTTTTTTATTGCCCTAATGGAAAAATTTACTATGCTCGTAAGTAAGTCGGCACTATTGGTAATTTTGTTACCTTTGTAGCTAAGGGCTTGTTCAAATGGAAATCTGATTATAGTAGAATTATTTTAGGTATATAGTTGGCTGGGGAAATGACTATAAGTGACATTTCATATCAATGACAGCGATCTTCATCATCGATTATACGGTATAACAAGAGTTACTAATTGTGTCGATTTTTATATGTATAACGAAACAGGTTATGAAATTATTTCATTGTATTAATGATACGGTTCATTAATATAAGGACTTAGGTACATTATATTAATGAAATCTGTTCATTGTACTAAGGAATGTGTTCTTCAAATTAATGAACACTGTTCATTGATTTAATGAACTTAAAGTTTATAGAGTTAATGAATTACTTTTCATTGTGCCAATGAAATCGTTCATCGGCTCAAAATTAATGATTTAATTCATTATGTTAATGAACTTTTTCATTATATTTATGTCGACTTTTGGTTCAGTGGTGTATCTATGTTTTGCTAAGTGCTTTAACATTTGACTTTCACAGAAATCAAGAATAAGTACGGGAAAGGTGGAAACTATAGACACCCAAAATATCATTCAAATCGGAATACCGGTTCTGAAAATATCTGAAAAAATGTGTTTATTTTTTTAAAATTTTCCTCTAGCGGACAAACGAAGCACTTTTGTAAAGAGGTAAATTATGTCTAATGAACTTGTTTTGATTCCAAAAATACGTAGTAGTTCTATGGCCAGATTTATTATGGCTAGATTTTAAAACCGCTGCGACTGAGTCGCAGTTTGCGATTGTGCCACAGTTTGCGATTGAGTCGCAGTTTGCGATTTTTTACTCATCTCTAATACAAATTTCATTATTGCCATTTCCATTGGTCTACAACTTCATATTAGAGTTTCAAGCTGACGCCGTATATATTGTAATTCAGTTCACAAACAAAACATTTTTGTAGTAATAGCATATACAGGGTGGCGCGTCTCATACGCCGCGGAGGCTCCAAGGAGAACGATAGTTTGTATTGAAATGAAATTTTGTGAGTTCTACAGGGTGTCCCCAAAAAAGTTACATATCAAAGTTGTGTTTTTTGTAGTGGAACATCCTATATATTAATTGATTTTCGGGTTCTGGGAGAAAAATAAAGGTGAGTTTTATAAAAGAAGTATATGACTAAAATGTAAGGTTTTTGACATATTTAACATTTTCTAGAAATAAAGAACAATTTTCAAATTACAATAAAAGCTACCTAAATTGGAACTTACCCGGTATAGCCTAATATATAGTTAAATTAACTATTGTACTTTAAATCAAATTAAAACTTGATCTAAAAAGTTATACAGGGTGAGACAAAACTAATATTGAACATTGGCCACCTTTAAAAGCGTGTTACTTTTTTATTTTAAATAGAACACCCAGTATATTATTCCAATATTCAATGGAGAATTCATGTCTCTTCAAAATACTACTAAGGTTGCCTACCCCTCAAACAAAGATTTTCCTAGATATTTTCATTTACATGATTTGATCTGAGTAGATTTATTATTTGATAAAATCTAGGTGGCTGTGATATGTCTGACGTTACTTCAACATAGCTGTCTAATTAGTTCAACTTTAACAACTAGTTGTGTCAGTGAAAACACAAAAAAAATTATCAGAAATTTGCCGAAAATGCAAACTTACCCTACATCAGAGAGAATTGATATGATTCTATTAGTTGGTGAATGCAGTGTACATTCACAAATTAATAGAATACTTAAATACTCCTGATTTTATCTAGTCTGTTTTTTTTTATGGGGATATGTTAAAGACAGTGTTTACAAAACTTCACCAACTATTATTGTCGACAACATCAGAGAAATTATTGTAGCTGCTTTTCGAGGTAGAACTCCACATATGCCTTTTAAAATGAAAAGATCCTTTTGAAAAGACAATCATTTTATGCAGTTAATAGGAAATGAAGCATTTTGAGCATTTGATCTCATCTAGCTAATTTTTGTCACATAATTATAGGTTTATATCTAGTTTTAATTCTGTATTAATTAAAATATGTTAAAACGAGTATCTTTTTATTACCGGTGAGTATTTTACTATACAATCTTTAATTTTTGTTAAATTAACAAAAGGTATATCACACAGCCACCCTAGATTTTTTCAAACAATTAAGATCTACTGACGCAAAATCATAAAAATTAAAATATCTATTATTATCTATATATATAGGAAAATCTTTGTCTGAGGTGGAGGCAACCTTAATAATATTTTGAAGATATATAAATTCCCTATTGAACAGCGGAAAAATATACTGGGGGTAACTTGCTTTTAAAAGTGAGTAATGTTCCATATTAATTTTGTCTCACCCTGTATAACTTTTCGGGTCAAATTTCAATTTGGTGTAACATACAATGGCTACTGTAATTAAATATCAGGCTATACAAGATCAACTAAAATTGAGATAGTTATCGAAATTGAAAATTTACTCTTCATTTTCACAAAATGTGAAATATGTGAAAATCCTTAGATTTTAGGTATATGCTTCTTTGGTAAAACTCCCCTTTATTTTTTTCCTAGAATCCGAAAATTAATTAATATATAGGGTGTTCCATTAGAAAAAACACAATTTTGATGTGTAACTTTTTTTGGGGACATCCTGAATAATTCTATATATTTTTAAAAAATGCTTTCAGTTAACCTACATATGCTGCCAAAATTTCAATTCGATATAAAGTACCGTTCTCCTTGGAGCTTCCGCGGCGTATGAGAGGCGCCACCCTGTACAACAAAATCACAAACTTCAATAAATAAAAAAATGATGAAAAATCTTAACTGTACATTAGAATAAGTCCAATCGGAACAACAGCCCAAAAAACCTATACCGTTTTTTCTCATTAATTATTATTTCAGCTAAAATTGTATTGTATAATTCTATTGTTACTGAAACATGAGTGACCCTGAGCTACCAGAGGTTAGGTTAGTAACCTTAACCTTGAAATACTCTAGAAAGTATCGAAAAATAAAAAACGAATAATCACTTAGAACCGATAATTTTTTTTCTATTGGATCTCGAACCGCATTGAAAATCTTCAAAACAAAGACTTTTTTCTTGTCTTAATCTTAACGACCGACAGACATAAACGTTATTGCTAATTTTTGTTTACTTAATTATTTGAGTCCTAAAATTACTTAATAAACGATTTAAAAAAATTATACAGGGATGGTCAGAATTTTACACAATAACTATCTAAAATGAAGGTCGATGAAATCAAAATTGGGAAAATTTCTAAACCAGAGTATTTTTTTTAATTCCTTTTTGAAAAAAAAAATAAATTTGCTACTGTAATTAATAAAAAAATATTGAAACCGTAAAAAACACCATTGTAACCATTTGGAAACACATGTTTGTCAGTTTTCTTATTACATTTAAATACGCTCAAATGCAAAAAATCTTATCGGGATATTTAAAGTGTTATTTTTTTTATTTTTAGCCCTATTTTTATAATTTCTTTAGCAAACTGTAAATAAATATATTAACTTTAATTCGTAAACTCAGTTTATTATAAACTTTAGTATTTGTATTATTATACAGGGTTAATCGTAGAGTTGTTTTTTACCCCATCTTTAAAACAACCCGTGCAATGATTTCGTGAGCAAATTTTTCTAAAACATTATTTTTCGGTCAGAACCATGTCTCCTGAATATTTTGTTTTTTGACTAATTCCCACACATGCCTTGGTTAATTTTTAAGAGGAAAACGAACTTGCCATAAACATTTTGCTATTTTTTCAATTATCGTTACTTTTTGATGTTCCTATTCATAATGACGAGGTGGCTTTGGTGACTATTGTTGTGTACGATTGAATATGGTTTGGTATGGTGTCGAATTTTGTGCAAAAGTCATTGATTAGTCCTTGGAGAAGAATGGGAAAACTTAAAACAATATACACTATCGGACAAAAGTAGAGCAACACTTCGAGAAATATTTGTAAATCGCGATTTTTTAATTATACATGCATGATAATGTATACAAATACAATAAATTTAAAAACTACTAATGGAAATGCCACTGCGTTTTATTTTCCAACAGTTGTTCAAGAGTGGTTTAGGAAAAATGACGTTCGAGTTTTGCAATGGCCAGCAAAATCCCCAGACCTTAACCCCATTGAAAATCTCTGGGAAGAAGTAGAACGTCGTATTCGTACCCAAATGTTTCCAAATAAACAATCCTTGATAGATAAAATTAATGAAATTTGGACAAATCTTGCCGAAAATGTCATTCAGAAGTTGATTGCTTCAATGCCGCGCCGTTGTCAGCAAGTTATTAATAATAATGGATATTCTATCAATTACTAATGTATTACTTTCAATTATTATTGTTCTTAAATGTGTCAAATATTTTTTGTTGAAATAAATATTAATAATAAGAAGAATAATAATAAGACACCATAAAATCTGTTGAATACAATTTGTTGCTCTACTTTTGACGCCCCCATTCTCATCAATTTTTATTATCATTATTCTTTACCATTTTTAAACTGATTAAAAGAACACCAAAATTTTTTAAAATATTACTTTTAGTGTAAGGATAGTGTATTAGTAAACATAGCCGAAAATCACAACCGAATATTTTTTTTATTCAAACATGAATAAAAATGAACTCTGTTGCTCTAGTTTTGTCCGATAGTGTATTTGCAGCCTTATTGGCAGTATGGACCGACATCTACAGACAGTTATGTCAGCCGGGGAGGCAATACAAAGTATTAGAGCATTTTTTACCAGTTTTTTGTTTATACACTTAGTTATTAGAGTTATGTTTTTTTAATGTCCTTAGTTCTGTTAGTGTTAACTAACATTTATTAAAAACAAGCTTGTATCGTTACTTTTTAACGTTTCTTAAATTTTAATGTATAGATCAAAGGCAGGGTCGATATGGTATTACGACAATAGTTACCAAAAGCACCTCGCGATATTAAAAAATAACACCATAAAATAATGACAGTTGAAAAAATTGCAAATTGTTGGTGACAAGTTTATTACGCTCTTAGAAATTAACCCATCTGTTGACATGAATAAAAAAACAAAATACTCAAAAAACATGGTTCTAATCGAAAAATAATGTTTTAAGAAAAGCTACTCACAAAATTATTGCACAGGGTGTTATAAAATTATGAAAAAACACATCTCTTCAATTAACCCTGTATAATCAGCCAAATACTAAAGTTTATACAAAACTGAATTAAATAATGAATTAAAGATTTATATACAGTTTGTTAAAAAATTGATGAAAATAAATCTAAAAATAAAAAAATATAACACTTTAAACTTTTTTTTGCATCTGAGTGTAGATAGTAAATAAATTGTTATAAAATACAGGGTGAGTTTTAAATAAGTGCACACATTTTCAGGGCTGGGAGATTGGGTGACCTTCAAATGAGATAGTTACATGAATACATCCATGGATCCTGTATCCAAAAACCGATCAACGAGACCAAAACTATACGAATCAGTTACAATTAATTAATTAATTACACTAAATGAGGATCACAAAACAAAATTCAACGAACTCCTATCGTCGGATGTAACTCTGATCACAAAATATCACAGATTATATCTGCAATTCTTTAATATTTCTAAAAAACTGGTTTTGTCCCTTTACAGGCGGCAATTATTTATATTATATCGAAATCTGCGATTTTAGAGAAAAAATTAATCAATAATATTGCTATGTATCCTTATCTTTGTCAACACACCGTATCTTTTAAAAAATAGTTATGAAATAGTTAAAAACATGCATAAATTATTTTTTTTTCTTTAAGACAGAAAACATGTAATTTTTCTGCTCTGCTGACTGAAAAGCCTTCGACTCTGTAAACAGAGATGCACTTTGGGCAATTATGCAAAAGTTCGGTGTAGCTAAGAAATTTCTTACAGTGTGTAAAAGCCTCTATAACAAAAACAAGTATAGAGTGTCATTAATGTGGATCACTGAGCGATCCCTTCCTAACAAATATAGGAATTAGGCAGGTGTGTGTCTTAGCGCTTCTCCTATTCAGCATATTCATGGCAGCGCTCTTCATTATAGTGGACAACAAACTGCAGGAAAGAGGAATGGGCAATAGATACAGATACGACGGCGGTCTGTTCAACATAAAAAGACTCAGGGCAAAAACACGTACAAAACTCAGTACAGAATTTCAATACGCTGATGACTGCGGTCTATTTGCAAAATTTACAGCAATTACAAGAAACGTTGAACACATATACCTGGGCATACGAGGCTTTGGGCCTTAAACTGAACATCGACAAAACTAAAATAATGTGCGCTCCCCCGGAAGATCACAACAATGCTATAAAAATCGGAGAACTATTGGAATACGTAGCGGAATTCAATTACCTCGGCAGTTTGATATCGGAAAAGGCTAATATCGACTCTGAAATTCAGCACAGAATTAGCAGCGCCTCAAGAATATTCTGGAAATTAAAAGACAGGGTTCTCTATAATCATGACTTGAGTACAAAAACGAAACATGCAGTGTACCGAGCAATGAGGAAAATGCATGTTTTTAAATAATGGTTTTAAAAAATAGTTCATATAATTACAAATTGAACAAAAAAAAATCGTTGATATCGGTTAAGAAATGCCTCTAATATAAAATAATTAAATATTGTTAATTTAAATGGCCGGGCAAACGTTCTCTACCGGGCCTTGCCGCTGTGACGTCACCCGCCGTTCTTCTGGTTGAATGGAGCCAGACGCGTGTTTATTTTACACAAACGCTGTTGAATCGGAGTCAAAATTTTAGTTATTTGTGTTAATTAATACATAATTAGTAATTAGTGATATTTATAAATAGTAATGGATGAGCGAAAAACAGAAAAAATGGTCCAAGGCCATGAGAAGAGATGAAAAGAAAAACGTTAAATTATCCTCAATTTTTACGATTTATTGTTGTGAAGATCATTTTGATGTAAGTTCATATATTTATGTATATTGTCTTACATAGGTATATGAAATTTGAATGTACAGGGTTATTCATTATATTTTGACACCCACATACAGCCCTAACTGCAAGTTTTAGAAGAAAACATTAAATAAAAGAGTTGCATGGTTTTTCATATACTCTCTTTTAAAATTAATTCTAGTTATACAGGGTGTCTCAAAAAAGGTGGTTCAGAAAATTGTAGGTATTTTTCGCTTTTCAACTGTCAATATTTCGTAAACATTTGAAGATAGGTATAGGATATTATACATGAAATATATCTAGAATATCTAGAAATTTCCGAAGAATGCAAAAATATATAGGGTGTTTCACTTAAAAAAGTAACTTAATTTTGGCGTTTGCTTATGGGACACCTTGTATAATATTTTTATTACTGATAAACAATTTATTTCCTATAATTTCGTAAAAAAAACAATCTTTAAAAATAACAAGGGTAAGGGGGTGTCAATATACAAAAAAACTTTCTTTTTCGCGCTATGCTCTAAAGTTATTTTTCCACGTACCAAACAAATATTTTTGTCTCTTTTCACTTCTACATAACCTACAGCATTATCTCCATATGTCTCCCTACCTGATATGAAAAATAAGTTTATAACATTAATTTATAACTATATAAAAGTTCGTAACAGTAGGTACCTACTTATACTTAAATATGCCTCAGCACTACAAAGAATAAATGTTACATACCTCTCTGTTTTTTTCCTCGTAATTCAGCACCAATAAATTGGGAATTTGTATTTATAAAAGCAGCCAACATAAAAGCATCGACTTTTGGCAAGTTATCTGATGGTGCTTTTACAAACCCGGAATCTGCCATTACTTAAAAAATTCTCAGAACACACAACACATACAAATAATAACTGCACAAAAAAGCATAAAAAGCTCCTTCAATCAACGCTAAAAGCAACAAAAATGTCTTAGTACGCCACCTAAATACGTACATAAACGGAACACATCTGGCTGCTGCTGGCCATCGCGCGAGAACGGCGGGTGACGTCAGACCAATAGAATATCGTTTCAATTCGCGAGGCGTCGTTTGCGTTATCCATAGTATTTTAATGACCCGTTTTATAAAATTGTAGTACTGCTTTGAAGAAAAAAGTTTTTTTTGCATTTATACATATTTATTCTAATAAATTGAACAGTTTCTGGCGAAAAATAAAATATATGCATCTTCCTCATTATAATCCCCACCATGTTACATGGGAGCGAAACCTGGGTGCCGTACCGCCGACACATGAACGCATTAAACAAGTTACATCAGAGACACCTTAGACAACTGTTAAGAATCAAATGGTACCACCATGTCTCAAAGGTATCGGTCCTTGAAAAACCTAGCTGCTAGAGCGGTGAAGTCACAATTACTAAATCCCGCTTAAGATGGGCTGGTCGCGTATGCAGGATGCAATGCAGTTATTGCTTGAGTTTATGGAAATAAGTATAGAGTATGTATATTTTAGAAAGCACAAAACAAAGCAAATAAAATAAAAATATAATACACAGGGTAACCCATTTGAGGAAGTATAAGTTTGGGTCATATTTCAAGAATGACAGCTCGCAGCGGAAGTCTAGTTACGTGTTACGTCACTGAATTCTACGTGAAAAACTCAATGAAACTCAGTTTTCATCTTTCCGATAAGTTATAAGATAACCAAGATACGATGAAGGTCGAAAACATTTTCAATTTCGCCCTGTATTTCAGGAACTAAGAGAGCTAGGACAAATCAGTGTGTAGCAACTTTATTTTCATAAAAAAAGTACTGTGGTGATGTGAAAACTGCATCTTTGTAGCTCTTCTCATAAACAAGAAACCCTGCAAAACACACGAAAATGAGACACCCTATACATGTAAAAAAATCATTTCAAAAATATTAATTGTTTTTGACAATTATTGATCATAGTATTGTTTTTTTTTTTTTGAAAATGTATCTAACATTTTAATGCATATTTTTAACTATTTCATTCTAATTTTACGATATATTTTTCGAATATTTCTGATGAAAAATAAGAATGAAAAACTCGGGAAAGCTCGAGAAAAGAACGGGCTACCTAAGAAACTGCATTTATTACAGAGTATCGGTTATTTTATTTTAATATAGAGGCACTCGAATAGGTAGAATTAAAAACTTCTACGTCCCACTAGTCAACTCGCATACCCAACAATATTGCCGTTTGCTGTCGCTTTGTTTTATGAACGGTTTACATAATATACAAGACATATACCGTATGATCTTGGAAATGAACATTGATAACATTCCCCATATAAATTATTTTGTTGATAAATAAGTGAATTAAATACCAGTATTTCTAATAGCAGTGTTCGCTGCGAATGTAATCGTAGTTTTGTGTGTTTTAGTGTGCTTCGGAAACACGTTAAAAAATTTCATCCGAATCAGATAGAGGAAACATCACCTTTAAAAACTAAAGTATATGCATTTTCCTGCGAATTTTGTAATAAACATTTTAGTGCAAAGAAGAGTTTAGCATGGCATTTAAAATCACATGCACAAATGGCACAAGGTAATTGACCAAATTATCAAAGAAGTGAGGCAGAGTCAAGTGTGAGCATTGTCATCCAAGATATTAGTTATGATGGTGCATAGCCTTTGATTATGTCTTTCTTTGTCCTTTTTAAGAGTGCAAAATTTGATCTTAATATCCTTGATTGAGGGATAATAATAAAACTGTTTTAGCTGATGGTTTAAATAATACCAATATGCCTGTACAAAATATTAGAAAAAATGTCCTATGTGTCAACGGGATCATGATATTAGTTTAGTAGTATTTATTCTGTTGGACAAACACTAAAAGGTCTCCAGTATACAGATTATACCACCTTTGACACACTGTAATACAGAACCAAAAGAAGCTGACAACAAAAATATTATCCAACAAAGAAAACTTTTTAGCACAAAAAAAACGTCCAAGAAAGCTCCAGAAAGTTTATTAAACCGTCTAAAACAGAAAAAAAAAACAATATAGTTCTTAATTTATTACTATACAATTAATTAAAATTAAAAAACACTGATTATATAGTCCGTCTGGAAAGTATCCGGAATTTTATATTTTTAGTAATTTTAATGTATTTTTTTTTCTGTAACACTCTAAGGCAACAGTAATCCATCACGTAGGTTGTGCCGATAGTAGGCTATGGCAACACCATCTGTCAAATATTGTATATACAGGGTGAGTTTCCTACGATGTTCTCTATAGGCATCTCGGAAACTACTGGAGATAGAGAGTCGGTTAAATGGGGAAAGAATTGCAGTTTTGTGGGGTCATAAATATGCGCCTTTCAGATTTTTGAAAAAATTCATGGCTTACTAGATATTTCGAAAAAAACAAATTTCGGCTATCTTAAAAATTGTTCCTAATTCCATTATAAGCTATTTTAGACAAAAAGTTTTCAGATAAAAGTTGTAGACAATCACATTCCTAATAAGTTTGTGTTTTCCAATTTTTTATAAAACCTGTCATTTTTGACATATGACACAAACATATGTTTTTTTAAATGAAAACCATAGTTGGCTATGACTTCATAAAAAGCGCCCATTTTTAAGCTTTTCAGCAATATAAGCTATAATATGTTTCTTTCACAAAATTACTGAGTTATAGCCAATTCTTATCTTTCTTGACTAATTTCACTTAGTTAGCCATGGAAATTGTGTCACATCCAATCTTTGTAAATTAAAATAAACAAAAATTGTAAATAAAAAATTTTCAAATGAAGAAAAGCGTGTAGGATTATTGGTTCAACTTTTCTTGGTCATACAGGATACGTTGACCGGTGAAAGTTACTTACGTTTTTTAGAGAAAGGTTTTCAATGGTGTTCAAATTTTGTTGTGATTTATAACTTATAAAAAGACAAAATATGTTATTAAACGGCTCTTTACAATTTAGATTACACAAACTAAAACTCAAGAAAATAATATCACTACGTACACTTTAAGTTATTTTAGAAAATTTTCAAAAAATCCGCAATTATTTTGAGTACATAAATGCATCTTTTTAAAACTGAATTTCTAGCTATTGTCACAGAACGATCCGTCGACTTAATTAAACTTCTCCTGTTCCGCCTCTTCGAGTGCCTCTCTTAATTCATATGTTTTTTTGTAAACCTTGTTGTTAACCATACCGCATAAAAAAAATCTAAAATGGATAGGTCAGGTGACCGAGGAGACCTATGCAATTGGTCCACCTCCCTGAGTCTACATAATTATGATATAAATAATTTTTTAAATAACATTTCTTTCATTGTGGGGGGGGTGCGTCATAATGAAAGTCATGTTGGAACCACTGTATTAATGCGCGAGTATCTAAATTTATCTTTTCTAACATGTCTTGAAAACCGTTTTCTAAAAAACGTAACGTTCACCGATCAACATATCCTCGAAACTGTATGGCCAAGAAAAGTTGAACCAATAATTCTACACGCTGTTCTTCATTTAAAAAACTCTTACAATTTTTGTTTATGTTAATTTACAAAGATTGGATGTGACAATTTCACATTTCTGAGAGCAACGACGATTGAACTTGTTTCCATGGCTAAGTGAAATTAGTCAAGAAAGATAAGAATTGGTTATAACTCAGTAATTTTGTGAAAAAAAACATATTATAGCTTATATCGTTGAAAAGCTTAAAAAACGGCGCTTTTTATGAAGTCGTGGCCAACTATGGATTCCATTTAAAAAAACATATGTTTGTGTCATATGTCAAAAATGACAGGCTTTAGAAAAAATCGGAGAACATAATCTCATTAGGGATGTGAGTATCTACAACTTTTATCTAAAAACTTTTTGTCTAAAATAGATTATAATGGAATTAGGGACAATTTTTAAAATAGCCAAAATTTGTTTTTTTCGAAATATCTAGTAAGCCATGAACTTTTTCGAAAATCTGAAAAGCGCATATTTATGACCACACAAAACTGCAATTCTTTCCCCATTTAACTGACTCACTATCTCCAGTAGTTTCCGAGATACCCATAGAGAACATCGTAGGAAACTCACCCTGTATATAAAAATATTGTAAGCATGGACCAGTTTCAGGAAGACCGCGTAAGATTCGCGAAAACAATTTAAACGCTTTAGTGGTATTAGGACGACAGAATCCGCGCCTAGGGTTTCGCAAATTGGCTAACACAGATTTGAAAGTCAGCGAAAATTAAACGTGTGTCCAGAAACCGTCCGCATGTCACTGAAAAGACAAATACATATCAAGGAAGCCAAAAAAAATTCCTGCAATAACACCTCTATAAAGAAAGCAGCGAAGAATGCATTTCTGTCAACGTTTTCAACAAGATAATTTTAATAATGTTTTTATTTCTGACGAAATTTGTTTCCAGCTTGATGGAAACCACCTAAAAATACTATCAAAAGAAAATGTTACCGTTCAAGTTTCAAAATTTCCCACTATACTAATGTTTTGGGGAGCAATATCTCACCTCTGTGTATAGTTGCTGGAACTGTTAACAGTACAAAATATTGTGATATTTTAAATGGAACAGTTCATGAAACGGCTCATGTTCTATATCCAGAGGGGCGGCGTTTTCAGCAGGATAATGCAAGATACCATACTCAAGCTTGAATGCAAGAACACCATTTGGCAACAGTTCCATAACCAGCAGCTTCATCAGACCTTAGTCCCATTGAAAACATATGGGGACTAATGAAGATTGAAGTGGAACGAGCAACTCCACGAAATAAACAAGATTTGATTCGCTCAGTTTTATAAGCCTGGACTACCGCCACTGAACATTATGGTGTGGACGTAGTTTCGGGTGTACCTGGACGTTTAGTTAAGTGTTTGGCGTTAAATGGAGATTGTATAAGTAAATAAAATTAATAATTTGTTATATTTTTTTTAACTCAAGTCTTAAAAATATATATATATATATATATATCGATAATTGTAACTTTGCTTTCTTTTTTCCGGATACTTTCTAGACGGACTATACATTGTTTTTTAATATTTATTAGATAGGTAAGTTGGTATTAACGAATTTTCACACATAATCATTAAGCAGCTTTTTTGCAATCTGTGAGATTTTCATTTCTAGGTGGTTTGATTAATGTTCGCTGTGAATAAAATTCAGAGAAAATGTAAATCAAATAAAACTTTACCAAAAGTAGTTTTTGTTAATATATCTTATAGATATATTTTTATGGACAAAATATAATATTTGAATTAAAAAATAATAATATAATTTGTATCTCTGTATGCCAAGTACTGGATATCCTGTATATAACTGCTGTGGGCATATATATTTTTGTAGTTTGTCTAATTCTGTACATGTTTTGTTCCTATTTATGTTGATTGTTTGACTATGTTTTTTTTAATGTATGATGTTCCTTTTTTATTAATTTAGCCGTTTTGTATATTTTATATATATTTTTGTATTTCTTGATTTTTTTATATACAGGGTGGTCCGAACTGTATTCCGGAAACTTCGGCAGCATATTCTGCAGAAGAAAATAAATAAAAAAAGGTCGTAGAAATTATGTCCTTAAATGCTTAGTTTCGGAGATACAGGGTGTACACGTTTCATTTTTATTTCGATGTTTTCCAAATAATTTATGAAGCAACGTCAATATTTGGATGAAAATTGGTGTCTGGGTGTTTTTTAACATGAGAAATTTGGATTTTCATGTCAATATGACTCCTACTTGTAGAGGGCGACACCTACATATGTTTTAACTGGTTTAAAGAGTAATAACTTTTCGTCCATACCTGTATAAAACTACTGAGTAAAAAAATATACATTCACAACTTTTTTTACATAAAAAAGGTCTCTTGGTAAAAATCGCTATAAGTAATGGTTCTCGAAATATTTGGAATCGAAATTATCATGTTGACTCTGTTGACTACGTTAACATGTTGACTAAATAGTTAACATGTTAATTAATTTAAAAAAATAAAAATGTATTATTTCAGTAAAATAACTATACTCTACGCGTGTACTTATTTTTTGTCAATAATGACATGTATTGACTATTTCCATTCTAAATATCTTGAGAACGGTTGTTCGTAGCGATTTTTACCAAGAGACATTTTTTACGTAAAAAGTTATGGAAATGTATATTTTTTTAGTTAGTAGTTTTATACAGGTACGGATGAAAAGTTATTACTTTTCAAAACAATCAAAACGCATGTAGGTGGCGCCCCCTACAAATAAGAGTCATTTTGACATCAAAATCAAATTTATTGTGTCACAAAACTCCCAGACACCAATTTTCATCCAAATATTGACGTTGCTTCAGAAATTATTTAGAAAAAATCGAAATAAAAATGAAAATTCTAAACCCTGTATCTCCGAAACTAAGCATTTTAGGACATACATTTATACGCACTTTTTTACTTATTTTTATCTGCAGAATATGCTGCCGAAGTTTCCGGAATACAGTTCGGACCGCCCTGTATACTGAGTTGAACACGAGTAAATAAATAAATATTTGAATTCAAAAATAGCAGATAAAAATGTTTCTAGATGGTTTCACTAACTTTCACTCTGAATAAAATGAAAATTAAGGTCTAGTAGCTTAACAAAAGGGGAGTTTTTTTTAAAGTATCACATATTTTCATAAAATAAAAATATTTGAATTTAATTTTTAAACAAATTTTAAATCTGTAGTAACTAGATTATAACAGAATAAACAATCTGCACTAAAACGCACAAAACTTGCTATTCATTTCACTCATTCTTACTTTATTCTGATTACTATTAAGAACGTTCTAACAAAATAAACCAAATAACAATCAAACTTTGAAATAAACCGTAAAAATTAACGTCTCTAGTTTAGCTGACAATTCAAAATGATGAAATTAAGGGACAACAAACGGCAACATTGTTGGGTATGCGAGTTGTCTAGTGGGACCTAGAAACTAGTGAATTAAAAGTAGTTGAAACTTCGACCGCGCGATGGCGTCATTTATAACTGTCATTGGGATTGCCATATAAATTACAAGCTATTTACTAGTTTTTTTTCATATTATTGTAAATTTTCTTTATAACTCACTGTTTTATCAGATTGGGATAGTAGAAATTTTACAATAATAGGGAAAAAATATATTTAAAAAAAGTGTGTTACTTCTAGCTTTGTTTAATCTATACATAATCATAAATATCATCTAGCCGACTACCGGATTTACTATTTACAACAATATTATATATTTCTCTATTAAAAAATATCATAAATATATTCTCTTAACTAGAAAACAGAAGAAAAAACTTGTTAAACTTATTCCTAAGGCGATCTAGGTGCTGATATTTATATATAAAACGTAAGTAGAGATGTTTTTTGTACGAAAAAATGACAGATTGATCCAGATTCGATCACGAAATAAACAAATTGTTTGAGAAAGATTCTTTCCTGGTACAGCCTTGACAGGTCCTTGACAGTTAAGTATGTAAAAACGATTTTTTTAACATCGATATGAAATGCCCATCTCTAATAATTGAAAAAATACCCATTACCGAGTATCTCAAAATTTCAATTTAAATTTATTTTCAAAACAGAGAGTTTGACTGTATCAGGAAAGGATCCAGCATCTGTCAAACTTTCCTCTCAAATTGTGAGCGTGAGGTACACACCGGTAGTGTGTACACTAAATGTTTCGTGTATGTTTATGTATGGTGTCCGTGTATTAATTAATATTAATAACTATGATCGTTTTTTTATTTATATTTGTATAATGATTAATTATTGCTATATACTTTCCGTTAAAGTTATTATCAACATGCACTAATTAACAAGGAACTTATAACAAATAATCTTGTATCATAGAACATTATTTCATTGTATTATTTGTTATAAAGGATTAATATAGGAAATCTGTCACTCGGCTTTTTTGACTCGCAATCAGGGGATCGATTTAGTGTCGAATCAAAATAATTCACCTAGATTTTTACTTCTTTAACTCAAACAGTTTTCGAGATTTTCAAAAAAAACTGTTTTTTCAATTTTATTTTTATTTTTATTGTAAAATTCAAAATTAATTAATGATGATTTTTTTTCTAATTCTTAGAAGCCTGAGACATGAAAAAATAATATGATCTTGATTCTCAAAAGAAAAGCTGATTTTTAGCGGAGGAAAGAAAATTAAAATCTTCATTTTTTAACCCATGTGAAATATGTCACTAAAACTAAAAATCGTCAGAAAATTTCTTTTATACTTCTTTACACTCAGGAATTCTTTAGAATTTTTTGAAGTGGTGGAACAATATGAAAAAAATTAAAAACTCATTTTTTTCTAAAATCTTCTGTTTTATCAAACCAAACCTTGAAGGAGGGTAAAAGGACAATAACTCACAATCTTTAAGTTTTTTAATTTAAATTTTAATGCTTAAAAAAGCAAGGGGGGCGACATGTTTCGGGAATTTAAAATATTCCCATTTTCAGGCCCAAAGCTAAAAACAATTACAGAGGTCAAATTTATAAAATACAATCAAAAACAAGTTAAAAAATTATTTTTTTTTTAAAGTCAAAACATTATATTATCTATCACAAAAATTGTTCAATCACAGATAACAATATGGTATGTTAAATTTGAAAAATTAAAAACAACTAGACTAAAATCTATGGGGAGCCGTATAATCAACCATAATTAGATAAATTGAAAGAAAAAAACAAGGTAATAATCAAATCATACCTCAATCCACAATTCAAAGAAAAATACTTAAGCAATAGATAAATTTATTTTTAGTGATATATTTTTTTATATATTTTTTTGTATTAGTAATGTAAGTTGAGAGTAAATTACTTCAATCTGAATATGCTGATATTCAATTTTGTAGGATAAATTTTTTAGTTATGTTAGTTAAGAACAAGTTAAGAATTATGTTTATTTTTTATTTTTTAACTAGTATATGTTGAATTTTAATTTATATTTCAATTTTTTTTAATTTTTCAAATTTAACATACCATATTGTTATCTGTGATTGAACAATTTTTGTGATAGATATAGTGTATTGACTTAAAAAAAAATTGGAGTCTTTAACTTGTTTGTGATTATATTTTATAAATTTGACCTCTGTAATTGTTTTTAGCTTTGGGCCTGAAGATGGGAATATTTTAAATTCCCGAAACATTTTTTTAAGCATTATATATATATATATATATATATATATATATATATATATATATATATATATATATATATATATATATATATATATATATATATATATATATATATATATATATATATATATATATATATATATATATATATATATATATATATATATATATATAAATATTTTTTTCTTTCTTATATTTTTTATATATTTCTTTAGTACCTTCAATTTTTATTATACATTTTCAATTTTGTCAATTTTTACTATTGTGATAATTTGGTTTAGGGATTATTTATTACTATTTGTGAAATAATGTTTATGATACTTCAAATCAATCTACTTGTACTGTCAAACTCCTTCAGTTGTCAAAGAAAAATTAATCGTAAAGATAATAAATAGGAAAACATTTTGAGAACCGCTGGCAGAAATTGGCAATTACCCGGATCTCAGCTTCTTAGCGGCTTACTGTTGCCAAATCGACTAGAAATACTTAAAAACTACTTTCCAAGATTACACACCACCCAAGAGGTTTTCAATTCTGATTTCTGATTCAGCTGATCTGTTAATAAGTATCTAGTTTATTAGAGCAAGGTTTTTAACACTTTTTGTTGTATTTATGTAAAATGTAAAAAATAATATTTTGCAAATGATAGTTTCGTGATGTTCAGTTTAATAGATATGTGGGTGTGCAGTGAATGATAATAAATACTACATACAGTATAAAATACTGAAAGATCCCCGGTGGCGTAGAGGTACAGGCTCTCGTCTACCAATCTCAAGGTAGTGGGTTCGAATCCCACACCCGGCATTTCATCAGCCGACTACTTTTATTAAAATAAAAATAGTTTGGGTACCTAGGTCGACTCAGCCTTAAATGAGTACTTGGGATTCACAATCCTGAGGTAATAATAGGCGGTTGAAGCGTAGTGCTAGCCACGTTACCTTCCTTGTATACCGAACGGCTCTAGCATGGCAAGCTGTACCTTGCTACTCCCAAGGCGTTAAACGCTATATACGGGAGCTATTATTATTATAAGATACTGATAGATTATTATCAAAAGGGTAAGCACTAACTGTTGAAAACAATTGAAAATATTTCCTAATATGGCGAAGATAATAGTAAAAAGTATTTAAAACATTGCACGTTTCTCTAGCATTAGTATAACAATCTACACTATATTCTGTTTTTTTTTCTCAGGTAGGATTTTGACAGACGATGACAGAAAAAAGCATGGGTCATCCAGGATGGACGTCATCCATACCAGTCCATTTATTTAACTAAAAAAAATTCTAATAATATTTTTTAAGTTAACTGTGGATGGGTTAATATATAAATCCGTCATGCGTCATCTCTTGTTGTTTTTAACCAGTTTTATAGGTTTATTTCAAAAATGACAGACCATATTTCAATATTATTGGTTTAATGGAACGATGAACGACAAACGGACGCCGATGCGTATGAACTCGACTTAAGATTTTTGAGAGTTGTCAAACTCTTGCCAAATTATAGGTTATAATTTTGTGTCAAATTATGTCAAATAGAAATGATACATATTTTGCATTTTGGACAGTGTTATTACGCGTGTTTCGTGTTTTTTTAAATTAAGTGGAGAAAAAGGGGAAATTAAGTGTTGACCCAGACCATAGTTTACAGTTAATATTCGGTGCTCAGAGACCGTTTGCCAGAGATTATGGCCAGAGAGTTGTATTAGCCACAAATAAAGTTTGTATACTATCTTGTATATGATAGCAAACAGTGGAGTATCTGTAAAATAACAGCATACGATAGGGAAATAATAATAATATTGATAAATGTAACAATAGATGCAGAAAGTTACTTGAACATGAAACACGACTTGAAAGTAGGAAATCTTTTTTATATCTTTTTTTGGTTTGTGGTATTTTTTTTAAATATACCCTTGCTTGTTTTGTATTAACACATACTGTAATTGTTTTTAATCAAATAACTCGATTAGATTTTTCCAATTTTATACAGTTTTTTTCACAATATTTTGAAGTAATCACTTGTCACTCAAATTTTAAATATATTAATTTTCTGCTATTCGTTCCAATCGTACCAACTTATTTCTTTGTAAAATAAAATAAACTACTTTGAAAATAAAATGACAGACACATCTATCACTGTCAAGAATTTTGTCGTTGGACAGACTATAACATGAATAAAATTAATTTTCGCATTTTTTGTGTAGAAATTTAAAATTACTATGAATTTATAAATATGCAGAATGTGGGTAATATTGGTGGCAACATTGCATTCTCTCCGAGATTGTTTCTATGCACCGTAAACGAATTTCCCGAAAATGAACAGTGGCACTCAAAAGTTTTTCGACATTTTCGACAGAAACATAAAATTTTCAAATTTTTTCTCGCAAAAAAAACCTCATGGGTGTGTTTCTGGAGTCGAACACTACTACCAGTTAAAACACTTGCACTTGTTTCTGGGAGACCTTGTATATTTTATAAAATATGATAATTAATTTTATAATGTATGTATGCTGGGAAACATCTATCATGTCCATTCCGCTACACAAAACCATTTTATTTTTTTAAGTTTTATTAGACAACTAGATTTAAATACTATAACTCTGATAAAATTATACGACAGACTCAAGAAGTTTGACAGCCAATTCTCACACTCTTTCTTGTTCTACACACAATCGTCTTGATCTGCGGTTGGCCAAATGTACAGTCTCTTCCCTGTAATATCTAATACTGCAATATCTACTGGAATGCACTCTACCGTTGCCAAGCAAAATAAAACCACGACTTACCAAAAATTTAAAGCAAAAAAATTGTTTCTTATATGTTTTTAGTCAAATCTATTAATATTTTTGTCAAAAAATGTGTCAGTTATTAGCGTTCCGAATTTGTAATATTTTTCAGATTTGTCGGAATTGTAAAAAGTAATTTATTTTGATGTTTAATTTTGTTCAGGTTGGGCCATATTGGACACTTATAAAGAGAAACACCCTTTTCTCTAGGAGATAGACAAAAACTAATATCGGTGTCTGGAGCTCAATTTTTATCAAAAACATGATGGTAAAAAAAGCACCTTTTTACCTAGAATTTAAACGTTCAAGTATATTTTTTTAACTTAATAAATTTAAGAGTTATCTACAGAAATGATTTTTTATTTGGAACACCCTGTGTATTTTTAATTCGCTGAACTTGATATTTTGTTCAAGACCCAAAAATGCACATTTTTGAAAAACACCTCGTAACTTCTCGTTTTTACCATCATGCTTTTGATAAAAATTGAGCTACAGACACCGATATTAGTTTTCGTCTATCTCCTATAGAAAAGGGTTTTTCCATTTAAAAGTGCCCAATTTGGGAAACCCTGTACAAAACCCAAATAAAAATTATTAAATAATAAAATCTACAGAGCTCTAAAAATTCTTACGGGGGATATCAAAATAAACGTATCAAAGTCAAATTTTTCAGGGGATGTCTCTAAATATATAAAGGACTGATCGACGTTATGTGAGTGATTTTTTTATTCATGGGTATCTATCTACACTACCACTACGAAAAATACCATTAACTATGTCTATCACAGCTCTTACACATGTTTGCAACTTATATTATAGCTTATTATTAGTATTATTATTAAAAAAAATCTGTATATGACAACAGTTCTTGCGGAATTCGCGAATTTTCATTTAGTTTGGTGTGAAGAAGTTGGAATATATTAAGGTTATATACAGGGTGACTCACGGCCATGGTACGTTAGATGTTTATGAAGAACCGGTGATCTGTCTAAATTATTTTCAGCATTACAACGTTGTCGCTTCATACTGAAAGTGGTAGCATCTTTGTTATTTTTAATGTAACACACCTTTTATATCTCATAATTTTTCTACAGTAAAACTTCCATATAGCGGCCACAAAAATTTTCAAAGGAATGTGGCCGTTAAGGGAAGTGGCCACTATTGGGAACAATAAAATACAGATACCAATGTAAAATGCCTTTATTTTGGAAACGTGCAAAGTAATTAAAATTAAGTACGAGCATGTAGTACAAACACACAATAAGTGTTAATAAATGATCTTCAGTTTAGATTTATGGCACAAAAAATAATTCAGTTGTTACAAAAAAAAACTTTTATTACATAAGAATTTTTGAAAAAACTTACAATGTATACATATGTATTTTACACATAGGTATTCTTATATACATATGTACAATTGACTTTAAAAGTTACAAAATGAATAACCTTATTTTATATGGTGAAAAACTGATTAATGGTAGTCTGCTTTAAATTTTTAATTTTGATTTTTGTAATTTCACTTTCAAATTTCATCAAAGTATGGGCAATATCAACCGCTAGTTCGTCTTTGTTTTGAATCACCAAAAAATTCTGAATGTCTCTTAATTTTTCACATACTTCACTCATATTATTTATAGATGAACACAGAATGTCTTGGCCTTCATCTTCTTCCTCTTCGGCTTGAGTGGAGTCCTGTCTGTCCTTGTTGTTTGTAAATTCCTGGATTATTCCCTGCATCTCTAAACTAGGATTTTCCGTAGGGACATCTGAATCGACTGTCAGATATTCTTTAAGATCTGGACTTCCTGGCATGTTTTTTAAAATTGAAGATAACTGACTTAAAGGAATGTCGTCCTCTTCGTCAAATGCATCGTCCCCTTTGACGGTTGCAAATCCCGCTTTTTGGAAACATTTTTTTATAGTGTTCGATGTAACATTTTTCCATGCTGTACTTATCCACACCATAGTACTTGCCAAATTTATGCTCTCTTTAGCCTTTTCCATCGTTTCTTCGGTATTAGTAAAAGTCAAAAGTCTTTTAATAAAAAATTGACGATATTTTAATTTAAAATTTTGAATAATTCCTTGGTCCAACGGCTGGCAATGAGATGTCGTATTTGGAGGAAAAAAAATTATACGAACATTTTCAAGTTCTATTTTTGGGTGAGACGTGGCATTATCCAAAAATAAAAGAACTTTTCTACCCTGCCGTTTCATTTTGGTGTCAAAGGTTTTGAGCCAAGATGTCATTATATCTGTCGTCATCCAAGCTTTTTTGTTGGATACCCATTCTATCGGCAATTTATCTACATGCGCTCCTTTAAAACATCTCGGGTTTTTGCTCTTACCTATAACTAGCGGATTTTCCTTCTCACCATGCATGCTGCAACAGAAAAGCAGTGTCACTCGTTGTTTAGCTGATTTTTTGCCAGCACATTTATCATTCTTTAAAGCAAAGGTTTTGTTTGGCATTGCCATATAATAAAGCCCTGTTTCGTCTGCATTAAAAATGTCTTTAGTGTCGTATTCCTTAATGATTGCTGTTAATTTTGTTTTCCAGTCTTCAACAGTCACTTCATCCACATCTGCAGACTCACCACAAATTGTTTTGAAGTTAATATTATGTCTCTTGCAAAACTTATTTAACCAGCCAGTTGAAGCCTTAAATTCACTAAGTTTCAAGGATGTAGATACCTCAAGAGCTTTTTCCCGAATTAAGGTTCCCGATATGGGTATGTTTTTGTTCCTTGCCTTACAAAACCATTCGTAAACTAGTTGATCGATTGCAAATCCTTCTGTTTTAGGAAACTTTCGTTTTTTATCTGCATTGCATCCTTCTTCTTCAAACATTTTTTTTAATTCCACTTTGTTTTTTAAAATGTCGTTCACTTGCGTTCTTCCAACACCAAACTTTTCCGCCAACTTTCGAGCACTGCTGTTATATTTTTCACTTTCCGCGACAATATTTAATTTCTCTTTAATAGACAAACGTTTACGTTTCAAAGACATGGTTGCTGTTCTTTCAGAGTAAGAAACTAAACTGATTCTATATCTCCCAAAAATTTCAGCAAACTACTGACGAATTTGTATTGTATTTGTCACTCTCTGTACCTATTTCTCAAACAAATTATAAATGTTTATTGCTTGGACTTTCCTAAAGTGTCCTGAAACAGTCTTTTTAGACAAAAAAAAAAGGTTCGAAGGGTTCATTTGGCCGGTATTGGGGCAATAAATTTAATGGGGTTTTCCCTAAAATGTACCTTTGAAGCGGCCGGTGACCGCTTTCGGAATTAACGTTATTGAGAAATATTTTAATATAGGAATTCCCCTAAGATTAATTCAAACAACTGAAAATTGACCGCTAACAGAAGTGACCGCTTTTTAGAAGTGGCCGAAATGGGAAGTTTTACTGTATTAATTCAATCTAAAACAGTTTTCGAGATAAAACATAAAATATGTGTAAAATTGACACAAACATGATCTTGAATTAAGCTTTGATTAATTCATAAATTCGGCATATTAAAAGCTGTAATTTGGTTTATAGGTTAAGGAAAGTCGACATACTGGATCTGTTTAAATCAACCGACTGGATGTCAAACAAGGAGGAACATTTATTTAAAAAATCGAAACACAAATAAAATTGCTTTTAAACGATATATCAAGTTCCTATACCTAAACCTTCTGGTTTCTTCAGTAAAAAGAAAATAATTTTATTATGGTTGTATCGTTTAAAGAAAATCGTTACCATGACAAATACTCAAACTTTATAAACATCAAATAGAGTTAACTTGCTAGGGTGTATTCCGTTGCTTACCTTGGTTATGGTTTTATGTTCCGTTTCTATCGGTTTCCTGAAAGTTTTCTTATTACGGAACACGGTTCCTGAAAAATTCGGTTATAACTGTCACCAAACTAACCAGCGTGAGAAGGCTGTTTTTTTCTGGTTTTGTTTGTCAATCAATGTCATTTATGTGACAGAAATTAAGCAAATATTGGAAGTTCCAGTGAAATTCTCATTTAATTTCTAAAATTTGTAATAATATTTTGTATTTACATCTAAAAGCAATGGAGGTAGGCAGTAAAGGTAAATAAATTTAATTAACTAAATAGAATGTCTTTTTAGAACCATTTAAACTTATGCAGCCATTGTTTCTTAAAGTCAGGAACATTTAAAGAAAACATGAAAAACAAAACAACAAGTAATGGTGAATGTTTTGTAAGCTATAGAAATATAAATATTGATTAGATTTGTTTATTTATTATTGATCTGTTTTAATATTGGACCTGCAAATCTTCACTTGAGCTGTCTAACGAGTTTAAGAGTTTATTAGTAAAGTACATATCAATATTAAACTCCATTAAAATGAAGAAGTAAACGTAAAAGCAGAGAATAGGTACATTAAAATGCATAAAAGGTAAGTTTTATAATAGAGGTAATGAAATTTAGAAAACGTCAACATTTTGACGTTTCCAGTATTCTACCAAACAGTTCCGTATCAAACCGATGTTGTTCAGGAACCGCTCTTTACGGTAGTTTACCGGTCTGGTTCGCCTGGTTTTGCAACGGAATACAGCCTAAGTTCCTAAAACTGTCATGGTTACGAAAATGAGACTCTAATAACAGAATTATTAATTTTTAAATAGCTCTACTTATGAAACCGAAAGTTTGAGGTATAGGAACATGATATACCTTTGAAAAGATGTTTTATAAGTCTTTTAATTTTTTAAATAATATACATAAGGTTAAATTTAAAATAACAAAGATTTGAGCAATTTTATAACAGACGGAAATAAATATTTTTTTTTGCTCTCCCTATATAATATCCAATCAATTGATTTAGACAGATCGAATATATGGACTTTCTTAACTTAGCTATACTTTCCTAACTTTCAGCTTTTAAAGTATTCATTTCATAATTTTACCAATGCTGATTCCGGGTCATGTTTTTGTCAATTTTACATATGTCTTATTTTTGTTATCTCTAAAACTAATAGAGATAAGTATAGATTAATATAATAGAAAAAATTATGGGATACGAAAGTAGGTTCCAAAAATGTAATAATACACCAGGTGTTCCATTTAAAATAAGAAAGACACTGCTACTTTTCAAATGATGCGGCAACATTGTAAGGCTGAAGATATTTTAGATAGATGGAACAGGTTCCTTTATATAAAAATATAAAGCACCGGTTCTCCAAAAACGTCTAACGTACCATCGCCGTGAATCACTCTATATATAACCTCTTCTTCCATCTCATCAAGAATTGCGTTACGTATTTCATCCTCTAAAGTGAACTTATGTAATACAGATAGGATGCGCCATATATTACGAACTAGTACGTGAGTCCTTGCTTATGTCATATCTCTAAAAAATGGATAACTGGCGTGCTCGGAGGTATATGAAGCGGTATTAGTATTATTCGAAACGTCATATAGGGGGAGCTGTGCAAATTATGTTATTTGTTTTTTTTTTCATACTAAATACAGCTCAAAACGAGTAACCTAAATCTGGATTTTTCTTTTGAGAAAAATTATATTTCTTTTAGGATAACGAATTGCGGAAATTGTTGCTAATTCACATTGTTTAGTGAGATTTAACTTAGACCACATATCACCTGGACAAGACCAACATAATTTTTCAATCTATTTCAAAGTTGAATTTTCCAAGATACTTCAAACATTTTTGTTATAATATATATTGACATATGTACACACTATATACATATAAAGAAAATTTTCAAAAATACTAATAATAATAAATATTTTTTTAAACGCCACAAAAATATTAAATTTTGTGACGTGATTGACAATATAAAAATAGCTATTTATGTAAAAAGTTGCGAAATAAGGGACGCAAAATTGGACAATGCATCCAGTGCTTAAAACACTCTTTTCGCAACGAATTTCATACAAGATTTTTTGTGAAAGCGGATAATTTGAGATTTTCATGCTATTATTATTATTTATTTTTAAACATTTTTTAAAATGTTCTGGTAATCGGTTTCCAAGGCATTGTTTATGCATTGTTTAATGACAAAGTTCTGTCAGGTTCAAACGTCGCCGTATTTAATCTAAAGTTTTGTGAAAAAATGAGTGATAATGACGAGTCTTTGGATATTCAACAAGCCGCTGAAACTGCGCTATCCACGTTAGTGCCCGAGAAGTCGAAAAACTTATACGAGACGACCTACTACAACTTTGACAATTACAGTTGAGGGTCGGAACCTTTGGTGTTACACAGCAAAATAAAACACTAAATCACCAAAATACACCAAAACACTTTTACTTTTACACTGGACCCGCGTTTCGCTAACCATGTTAGCATCATCAGCAGACTGAGAGTTTATAATCATCTGCTGATGATGCTAACATTGTTAGCGAAACGCGCGTCCAGTGTAAAAGTAAAAGTATTTTGGTGTATTGTGGTGATTTAGTGTTTTTATTTAACTTTGACACCTGGGTCAGAGAATGTTGAGAATTTCATAGAAAAGGTATTGCTAGCCTATTTCCTGATATTAGCGATTTATAGATTAGCGATTATATTCGATGCTCCGCACCGTGATTTACCTGAACAGAAACGCAGATATTAGCAAATTCACAAACCTTATTGCATTTTTAAAAAGAGAAGCTTCCCGATATCAGGCAAAGAAATCAAAAGTATTTACAAAACTGGAAATAGAGCGCTTTATGAAAGAAGCCGATGACAAAGAATTCCTGTTAGCTAAAGTTGTCTAAATCGTTGGAGTATTTGGGGCATATAGGAGGGGAGAAATCACGTTTTTGACCGTAGATGCCATTAAAGATTGTCAGTCATTTATTTGTGTGAAGATTCCGAATACAAAAACTCATTTTCCAAGAGTGTTTACGATTACTGAGGGACCAATAGATGGTATCAATTTCTTACATGTAGGTATTTCGTAAGTACGCAAAACTTCGTACAACCTAACCAACTCAATGTGACACATCATTTTTCTTGACGTATTGAAAAAATCAATGCTGTACCCTGCCAGTTGGAATCAATACAATTGGGGATATGCCAAAAAAGACAACGGAATTTTTAGACTCTCCAGTGCGATTGAATACACTGGTCGTTGTTCCTGGCGCAGCTCTGCAACAATACTGGCAGGTTCAGGAGCGGACATAACAGTTTTAAAGCGACGTGGAGGTTGGCGATCAAGCTCGATTGCTGAAGGTTACATTGAAAATTCAATTGAACAGAAAACCGAAATAGCAAAAAGAATCATGAGACGGAAAGATACGCTAAATAAGAAATTAAAAGCAGTTCACGTAGGAGTAGAAGCTACCGGCATTGCCAGTACAAGAAATTTACTTATTCCGACTCCTACAACTTGCATTTCTCTTAGAGACGAAAAGCTGGATGCCTCTTGTATTCAGTTTAATAATTTAAATAATTGTACCTTTAAGATTTATAATAAATAATGATTTTCGTTGTTTCTAACGTTTCATTTTTTACTTTTAGGCACTAGTGCCTAAACAAGTGTCACTTTTAGATACTAGTGCCTAAAAGAATGTCATTTTGAATCTGAAATAAATATCAAAAACTGTCAATTTCGAAACGCTTTCACAAAAAATTATTTTTTGCTGAAATTTTGAAAACTACTGGATTTGTTAAAAAAGAAAAAAGAAAAGCAGAAAAGTACTTTGCCAGAATGGTCCTGGCAGCCTAGGCAACGCAACTCTCTCTCCTGAAAAGGAGAGTTTGAGAAGAAAGAAGAAGAAACGCTTTCACAAAAAGTCATTTTAACGCCTAAGCATAAAAGTATGAAAATATATTATTAAACTGACATAAAGTGTCAAATTCAACGAGCGTAACCATAGTTTGTCGATAATTACATACAAGGTATGACTTTAAATATTTTTATATTATTTGGAACGTTTGAAATTGTATAAAAAAATATTTGTGGCGTTTGAAAAATGTCCTATTCGGAGTAAAAATGACTTTTTTTGGATCGCCGGTATGTCGGACTCGCTAACGCTCGTCAAACGTACAGCCTCGCCACGGAAAGTGTCATTTTTACTCCTAATAAAACAATATATTATTAATTTGTTTGAAAAAATAAAAAAGTTAGAGGAGCGATAAACTTTTCAAAAAGACTATGTGTACCAAACTATGTCCAGATGACATCTGTACTCTAATCGAGATGTTTAGTTTCTCGTTTCGAGCCGTGCACCGTCTTTCCTACGCATATTGCTTTAACCTCAACCGAGCGCGCGCGGTTCCGCACAGTCCCTGCTAATGCGGACTCTCCTCCTCGGTATCCAGCGGGTTCGGCGATGGAAACTTGCGCAGATACTTCGGAAAATGCGTCTTCTCGTGCGCCTTCAGTATCGTCGACCTCGAAAACGTTTTCCCGCACAAACTACACCCGAACGGTCTCTCCCCCGTGTGCACCCTACAGTGGTCCTTCATGTGGTGCCGCAACTTGAACGCCTTCCCGCAAAACTCGCACTTGAACGGCCTATCCCCCGTATGCGCCGGAAGATGCGCTATCAATGCCGCCACGTCCGGAAACGACTTCCCGCAGAACTTGCACAAAACAACACCTCCAGGCGTCGTGGCTCCCGCCGTGGCTTCGTCCAGGTCCATGGCGGTAGGCGGTTGATCTGTGGGATCGGGAGGCTCGCCACCACCTCTGGGATCCCCCCAGGCGGACGTAGGCGGTTCCGGGATGATCAAAGGTGACGGGGGAACGACTCCTCGCTGGTCCCGGTACTTGAGGGTCTCCAGGCTGTGGCTGAGGATGTGGCGGGTGAGCTTGCTCTGGTGGGGGAAGGTGTTGCCGCAGTAGATGCAGGAGAAGAGCCGTGGCGGTGAGCAGGTGGGATCTTGGCCGATGTTGGGGGGCTCCGGCGGCGGTCCGGGTCGCTCCTGAAACCGACAAAAACATCAACTTCTTGTGGCGCGTGTGTGGGTGCGCGGCGCGGGGCGGCCCCCCCGAAGACAAGAAGTTGACGCTCGTGTCGGCCAATGGGGGGCGACCCGGGCTGCCGCCGCGCCCGAACACACACACAGACAGCGATCGGTTAGAGTCAGCGATGGTATATAGGGTGTTTATAAAATCGGTGCGAAATAATTCAGAACAGACCATTGTTATACAGTGTCCGGCAATAGTGAGTCGGGCATCTGTAAGTCCTATAGTAAAAAATATATCGTAGTATTTGAGGAAAATATTTTAAACTCAAAAAAGTGTGCGTGGACCGAAATTATTTTTTTTAATGTAACACCCTGTATATTGGTGCATTTTTGGCTTCCTTTTTGATCACTTTACAAAATACTAAGATATTACTAAATATGTTTTAATATTTTCAGAAATATAAATAAATAAAAAAATATATTTTTCTACAAATGTCAGTAAAAATATAATTTTTAACGCATGCTGCCAGTGCCTAAAATGTGACATTATGTCACTGATGGTAAAAGTCATTTACTTTTAGCACTGGTGCTAAAAGTAAGTCACGTGATTTACTTTTAACACTGAAGCGATTATTTTAAGAAAAATCAAGTCAACGTAAAATGAATAAAATATGCAATAATATACAGGGGTCCCATTTAAAAAAATGAAACTTTGATGTACTACGTCTTTATGACCGAACCTGTATACTTAAATTTATTACCCGCTAATAGATATTTCAAAACCCTATAACTTTTATATTTAACTTTTTGCGGTACCTCTTATATTTTATCTAATAATCGACCGTTCCCATACATATCAACGACCCTGTATGGTAAATACCTAGTACCTAGTATAGTTTTGATTTCAGGACATTTTTTGTATTTTAAAAAAAGTTAAAAAGGCAGAAAAAAATATGTTTTTATTTATTTATTAATATCTAAACATATTTAATAATATTTTAGGATTATGTAAAGTGATCAGAAAGGAAACAAATACAATAATATGCAGTGTTCTATTTTAAAAAAATCCTCGCGATCCACTCACACTTTTTTAGCCACCCGGTAGAAGTTAAAATATTTTCCTGAGATATATTCTAATACATACTTTAGGTCTGCACTTATACAAAATTCCTAAGTTTTTTATTATAGGAGCTACAGATGCCCGACGCACTATTGCCGGACCCTGGATACAGAGTGTTTAAAAATCCTCTCTCACCAACGAGATCCCGGAAACGGTAAGAGATACAGGATGGTTTAAAATTGAGCCAAAGTTACCTTTTAATAATCCCAATGATAACCTTACTACAGCTCCGCAAATTGCAAATGTTCTCTGATTTAATCACATTTGTATCATTTCTGATTTACGAGATCCACATTATAAATATTCACGTATTTGGTACACAGTGTATATTTAATGTTCAAACTAATTTGTACTTCAACGCGAACATAATACGCCGAAACGATAAATAGTTTAAATTATTGAATGCTTAATTACAAGAAGCACTCACTAAATTTGCTTGTAGAGCGAGACAGTCAGTACATAATCAAATTTTAATCACCTTAATGGGTTTATTCAAACATTACGCCACGTTCGGCGTGAATCTGAAGACGTACGTTCAATATTTACAGGCAACGCTGCAGGATATATAGTGTGACTGAATAAACATGTTGAAACAGTAGGATAGATACAAAAATATTGATTGTTAATATGATTTGAATGAACCATATAGACTTTTTCAGTAATTGACTTACCGAATCGTGAGGCAGTCGGGAATAATCCGAGGAACTTTCACCTCCTGAATTTTTGTCGTCCATTCCTCCTCCCCAATCAACTTCTTTTTTCAGACTCTGAAAAAAGATATATGTAGAACTTGGAAATAAAAACTACACTCACCGGCACGAAAAACAGGTACAGCTGGTTCCAATAAAGTTGAGTACGATTTAAAACATATTTTTATTATTTCGGGCAGTATATTCTATGATACCAGTCCCCTATTTCTCTATTCATGTCATGCTGACGATGACGTTCTGAAAAATTTATTTCCCACTTTGTCAAAAGCAGAGTTGTTTTATTCAATGTCACAATAACCTTAACATGTCAAAATACTTGACACATAAATATACACTGCTCAAATATTCGAAAAAATGTGTAAAGAATTGTATTCATTTTTTTGGAATTTTAAAATTCAAATTTTAAAATTCATGATCAACAGAAAATTTGATTTTTTATATGGGACACCCTGTATATTTTTGATTTATTGAAAAGAATTTAAAATTATCTATTCAAAAATACAAGACATTTGATATTTTGCTCGATTCCTCTTCGACATATAGAGTATATAAAAATGCGCCCGCTTTAAATAAGTAGGCTTTGAACAGCACCGGCTCTAATGCAAAAAAATTCTAGCTGTGAGAATCAATTAAAACGAAAATAATATTTGCTATGAGAGATGCAGAATTTTATAACAATTTAAAATATATTTAACCAACATCAACACAATTAAACTATATCTAATAACAATAAAAATAAATGGCAAACCGAGTAGCAAACCAAGACATGAGATTTTGCTACAGGTGTTCGACATATCGACCGTCTTCTGTTATGGACAGACGGGGCAGTTTTTGAATATTTCTCGCGGAATTCATTAACTCAGTGGGGGTGAAAGATACCCTCTCATAACTGCTAAGTATTTCTAATTCTTGTCTAGATTATACGGAATACGGAAGAATAAGGAACCTTTATTCTTCCGCAAATAGGAATAGATCCATAGGAATAGATCCATGGGCACTAAGTCAGGCGGCCTCGACGGCCAACGGCTGGGATCTTGGTTAGCTATTCAATTATTCTTGAAATTGGCTCCAAAAATTTGCTGATAACTTCAGCGTTCAGAGGCGGTGGGTCGTCTTGCTGGAAAAATATGTTTTCAAGTTCCATTAAGGGCATATCATCAATAAGGGGTCCAAAGCCTACTAGTTAAATGAGGCGAACTCTTAAAAATTCTGTATTTCGAAGGGGATTATAACAAAATATCAAGTCTGCTATATTTTTGGAAAGGTAATTTTAAATTCTTTTCAGGTAATTAAAAATATAGAGGGTGTCCCAAATAAAAAATCATTTTTTCTGTTGATAACTCTTAAATTATTAATTAAAAAAATATATATACTTAAACCGTTAAATTCTACGTAAAAAGGTGCTTTGGAAATGTTTTCATAGCAATACAAAATTTTCCATAGTAAAAAAGTTACAGCGATTTGTTAAAAATGCACATTTTTGAAAAACACCCCGTAACTCCAAAACGGTAACAGATATTGATGTGCGGTTTTCACTATCATGTTTTTGATGAAAATTGAGCTCCACACACCGATATTAGTTTTCGTCTATCTCCTATAGAAAAGGGTGTTTCCATTTAAAAGCGTCGAATTTGATCCACCCTGTACATGAGGAATCTCCCTGAGGGAGATAGCACATGTTTTTTGAGACACCCTGTATATTGTGTTCTAGTGGACCGATTATGATGATACTATATTTTGATTTGATACTGGTTTTCTATGGATCAATATGTCTTTTTTAACGTATAAAAATATTTATTTATTTTAATCAGTGCCGTCCATGGCGTCCATGCGGGTTTTATAATGCATATTTTTTTTAGAAAAAACGGTACGCTACTGACTTGTTTTAAAATAAACATTATTTTCAAAATCTTTATTCTTTTCTAAACAATTTTCACCTCTGGTTTTTTTTCTGGCATGGTTATTCCATAAAAGAATTAAAGTCATTTTGCTTCACGGTCAAATCGCTAAAAATCTGATACAATAGAGAGTTTTTAGGTCGCCTATTTGGTAAATGACGTAAAACGCTAAACGTTATACTGATCAATATGCGCAGTTTGTGACAAATAGCCGACAACATTTGTTGGCCAGGTACTGTCATTTTAGATTTTGAACCGTTTATTTAACACATCATCTATCAAACTTTAACGTTAAATTTTGCAAATGTCAAGATGTCAAGTGTCAACGATCAACTTGGACACTACATCTTGGCGTTGCCAATTTTTGTCACTCAAATATGTTGGTTATATTATTTTGATGGACAAAAGAAGACTACAAAAAAGTATATATTTAGGAACTATTTTACGTATTATTTGTTACCCTTTTGTAGCAGTTTTCTTTTTTTTTTCTTCTTTCATTATAATCCAGATAAGTATTACACTTGGCAACCATGCTAAAATGTATCCCGTAATAGCGTACCGTTTATTTGAACCTAAATAGCGGCAAACGATATCCATTAATAGGGTAATCCCTTATTTTTTTATCAATGCGCATGCTCTAAATAACGGATAACGTATAAAGCTGATCGAATAAGGGGCTTAAAAAGTCTCTAATGATTGTTGTGTAGAAATCCTTTCTACATCAGTATACATTCATGGAAGGAAGAAAATTAAGATACCAACAACAAAAACAAACTATTTTTTGTATATCAAAAAAATTAATTTTAATGCATAGAGGATCTGTATCAAATATCATAAATACCTATATTAACATCAGAGTTAATATTATGAAAAAAGTTTATTTAAGAAAATTTTTATCACCCAGTATCTCAAAATTTAAGATCTTTAGGATATACATCAAATACATTCTATGAAGTTTTTTTTCTTCGAATAGGTCCAACATCCACCCCTTTAAATATTAGCATGACATTAAGGAACACCCTGTATATTAAAAATGAAAGTTCCCATCTGTCAACGAGGGAACACATAATATTGGTATTTGGCTGCATGTTTGGTTGCAGCAACATCCTGTGAAATATGTTAAAAAAGCATGGAATTTGAAAATTATTTTTTCTACAAACGTCAGTAAAAATGTAATTTTAACGCATGCTGTCAGTGCCTAAAATGTGACATTATGTAACTGATGGTAAAAGTCACTTACTTTTAGCACTGGTGCTAAAAGTTAGTCACGTGGTTTACTTTTAACACTGAAGCGATAATAATAATCAAATAAAAATCATCTCAAAAATCGATTATACCTATGAAAACTCGTACTGATCCTTGGACTTGCTGGGTAATAAATCAAAAGCAATTCTATTAGCCGCTTCTTCAATTTCTGCTGGGAAACACTCGGTTTCTTGATCACTTTCCATCATTTTACAAGAATTGAGGCAAAAATTTGACATTAGATGACAACAAAAGATCGAATGTTTGGAATCTTTCAATTACCCTAGCAACCATAAACTTCATAATTAATTTGATTTCAGAATGACATATTATGAATTATTCATTAAAGTAAAAAGTAATAATACCTTGATAAATAGGACACATATTATTTTTGAATTCCTTGCTGGTGTTCCACAGGGTGTTTTAAACATTCACCAAAATATCAATATTTTGCTTTTTTGCATTTTTTTCTCGTATAATAATTATTGACAGATGCGATCTTTCATTTCTATTTTAGAATAAACAAGTATTATTTTAGAAGAACTAAAAAATCAAATATTAATTTATCTACAAATTGCATAAAAAATCATCAAAATCGGTACACTAGAACAAAAATAAAGTTTTTCGTGACTGTGAGTGTATATACAGGGTGATCCAGGTTGAGCGTGCATTAGAAGTTTCTAGACAACTACAATATCTAGATCGCAGATTTTTTGCACATCACTGTTTCACAACGAGATCTATCGATTAAAGATATTTTCAATATAGCGGCGCTTCCGGAAATACCGGAAGTTGACAGCAACTTCCTTATTTTAAATGGGTGCCTCCATTTTTTATTACATACTTAAATTCTCTGCCAAATTTTATGAATTTTGATATCAAATACTCTATACCGAACATTAACCGTTTTTGAGAAAAACAATATTTAAAATTTTTGAATGGAAAAAACTGCTGATTAAGATTTAGTTTCAAAGGGTATATTTTTTGTTTTTTTTTGAATATTTTTTTCTCAAACACGGTTAATGCTAGGTATAGAGTGTTTCATATCAAAATTCATAAAAGTTTACAGAGAATTTAAGTAGGTATGTAATAAAAAATGGGGGTACCCATTTAAAATAAGAAAGTTGCTGTCAACTTCCGGTATTTCCGGAAGTGCCGCCATATTGAAAGTTTTTGTGATCGATAGATCTCGTTGTGAAACAATGAAGTAAATAAAATCTCCAATCTAGATATTAGTTATATTATAGTTCTCTAGAAACTTCTAATGCAGGCTCGGCCTGGGACACCCTGTATAATAAACACACTTACCAAGGGCACTTGTTGGACAGGCGGCATATTCGAAGGACCAGGCACCGGCTCGGCGCAATTGATCGGAGGCGGCGAAGGGCGACCGACGCCCGCTCCCGACGCTGGCGGCGGTCCGAAACTATTCAAAGACGGCACCAGAGGCGGCGGAGGCGGGTCGGGCGACCCGTTCTGCGAAGGCGGCCTGGGAGCGGAGGCAGGCTCGGGCGACTGCCGTGTCGGGGGCGGCTGAGGGATCAGAGTGGGCGCCAGCGGTGAGTTGCGAGGGGTAGGGGAGGCGGCCGAGGGCGGCAGGGAACCACCACCGGCCGAAGGCGGCCTGCGATTCACCAGTTCTTCGGGTTCGGTCTGTTCGGGAGGTTCCGGTTTGTATTCGCGCGTCATTTCGGCTAAACCTGGAAATGAAAATCGAATTAATATTAAAACTTTTTTATTTGTACAGCGTGGGTCAAATTGGACGCTTTTAAACGAAAACACCTTTTTCTATAGGAGATAAATCTAATATCGGTGTCTGGAACTCATTTTTTATCAAAAACATAATGGTGAAAACTGCACGTCGATATCTGTTACCGTTTCGGAGTTGCAAGTTTTTCAAAAATGTGCATTTTTTTGTGAAAACATTTCCAATGCACATTTTTACGTAGGATTTAATGGTTTCAGTATACTTTTTTTTTAATATAAATAATTTAAGAATTATCAACAGAAAATTTGATTTTTTATATGGGACACCCTGTATATTTTTAGTTCATTGAAAAGAATCTAAAATTACCTTACCTTACCAAAAATATAGCATACTTGATATTGTGCTCGATTCCTCATGGAAATATAGGGTATTTAAAAATTCGCCTACTTTAAATAGTAAGTAGGCTTTGAACGGCACCGGCTGTAATGCAAAAAAATTTTAGCTGTGAGCAGCAGTTAGAATGAAAATAATATTTGCAATGAGAGTTGCAAAATCTTATAACAATTTAATCTATATTTACCAACATCAACACATTTAAATTATATATAATAACAATAAAAAGGTTTTGCTACAGGTGTTGATATGTCGACCGTCTTCTATTATGGACAGACGGGACCGTTTTTGAACATTTTTTGAGAAATTCATTAACTCAGTGGGGATGAAAGATACCCTCGCATAACCACTAAGTACTTCTAATTCTTGTCTAGATTATACGGGCAATTTAAATATAAGAACCTTTATTCTTCCGCAAAGATAAAAATCCACTAAGGATAACAGGCACTAATTCCGGTAGCCTCCACGGCCAACGGCTGGAATCTTGGTTAGCTATTCAATTATTCTCGAAATTGGCTGCAAAAATTTGCTGGTAATTTCAGCGTTCTGAGGCGGTACCTCATTTTGCTGGAAAAATATGTTTTCGAGTTCCATTAGGGGCAGATCATCAGTAAGGGGTCCAAAGCCTACTAGTTAAAAGTGGCAAACTTATAAAAATTCTGTATTTCCAAGGGGACTATAACAAAATGTCAAGTGTGCTATATATTTTTGGAAAGGTAATTTTAAGTTCTTTTCACTTAATTAAAAATATACAGGGTGTCCCAAATAATTTATTTTTCTGTTAATAACTTTTAAATTATCAATTTAAAAAAAATTTACTTTTTTTTTATTTATAGGGTTCTTGGCTTTTGGTCAATATTAAACTTTTTCTGGGTTTAGGAAGTGTTTATTATATAACTAACGTTTCGGTCCAGTTTTAACCTTTTTCAAAGCCAAAAAACGTACATTTCCTTCGTCAAACTTGTATTAAACCATGGATGCATAAAATAACAGGTGATAACACATAACATTTAACTTAAAATTATACTCATACAATATCACCCACATGACACAATAATTAACATATACAGTTTAAAATTTTAATAAATTGTGATGGCCGGCTCAATGTATTTTCTGTACTGATGTATTTTCTGTACTGAAAAAAATATACTTGAACCGTTGAGGTGAAATGATTGAACCAAAAAGATGATTTGAAAATGTTTTCAGAAAAATATAAAATTTTCCATAGCAAAAAAGTTACAGCGATTTGTTAAAAATGTACATTTTTGAAAAACACCCCGTAACTCCGAAACGGTAACAGATATCGATGTGCGGTTTTCACCATCATGTTTTTAACAAAAATTGAACTCAGACACCGATATTAGTTTTCGTCTATCTCCTATAGAAAATGGTGTTTCCCTTTAAAAGCGTCTAATTTGACCCACCCTGTACTTAAGTATTTTTTGTACATTATTTTTTGTAATTTTTCTGTTTGCTTCGCATTAACACACATTTCATCATTTTTTCTAAACAAAATAACTCGATTGTTTTTCATAATTTAAGTATTAATTTGTCACTAAAGTTTTAAGCATATTAATCCTGCTTAACAATTGTATACCAACTTATATATTTGTGAAATTAAATGAAGTACTTTGAAATTAAAATGAAAGACTATCACTGTCGAAGATTTTTTTGTTGGACAAACTATAGTAACGTCGGCTTTATGATGAAAAGGCGTATCTCGATTTTTGCTACTTTTCAGGAGAGCAATAAAAAAGTAAGAAATGGCCAAATAAAGTAAGAAAATCACTAACTTTATTTGGCCAATAAATGTAAAGTCTTTAATTTTTTAATAGTGTTTTTGTATTAACACTTAAACGGAGACATTGAGGAAACGTTCTGAAGATAAATTGTGCGTAAATTCTAATAAATAATTTCTTTTTAGTTGTTTAATAGAGATAGGCCTTTTTGTTATAATAATAATAAATTTATTTCCGAACGAATAGTATACATACGTCCATGTAAAATAAATTTAAAAATGATTGTAAAGTGTTCTTAATAAGGAAAAAAATATACAATATTCACATTATGGAATACATACAGAAAAAAATCTGAAAATCACCAAAAAATCAGAAACAAATATCTTTAAATACTTTTATTCGCGTTGGATTAGATCAACTGAAAACAAAGACAATTTTCATTCTAGAAGCAAAGATAATAATCAATTAAAATACACTTATCTAGCTTATTTTAATAATATTGTTTTTTATACAAAAATACATTTTTTAACTAATATATTTTTAGTAATTATTCAGTTAATTAAGGGCATTAATACAAGGCATTTTAAACTCACGGTCCATTTAATAAAAACCAAACTACACAAAAACAAAACATGTTTCTTCATTCGTGCCTCTTTGATACAAATAACTGTGGACTAACTGTTTCTGTTTTCCCTGTTCAATGATAACAAATTCGACTTCCATTCTACGTGTTTATGCAGGATAATGATAGGCACAATAAATAAAATTTTCCAAAAATTGACGGGGATGACAATGCCAATGGCCTGACAATGATAATGAGATAAAAATTATAGTATTTTTCTGGCAAGTTTTTGGTTCGTTAAAATGTTCTTAGGGACATTATAATTGCGGGAATTTTTCCATTAGGGCAATTTTCGTTTCGTCGTTTCGCTTTCGATCAATTTTTCTTTGGCCATTTATTCTCGGAGAATCTTTTGCATACCCGATACAGCTATGTGCAGAGTCTAGCTCATTCTAACAATGGCTTTTGGCAAAAAAACAGACTCAGAATCACACTGTAAAAGAGAGCTGCCGCAATGATAGAAGTTTTATTTTGTCTCAAGCAACCATAAGAAAATAATTAGGTAGAATGGTGTGATTTTCTCTCGCATGCATTTTCATAACTTAAAACAAAAGGACCTATCTCAAATTCCATCTTTCTTGTAGTATAACAATTGATATAACAAGGAGCCCTATCTCAACATACGTCTCTTCGTCATAACGAAGAATTGTAGTATTTGAGATGAGGCAAATTTTTAAACGAATATAAAATGAAAAAGGTACAATATTCAGATGCGCAAATTCGCTATGTTAAAATATGACCCATTGAGCATGTCATGACGTTGATATCTCAAAATCGCCAAAAGTCGAGATACCTTTTCGTCATAAAGCCGACGGTATGACATTAGTCAGTGATACGCACCTTTAACTTTGAGACTCTCCGCCGTCTGGAGCAGCCTGCTGAGCTGCGCGTACTCCACACGCACCTCGCCCTTGTACATGAACTCGACGAGGGTGCGCAGGTCGCTAAAGCGCACGTCCTTGAGGATGACGATGGGATGGCGGGCGGGGTGGTCCACGAACAGCGCCCTGAAGTACGCAGAACAAGCCGACAACACAACCTGCAAACGAACAAGAAACTTTATTAATTTCATTCAACTATTATAACTTAAAATAAAAAGTACTCAGATTAACCACATTACACAAAAACATGATACTGAAAATCGGATTAAAACTGTTGCTATATTTCATAATCAGAGCTGCAACAAGTCAGTTTTAAAAAGATTTAAGTCTTAAATCATTTCTAAAATCAAAATGGTTTAAATCTTAAGTCAAATTCAACATAGAGTTCAAAAGATTTAAGTCTTTGATTTAAGTCATTTTATTTCAAGTCAGGTCATTTTTGTACAGACTTAAATCAATATAACGTTATTTAAGTCGTTTTTATGACTTAAGTCTATATTTTTGACTTAAATCATGATGATCTGCAAGTTAAATCGGTAAAATGATGTAACGTTTTTAGTTCGTTACATGTCTTTTTTATATATAATATATGATGTCTGGGGCCTATCATCACCGGATTTCCTCTCGTTCAGACCGGATAGTTTATTTGACGCGCTTGGCGTAATTTTTACGTTCTCTAGTCAGCAACCCTGCTATCGTTTCACTGTTCTGTGGAGGTGCGCGCTGTCAAGATCCTTGTTATATGTCAAGGCATATACGTATTACTTTTTACAAATATACTCAGGGTTCCCTATTTAACTCCGTGTGCAATTTCTGTGCCGTAAGAAAAAGACAACATAACCCAGCTCCATATTAAAACTGCATAAGTCTATTTCACCCGGATATGGATTGAACTGCGATTGCGCCAAACTCCGATTGATTGTTGTTTTAGTTCTGTTTGGATTACTTTTTATTTGTGCGCGTAAAAGAGTGATTTTGTTTAGTTTATTGTTTCCAACTATTTTTGATATTTTTCCAACTCCATGATAATGTGTTATAAATAATAAAAATATAAATAAAATTGAAGGTTAGGGGAAATGTCAGTCAACCACTTCCCTTTAAAAGCATCGACCAATGAAAACTTCTTCAGGTGAGGCATGCTCAGTTAAATGAATATCCGGGTGAAATAGACTTATGCAGAATTCCATATTGTTCTTTCACTGTTTGGGCTTCACTTTTTGGAGATTAGGCTGAGTATATTTGTAAAAAGTAATACGTATATGTGTCAAGGCGCCTCTCTGCGTTTTAACCTCACTTTTTGGCCAGTTTGCGGCACGGTTGCAAATACTGCTTTTAGAAATGGCAATTTAAATCTTGCTGCAAAATCTGAATCGGCTGCCATTTCGAAGCTACCGGTAAAGATGAGTTATTATCTTTTATAGATTCGATATTATTATTGAATATTTTTAGGGTAGGGTTTTGGATTGGCCCACCTTAACTCGTATTTATATTTTGCTGACACATTGGTGTACTTTTGCTGTTGTCCTCCAGAATGTTAAATGGAAGAAAGGACAGTTCTTTTGTTTATTATTGAGCCCTCGGAAGTGTTTCGAGGTAGGTTTATTTTGTTTATTAGACCTTGTTCGGTTTTAAACAAGAGTTTCGTATTTTTAGGGTCTTATGGACGGACTGTGTCCAAGGTACGGGTAGTGTTCCCCTGTACCGTTATCTTATGGACCGACTGTGTCCAAGGTATGGGCAGGTGTCCCATATCTATGTATTGATTCCAAGGTTCGGGCATTATCCAAGGCCCTAGTAGTGTTTCAAGGTATGGGTATTGTCCCCATATTGCCACAGTATGGATACAGCGTAAGCCCCATGCTGCTTCGCTCCCATATCTAAGCCTAGTCAGTAGCTACGGCTGTATTGATTCATGGTGTCCTCATTCTGGCCCCTTTTGTTGTTTTGGCCAACAGGATCGCCGACAGACAGTACAGAGATGCGAGCCCACCTCACGCTGTTACTGTTTGAAGCAAGATTACATAAAGAACAGCTAAGTGTAGATATAAGTTCTAGTTTTACATTTAACATTTAAAACATTTTCAGTCTTAAACAATAACGTACATCTTAAGTAATATCGTACAGACTATGTTTAGTGGTTAGATTGTTAAGAACATTCATGTCGATTTAATATTTAAAATATGATTTAGATCTTAGGTTTCATTACATTACGTCTTGGAATGGTATTACTTTCATAGATATTTAGTACAACTCTTAACACTATTTTTTTGACATATAACCACTATATATTTATTAGAATTCTACAATGTCATGTACCAGCAAAGAACATCCTGAAATATAGTCATTAGTTTTAAGTAATATACAACTGTGTTTTCTTTCTCTGTACATGCCTGGTGCCCAATATCTCCCTTTTTTTGTCTAATGATATGAATTAATCTCATCTCTTTGTATTTATTATTGTAGTTACTCCTGAAGAAGTTAATAAAAATTAACGAAATATCAAGTTTAAAAACAAATTAGTTTAAATTGGTCTATTTTATATATTTATTTTACATAAAAACTTTTTATTTCAAACTATATTAGGGTTTCCTAAACCTGGCTTAGATTTTGAATAAAAATCGATTTTTCAATAAAATAGCCAAACCAAATCAAGACGGCTGGTGTCGCCATGACAATTTGCTAGTGACAGTTAGTAGCTATCTTCAAAATTTATTAGATTAGACATTATTAGTTTATGGACTTTAATTAATTTTATAACAGTTTACTTTTATTTAATTTACCTACAATAGTTTCATAAGTAAGTATTTATTATTTTATCAAGAAAAATAAAGAAGTAGTTCTTTGATTTATACAGGGTGTCCCAGAAATGAGTGCAGATATTTTAAAGGGTGGTAGATCTGATCAAAATAAACATATTTTCTCTTTACCATTTTTAAAATAAATTGAAAATAACCAAGTTATTTAACTTTGAAAATTTAAAAAAATAATCGCAACATTTTGAGAACCGCCGGCAGATACCGCCAACTACATCCAATTACCCGGATCAAGCCCGGATTTCAGTTAATTCGACGCACTGTGTTGCCATAGGGACAAAAAAGTATATGTTAAAAGTAAGTCATAAAATCACAACACCTGAGTAGTTTGCAGGGATGCATTACATTTTTAAGATTGTGATATCATTACATAAAATAAATTAAATGTTAAATGTTTAATAATGTGTTAAAAATATGTTAAAAAAGTTAGATTAAAAAACTTACCCAACATTAATACCAGAGATACTTATGACAGATCGATGTAACTGTGACAGTTCTCTTTTTCGATATTCACTTAACTAAAATACACTTCACTGTGCTGCTTTACTTGTACATGCTATTATAATAACTACTAAAATAACAGTCCCCGTTTTTAACACATTATTTTCATATAGGCATCATCACAATTTGAACCACTGATTTACAAAACACCTTGAAAAGCACACATTACTTTGATTACCTTTCTGAATGAATAAATGTTGAGAATTATTGTCTCTTACCGCCACTTTCCGAACTACGTTCAATCTAAGAAAATACATGTTTCACTCAACAATTTTAAATACGTATTTTGTTTTCTCGCTATTATTTCTATGTATTTCAACAATTCCACGGACAGCCCAACCGTCGCGTCGCGTCGGCCGTCGGCCAAGAGAGCGGCGCATCACTGGTAACTACTCCTTTGTCGCGCCGCCGTGTCGAGCTTGCGTCATGCGAGGTTGCCGTAGTTTCAACAATTTCAAATTCAAGACACTCGAAGCAATCAAATTCATATTAAATTTTAAAAATAAAACAGAAAAACATGAAAGGAAACAAACAAAACACAAATGAATTGGTTATTGATAAGGTCACAGAAAAGAAATTTCTAAAATGTTTATCGTAATTCAGAATTCAATACATCGAAAACAGCCCGACGAATAATCAATTCATTTTTGTTTTGTTTATTTCCTTTCATGTTTCTCTGTTTTATTTTTAAAATTTAATACGAATTTGATTGCTTCAAATGTCTTGAATTTGAAATTGTTGTAACTACGGCAACGTTGCTTAACATCGTCGTCTGACGCAAGCCCGCCACGACGGCGCGGCGACCGGCGACTCAAAGGACCAGTTACCAGTTCACACGCGGCAGTTCTTGGCTGACGGTTAGGCAGTCGATGGAATTGTCGAAATACATCGAAAAAATAGCGAAAAAACAAAATTAACATTTATTCATTCAGAAAAGTATTCAAAGTAATGTGCGCTTTTCAAGGTGTTTTGTAAAACATTGGTTCAAATAAAACAGAGAAACATGAAAGAAAACAAACAAAACAAAAATGAATCGATTATTCGTTGGGCTGTTTTCTAAATTTCTTGAATTGAATTCTAAATTACGATAAACATTTTAGGAATTCCTTTTTGTGACCTGACTGTGAATAATATGAATCATTTTATTAAATTTATTCCAAAATAAAGTTATTTTGCAGCATAACAAAGATTTTCGTAAACGTCATAAACGTAATGTTTTAGTTAATTTTCCGTGGTTTTTGTTAAGTTTTCATTGAAAGTGTAAGTACTAAAAATAATTAATGTGTTGTTTTTCTATAATTATTAATAATGAGCACTGATAAAAGATTAAATTTAACATTCCTAATTTTTTGAGTAGAAATTTGTCTATGAATTTATAAACGTAGAACTATGTTCCGCCGAACTATGTAGAATGTGGATAACATAGGAGGTTGCAACACTGCAAGGTTTAGATACACCGTAGGGAAATCTCAGGTGAATAAACAAGTGGCACTAAAAAGTTTTTTCAAATTTTCCCGAAAATGTCAAGAAAAATTTTAAATTTTCAACATTTTTTTTTCGCAAAAAAAAACTCATAGGCGTGTTTCTGGGGTTGAACTATACTACCAGTTAAAATATTTGCACTTATTTCTGGGACACCCTGTATTACGATGACTTGTAGATATATTGGATTTTCTATAAAAAAAACAATTATGTCAAATTCATTTTCTTCACTTCCAACGATAGGTTTCTGCCTAACAGGTTTTTCATATACCACATTATCAGCTCTGCGAAATACGAAAAGTAGCTTTTCAAAGGAACGCTTGTCAAGCTTTGAGCATAAACCCTTCAGGTTAACATGCAATTGTCCTCACAAAATTAAATCACTAGTAACATAATATCCATTCCTTCCGCCTGCGACTGATTTATTTTTCTTGATAATATAATAAATGCTTACTTATTAACCTTATTGTAGGTAAATTAAATAACAATAACCTGTTATCAATTTAAACCTTCCAAAAAAAGCCCATAAACTAATGTCGATTTTGAAAATAGCTACTAAGTGTCATTAGAAAATTGCCATGGTGACACCAGCCATTTTAATGAAAAGTCAAAGAAAAGTAATTTGAATCTGCTTAGATTTATTTAAAAAAAATATAGGGTTATAATGTTATAAGCTTTTTATATAAAATAAATCCTTAAAATAGATCAGCAATTTTTGGTACCCCTGTATAAATTTAAGAAAGCAGTACCATTTTTCAGTAAAGTTTATTTCTCTACCTGTAAACTTATCACAAGAATCTTTAAATATCTCAAAAACCAAAGATTTTAAAAATGTTTAACCCTTATATAAATGCCTTTTTTGGGCCCAAGAATCCAAAAATGAAATAAAATACCGGGTGTTCCATAAGAAAAAAATATAACTTTGGTATGGATCTTAGTTCTGACATACCCTGTACATTTCAAAATAATTTTAAATTATGCACATTGCCTCCCCCCATATACCCATAAAATATTTTGTTTCTACATCTTTCTGTTGTCGTGTAATCAACCAAGGCGAATGAGGTGCGCCACCCTGTATATTATGTATTTCTTAGGAATTGCAGCGTTATTATTTTATAAGTACCCAATAAACTATTAAAATAGATTTGTTGTATCTGCAAATTAAAGAGAAACATATAGATAATGAAATAAATTCCGAAATATTACTCTTTATCTTAAGCGATATCGGCGAATAGAATTTATAGATATAATTACGCGTTTAAGCGTTTTACGGTATAATTAGCCATAGTTTCGGACACACTATATCTATTGCGTTTAACGATAATTATTGTTATTTATTACAGCCGAGCCGCCCGGCCAGTAATAATATCTCCGACTTACAATTGCCGCGGGTTTTTTTGCCGCTCCGATACGTAGTTGAATATTATTAATAACCAGTAATAACTCTCCAACATCATTTTTACGTATTTTTTTATGATCGTAACAATTGTCATGATTAGCAAAGATTATGTATACTTTTCTATCATTTTTCTGTGATTTAGACGTTAATTGTAAAGGAAAATAGTGCAAAATCTTGCTTCTGAACAGGTCATTAAGTTCTTTGTTGATCATCTACACACAAACACACTTATATGGAATCACTCTTTATTTCTGACTGAATTTCTTGCAAGGATAAAAATTAGTATACAACTTTAAGATAAGGCTTTTTGTTGTAAATAAACATGATTTTTTTTGAATTTTGTGTTCAGTAGTAAAATCACGATTGTCCGGTAATTTTCATTCGATCCAAAAAAATAACAAAAATGCCTTATGTTGGATTAACAGATGTACAGAGGAGAACTATTGCTTTCACCGAACAAGAAATGCTCCAAAGAGACATAGCAGAGATAGTAGGCGTTACCCAGAGTGTTTTATCGAAAACATATGCAATGTACTTAGAATTAGGAACACACAAAGATAGGCCAAGAGAATGTCGTCAAAGAATCACAACTGAACAACAAGACCGCCTTGCGTGCCAAATTGCTAGAATAAATCCCAATGTTTCTCATCCAGAGTAGGGATTCAATCCCGGGATCCGAATTCTTTAATCCCAGGATTTTCGGGATTCATCATTACATTTTTTCCTTAATTTAAATCGTACACAAGTCTTTCATGATAGTACAATATGCGCTTATAAACAACCCTGAATGTTTGATCAAGTTTGAAGATGATGAAGATCTAGTTTGAGTGATAATACTCTTGATCGGCTTGTTTTTTTTAAGAATTTTTTTCAAAAACCAAAAAAACCAAGTTTAGATCCTCATCTTTGTTACTGCATAAGTTGTTATTTTAGTATCTCTTAGTAATCCTGTGTTACGCTGTATTCGATTGGTTATGTAAATTAAATAAAAAATGTATATTTTAGTTCCTTTTATGTTTTTTTTTGTTAAATAAACTTATATGTTATGTTGTTTTGTAATGGGGATGACGTTTAATTTATGTTAATGTTTTTTTGTTCAATAAAATTTTGTAAAGAAAGAGAATATAATATAATTCCAACGTAATTAATTTTTTCGTGAATCCCGGGATCGAAAAATTATAATCCCGAAATCCCGGGATTAAAAATTTCTTTCGGGATTGAATGCCCTAATCCAGAGCGACAAACACAACTTCTGGCAGCAACAAATGTGAACGTTTCAGTTGAAACCATAAGAAAGAGGCTTCGTGCTCGGGGGTTTTACAGTAGGAGAGAGTTACGGATCCCACAGTTATCTTGGCAAAATAAAATTGACCGGCTAAATTGATGTCTTCAACATCAAAACTGGACAACTGAGAATTGACAAAATGTTCTTTTTTCGGACGAGACTAGAATTGGCCCAAGATCAGATATCCATCGAATTCGGGTCCTCAGAGCTACAGGAAGACGAACGAGATTTCAGGCTGCCAAATCTGTACCAAGATATAAATGAGGAACTGTAATGTTCTGGGGAGGTATTATACTGGGAGCAAAAACTCCATTGTTGCCACTTCAACAAACTTTAACCGGTCGGAGATCGGTTGATTTGGTGCTAGAACTAATCGTTAGTCTTTAGAGAGCAGCAAATGGAGATAATTTTAACTTCTTGTACGATAGTGCATCTCCCCATACCAGCAGAGTGACTAGAGAATGTCTTGAAATGGAAGGTGTCATAATTTCTAATCTAGGATCTAAATCCTATCGAACACTTGTGGGACTAGCCCAAAAGAAGGGTTAGAGCTCGTCGAAACAATCCAGGAAATCTTGCACAGCTCATTGATGCAGTATTAGCAGAATAGGAAAACATACCCCAAGACAATATTGATAATTTAATAAGAAGCATGCATAAGGGCTAGAGGTGGCAACAGGGAATATTAAAATTATCAATTTTCTTTTTGTTTTTGCTTTTTGGCCATTAAAAAATTAAATCTTAATTTCGTTTTAGAAAACAAAAAAATACCATTTTGTGTATTTTTGAGAACTGATTAATTTTTTTTATTGCTATATAGATTATTTTTCATTAAAAGTCATTGGTATGGACTGAGTTTTATTAATAAACACAACATTTTCATACGTCTCAAAAATTATGAAAAATAATAGATGATTCCATATAAATTTGGTTGTGTGTATTTGTGTGTGTTACAGCTATAAAGAATACTTGACTAGTTAACCAGAAATTTTGCAAAACAACTAAAAGATCCAGATTTTTTTTTTTGAATGCCATAAATGTTATATTGGTGAAACATCTAGACCCTTAAATGTTCGAAAGAGCGACAATCTTAGATTTTCACAAATTGAAATTTCACAAAAGATTTGTCAGCATTCATGAGACATATGGTACAGAATAGATTTTAACAACGCCCAAATTATAATGAACGAAGCAATAGCTTACAAAAGAAAAATAAAAGAGGCTTTTTTTAATACAATCTAATAAAAATTAGTATATTGCTCATGCATCTGTAGATGTTAGTAATGTATGGCAATCGCTTCTTTGATTTTAAAAAACATAACATAAATAAACATAACATACGTAAAAATTAAAAACAAATTAAAAATAATCATACGGAAAATTTGAAGCTTTTTGGTTTTACCTTATTAAGTAATTGTTATCAAGTAGTAATTGTTTATTTTGAAGTTTAACTTGATATGATGTCATTTTAACAGAACGTCAACGCTTTTTGTAGATGCATCTGTTTAAAAAAAACTAAAGTGTTCTCGAATAGTTGCATTTAAATATTTTAAATAGTTTTTTTCTTTATTCTTTGTATTTTTTTTTTGCTTTCGACGACGGAAAGAGATAAACTTTCCGAAACGTTAAGCATTTTTTTGTTCGTTAAGCAAATTTGTTTATCTTGTAAACCTAACTGCTGACAATTAGTCTCCGTTGGACTAACGCCAGAAGTGTTTACAAAAAATAACTATTTCATTTTGTAGATTTTCTTGCAGTGGCGAAATGCCCATATAAAATTTTTTTGGAGACTATGGTTTTAATCATATCCAGTTCGTTTAGTTAGTTTTTATAATAACCGTTTCTGATTTTGGGTCATATGGTGAAGTTCATTAGTTCCACCACCATTCATCATAAAAATATTACTTGCTAGCTTATAAACAAACAGAAAGAAAACTCTGCAACTTTCCTTGCAGTGGTTACTAAAAAGTTATGTCTTTATTTCCTATTGGTTAGTTGTGTTTCTTCTTTGGGAAGAAACTTTTGGGGGTGTGGGGCAACATGGGAGTGCTGCATGGCAGAACTTTATGTTATTCATCACTAAACTGGCAAACGTAGATCTATATACTAAGATTATTAAGTTGATTTTAAAAAATAAAGCACGACGACAGGTATAGTAATTAACTCGGTAATTAATTACCTAACATAATTATTTGCTAAATATATCATTACCTTAAAAGGAGACAATGGTCTAAAAGAAGAGCCTAAAAAAATTTAGATTAACAACAACTGAAATAGATTTTCTAAACTACCTGATAAATATCTAAATTACCAGCTGTTTTAGTAAACTGACATTAAATTTCCATTTTAACCAGATTTTGCTACCATCTAAATTGTTGCATTTTTCAAAGAGGAAAAAAAACAGTTTGTATGTACAAATGATTTACCTACAAATTGCTTAAAAAATCATCAAAATCGGTCCACTTGAACACAATAACGTCAATATTTGGATGCAAATTGGTATCTGGGAGTTTTTTGACATGAAAAATTTAATTTTGATGTCAATATGACTCTTATTTATAAGGGGCGCCACCTACATGTGTTTTAACTGTTTTTAAGAGTAATAACTTCCGTACCCGTATAAAACTACTGAGTGAAAAAATATACATTTCCGTGATTTTTTGCGTAAAAAATGTCTCTTGCTACGAGCAACTACTACTAAGGGCTGGCAAAGGTTAGTCTTGGGTCGAGATTTCCGTATGTAAGAAGAGTACAATGCGTTTATAATGTACTGAACAAAGAGAGGACAGTAAATACGTTGCCAAACGTATGAAATAAACCGATAAACTGTGCACATCGCCAAGAGACGTGGAAGGGGATATAGCAGATTTGTCGCAGTTGACCGGTCGACCCAATCAATACCTCTGTCAATACTTAAAGTTCTAGGGAGAGGTGTACGTCATGCGTTCAGCTTCACGATTTAATTACGTCTCGTGATACTTAATTTGTTTATTTATTAACGAGTCGTTGTAATTTTCCCTATAGCTTGATTTTTTTTAAGTGCAAGCTAGAAACACTTGCATTTTTGGTAAAAACAAGTGGAGTTGATTGGGTGTTCGATAGTGGTCCCGCTATTAGAACTCTGAATTCAAAAATCGATATCTCGAGATCTATTAGAAATAATAGATTGTAGTTTTTTCAAGAACTTTGTTAATATTTCTGCTGTATTTTCTCTGTAGACAGTATGTGAAAATCTTTATCAATAAAAAAATTACACGATTGCTGAAAATTGCTATGCTCTAAAAGTAAATGGATGGATTGTTTACAATTTTTGAATGGAAAAAACAACCTTATCGAATTTTTCTTATGTAGTGGCTAAGTGGTTATTGAGTTATGGCCTGTTATGTGTTAAAAAGTTGAGTTTTTAAATTATCGCGATTACTGACGTTTTCTCGTTGTAAAAAAATGACACCTCAACGATATCCTTATAATTCCATTTCAGATGCTCAGAAACATGTCTAATGATTTTATCTAGTTATCTCTTGAAAAAAAAGTCGTTTAAAAATAAGCGGTTTGCAATCGTGATTTTACTTTACTTGATAGGGGAAGGCGTATCGGCAACGCCGCATCAGCACACCGTCGCGCGGTCGCATTTCTCTCACTGCGACTTAATAAGATCCCTATGCGATTTACTTCGACACATGTAAATGCCGACCCAAAAGTAACAGTTGCCAGCACGGTATAATATACATATATTCAGAATGGAAGTAGTCAATACATGTCATTATTGACAAAAAATAAACAATATGTTGAATAGATAGTTATTTGACTGAAATGATAAATTTGGGAACTTTTTATTTTTTTAAATTAATCATAAATTTTTCTTCGAAAAAATGATAATATAACAGGTTTCTGAAACTTTTGACACAAAATCATTTCAAATTTATGATTTCAGTCTAATAAATATTTAGTGGACATTTTTTATTTGTTTCATTACTCGTAGCGATTTTTACCAAGAGACATTTTTTTACGTAAAAAATCACGGAAATGTATATTTTTTCACTCAGTAGTTTTATACAGGTACGGACGAAGAGTTATTTCTCTTCAAAACAGTTAAAACACATGTAGGTGGCGCCCCCTACAAACAGTAGTCATATTGACATCAAAATCAAACTTCTCATGTCAAAAAACTCCCAGATACCAATTTTCATCCAAATATTGACGTTACTTCAGAAATTATTTGGAAACAATCGAAATAAAAATGAAACTTCTACACCCTGTATCTATACTGTGGAGCTTGGTAGTGGATGAACTACTGGAAAAATTAACTCTAGCGGGAATACACTGCATAGGGTATGCAGATGACATAGTCATGATTGCCCGGGGGAAACATGAAGGCACCCTGTGTGATATTATCCAAAGAGGACTCCGCATCACTGAGAGATGGTGCAGGACTGTCGGGCTGAGTATCAACTCAGATAAAACCGCGGTAGTGCCATTCACCAGAATGCGAAGTTTGAAAAACTTGAAAAGAATCCATCTAGATGGAAAGAAAATACTGCCATCACAGGAAGTGAAATATCTAGGAATAACCCTGGATAGTAAACTTCTCTGGAACAGGCATATTAAGAACATTACCAGCAAAGTCACAAAGGCTCTCATGATATGCAGAAGACTGGCGGGAAATTTTTGAAGACTGGTCGGAAAAAGGCAGAAGACTGGCCGGAAAAAAATTTTGCGCTGGATGTATACCATGATAGTAAGACCCATGATTACATATGGAGCAGTTGCTTGGTATACAAAACTAGAGCAACGTACAGCAAGGCAAAACCTGTGCAAAGTACAGAGACTGGCATGTATCTGTATCACAGGTGCCATGAGAACATGTCCAACAGCAGCAATGGAGATCATTTTAGACGTAACACCACTGCATATTGTCGTCGGTTGTTACGCCAATACGACAATGATTAGAATGGTCATAGACGGAAACAGTACTGGGAGAATTTTTAGGTCAGGGGCTTGGAACACCCTCAAAAAGAAAATTCCACTTCTCCAACTCCCAGTTGATGACATACCAAGAATTTACAACTTTGAGAAACACCTCACTGTAGTATTGAGTAATAAAAAGGATTGGAAAGAAGAAACGCTTACTCGGCATATAAAAGACCATACCATAACGTGGTATACTGATGCTTCCAAAACCAAAGCAGGGACATGGATAGGAGTATTTGAGCCGAAAACCAAATACTCTGAACCAATGGGCACCTACCCCAGTATCCTTCAGGCAGAAATTTACGCTATCAAAAGATGTGTACAATTTATCTTAGACAGGAACTATCGAAAACAGGAAATTGCCATCCTATCCGATAGTCATGCAGCACTAAACGCGATCAACTCAGTAATCATCAATTCGAAGTTGGTCAAAGAATGCCTAGAGAAGCTCAACAAGTTGGACAAAGAAAATAAAGTCCTCCTACTCTGGGTGCCTGCTCACCAAGGGATAGAAGGCAATGAAAAAGCAAATGATCTAGCTAGGAAAGGAGCGAACACTCCACTAACTGGACCAGAACCGTTCTGTTTTCCAAGCGAAAACCAGCTGAAAGCGGAACTGAAGAATCTGCAAGACTCCAACCGTAACTTAGAATGGGTGTCTTCCAACGGTCTAAGACACTCGAAAAAGTTCCTCAGAACCTACGACCGAGAAAAATCAAAGGCTTTCCTTGATTTAAGTAAAAACAATCTTCGGATTGTCACGGGGTTTCTAACAGGACATTGTCTCCTCAACGAACACCTCAGTAGGCTGAAGCTGAGAAACAACGGCGAATACAGATTCTGTGGGGAATATGGGGAAACACCAGAACACCTCATCACTGAGTGCGCCGAGACGACGACCATTCGTGCCATGAACTTTAGTACGGCTGATGTCAAGGATGGAGAGCTGGCCTCTATGGAGCCGTCTCAGATACTGGCTTTTGTTAAAGCCTTGAGACTGTATGATGAGTTATAACTCGTTATAGCTCAAGAAAGGGGAACACACAATAGATCTTTAAGGTCGCGGTGACTAACTCCTCTCCTAATCATTCTACATTCTACATTCTACCCTGTATCTATGAAACTAAGCAATTTAGGACATACATTTATACAAACTTTTTTACTTATTTTTATCTGCAGAATATGCTGCTGAAGTTTCCGGAATACAGTTCGGATAGCCCGTAAAACTTGAGAAGTGAGAAATTATGAGTGTATTACTAATGCCCAAAAAATAATAAAAAAAAGTTAATACTGACCTTGTGCGCTCTGATGCAGCGGCCCTCGTCCGCGCACGCCAGCGTCACGTCGACGAGGCGCTCGTCGCGCAGCAGCTGCGCGCAGACGCCCAGCAGGTTGGCCTGGTGGTTGTTCCAGCGCAGGCAGTAGTGCTCACTCCCCATCGCCAGGCGCGCCCCGACTAGAGCTGAAACGAACAGAGAAACAACAATTAGTCTAAAATACCAAAAGAAATACAGAAAAAAAAAATTAAATCTAACAAAAAAATAATCACAATAAATGTAAAACTAAAAAAATAGTTCTATTTAAATGCATCAGAAATATTAATGAAAGGTAAGTTAACCCCTTTTGCTTATTACCACGGACGATTAAATGTCACTTTAATACATTTTTCAGCAAAGTCAGTAAATATAACCATTTTATAACTTTCGATTTTATCCATGCTACTGAACCAAATTAAATGAACGTGTAGTACTTGTTAGACGCAGAATTTAATTCTCTTTATTAATGACAAAAATCTAAAAAAGTGCACGAATTCTTTTGACCTTCCTGACTACTCTTTCACGTGAGACGAACCCATGAAAACAATAACGTCAATACTTATCATTCCTACACTTTTTTTCGTTTAGCCCTTCTATTACATCTGATTTGACTGGCCTAATAAAATCCTATTTATTTAAAAACTATATATGTAGAAAGTGCCCCTGCTAAAAATTTATTAAAAACTGTTCTGTTGATTGAAAGAATTGTGAAGATACGCAGCCTAATGAGCAAATTCCTGATTGCCTATTCCACTAAACTAACTTTCATACTTTCATCTACATATTGTCATCGTTTATAGTTAGAATGTGCTCATTCGAACAACTTTGCCCTCGACAGGTTCCATAGTTGTACATTTCCTGCCGGCTTTAATGCAACTGCATCTTTTTACACAATCTTGTTTGCAGTTGCACGTTATTAATGACATAATTGAAGCAGGGGCGGGCGATTCTGTTGTATATAAAGGTGACAGGGTGTTGTTGATTTTCTTCCAGCCCCACTGGTCGGGTTTTACAGGTTGTTCCTGCCATATTTGTACTTGAAGATATGTTCTCCGAGAATGTTGCCTAGCTGCAGCAGATGTGGAAGGCAATTTGAATAAAAGTACCGTGCTGTTTGCTTCACCAACTAACTTATTGAAACAAGTGTATCTTTGCTCACTAAGGCTCCCTACAGTTTGTATAGTTTCCGTATAAATGTCTTTTCAGCTTTGTCAATTTTTTTAGATGTTGTCTTTGCGTTGTTAAAAATATCGACGATACTATCAAAGTCTTTTTCTTTATTAAATATTTGTACGTGTTGTTGTTTTCCTTTTCCAAAAAATCCTGATGTTGTGTCACACCCGCTAATAGCGTGAATAAATAAAATAGATTTTTTTAAATTACGTATAATACTGGATGATTGCATGTCTCTCGAACTATACATTCGTTGTTTCACATTACCTATGACTTCTTTCAGAAAAAGAATGTCTTTTTCATAGGGGGAAAGTGCTGCTAATAAAACAATAAGATCGACATCTTGTTCAACGATTAGAACTTGTTCATTTTTCTCAGATATTTTGATGGCAGTACGAATAATTTGAACATCAGCAAACAAGAGTGTGTCAAAAGATGCAGTTGCATTAAAGCCGCCATGTTAACTATGTGCGGAACCTGTCGTGGGCAAAGTTGTTCGAATACTGAGCACATTCTAGAAACCATAGACGATGACAATATGTAGATGAAAGTATCAATGTTAGTTTAGTGGAATAGGCAATCTTTTTGTTCATATTATACAGTATTATATCTGTTGCATGTATATTTAGCACGTTAAAATACCTTGGGAGACTATAATTAGAAAGGCAACCTGTATTTTTTTCTACTCCATTTTTCAAACGGTTATTGCTCGAAATGCATTGGATAAATATAAATAATGAATAGAACCTTTTTTGTAGAAAATTTTATAAGGAATATTTTTGATAAGAATAAAATTTTCTGTGTGACTAATGGTTTTCGAGAAAAATGATAAAAACCACCGCAGTATGTATTGGGGGTGGTTTTTAGGGGTGAAGCTCACACTTTGCAGTTAGGAACTCTTTTGATTTTAAAAAGTCTCTTTTTAGTACGTATAACCTCAACATATCAAAACGTCTCAAATGCTCTACAGTGGAGCCTCTACTCGTTCTGCGGCCAACACATAAAACACTCATTTCCTCTAATTCGGCTAGCGAAAGCATATCGAAGACGGTCTTGAACTGAAAGCGACTGGTTGGCTATATTAAAATATGAATATCTGTACCTAATACGTTTGACGAAAATATCTATGGATGAAAAATCCGCGTTTATGTATTGAAAATTTATTTGTGTTAAACATAGATTAAACAACAAAAATAAAAATCTTTTTTTTAGGTACTAAATATTTCGTATGATCGAAAAATGTCGTTTAGTTGACTTGGAAATGTTTTACATATGAAATAAAAGCGATCTTCATTTCCAAGCCAACTCTGATGCCGTTCTTTGTTTAATCATATAATATTATATTAAATTGGTTTAATGATAGAAAATCCGTATTATTAACGTACTATACCCAAAATCCGTAAATCTACGGATTAATCGGTGAGAAAAACGCCGGAAAACATCTATTTGGAAAACCTCATTCCTTACACCAAATGTCCTAACTGGTTGCATAAATAACTAATCCAATGTCCAACACAGAAACATCGGATACCATTTAGGAAGTACCTACTTAACAGTACTTATCGCCGATCAAACACGAGTAATTTGCGCAATGGTAATAAAATACCTGGTGCAATCGAAAAAAATAAAGAAGTACCGCGCGGTACAAAGTGGCGGAGCGTGACCGTGGTAGTACCAACGTCTGTACAGATAGTAGGTACCATTGGGCGAATAAAAAAAATGGAGAAGCGCCGCGCCGTGTAATGTAGTGACAACGCAAAGTAATAAATATCGTTATAGTGTGTTATAACGGCTCATCGGGAGGAGATTTCAGACAATAAAACGGCAGAATTATTGCTGTTAAGGCTCTTATTACTGTTGCGGCGAGGCATTAAGATTGCGATCATTGGCGTTCGAATGTGTGGCTCTTTTAAGACATTTGGAGCGGTGCAGGGTATAGAAAGGTGGAAGGAAGTATAGAAGAAAGGCAAGAAATCGGCTTATTAGAAAGAAAATGAAGCTTAATATTGATTTGGTTTGGTTTGGTTTGGGCTTAGTCCGCCATGTTGATCGGTTACTTTGGCACTTTAATAACGTCTGTGTGGTTGAGTTATTCAGTTATATGAGGCTTTAGTTTCATTAGAGCGGTAACTGTTCTCTTCAATATTTTAAATATTTTAAACAAAAGTCCTATCGTATTGTAGTTAATTTGTTGTGTTGTCAAATCAAATTGCGCTGTGTGAGATCTCTGGTGTGGGTATTCATTAAAACAGCGGTTTCCAAATATGTTTCAGAAGATAAAAAGCAAAAAGAAGAAAAACATAGCAACAAGTCGAGGCATGGAACTGATTATGGTAAAATGTTCTTTTAATATTTGGCATTTTCATTATTTTGAAATGCGTCTTTTAGAACTGGAAGAAGATGTTGATGCCTTCAAGCCCTCAAATTCGACAATTTAACATCGGACCCACTTGATGCAACTTGGAAAGCCTGTTGCAAATTCGTCTAGACCTTATCAAATCTAAGGATACAGCTAATATAATGAAGAAATGGTCTTTTTATAGAAATCCCTCAGGATATCGACTGGTAAATTAATTTTCTTATTATAATTTACCCTAAAATTAATAATAACGTTAATATTCTCTTCGTCGATTCGATTTTTTTAATTTTTAATTTATATATATGTATATGCTATATCGAGTTTAATAAATTATTATTAGTTTATTGCACTTGGTTTTTATTAATAATCCCTAATGGAAAAATTTACTGTGCTCGTAAGTAAGTCGGCACTATTAGTATTTTTGTTACCTTTGTAGCTAAGGGCTTGTTCAAATGGAAATCTATTTATAGCAGAATTATTTCAGGTAGTTAGCTGGGAAATGACTATCAATGACATTTCATATCAATGACAGCGATCTTCATCATCAATTATACGGTATAACAAGAGTTACTAATAGTGTCGACTTTTAAATGTATAACTAAATGGCTATGAAATTATTTCATTGTATTAATGATAACGGTTCATTAATAAAAAGATTTAGGTGTATTATATTAATGAAATCTGTTCATTGTACCAATGAATGTGTTCTTCAAATTAATGAACACTGTTCATTGATTTAATGAACTTAAAGCTCATAGAGTTAATGAATTACTTTTCATTGTGCCAATGAAATCATTCATCGGTTCAAAATTAATGATTTAATTCATTATATTAATGAACTTTTTCATTATATTTATGTCGACTTTTGGTTCAGCGAATGTATGTCCGTTATGGCTTAGTTTCGGAAATACAGAGTGTAAAAGTTTCATTTTTATTTCGATTTTTTCGAAATAATTTCTGAAGTAATGTCAATATTTGGATGAAAATTGGTGCCTGGGAGAAATTTGATTTTGATGTCAATATGACTCCTACTTGTAGAGAGCACCACTTACATATTTTTTAACTGTTTGCAGAGTAATAACTTTTCATCCGTACCTGTATAAAACTACTGAGTAAAAATACATACATTTAGGACGTCTTTTACGTAAAAAAAGGTCTCTTAGTAAAAATCGCTACGAGTAATGGTTCTCGAGATATTTGGAATCGAAATTATCAAAACCTGTCATCATTGACATAAATTAAACGTGTTGACTAAATCGTTATTAGACTGAAATCATAAATTTGAAATTACTTTGGATCAAAAGTTCAACAGAAACTGTTTTATCGTCATTTCTTCGCAGAAAAATTTATGATTAATTTAAAAAAATAAAAATGATCCGAATTTAGTATTTCAGTCAAATAACTATATATCTACTCAACATGTTTATTTTTTGTCAATAATGACATGTATTGACCATTTCCATTCTAAATATCTTGAGAACGGTTGCTCCTAGCGATAACGTAAAAAGTCACGGAAATTTATATTTTTTCACTAAGTAGTTTTATGTACGGATGAAAATTTATTACCTTTCAAAACAGTTAAAACACACGTAGGTGGCGCCCCCTACAAATAGGAGTCATATTAACCTCAAAATCAAATTTCCCGTATCAAAAAACTCCCAAACACCAATTTTCATCCAAATAAAACTTCTACACCCTGTATCTCCGAAACTAAGCATTTTAGGACATACATTTAATCGAACATTTTTACTTATTTTTATATGAAAAATATACTGCCGAAGTTTCCGAAATACAGTTCGGACCACCCTGTATATTGAGTCTAGCAAGATTTATTCATTTCACCAATGGCAAATAAAAATTTAAATAAGAAACAATATTTTTAAAGCAAGCATTGATTTATAAAAAGTACTTCGACATTTTTTATAAACTGCAGAATCGCAAAAACAAAACGAGTTTAAGTTTGTACCGTATAGAGGCTACATCTACCATCAGTCATTACCTATGATAAGTGGATTGAATTAATGAAAGGAAAGGAGAAAAAAAAAACAAAAACTGAAAATGAAAACTTTACAAAGAAGAAAACAATTAAAATAAAATTTAAAGAAAATAAAGATCTTCCTAAGTACTTCAACATTTTTTATAAACTGCAGAATCGCAAAAACAAAACGAGTTTAAGTTTGTACCGTATAACCGAATAAAAACGGCGTCAGCGATGGCTATGAAATGACGATCGACATTTCCCATGTAATTTTACATATAAAATGACAGCGATCTTCATTTCATACCCATCGCTGACGCCGTTTTTATTCGATCATACGGTACAAGACCAGACCGAAAAGGCCTAGAGGGGTTAGACAAGGACAGACGGAAAAGCAGAAGCTATAGAGAAACCCTAGTGTGGAGCCGAGGGAGATTACCGATAACGCGTTTTTGTAGAGGAAACGTTGGTGTTGGGACGGTCGGCGGGTGGTGTGGGCTTCCCCTGCCTTGTCCCCTTCCTTCCCTGCTCCTGTTTTTCCCGTCGGAAATTTCGAACCAATGGCATCGGCCTTCTGATTTTAGTGGGCGGGGGCTCTGGGTCCGGCAGGCCGTCTTGGAATGGGCATTTCGTTAAATAATCCCGGTCGCCATTAGAAAGCTTTCTAATGTGCGAACACAGTGCAAGCAGGTTTGCCGCTTACTGGTAGTCAGCGCCAATCTGGGCACCTATTCTTGACATCGTTCGCAACTTTGCGTATACGCATCACGTGTATTGTTATAAACAGGGTATCCCAGAAATAAGTGCAAGTATTTTAAAGGGTGGTAGATCTCGATAAAAGAAACATATTTTCTCTTTATCGTTTTTCAAATAATGGTCCAAAATAATGGAGTTATTTTACTTTGAAATTTTCCCAAAAAAAAATATTTTTGCTAAAATTTTGAGAACCTTCTTCTTCATGTGCCTTCTCCTCATCGGAGGTTGGCGACCATTGGAATTCCTCCCTGTCTTGAGCCAAACGGATAATTGCACTGGCCTCTCCTATATTAAACCACTGGCGCAAATTCCGCAACCAGGAAAACCGTTTACGCCCGATGCCTCGTCGTCCTTCAATCTTTCCCTCAACGATCAGCTGTAGGAAACTATATTTGTTATTTCGAAAAATATGACCAAAATATGCTGCTTTTCGTCGTTTTATTGTAGTCAATAGTTCTTGGTCCTTACATATTCTTTCCAATACTTCGAGATTTGTTTGAGAACCACTGGATCTTTTCTGGATTTTCTTTCTTATAAATTTAATCTACTACCTATGTTGCCATATTATCAAGAAATTATTTTTTTAAATAAAAACTAAAAAAAATTGCAAAAAAATTCCAAAAATATTTTCAAAAAATTCCGAATTTTCAAAAAAAAATATTTAGAAAAAAACCTCATAGGCGTGTTTCTGGGGTTGAACTATACTACCAGTTAAGTTAAAATACTTGCACGTATTTCTGGGACACCCTGTATATGGTTACATAGTAGCGCCGCGCCGCGCCGCCTCGCGCTTATAACCTTGAAAAATTAAAGCGTGTTATCAAATCGGCTAGTTCACAGTGAAAGCAGGTAGGAGCCGTCAACCAGCGTTCATCGGCGTTCTCGCTTTTACCGGAACGAAAATTTATTTATTTCTGCTTTTGCAGGCGCCGACGGCGCACAGAGGGTATTAAGAACTAAAAGTTGGCCAAAATTATGTTTTATGATTTTTTTGCTTTTTTGCTAGTAATATTAATTATTAGAGGAGAGGGTGCTAATATGGAACCTCATTTTGTTTTTCCTACACAATATTTTTTCCTCTATTCTGAAACCCTTTCCACCGATCAAATAGGGCCATTCTGTGCAAAACCAAGCAATTGGATGAGGATGCTAGAACAAGAAAGTAATTTGTATATTATAGACGATATTTGAGCGAGGATGGGTGTTATAGGGTAAAGACTATTTCCTTTAAGAATCTATTTAAATCAATGTTTTTTTTGGCAGTGGCAAATATTGGCAAGATTTTTGTACATATTCCAATGCTGGAGACTTTAAGCATTGAACGGATACTAATTTCCATGCGGAATATTGCCGAATAGTCTTACACCTTATAAAAATGCCTCTGATTTTTTAAATATAAAACATTATAAAGAAATAGAATAGAAGGAAACGTTTCAAAATAAAGATATGGCATAAAACAGAACAGAGCAAACAAACAAAGCTGGCTCTGTATCCATCATGACAGTTATTATGAACAGTTTGCAAAAAAAGCACTACAAACAATTCCAGTACTTTTATAATCTTAGAAATATTCAGAATACACTCAAGATAATTCATACTTTTAACTGAAATATATTATTTATTTGATAGTCAACTTACGACTTAAAAAAGCTAATAACTAATAAACTTGCTTACATTTAGTATTTATAGATTTGTATTCAGTTAAGATAAAAAATGAAAATAAAAAAATATCACTTTTGGCCAGGTTTATAGACCAAATACATCTATGTGCGGCATGGTTTGGTTAGGTTAGGTTAGTTAATCAGGTAAATTTCCTCTTAATTATCTACTTCCGCACCCTTCTCGCATCTCCGAAATAGCCATATACAATACACGTGATGCATATACGCAAAGTTACGCATCTGTGTATTGTTATATGGCTTTTTAGGAGATGCGAGATGCGAGCGATATTTGAAGACGCGAGTGGCCAAGAATAGGTCCCCAGAGACGGCGCTGGTTGCCGGAAAGCAGAAACCTGCCTCCACTATGTTCGTACCCTAATGTGCGACTAGCGACTATGCACCGCGTCGGGTGTAGGGTAGACGCACCATTTGTGGCCATTGACCCTGCTGTAGCCACTTCTTTAAAAAATCTTAAAAATTAAGCTTTTTCACGTCATTGTGACAACCGTGCATCTATAATTTTCTAAATGGATATATCCAGCGCCATATTCGATAGAAAATATTCAAATTTGGTGTAAAAGTCGGCCGTTAGATCAAAAAGTAGTAGCACATATTTACTAGATACTGTTTTCTTAACCCATTTCTTAATGATAGCTTGTTAAGTAGAACTCAAATTATTAACAATAATCTGTATTGGGGTTTAATTTTCCATGATTTTAATAAATATTATACACCTGCAACTATTTTTTAAATTTATTATATTCAAATAATTAATATTTAGGAATTATTTCTATGGCCACAAAAGGTGTAATTAAATTTTAATTATGTTCTACTTGTGGCCAGGTTATGGCCAAAAGTGGTGCAGTCGAAATCTAGTTGTGGCCACATATTATTTAGCTTTATAATATAAGTGCAAACGACGGACAACATAATATGGAGAACATTTTATTTGTTATTATTCAGCTTTTAATAAAAGCTGAATAATAGTACCTAAATATAATAATATCCCAAATACAATTATCGGCCAAGATTACAAATCTGAACATATATCGTCATCAAGTTTTCCTTCAGATGAGAAAAGGAATATAGAAAATAATATGCAGAAAGTAGTCTCGACTGACTAGTGAGAAGAAAATAAAATTTAGTGAGGTTTCAAAGGAAGATAATTTGACAAAGAAGACCATACCATGCAGGAAAAAGAAGACTAGTAGACATAATTATGAACTTAAGAATAATCCCGGAGAGATGTTAATCTTTAAAAAGAAAGAGATCTACCATCAGTCATTACCTATGATAATTGCTGTTATAAAAGTTAAGAATAAGACTTACTTAACGTGGTACAGAAAATACCTTCATAAAAACTACATTAAACATGGTTTGTGTTGATAACTCCACCGTGAAAGCATCGCTGACCAGTCAACCACAAGGACTCTTATAAGGCGGTTAAGCCGCCAAATATAAGTTAGAACATTAGAATAATTAAGAGATGTTAGAAATTTTTAAATTAAAGAATTTTTTGCGTCTCAATCCGAAGCGTGGAGGCGCAAAACAATTGACAGGCGACAACCGCGACATCCAAACGTCAAAAGTCAATTGTCAGAAGTCAAGTTAGTAAAAGTGATCTATGGATGTCGAACAAGGCTGTGGCATGTCCATCATTGTATTCATGTAAAAAACCAATGGTGTGGGTGGTCATGTAGAAAAGTGGAGTGATCAAGGCACAACACTAAAAAAAACACTAAAAAACATTAATAAAACACCCTTACTCGTGCAACGAGAGCAAAAAACAATTAGGTGGTAAAAATACAATTACATTTACAATTCAGAAAATGTCACCAAATATCTGCAACCAGAAATACACCGAGCGCAATCAGAAAAAGAATTTTCTTATAAGCAATTGAATAAACATTAGGATGTGCTAAAAATTCTGAAAAAAGACAAGAGGTGCAATGCAAACACTTAGAAAAGGCCAAATGTGAAGAAGGTAATGAGGAAAATATGACAATAATGTTCATATTAATCAATGTGAAAAACTGTCACAAAAAATCATTAAATTGTACAAATTTTTCCTTCACAATTTTTTTATTAAATTCACAGGAAATTCATGAACCAAACCTTTTCATAGTATTGGCAATACTTCCAAAATTACAAAATTACATAAGGTGTAAAAAACTACAGAAACACACTCCGCAAAAAGGGGGGGGAACAAACAAAATCAGCAAATTAAGACAGTTGAGTGACAAGGCAAAGACAATGTGCGGCTTGGACAATCCAAGAAAAGGCAATGCACCAAACTGACAGTGCACTCCACGCAAATTGCTTATTTCGGCCAAGATTACAAATCTGAACATATATCGTCATCAAGTTTTCCTTCAGATGAGAAAAGGAATATAGAAAATAATATAGATACAGAACTAAATGGAATAAACATGAACAAATGCGATGAAAATAAAAATTATGAGAATTCAAAGAAAGATAATTCAGGACCACTAGACCAAACCATGCAGGAAAAGAAGACTAGTAGACATAATTATGAACTTAAGAATAATCCCGGAGAGATGTTAATCTTTAAAAAGAAAGAGATCTACCATCAGTCATTACCTATGATAAGTGGATTGAATTAATGAAAGGAAAGGAGAAAAAAACAAAAACTGACAATGAAAACTTTACAAAGAAGAAAACAATTAAAATAAAATTTAAAGAAAATAAAGATCTTTCTAGTAGAAATGAAAAAGAGAAACCAGCACCACCTTAAACTTTTGTGACATCTGCTGAATTAAATATAGGAAATTTTATTATTTTAAAGTACCGAAATCAGTTGAATCCAGGTAAAATATTACAAATTGAAAATAATGAATATTATAGCTATAATGGTTCAAACCTGCGGTCAAAACTTTAGTAAAAATAACTTGCTTTAGTACAAACTGAGTGATATAACAATGAAAATTGATGATCTAAAAAAGTCAATTCAAGAGGCATATATGTGGTACCTGAACTAACAAATATTCAAGAATATTCTGATTAATTAGTGTATTTTGCTTATTGTTCCTCACAGTAGTAGTAATATGTACCTATTGTATTGTATTTTTATTTAACATTTGTTTAACAGACAAAAAACAAAATAAGGTATTAGGTATCACTTGATTTGTTTTAAGAATTATAGGAATAAACGTTCATGTTTTTTTTTTTGTTAAAAATATAAACAATTAAGTGCCAAATGTCATTTTAGGTCTTTTTTTTGAAAAAAATTAATAAATAAAATAATAATATTTGCTTTGTTATCTGCAAAATTCAATACAGAGAATATTTTTGCAAGAATGTGGCCACAAATGGTAGTAAATGTGGCCACATTTGGCCCAAGGTGGCCACAAATGGGAAAAATCGTATGTTTTCATAAAATGCTTATTTTCTGTTTATTAAGAATACAAATCTTTACAATAAAAGCAGATTTTGAAAGAAAAATGTTTGGAGAAGCACCAAAAATTTTTTTCTTTATCTCCAAAATTAACTACAAATATTTTTTCTGATAAGTCAAACTCTCAAAATCCCTTAACCTGGCCACAACCGGTGCTTTTACCCTAGTAAGTAAGCGGATATGTTGGATACGAAACATTGGTCAGAGATAAATCATGTATTTTACTCTTATATTATAGAATTAGAGTAAAAAAAAACAGAGATAAACCATGTATTTTACTCTTATATTATAGAATTAGAGTTAATTAAACTACTGAAAATACGATTTATTAAGTTGGCTTGGAAATGAATATCTACAACACTTCCGAAATAATTTTATATACAAAATGACAGCGATCTTCATAACTTGCCATGGCTGACGCCTTTTTCACAATAAATCTGGTCAGAGTTTGTTAATTTAACATGTATATTTTTACTATAATATTAGAACAAACTTTAAAGCAAAAACTAAGCCTATTAGAACTTTTAGGGGATGCGAGACCTTGTCGTTGGTTGAAAAGCTCCTAATCAGGTGCTAGGGGGAATGCCCTCTAGCCTCAGGATGGGTCCAAAAATCATCTCACTGTCTTGCTTTATATATGCTTATTATAGATCTAGAACAACAGTGGTATTAGGTCTAAGTAGACACCAAGTTAAAGAGGTAGAAAAAATTGAGACTGATTTTCCAGCCTCCACCTCATGGGTACCTCAGCCGAAAACAAGTTCCTCGTCTGTGAAAGGTACGGAGGGCTAAACTTAGTGATGTAAAGGGTAATATTACCGCGGTAATATGTAGACATTTTAAATCTACTATCGTCAAAAGCCACAACCGAAAGAACCTTTAGTACTTATGAATTAGTACGCCGGAAAACTTACCTACCTATATACCTCATAATTCTAATTTACTAAACGAATAAGAACATCCAAGAATGGTAGAAGCTGCTGACAAAGACATGGAAGAAGAAGAAGATATCGATTTCGCAGTAATAGACTTGCAAACAGACAATTAACGAAAAAGAATGAAAAACCAAATGACGATATTGAGAATGATTTACCATTATCCACTCTATTACGTACTATAACATATAGGCCACTCTGACTCTGACTAGTTTAAAAAACATCTTTTAATTGGCTGTAATGATTTTACAGTTTTGAAATAAAAAATAATACTATTTAAAAAACTGTTTTTGATAAATTTCCAATGTTACCATAATATTACCGGTAGTATTACCGATTTATAAATTACCGGTAATTTTACATCAATTTTCCATCTCGCTAAACCTCAACCGTAGAAGGGTGTATACCCTCGTAGGAAGTAGAGGTCCACTCCTCGAATGATGAACATCTGTTGTCAAAGGAGGATAGGAAATACCCTGTCCCCCATACAATAGAAAGATCCACATGTATGATGAGTGTATGATGAGTTATAAGTCATGAAAGGGGGACACAATAGATCATTATCGTCACAGTGATTATCATGCTACAATGATGATACATACCCACTCATTCTACATACTACAAGACTACTAGAATTAAAAACATACAACATAAACGTGAACGACCCGTCATACGCGCATTTTTCTGAAAATCGTCATTAAACCTACAAGAGCACGCGGAACGCACGGAACTAATGACGTAGAGGCTACTTAAAACCGAAAAACACGCGATAGTACCGGCCAGATAACGACCACCTCTTCTTCCTCGATGTTACACGACTCCCAAGCAGTACCTAGGTATGTTCAGAAAGTATCGATACCTGTAAGTGTCGATACTTCAAAAATTTATCGATCATTTACCGTTTGGTGAATGTTGTCTTCTTTTCATGCACAATACTATAGTTTTTTTTTTAATCAAATCATATATCTGTTCTTGATTGTAACTTAACATATCTTACTATGATTATACAACTACTATGATTTCAGGACTGGTAGATCTCGATAAAATAACCATATTTTCTCTTTACCGTTTTCAAATTAGTCCAGAAAAAAAAATCAAAAAGAAGTCACCGGAATTTTTCTGTATTATACCGTAAGAACATTATAATAGTTTAAAATAGTTTTCGAGGGATTATTACGTCATAGCACATTACCTTGTTCCCACTGGTGGGGAACGAAAGAATATTCAATGTGTCTCTTTTTTATTACCGCCACAATCGTAAACGTGTCCATTATGTGCAATAAAAACAAAAAGTCCTCTATAATAACACTCACAATCCCAAAACACAAAACTTTTACAAATAATAAGCAAAGAAAACTAATTTGGTTTTCTAGTTAGTGTTCTAGTTTACGCCAGTTCGGTAATTGCATCGGCTAGCAAAAGGATAAAAATTTGACATGTCACGTGACTCTCAATAAATATCCTCATTTTAGGACACATGATTACTATGAAGAGTTAATCGGATTGCTTGAAGATGTAATTACCGAACTTGGCATAAAATATCATTGTCAACTGTCACTCAAAGAAAATAGAAGTTTTCTGTTTTACCGGCGATACTCCATAAGTCAGGCCTTCGAGAAATGAGCTTCGACCTAATATAGCCCATTTTTTAACTTGCACCTCGAAAAAATACCTTAAGTAAGAAATCTTGACCTTTGAGGCTATAAATTTAAAGAAATCTTAACCTCATAAAAAGAAAGGAGACCTTAAGGTTTTACAATTATGAAAAACCTAACCTCATAGACGAATAGTTAAAAACACCATTAGCGGCCACTTTCTTATCCAATTTGTTTTCAAAAAATATTTTTTTGTGAATAGTTTTATTCCCCACTTTGGGGATTTTAACGTCAATTCTTGGAAATTTCGACCAATTTCCAGTTGGTCAATAATAGTCCAGGTGGTTAATTTAAAGTAATTTTAACTTCAAATGTTTCTTGGGTTAGTTCCAATCTACTGAGGTGTTCATTGAGGAGACAGTTAAACAAGCCATGACAATCCGAAGATTTTTCTTACTTAAACCAAGAGTCGTAATCGAAAGTCTTAGACCGTTAGATGATTCCCATGCCAGGTTACGGATGGAGTATTCCAAGTTCTTAAGTTCCGCTTTAAGTTGGTTTCCACTTGGAAAGCAAAACGGTTCTGGTCGAGTCGATATGTACTAGTATGTATCGATACGCAGGATCCATTTGGCATGAGTAGCATTTGGAAATATGAGTGATATTTTCAAGAATAAAAAGGTGCCCATCAACCTAAAGAAAAAGGCTTACGACAGCTGCATCCTACCTGTGCTTACGTACGGCTTAGAGACTATAGCAATTACTCAAAAAACAGCAGAACAACGGCGAATTGCACAAGGAGCCATGGAAAGAATCATGTTAGGAGTCACCACATACGTCAAAAAACAAAACTAATAGATGTGGTTAAAAGAGTGGCAATGGATCGGACATGTAGCAAGGCAGGATCCAGACCGATGGCCTCAAAAAGTCATTCTAAGGAGACCTAGGGGAACAACAAGAAGTGTGAGCCAACCAAAAAAGAGATGGGTCGATGACATCAGAACAGTGGCGGGAAGAGAATGTATAAGATTGGCTAGAGATCGCGAAGCATGGAAAAACCTAGAAGAGGCCTATATCCAACACTGGATGGAACCAGGCTGAGAAAGAAGAAGTATCGATACATCTACCCATCCCTGTCGGTAACGTACTGGCGCGATTTTTCTTCGCTGCGATCGCCCCCATCGACCGGCAAGAAGCCCGCGCGAGTAAATGGCGGTAAGTTCGGTCGTGGGCAGAGTTACGACGCGGCATTATCTCGCGCCATCATCGCCGGAGTCGGTGGGCTCGCGTTACACCGCCATCGAGAGACGGAAGAAGAAGGGTATGGTCGCCGACGATGGAGCGGAGGTTCTCTTTGACACTCGGTGGGAGGCTAATTGATTTAGATACGAGTGCAGAGGAGATTCATGCGTTTTTAGTGCTATACTCTAGGAAAACATGTATCTATTATTTGCAGAGTACGAATCTGTTGAATTTAAGACCATTTAGGTATTTTAAACGTTTTATATTTCTTAGTATTTGTTGGTCCTTAATCTTTTAGAGTTAAGAACTGTAAAGGCCCTTTTTAAGTGTTTCCATATGCGGAATCATCTGGCAATCTGTTAGGACAGTATAGGGTCGACTTCATGGTTATTTATTTTTTTTTTTTTTGATTTTTCAGTCAACTGAGAGACTTCAGCAGGTCAATTGCATTGTCCTATAAGCTCTTCTTGATTCCGTTTTTCATTCTTTTGTAACGCGTGGTCTAAGTTTATATTTTTATCTGGTTGATTGGAAGTGTTCTGATTTACTCTGTTTGACCCAAATATTCAACAAAATCAAATAAATAAAAAAGTAACTCTTAATATTCTGGTATACATTCGTTCGTGTATTATACAAAGTGTGTTTTATGTTGATGAGTTTCTCCTTTATGAATAGCGATACAAAGATGCTATTTTCACATCACTGTACTTTTTTATAAATCTAAAGGTGCTACATACAAATATGTCCTCACCCCCTTGGTTTCTGAAATACAAGGCGAATTTAAAAATGTTGCATTTATTGACACCCTTCGTGTCTTGGTTATCTTATGACTTATCGAAAAGGTGAAACTTTTCGCTGGAAGCTGTCATTCTTAAAATATGACCCGAACTTATGCTTCTGTAAATGGAAAACCCTGTATGTTATTTTTTATTTTGATTTATGTTGTTATGAGCTTTCTAAAAATACACTACTACTCTTTACTTACTTTCATCAATAAAAACAATTAAATAAATAAACAATTAAATAAATTATTCGACGTCAAATTTTGAATTATTGCACAAGTGCATCATAACAGAAGTGCACAAGTGCACAAATATCCATAACTCTAATTGATAGAGTGTTGTATATTATGATAAAAGCTGCACAGGTTCATTTTTGATGCAGTTTATTAAGATAACACGACGGAAATCAAAATTTTCTCATTACACTCCATTACTAACTAATGATATTAATTCATACTCCATTTTTTTTCATTATATTAATGATTTGTTAATCATAGATCGATGCCTGATTTATTAATAGTATGAATCTAATTTCATCACTATAATGAAAATCTGGTTATTAAATTAATGTAAGATTTTCATTAATATAAAGAACGCGTTCATTGTCCCAATGAATGCGTTCTTTGTTTTAATGCTGAAACTTTAATGAACACATATTCATTATACTAATGTACTAAATCATTGATTAATGAGTTGTACATTGTGACAATGAACAATGTTATTAATATAAGGAACACACTACATTATGTTAATGTACGCGGTTATTAATATCAGGAATAAAATATTAGGACTTAAATGGTGGCCATCTTGATCGGTTACTTTGGCACTTTAATAACGCCTCTGTGGTTGTGTTATTCAGTGAGGCTTTAGTTTCATTAGAGCGGTAAGTCTTCTCTTCAATATTTTAAATAAAAGTCCTATCGTATTGTAGTTAATTTGTTGTGTTGTCAAATCTAATTCCACTGTGTGAGATCTCTAGTGCGGGTATTCATTAAAACAACGGTTTCCAAATATGTTCCAGAACACAAAAAAAAAGAAAAACATAGTAACAAGTCGAGGCATGAAACTGTTTATGGTAAATTCCAATGTTCTTTTAATATTTGGCATTTTAATTATTTTGATATACGTCGCTTTTAGAACCGGAACAAGATGCTGAGACCTGCCTTTAAGCCCTCAAATTCGCCAATTTAACATCAAACCAACTTGATACGACTTGCAAGGCCTGTTGCAAATTCGTCTGGACGTTATCAAGTCTAAGGATACAGCTAATATAATGAAGAAATGGTCTTTTTATAGAAATCCCTCAGGATATCGACTGGTAAATTGAGTTTCTTATTATAATTTATCCTAAAATTACTAATAACATTACTATTCTCTTCGTCGATTCGATTTTTTTTATAATTTTTAACTTGTATATGCTATATCAAGTTTGAATAAATTATTATTAGTTTATTGCACTTGTTTTTTATTGCCCTTATGGAAAATTTTACTGTGCTCGTAAGTAAGTCGGCACTATTGGTAATTTTGTTAGTTTTGTAGCTAAGGGCTTGTTCAAATGGAAATCTATTTATATTAGAATTATTTCAGGTAGTTGGCTGGGAAATGACTATCAATGACATTTCATACAATGACAGCGATCTTCATCATCGATTATACGGTATAACAAGAGTTACTAATAGTGTCGACTTTTAAATGTATAACTAAATAGGTTATGAAATGATTTCATTGTATTAATGATACGGTTCATTAATATAAGGATTTAGGTGTATTATATTAATGAAATCTGTTCATTGTACCAATGAATGTGTTCTTCAAATTAATGAACACTGTTCATTAATTTAATGAACTTAAATTTCATAAAGTTAATGAATTACTTTTCATTGTGCCAATGAAATCGTTCTGGCCACTTAAATAATTGTCCGACCAAATTATCGCCCGTTGTGCCCGTTACGATTCTTGCTTTTATGAAAGGTAAATTGTGCATGTGGTTAGTTCAAATGAAGTCGATTCAATATGAGAAATTGAATCGTGTGATTCGATTCACTAAAAGGAATCGTAATGCCCATCACTAGATTGAATCGCTGTTTGCCATTTTTTGCTCATCTCTAATAAGTTTGTTGCTATTTTTCCTTTATATTTTTTTTTCAACATTCACTTCTCACCCGTGTTGCACCTTCCAGTTCTCGCCATCGTTAAAATATCACCTTTAATAAGCGTTCGCGGGCATTAGCCACCGATCGACTTAATTTACGGTCCATAATCGGCCATTATTTGCGCTCACCGTATTACCTGTCCCAACTCATGTTTTATTATCGCCATTGTCCACTAAATAACGATCGACTCGCCACTTGTTAGTTGCCCAGTTCTGATCGTGGGTCTCCATTTACGTAATCTCGGGCTATATCAATTTGATATCTGTCGCCGAGGAGGTGTATGTGTTTATTATATATGGTGTCGGAAAACGGGACATAAGAAAATAATTTAAGAAATAATCGAACTATTTGTAACTAAAGGAACTTTATTACACAAATATAAAAATTAATAAAATGTTCACATAATCCCCGTTCACAGCCAAACAATACCCCAAATGAATGTAAAATTCACGCCGTAAAATACAAAGCTGTTAAGGGGAGAATCTTTAGCATTTTACCGAGATGTCGTTTTCAGTTCATCTAAATTCCTATATTTAATATGCCCATAAAGATGGTTTTTGGGTATTCTTCACAGGAAGAAGTCGTTCGGCGAAAGATCCTGTTGTCTTTTGGATCCCCAATAGGCGAGAGTCAATATTTTACTTTTCTTCAACATGAATAAGAATATTCAAGTCATTGTTTTCTTCCTGCTCATTATTATTGTCTTTAAACTTCCATGTGCTCCCCCAACAAACATTTGAAGGTAAAATTTCGTTAAATTAACCACCTGGACTATTATTGACCAACTGGAAATTGATCGAAATTTCCAAGAATTGACGTTACAATTCCCAAAGTGGGGAATAAAACTAAAGTAATTTGGAAGTTAAAAACAGGTTAACAGGTTATAATGTCTTGTACAGGGTCCGGCAATAGTGCGTCAGGCATCTGTAGCTCCTAGAATAAAAAACTTGAGAATTTTGTTTAAGTTCAAACCTAAAGTATGTACCAGGATGTATTTCAGGAAAATATTTTAACTTCTATAGGGTGGCTCCAAAAAGTGTAAGTGGACCTGGATTTTTTTTTAAATGGAACACCCTGTATATAATTGCATTTTTGGCTTCCTTTCAGATCACTTTACATAACCCTAAGATATGAATAAATATATTTCGATAGTTTCAGAGATATTAAAAAATAAATAAAAAATTTGTATTTTTTAGCCCTTCTTAAAAAAATTATTAAAAATACAAGAACTGTTCTGAAATCAAAACTATATTAGGTATTTACATTAGATAGTCTGTTCTTACTTTGTTATAAATATGGTAATCGTATATCATACAGGATGTTCAATATTCTACGCCAAACTTTCTAAAATATAAAATAATTTTTCTTTATTATTTTAAATGGAACACCCTGTATATTATTTTTTTATTAGATGGAGAGTTAAAAAATGAACATTTTTTATATTTAGAGTATTTCAAAATTTTGAACGGTTTCGCAGATACGCGCAGTATTATTTCATATGGCGCTTTCAATGGTAAAATACGAGAGAAAAATCATTGGGTGGCTTTGATAAAAATTTACTGTGGAAAATGCCATATGAAATATAAAACCGCAAATATCTGCGAAACCGTTAAAAATTTTGAAATACTCTAAATACAAAAAATGTTCATTTTTTAATTCTCCGTCTACTGAAAAAATAATATACAGGGTGTTCCATTAAAAAAAAAACGAGGGAAAATATTTGAGGGATAGTTTCACCCCCTTAGAATTCGAGTTTCGAAAAATCCCTTCTTATCCAACCTCTACACCCTAAAGTCAATCTGTTTTCCAAAAATCAGCTTTTTACGTCAAGCACTTTAAGTAGGATCGTGGTTAATCAATGACCAGATTTTTCGAAACATCCTGAATACATTTTTAAAAATCTTAAAATATTTAAAAAAAACAAAATAAAATATACGTGTTTAAGCCTTTTTTCGGAAACTTGACCGTTTTTTAAATAAAAAATATTGTAATATTTGAGGGGTGGTTTCACCCTCTTGGAACTGGAATTTCGAAAAATCCTTTCTTATCGAACCTCTACACCCTAGTATGAACCTGTATGCCAAAATTGAGCTTCTTACGTTGAGTGGTTTGAGCAGGATCGTGATTAATCAGTATGTCAGTCACTTAAGGATTTTATATATTAGTATAGATTCTCATTGATTATTGGTTTCAAATAAATATGACAATGTCCATTGACAACTCCATTGAAAATGCCAGTTGCTTAACTATAATAATTCTAACTCTGAGCTAGCAAATGAGCTAGATGCTTTACCTAGACCGTTATTCAGAAGCTACAAACCTATCGATAAAAAATGTTTTATTTCATTTTGATGTCGGAAGTTTTCCGGAACTATTCTCATAAAACTGAACTCATTATATTCAGAAACGATGAAACGATATAAGAAATAATCTACAAACGCCGTTCATATTAATATAAAAATATACGTATTATTTCTACGTTTAGTTTCCCATGGACTCGAACTTTTTTCCAAACAAAATTACGTCTTTTCCTCCGCGTGTTTGTGTGTGTGTGGGGTGACCTTTAGTTAGGCACGCACGCAAAATGTTATTCGAGTCGGATTTTAATGAGAAAAGTGAATGGAGCCGGCTCAGTGCCGAAGAGGAAAAAAACGTACCAGGAGGCACGCTTGTTAAGAAATATTTCACATCCTTTTCTGAATGTTTATGTAAACGAATCAATTTTATTTCGTTTTGATATGTTTATTTATGTACGAATGTATTCGGACTTGATTGGCGTATGTCGGTAAAAAGATAGTGATTTATGTCGGTGCAGAGCAAAAGGAAATGTGTAATTTGCGCATTGTATGGCCTCAGACAAATAGTTGAATGTAGTATGGAAAAAGGGATAATCGTAGCGACTCTACAGATCTATTGTATCCCTCTTTCTTGAGTTATAACTCATCATAAACACCCCCTACACTATGCCCGAAATGTTTTACGAAATATTTCTGGAAATATTTCGTAAAACATGTATCAATGTCTGGGGGTCTTTTGACATGAGAAATTTGATTTTGATGTCAATATGACTCCTACTTGTAGAGGGCACCACCTACATATTTTTAACTGGTTGCAGAGATAAATTGATAATAACTGAGAAGAGTAATAAATTTTAGTCCGTATACTTGTATAAAACTACTGAGTAAAAAAATATACATTTACGACAGTTTTTATCGCTACGAGTAATGGTTCTCGAGATATTTGGAATCTAAATTATCCTACAATCATACCTACCATTGACATAAATTAAACATATGTTGATTAAACAGTTATTACACTGAAATCATCGGAGTACAATAAGGAAATAAGACGGGCGAAGAGAGAGTCCTGGAGAAGGTTCTGTGGGAGTCTGGTCGATCTACCTCAAAGCACCAGAATTCACAAGATTCTCTCAAAAGAACCAGTGAATGAGCTAGGGACGATACAGCGCCCCGACGGTAATTTCACAGAGTCCAGGAAAGAAACGCTACAGATTTTGGCCCAAAAACACTCCCAGGCTGCTTGATACTAGGTGATGAAGAGCTACCCCCCCCGATACTCATGCGTCGTAAAAACCGGCCCAAAAAAGAGGATTGGGAGATAGCGAAGAAAGTAATCACCTATAGGGAGACTAAAGGGGCGATCGAAAGTTTCGACCCATTCAAATCCCCAGGAGAGGACGGAGTGTTTCCGGCCTTATTGCAGAAGGCTGAGAACATTATCGTCCCTCGCTTATTAAGAATTTTTAGGGCAAGTCTGGCATGGTCACACCTGCCAGCTGACTGGACGAGAGCAAAGGTGGTATACATACCGAAAGTGGGGAAACAAAACCTACAACCTGGCTCATATCGACCAATAAGCCTTACATCATTTCTGCTGAAGACTCTGGAGAAGATATTGGATGGACACATTAGGGGGAGGATTCTTACGTCTAATCCCCTGAATGTCCGACAATATGCTTATCAACAGGGAAAATCAACAGAACTGGCCCTCAACAATTTGGTAGGGGAAATTAAGAGTACCTTTGATCGCAAAGAAATTGCGGTAGGGATATTCCTAGATATTGAGGGAGCATTCAACAATGTCACCCCTCAATCGCTCCTAGGCGCTGTGAAAGCACGAGGAGTCGAAGCTACCATAACTGAATGGATTGAGCAAATGCTCAAAAATCGAGTAGCAACGACCTCGCTCAGTGGTGAGTCCGTTAGGTTTGTTCCGGGCAGGGGATGCCCGCAAGGAGGAGTTCTCTCTCCTCTTCTGTGGACCCTGTTAGCGGACGACCTGATGGCAATCATCGATGCATACGAGGTTGAAGCACAGGCATATGCGGACGACCTGGTGATCCTAGTAAAAGGACACAAAGAGGAGGACATCTCCTCAAAAATACAGGAAATCCTAGATGCAATTCACGGCTGGTGCACACTGGAACAATTAAGTGTAAACCCACAGAAAACCGTGATCATACCATTCACCAGAAGAAGGAAAACAGACAAACTGAAACCGCCCATTCTTCTTGGTGAGACAATTCCGTTTGCGGAGGAAGTTAAGTATCTGGGATTAAACCTGGACAAAAAACTTAGCTGGACCTCTCATCTGGAAAAAACATCAAAAAAGGCTTGCTATGCTCTATGGGCATGCCGCCGAATTTGTGGTAGAAACTGGGGATTAAACCCCAAAAATATGTACTGGCTATACGTGACGGCCATCAGACCTATTATCACGTATGGTGCAGTTGCCTGGTGGCAGAAAGCCAACCAAATAACGACAAAGAATAAATTGTCGAAATTACAACGACAAGCATGCTTAGCGGTGACTTGTGCCTTCCATTCCACGCCGTCAAAAGCTATGGAAACCCTACTCGATCTACCTCCTCTTCAAATTCTTTTGGAAAGAAAGGCGAGATGGGCTACATATAGGTTTCTAAATATAGCACGAGGAAGCCAAGGAACAATTATGTTCATACAAAACCGGCTAGTAGAAGAACTACAGTCGGATGAGATTATGGGAATGATCTCGGATCTTACACCACCAGTCCAACTCTTGACGCGCACCTACAACGTCCTGTTTCCGAACAGGGACGAGTGGGATAAGCCGGGAAACGGCTTATTACATGCGGAAATGTGTTGGTACACGGACGGATCCAAAAACGAAAAAGGATCTGGCGCAGGAATTTACTGCAGCAGTCCAAAGACTGAGATCTACCACAGTCTTGGAAAACACACCACGATCTTCCAAGCTGAGCTATATGCTATTGAAACCTGTGTGCAACTGCTGGTAGAACAGCAATACACCGGGAGAACAATATGCATATTTTCGGATAGTCAAGCTGCGCTGAAAGCGCTTGAGGCAACGAAAAGCACGTCTATGACGATTCTTCATTGTAAGAAACTACTCAATATACTGGGAGATAGGAACAAAGTGTCGCTAATATGGATACCGGGACATGTCGGCCTAGAGGGAAATGAACGTGCTGATTCCCTCGCCAAAATTGGTGCAGGCTCGCCATTCGTGGGCCCAGAACCGACACTTAGCGTTCCCAAAAATCTCGCAAGAGACAGGCTCTGTGAATGGGTTAGGGGTGAGACATTCCGAGACTGGAATGACAGTCCCGGAATGGAGCATGCCAAGAAAATCCTAGCAGGGCCATCCAAACATAGAACAGGAGAACTCCTAAAGGCCGGTAGGAATGGAACGCGTGTGCTCACTGCAGTGTAGACGGGCCACTGCCGGCTGAGATCTCACCTACAGAGGACGGGACTGGTGGAAGACGCCGAATGCCGACTCTGTATGGAAGATGATGAAACAATGAAGCACGTTATGTGTACCTGCCCCGCTAGGAGCAGGACCAGGTTTGAGATGTTTGGCAAACCCATGCTAGACCTATCAGACCTAGGAGACATATCGCCCTCAGACATAACGGCCTATATTAAGAGGCTGGGTCTTGAGGATGAACTTTGACGCTCTTGTAAATTAGAGCTTGTAGAAACTGAGCCACAATAGGCCCTCGCGGCCTCAGTGGAGGGTCCCCTATGGGACCCACTCTTAGTCAAATACAATACAACACTGAAATCATAAATTTGAAATGTTTTTGTGCCAAAAGTTCCACCAATGTTCCCAAATCTATAATTTCAGTCAAATAACTGACATGTATTGACTATTTCCATTCTAAATATCTTTGAACGGTTGCTCGTAGCGATTTTTAGCAAGAGACAATTTTTACGTAAAAAATCACGGTAATGTACATTTTTTCACTCAGTAGTTTTTATACAGTACGGACGAAAAGTTATTACTCTTCAAAACAGCCTCCTACAAATAGGAGTTATATTGACATCAACATCAAATTTATCATGTTAAAAAACTCCCAGACACCAATTTTCATCCAAATGTTGACGTTACTTCAGAAATTATTTTAAAAAAATCAAAATAAAAATGAAACTTCTACACCCTGTGTCTCCGAATCTAAGCAATTTAAGACATACATTTATACGAACTTTTTTACTTATTTTCATTTATAGAATATGCTGTCGAAGGATCCGGAATACAGTTCGGACCACACTGTATATTATGAGGTAAATAAAAATATTTTAACAACCAAGGTAGTGTTACGAGTATATTTACATTTGGCTATTTTACTTAAAGAGTATAAAACATTAATTCTGTGAATGAAATCATATCTCTACGTCTACTGTAACTGATACTAAGCAATTATAAGAGCTTGTAAACTTTCCTACTAGCCAAGAGATAACAAATACCTCACTCGGCTTTGTATGCACAACCTCTGACTCCACTTCGATTCTTTAAAAACCCACAACAGTTCGTTACACAACTGACAATGCGAGTATGTATCTACTTGAAGTGAAAATATTTATATAGCCTTTTACGAAATTCAATTAATTTTAATTTGTTTAGCGAAAAAGCCTATGACAGTTCTTTAATGTTTAATGGACAGGTTGCTCTAATGATATTTATGTTCATATCGTCACAATATTCTGAAAAAAATATATTCTTAGATTTTTTCAAAATTAAATAACTCAGTTATTAATCAATATCATTCATATATCAATTTATTTTAAAAACATACCACTCCCTAAAATACTTGCACTTATTTCTGGGACACCCTGTATAGACCTCACTATAATATGCTGATTTTGGTAATACAAAATCAGCCTGGGCTATTGAGAATATCAATATGTATATACAAATCTACAGATTATTATATAGTGCATTTTTTCAGCTTATTAATAATCTATTGATTTTAATCGCAAAAAAATTAAATAAATTTTGATAAGACCTCTGAAAAAAAAATATGTTTGGATACGACCTCTTATGTAATCAAAATATACATTGTAATCATAATTCAATATCAAAAATATAAATCGATGATAGGTGAATAAAAATGTTTATCTACACACTTTATTAATTGAAAAGTACTTAAAACATAAAAAAACATTAATATATTGAGGAATGTACAGAGTGTCCTATTTTCGTTGAAATCATACGGTATCTCCGTTAGTAGTGAAGATAGAGGGGCGCGGTTTGCACAAACCTGTTCCACTTTTTTGTCAAACTGAAGATTTTCTGCAAACAAAATTTTCATACCCCTCTTCGTTTCTGAGCTACAGGGGCTTTTTGAAAATTTTACAAGACACCTCCCGTATCTCTGTTTTTGGGGAAGATTTCAAGAAGGCGAAAACTGTTTTTTGTAGAACTTTTTACGTAGAATATAGTGGCGTAGTCTGTTATTCTACGAAAAAAATGTTTTTGAAGATATGAACTAAAGTTATGTTTTCTTATATGGAACACCCTTTTGCCAAAGAAACAAAGTATCTTGGGATAATTTTTGATCAAAGGCTTACATGGAATACTCACATAGCGAAGGCAACACAGAAGGCTGCCATCTCTTTAGGTAGGTGCAGAAGGATGTGTGGAAAAAACTGGGGACTTAACCCTAAAATGACTCTATGGCTATACACAAGGGTAGTAAGACCTATGATAACCTACGGGTCGATGGCGTGGCGGACAAAGACATCGCAAGTTGGCGGTAAGGCTGTTAAGTACCACACAAAGGCTTGCGTGCCTGTGTGTAACTGGGGCCATAAAAACCACCCCTACAAATGCGATGGAGGTCTTGTTGAACTTACCACCACTACATATTTTCATACAAGGCGAAGCCAGATCTGTCATGCACAGGTTAATTCACGGTCAGCAGCACATAAGCCAAACGCATAGTGCTGCTAACCAGAAGCTAATCGAAGAGCTAAAAGCAGACAAAGTATTGGAATTACCAATTGATGCAACAGTTACTAGATATAGCTTCAACAACAAATTTAATATAACCATACCAGGAAGGGAAGACTGGAGTGAAGGTGTACCCATTCAAGCTGAGGCAACCTGGCATACAGACGGCTCAAAAACGTCAGAAGGCGTAGGAGCTGGGATAGTAGGGCCGAAACAAGGGAGATCCTTCCATGTAAGCCTATCCAAGGATGTCACAATTTTCCAGGCAGAAATAACGGCAATCCATTATTGTGTAGAAGAAATAATAAGGCAACAAAGAACAAATCGTTCTGTGGCCATCTTCACAGACAGCGGCGCTAAAGGCAATCAGCTCAGCGGAGGTCAATTCTAGACTAGTGTGGGACTGTGTGCGTGCTCTGAATACTTTGGGCGAACGTAGCACTGTTACGTTGGCGTGGGTGCCAGGGCACGAGGGTCACAAGGGTAACGAAAAGGCAGATGAAAGGGCCTATGAATGGCATTGATGAGCCTTGCTTGGCCCTTTCATCTGCCTTTTCGTTCAGAACTCTTCTGCGGCGTTGCAAAGGCGGTCACGAGAATGACCACGGAACGATGGGTGGTAGAAAGGTTCATTGTAGAACATTCGCCAAAATTCACGGTAGACTTGATAAGCAAGGACAGAAAGACAGCCAAAGCTGTAGTAGATCTACTAACAGGGCATTGTAAGCTAAATAGGCATCTAAAGCTGATGGGATTGACAGACGAAGCTATGTGTAGGTTCTGCCAATCTGAAGAAGAAACGTCAGAACACATTTTATGTCGGTGTGACAGCCTGGCAAATGTACGGTTCCCAGTAATAAGCAATGATAGGCCATTGCCAAGGAGCTACATAGAGGGTTCAGTCTCTAAGTTGCTAAACTTTGTGAAAAGGATAGGACTGGAGAATGTAATCTAAGGATCAGATGAGGGCCACAATAGATCTGAGAAGGTCGCAGTGGATCAGGCCGAGAGCCACCTCTAAGAATCTAATCTAATCTAATATGGAACACCCTGTATATTTCTAATGTATATGATCTGGCTTGCCATAAGCTTCTCAAAAATGTATATCACTCTATATTTATTTTCACTATTGATTGCCATGATTGAAAATAAAAGAAACTAAAGAATTATTTAAAGCACACAGACACATACACATACTGCTATTTGTCTCTTGTTTTATTTTGGGAGCCACTAATAAATTCAAAGGACTTGTTGGCTCTCGATTTCTGTATTTAGGGATTTTTGAAATATGAAATGGATTAGTTGCCACGATCTATTTGTCAACAACAACAATGTCGAAGACCTGGAAAATGCTATCAGACAAGCTTTTAGATATTTGCAAACCCTGTCATCCGATTATAATAAACCCCGTTATAAAAAAAGAAAAGAATATGTATTCAGAGACTGAGTGGTAACAGTTTAAAAGTAAAATATTTCAATGCCAAATAAAATTTTAGTAGGTAGGTATGTGTATGGCAATTTTAGTAAATAACATTTTGATTTTTAGTTATCTATGACGGCCTACTGATAAGAAAATAATATCTTTTAAATATTGCACAAAATAGTAAATATAATTGTAGAGTGATATAATTTCGGTCACTTGATCAGTTCCAGAGTTGTTAAACTACACGTAGTAATTAATGAACTACATTTACTACATGTCACAAGTAGTTTTTTAAATAACAGTGAAAACATAACCTAAAAGCTTTGTTTGTTGATCAATTTAAAGAAATAAAATATCTATATTTTGTGAATTTGTTCCTTATTATGTGATATTTTTGATACTTCGTAGTCAAAAATGCTTGGAAGACGTCGATGTCACCATACCTTGCTCCATACCTTCTGGGAAGAGGGGAATTATGAAGTTGTGCCTTTAGATGTAAAAAAAATCATATATTCTCCTGGAGAATGTCTATGGAGAATTTCTCTATAAGAATTTATAGTTTATTTTGTGTTCAATGATACTTTGTATTTCGTAGAAAATACACTTTTGTTGAAAAAAAAATTGTCTTTTTTTCTGATGTTTTGAAGATTGTTTAAAGTCTAAATTGTTTATGTTTTACTATATTTTTTTAGGTAGTTTTTAACGTAGTTTTTGTGTAGATTTTGAAGGCAGTTTTTAAAATTTTAAAACGTAGTTAATACAAAAAACTACGCGTAGTTTTTGGCGTAGTTTTTTGCTTCATAAACTACTTAACCCTGATCAGTTCACTTGGCTGATGAAAGCACAACTTTCATCGTTTTATTTTGAATCACCCTCTACAAAAGTTTTTATCAACGTTCAATAAATCTACTGCGGAATGTTAGTAGGTACCTAACCGTTTTTATTAACGACACTTTTTATATCCGTAATTACGTTTTTATCAATGAAAACGGTTGCGGTGGTGCGATAAGACTGTAGAATCACAAGTTCCGAGAATTTTCCGATTCCGGCGTACAAAATGGCGGTCGGTGGGCAGGTACTGCCTGAAAAATCGACCGCATTCGTCATACGCTGCGTTTCCTACACCGTGGTGGTACTAGATAGGTCGCCGCAGGTACTAGTATTTTCTTAGAAACCTAGGAAGGCGGTTTAAGTTTTACATTCAATATAAGCTTTTGATTACTGTCATTTTTACACTTTATGGTATGTATTTTTAAGAAATCACTAACAATTGCACATAAGAATCAGCGTCCATTATTTTTTAATTAATTAAAAATAATGCGTTTAAGACAGAACATAAATAAAAAGTTAAAAGTTTAGTTTGACTTACTAACTAGTGAAGACTTTTGTAAATAAACTGACGTTGAACGGAGTTCGTTGGGAACTACTCGTAGAATAGTAGTTTGGATAATGCACCACTGTTGCCACTAACGCAGAAATTGACAGAAAAAGTGTAAATTTTGCTAAAAATATTTTTCAATTTTGCGATGACAGCTCTACGCTTTCGTTAGTCAGTTGTAGTATCCATAGAGAAGCCTAATATCTAGCTTATAAAATACTCAACTTTTGATTTCTAACAACAATTTCTCTTGACGGAAGATAATCAAAGGCCAAAATGAAATTTCTCGCAAATTTTGAAGTATAATTATTAGTGGAAACCTTTGTTAACTTTTTCCACTAATTGAACATATAGTCTGTCCAACGACAAAATCCTTGACGGTGATAGATGTGTCTGTCATTTTAATTTCAAAGTAGTTTATTTTATTTTACAAAGAAATAAGTTTTTTAGAATTTAGAATGAGTGGGAGGGGGGTTAATCACTTCGACCTTACAGATCCATTGTGTCCCCCTTTCTTGAATCATAATTCATCATACAGTCCCAGGGCTTTGACAAAAGCCAGTATCTGGGACTATTTTATAGAGGGTAGTTCTCCATCTCCAATATCAGTCGTACCAAAATTCATGGCACGAATGGTTATCGTCTCGGCGCACTCAGTGATGAGGTGTACTGGTGTTTCACCATCTTCCCCACAGAATCTGCATTCGCCGTTTCTTCTTAGTTTCAATCTACTGAGGTGTTCATTGAGGAGACAGTGTCCTGTTAAAAACCCCGTGACAATCCGAAGATTGTTCTTACTCAGACCCAGGAAGATCTGTGATTTTTCTTGATCATAAGCCCTCAGAAAAAATTCTAAATTCTAAAAGAAATAAGTTGGTACAATTGGAACGAATAATTAATATATTTAAATTTTGAGTGACAAGTGATTACTTCAAAATATTGTGAAAATAAACCTGTATAAAACTGAAAAATCTAATCTTGGTTAATTAACTTAAATCTTATTTTTTCTGCAGTACTAAAATGTATTATTTACCTATCGTGTGATGTTATTTTACAGACATTCCAGTTTTGGTACCATATATGAGATGGTATACAACTTTATTTGTGGAGAATACAACTCTCTGGCCATAGCTTCTGGAAAACTGTGTTTCTGGGGGTCTCTGGGCACCGAATATTAACTGTAAACTATGTTCCAAACAATTATTTTACCAGTTGCAGCCGTCTTTGACGTCGTTTTTTTTTCGATCGTGTAGTGTCTATTATTATATATTTTATTATTTAATTCGTATAAATTAATAATTATTTTTCTTTTAATTTGTTTCCATTGCAAAAAATCGACAGCAACACACACAACGCTTATTTTTATACCTGACGGCTATAGATACAATAAATCTATAAATATCGCAAACGTACCGCCAATATTGAAATTCCCTTCTCTCTCACACGTACATATACACACACTCTTCCTCTCTCATAAGTCGTCTAAGCCCTTTCAACTTTTTCAACAAGTTAAATTCTGGTCTATAGCATATTAAAATATATATATTTTGGATTTCAGTGGTGTTATTGGTTTATAGTTTATAGAATTATTTTAAAACAACAGATGAATATATTCCAAAATGTTCACAATATCCCAAAAATACAATAATAAAAGCATACGAGCATTCATATATTGTTAAAAATGGTGCAGTTAGCTAAAGAAAAGAAAAAAACAAATCCTATAACAGCTGTTCATCTTAACAGTTTAAAATATACTAATAAATGTACTAAATTATAAAAAAAAATCAAATTAATAACTTTTTTTCAATAGCAACTCTTAAAATTGCGTTATATCTCTCAAAAATAGTAGATAAAATAGTATTTTAACCGCAATGGTAGATTAGATGATACTTTAACAGCGAGGATAGGTTAAAAACTTTATTTCTTCTCGCACGTTTTTTAATTGCTTCCATTTTTGAAAATGTTTGTATTCCTTTTCATAAGTTATTCGGGATTTAAATGGAAGTAGTTTGGATATGCCGTTTGTCGCCTCAGCCTGAATATCTGTTGGTAATTGACTTATTTCGTTTTGAGCCATTTCTGGCTCCAATTCAATCAGCAATCGACACGAAAGAGAATTAAAAAATATTGACTCAAAACCATAGATAAAAGAAAATAATCTTCTATTAAGATAGATATGAAACTTAATAGTAAAATTTTGGGTCAAAGCGCCCCTCCGTGTTCTTAGTAGAGACTACGTTTAACCCAGCGCCTTCGCCTTTTCTGCTGTAAATATTTTTTATGTTTATATTTGATTTCAAAGCATTTAGTTTTAAAGTTACACTGATATATTAGTATATCAGAGTAACTTTAATAAAACATAAGAATATATATATTTTACAGTTTATTAAATATAAATTTTGACTACAAGGTAGAAAGTAAATCACAATATTTGATAAAACTTATAAGTATACCATTTTTACTGTTAATAAATAATAAAACTATTTCTGCCTATGATATTTAAAATTTAGATAGATAGAATCTTAAAAAACGTACCGGTATTTGCAAACGCAGGCCCAAATTCAATAAAAACCAAAATTTTTCCTGCGAAAATCGGGCTTTTTTCACAGAAAAGGTATTTTTTGATTTATCAACCATCATTGTCAAGTTGACAATATACAGGGTGTTTTCTAATTAGTCTAAAAAATTGTGGTGTGATTCCTCATGTGTTCTTAAAACAATTTTTATATAACCATTGGGTCTAAAGTACTTCCTTTCTGATCTACAGGGTGTTAAAAATTTAAAAAAAAACTTTATTTTGCTTAACATAAATGGTACACTACTGCTTTTTTAAAGAAAATATTTTTTTTTCTTGACTGGCCATCCTTTTTCAACAAAATTGATCTTTTGAGTTTTTCTTGCTCATCAAACGGTTGCCGAGAAAAAAAAAATATACTTATTAAGAGCCCGCCGTTTTCTAACGATTTTTTATTTTTTAGATTAATTAGGAAACACCCTGTATATGCATATCATAGGCAACCAAATAAACTAGTAACCTCTAAAAATTATTTTTCCTGCCACTAGCGACATACCGTGTTTTTAGTGAGTACTAAATTATTTTATCAAAATTTCACCATATAAGTTTCCAGGCAATGCTCAAAACTGACACCTAAAGAGACAGCTTTATTTATTTGTCAAATTACATAGAAACCAACGCCAATCCAGCACAATATTTTCTCTACTCATAATAAATTCCTTGAAATAATAATTTCTGAATATTTTTTAAAACGTAACTCGCTATGGAAAAAAATATTGTTGTTGTATACACGACGATAAAATTGCATTATCGTCTTGTATAAAAAGTAACTATTATTTTTTTTGTATAATACACATTTAGCTACCCTACTCTCCCTAGTGAAAATATGTAGCTCCCTTCCGTTTACATAAAATATTATATCATGCAAATAAATAGAACAATCCACACTATGCGTTCCGTTTCCCTTCCGGAAAGGAAAGAATATGGAACTTCTTTCCTTCCGTACATTTTTTTTTGGCGGACTGACTGAAGCGTCTCGGAAACAGCGTTGTCAAGTTCTTACATTTGTAACAGCTCTGTTAAGATTTTGCTGATATTTATTTATTCTTTCACCTCTTAATTAAATCTATTACCTTTTTCAAAAGACACAAATTTTTAAAATAAAACTTTTGTAATGATATAAATTGTACTGGGTGGCCAACTAAGAATGGACGCCGGGTGTATCTCAGAAACTACTTATCGTACGAGACATGTTTTTTAAGTAAGTACCGTTTTGCGATTCCGCCGCCGCAGCGCTACGGTCGGCGTTCCGCGCATGCGCGCTGGTTACCTGCATCTCTTGTCTATGCACAGACGCCAGTACAGTCTGATTCTTCATTGTATACGTTGTTTATTGAGTGTTTAAGATGCCTCCGACAATCGTGAGCCCCGCCGATTGTGAAGTACGGGCTGTCATACGATTTCTTAGTGCTAAAGGCGTAAAACCGATCGATATTCATCGTGAGATCTGTGAAGTTTACGGACAAAACATTATGAGTGATGGAATGGTAAGGAAATGGGTGAGAGCATTTAAAGATGGCTGCACAAATGTGCATGATGACGGAGTGGGCGTCCTTCGGTCGTTAATGAAGATTTGGTGCAGAAAGTGGACGAAAAGGTGAAAGAAAACAGGCTCTTTACAATGTCATCATTGTGCGACTACTTTCCTCAATGTTCTCGTAGTGTTTTGTATCGCATTGTGACCGAGAACTTGAATTACCGGAAATTGTGTTCACGTTGGATTCCGAAAATGTTGACGGATTTGCACAAAACCCAACGTTTAGGCAGTGCATTGACTTTCCTTGAGCAGTACCACAATGAAGGTGAAGATTTTTTAGACAAAATTGTTGCTGGTGACGTCACACCAGAATCGAAACAACAGTCCATGGAATGGCGACATTCATCATCACCCAAAACAGTGAAGTTTAAGCAAACAATTTCTGCCCGGAAAATCATGTGCACAGTTTTTTGGGACAGAAAAGGAGTATTGCTAGTGGAGTTTCTGCCTCGTAATGAGACAATCAATGCAGCATCTTATTGTGAGACATTGAACAATCTGCGCCGTGCAATCCAAAACAAAAGACGTGGCAAGTTGAGTAAGGGTATTGTTTTGCTGCATGACAATGCCCGTCCACATGTGGCTAATCGGACCAAAGATCTCATCAAATCCTTTAAATGGGAAACTCTAGATCATCCTCCATACCGCCCTGATCTGGCGACAAGTGACTACCATTTATTCCTGCACTTGAAGAAACACCTGGGCGGTCAGCGTCTTCAAGACGATAACGAAGTCAAAACAGTTGTGATACAGTGGTTAACCAGTCAGGCGGCAGAATTTTATGAGGAGGGTATTGAAAAACTGGTGCCACGTTATGACAAGTGTCTCAATATTCACGGAAATTATGTAGAAAAGTAGATTAAGGTACAGGGTTTCATGTAAAAATAAAATTATTGCGATATCTTTGCACGTTTTTTTTTTAATTCCAAAACGGTACTTACTTAAAAAACATGCCTCGTATAACTTTGGGAAAAAAATTACCTGTACCTCTACGCCACCGGGCACCATATTTCTCTTTACACAGTTAAATAGAGCACAAAATTTCCAAAATATCAGCGCAAACCGCAACTTTCTACCTTCTCTCTAACCGGAGATATTAAGAGAACAAATTACGTTAGGCTGTCGCTTAGGATTATATGGTCTAAAAATTATAGTAGTAGGCTAGGAAAGAAAAAGAGGTAAATTGGTTACGTTAAAATATCAAAACATATATTTTTATTTCATTTTAATACCATTTAATTGTTATTTATCCATGTTCATTCTTAATTCAACCCCATAAATTAAAACCCAGGCATATTAAATCCGATGACCTAGCTGACCATAAAAATATGCCATGAAAATATCCAGCGCCTCTATCTACTAAATTAAGTGGTATCAAATAAGCGCCACACATTCATAGCGAAATAAGTGGATAGTTCATTTCATTCAGATAATTAAAAAAGTCCAATCATTCGCCATCATAGAATTCCTGCCTAAACATTTACCGACCAACGATCTTGGGACTGAACTACTTGCATCAAGGGTAGACTTGAACCAGTAGTGCATATTGTTAAGAAAAGTGATTCAAAGGACATAAACTTTAGAAAATAATAATAAATAATACAAACAACAGGTAAAACACGAAAATAAGTGAAATCAAGGACGAACTTGGATTAATAACTAAATTACATTACATGAAATAAACCCCTAGTTTTCGGCCATAGGAAATTTGACCGTTTTCTGTTAAAAGCAATATGGCGTCACAAAATTCCTAGATATTTTAATAAAATTATTGATTGTCCGACATTCTTAACCTACGTTAATTAACCAAGAAATTCGTAAAATTTATATGGATGGACTAATTTTTTTAAGAAAATGCCCGAAATTCCGATGCATGAAAACTGAACTTAAACTTTTTGATATTTTGACGTAACCAACTTACCTGTTTTTGTTTTCTAGCCTACTACTATAATTTTTAGACCATATAATCCTAAGCGGCAGCCTAACATAATTTGATCTCTTAATATCTCCGGTTAGGGAGAAGGTAGAAAGTTGCGGTTCGCGCTGATAATTTGGAAATTTTGAGCTCTCTTTAATGGTGTAAAGAGAAACATAGCCTCCCATTTAATTTTCTTATACAAAAGCGCAATATTTGTTATGATGTCAAATAGCGCCCTCTAGCTACCATGAAAAAAATTATGGAAACAAAATTTATACTGGAGATCATTAAGGAAGAAAAGCTCTTTTAAACGAGCCCTAGTTTGTTTAGATCGGATAACCCTAATCAGAGTTATCCCTATTTTAATAAAAGCAAGTTTAACCTTCCCCGCCACTTTATTTGATGAGATAGAGCGAAATACTCTATATCAAAAAAATTACAAATTTCCCGATGATTCTAATAGTAATATTTAAAATACCTGTTTACCTGCATATTTTTGAGAAAACCCCTGTTTTCTGATTGGCTATCAAAGAAGCGCCGCCTAGGGGACATTTTTTGAACTTGAAAATAATTTCCAGCGATTTCTCTTGGTCGATTTAGTTATCAGAATTTTTTTCCCAAAGTTAAACGATAAGTAGTTTCTGACATATAGCCGGCGTCCATTCTTAGTTGGCCACCCGGTACAATAAAAAGTATGGAACGGATACGGAATATATATGGAATAGAAGTGGTCCACCTATGGTGATAATAAATTTAAATATCTAATTACCTTTCTATAACATCAACGGAAATCCACCGCCAGTAAAAAGACGACATAAATACTGTATATCCAAAACACCGAGCACTGCGATAGGATGGAAATCCTTATTACGGATCTTTTCTTCGAGCCACGGAACTGTCAACCAGAAAGTCGTACCTAATTTAAAAATTATTATTTCAACACTGGGTACAACGAGCGAAAGTGTGTGTCTTTTAAGGTGTTGTTGGAAACAATTTTGAACTGTCCAAATATAAAACTTTCAATATTGTATGATTCTGGATGAAATACACTACTCAAAACAATTATCGCATATTTGAATAAAAGTAATTATTACATACTTCTCCATGAAGCATGCGTTTTTCTGCCTTTCTTTTGTCAGTTTTTTAAGGATAATTATATATAGGGTAGGTACGCACTGACATGTAATTTTTAGTCGGCCGACTATTTAGTTGCAAAAGTGAAGACAATACATTCTTATGGAACCGATCGGCCCAATATTTGATTACATTGCGTACCCTTAGGCTATGCACTGACAGACAATTTTTAATCGGCCGACTATTTAATTGCGTATTTGTAACCAATCTATTCTTATGGAGCCGCGCTCACATGCAATCAAACAGTCGGCCAATAGACTTCATAAGTATCTATTGTTTTCACTTTTGCAACTAAATAGTCGGCCGACTAAAAATTACAGGTAGGCTTATTAAATTGTATCGAATTTCCCTTCACAGTATCCATGCTATTATCAATACTAAGTGTCTTGTTTTTCAAATTAATATTTTTTTTAGAAAATATGCGATAATTGTTTTGAGTAGTTTATATTTATATTAACAAAGTTTATCAAAAACTCTAGAAGTTATAGCAAAGTTTTTCAAACTTTCCTTTTCAAAGGTTAATAAAATGATAGTCATCAAAAAAGTTTGTAATCTATGCGCGAATCGGTATCTAATCCTAATTACATCGTTGCCAGGATGTCATAAATTTCCGAACTCACGTAGAAATTCAAAATAAAACAAAAATTGGATCGATTTTGCTTTGCAGTATTTTTAATTTAAAATAGATTTCAAATAGTTATATATGGTAGAGAATATGACATAAATAAAATGAAACTAGCAATCTTCCTGCTTAAATGCATTAGAAATAATTTCCTGTTCATTTACAGTGATGCGGGCTCTTAATTTTTGTCGAAAGACGGAAAAAAAATATTTAAATTTAATTGCATCGTGGTGGTGCATCGTCGTTGAAAACTTAGGAAATCGCATGCAAATTTTTTCCAAATATTGGCTCCCTTATTAATTTTACAGCCGTTTAAGTCGTAGATAAGTTTTTGTGTATGTGTACAAGGTCTGTGTATGCTAAATACACTTACCAAATTTAAACAACTTTGAACAAGCCGATTTTAACTAATTTAAGAAAAACTGCATCTACTTTTAAATTGAAACTGAACAGGTAACAAGGCAAAACCAAGAAAATGCCAACATACCTTAAGTTGTCAACCTTCTAAAGAAAACTGCCGTGCTTGTAGCTGAGGTATTGCTGATAGATGAAGATGATGAACAAAAAGAAATCAAAAAGCGAAAATGGTGTAAAAAGTGGTTGCTGGAGAGAAAGGAATATTCAAAAAAAATAAATAAATAAACAAAATTTCATAACTTGAATTTTTTTTCATTTTATTTGCTTAATCTTTTGATTTGACATCCCATGCATAGGCATCTATTTTCTCTATATAAATCAATAAAGTCTTCCCAGAACGTCTTATTTTTTAAATCCATAATATTGATTAAACCAAAAATAAATAAAAATTATATCGTAACTGCGCGCTGCGGCTGGGAATACACTCCACACGTTCAGACTTGCCTTCAAACCCCACCCCAGACACGAGCCGTTGATGTCATATTTTACGGAAGCACCGTACTGCAAACGATTTGACGACTGCATACTGCAAACCATCCAATTTCCCTACACACGCTACGATTTATCGTTAATGCGGCAGTTTAGGCGTACTGCATGCAGTACGATAAATCGTTACGTGTGTAGGCCGTTTAAGGAAGAAGCATAATGCTATCCATGTATTCATGCATGGTGGGCGGAAAAAGGAGTCTAGGGTGGGGATCCTTGACAGTTCTGTTTGACGATTCATTTGACACATTTGAATATGATTTGAAATTTTGTGGATTTGTCAGTCTTTACGGAGCTTATGTTATGTTATTTATTATTTATTCTTCTACTGATAGTTGTATAAAGGTAGTAAAATTAGATGGAAATTGTGGCAGAACTTAAATTAACAGTGACACTATCGCGATTTATCGAAAAAGACTCTAAAATAGTTGGTTGTGTAGCGTGCGGTAGATCTCGGCAAAAATCGAGTGAAATAATGGAATAACTTTAGCTAGTAAGTGACTATATAATAAACATACGTGTAGTAAACCGATTATTTATGAAATTCGCTTAAATTAACTAATTATATAGTTTTTCTTGCATGTTTGCTTTAATTTACTACTTGTCAAAGATTAGATGTCAAAGAATTTAGATACGTCAATTTGACTTACCTGCTTCAGTAGCGTATCGGATGTTTATGGTTATAAATAATTATTATAACTTATCTATTTTTTTTAGAATTTTATATTTTTATAACAATTTTAATAACTACCAACATTTATTCATAACGTAAAATAAAAAAAAAATATTGAGTCTACCCCACGTCTACCCTACATCATAGTTTTACATTTTTTAAATAAAATTAGAACGACACTGATAAACAGGAATTTAAGTTGGCCATATTTGAGGCCCATCGCGGTGGACCTAAGATTTCTGTTATGCTCCTTCCTTAGTCTTCTTATTCAAAGGATAAAACAAATAGGTCCGTTATTTAGTGCCACCTGGTGATCCGCAAGAAACTAATGGAGAGTTTTGGCATAACATAATTTTAGCGTTCCGTTACTCTTATTAACTCTAACTAAAACAGTAACGTTATTCAAGCGCAAAATTGTTCCTTGTAAAATATAAAATAATACAGACTAGTGTATTTTGTGTCGTTTGGCGATGCGGAAGAAACTAAATTTGTATTTCTATAAAACTACCATTGAGTGTCTAGGGCCTGCCTATGATTTTGTCAATGTCAAATTGTGTTTTCTATAATGGGAGGCTTTTACCTAATTAGAACAAGTTTTAAATTAAAAAATGCTTTTCGGGGATACTAACTGTAGGTAGGTACTGTAATCGATACTTTAGTTTAGTAGTGTAAACAGCACAACAAATAACATTTGACAATGATAAAAATTATAGGTTGACCACTTAAGTTATATTGAAATTTGCGTTGTTACCTGTTCAGTTTTAATTTAAAAACGGATGCAGTTTTTCATAAATTAGTTAAACTCGGTTTATCCAAAATTGTTTAAATTTTGTATGTGTAATCAGCCAAAACAGGGCTTTAAAAAACCTATTATCTTCGCTGTAAAATTGACAGGGGAGCCGATATTGGAACAATTCAAAATTTGTATGGGACTTATGTTTCCAAATACGCTACACCACCCGGTATGAATGAAAATAATTTTTGATTTACATCAATAAAATTTTATGTATATGTTACGGTTAAGGTCCGATGTCCGGTTGATGTCGACATTACCCGCTTAATCTCGAGAATAACACACAACAAAACAACCAAAAACATAACCTAACCCAAACATTAACGTGTTAATGTCGACATTAACCGGACATCGGACATTAACCGTAACATATACATTACTATCTTAGTAATAACAAATTACCAAATATCAATAACGAATTATCACAGTGAATGCAGCTCACTGACACTAATAAATATATCTGTTAATTTATATTATGCATTATAATTTTTATTGTACTTGTATTATGGTATATCTACGTATGGATTAAAATAATCAATGTAACATTTTTACATAGCTTGTTATAATTTTCTAAAAAGCTATAACTAACAAAGCTTATGGCCAATAAAATAGCGTAAGAATTCCTAGAATTATACAACATAAATTATCACATATTATGTTGAAAAATGTATTTATTTTTTAAAAGACGCTTTTGCATCATAGCTGTAAATTATTTTAAAATTTAAAAAAGCTTTTTTAAGTGTTAATAAAACCAGTAGCTTCTTTTTACAACAAAAAATATCTTATGAAATATATAGAAATCAAACTTATTTTTTTTAACAAAATCTACCTAGTATTCTCTTTCCAAGAAAAAATAATAATATAGATAGATATTTCTGGTTCAAAATAGCTATTTATGTAACTAGTACCTAAAATGATGTTTTTTAGGACGAATCATTACTGTTTGCGGACGAGGCGTTAGCCGAGTCCGAAATAGTAGATGAGTCCTAAAAAACATAATTTAGGTACGTGTTACATACACTATTTTTTGTCATACGCTTTTTACAGTTTTTTAGAACGCATATTTGCAAATTTTCCATATTTGAAATTATAATGTTTGAAAAAGTTGGCTTATAAATTCATATCTTAGTAACGAGTTTGTTTATTTCATCGCATTTTGACATGTCATTCGAAATTTGTCACAAAATCACACAAATTCATCAACAATTTTAAAATGTTCCAAAATCCCGAACATATTGCTAATAAGGCCAAAGAAATCGTGTTGGATTTACTTCCTGTGAAGTCTCGTGCCATTTACCAGAAAGAATATGATGTTTTTAATGAATGGAAAGACAAAAATGGCGTATTCGTTGTAAATGAAGATGTATTGCTAAATTATTTCCACGAAAAGTAAGTACCTAGGTACTTACTTTAAACAAATAACTTAGCTTTTGATATTGTTAGTATTTAATAATTTAATTATAAATATATGTATAATTTTATGTGATTTTGTGACAAATTTCGAATGACAAAATAAAACAACCAAATAACGAATTTAGACATTTTAGTCCATAAAGGTTGCCATGACGACCTTTACGGCCTAGGCCGAAAAAGAAACATTTTACGGACTGAAATGAGTCCGTAAAATAGCTGTTTTTGGGAGCGTATGACAAAAATGTATTAAAATTATATATTTCCGCTACCAACCTGACAATTTACTTAAAATACGTGTAGGTATTTTATTTATGAATAATTGAGTTAAGTACTTAAAACATTAAAGCCCATCAGTTGTACAAAAATATCTTAAACTAGACTTTAGGTGAACTGTGAGAAACGCTGAACTCGGCAATTCTATTTAGGTATATTTTTCTTCTAGTATAATATTATAAGATGATTAAAAGCCCAGTTTAGGCAAGCCCAATTTCAAATATCTACCAAATTTTTGAATTAAGTTCAACGATAAGAAATTACTGAGCAACCTATTAAAGTTTTAAAATTGCTTTAAGTCTGAACTCGCCATGAACAACCGGGTCTAAATATTTGTCTAATCAAAATCTTACCAAAATTCTAGATATGTGAGAAGTTGTTCATCATACCATGCCTAATTATGAAAAAAGAAATTGTATTGAATTTTGTATAACTTTCAAGATAATAACTTCCTATTAAAATATACAAAATTTTAATATTTTTAAAGAAAATTGATTAAAGAGGATATAAAAAAGACACTTGAATGAAATATTTAATTTTATAAACTTTTTGAGAGATACAATTATGTATATAATATGTTGATAACACTGCAAAGTATTGGATTCAAAGATTAAAGCAATATTCTATAATGATGTAAAGAACTGTCTTGTAAAAACTCTTGCATTTATAAAAAAGAATTGAATTAATAAAGAAAAGCTAGTTAAATTTCTTGTGTAAACTCCTTATTATAATTTAATTAGAATCAAAAATGTTACATTAAATATCAGAACCTAGAGAAATAGAAATAGGGAACGTTTATTAGGTTTGGTGGATAAAATGAAAATAATAATACAAAATACCCTTTTTCCATAGCAACTGTTAAAATTGCCTTATATCTATCAAAAATAGTAGATAAAATTTTAATTATTATTTATTTTATGATTAAAACTTTAACAGCGAGGAAAGGTTAAAAATTTTATTTCTTCTCGCACGTTTTTAATTGTTTCCGTTTTTGAAATTATTTGTATTCTTTTTCATAAGTTATTCGGGACTTAAATGGAAGTAGTTTGGATATGGCGTTTGTCGCCTCAGCCTGAATATCTGTTGGTAATTAACTTATTTCGTTTTGAGCCATTTCAACTTCATTCAATCAGCAATCGACACGAAAGAGAATTAAAAAATATTGACTCAACTGACAAATAAAGAGACAGCTTTATTTATTTGTCAAATTACATCGAAACCAACCCAGCACAATATTTTTTCTACTCGTAATAAATTCCTTGAAATAATAATTTCTGAATATTTTTTAAAACGTAATTCGCTATGGAAAAAATATTGTTTTATACACGACGATAAAATTGTATTATCGTTTCCCGAAATTAATTCACTCGCGATTTCTTTTAAAACTTTAGAAAATAAATGTATTAGTGGGTTACCTGAGATTTAGAAGTAGAAATCAGAAATATTATTAGGGTTTTGTTGATAAAAAAAATATTATTAAATCTTGTGAATAAAAATCTTAAAAAAAAATGTGTTAGTGGGTTTCAACATTTTATCACACAATCCAACCTCAACTAAAGAAAAACACACAACACCAAAAAAACACCCACTCGCACCGCATATTTTTTCCTTCCTAAACCCCGAAATCGAAAATTTCTCAAACAATCCGCGAAAAAATCCCAATCCTGACCTTCTCAGCCGCATCGGTCGCGATTTTCAACCCCCAACCACCGACGCAGTCTAATATTGTGCCGATTCGCAAACACTGGTCTAGCGGCCCGATGGATGATGGTAGCAGATCCAGTGACGGGGTCACCTCTGCTAGGGACGAAGGTTCGACTTGCACTGGCGCCGATACGGTGCACGCACGTGCGGATCCCCCCTGAACTGCCCCCCTCCCCACTCCACCTATGCGCCGTTCGTCTGACGTCGCCGCCCCCTCGTTGCAAGCTCGGGGGGAAGACACGGGGTGAGGACCGTAGGTTGGAAAGGACCGGAGCAGTTGCAGCAGGAAGGCTGAGGCGTCTTAATTTCGGGGGGAGGGGGATTCGAGGGGGTGGAATCGGTGGGGTGGGTAGACGAAGGGTTGTGGACGACGGAAAAATAAAACTGTTGTTTGGGGGGTGAGTGGACGAGAATTTTTTTGGAAAAAGACGAGTATCAATTAACACTACAGTCTGTAGAAAGACTAGGGAATGTTGAATTTAACGATGATAGAAATAGGGGACAATGATGACTATACCAATCCATCTTTTTTACTGAAAAGGCAGGGTCACTTTCATTATGTGCTTGTAAAAAACAACATTTTTGTGGAAGTACATCATTGGGTTTACATTTACGCGAGATCATAAGGCTCTAAAAAATAGTTATTTTTTATACAAGACGTTAAAATGGTATTTTATCGTCAACCGAAAAGAATTAATTTAGGGAGATGATAATGCAATTTTATCGTCGTGTATAAAACAATATTTTTTTTCCATAAGGAGTTACGTTTTAAAAAATATTCAGAAATTATTATTTCAAGGAATTTAGTACGAGTAGAAAAAATGATGATCTCCAAATCCTTCTAAATAAGGTTAACAGTGAAAGTCAAAGACTGGGTTTAAACATAAATACTACAAAAACTAAATTTATGGCTGTTAGCAGAAACAATATTCCGAACACCAGAATTTACTTAAATGGAGAGGTCATCAAGCAGGTCACACAATTTAAATATATGGGATGCATGGTTAACGAAACGTGGGATCCGGATCAGGAGATCAAATGCAGGATCGAACAAGCAAGATCTACTTTTCTGAGACTGCGAAGATTTCTCACAGATAGGAACTTGAACTTCGGCCTTAGATACAGAAGGGTGAAGTGCTATGTATGGTCCGTTTTGTTATATGGTGTGGAAGCATGGACACTGAAGTAAACACAACAATAAACCGAATTGAATCCTTCGAAATGTGGACCCTACGACGAATGCTAAGAGTGCCCTGGGTCGACCGTGTGAGGAATGAAGACATTCTCAGAAGAGCTGGTCTGGAGCAACGTGAACTCTTCGAAATCATCAAGAAGAGGAAAATATACTCTGTTTTTTTTTCTCAGGTAAGATTTCGACAGACGATGACAGAAGAAAAGCAGATGACGTCCCATACCAATCTATTTATTTTACTAAAAAAAGTTTCTAATCATTTTTAAGTTATCTATGGATGGGTTTAAATATAAATCCGTCATACGTCGTGTCTTGTTGTTTTTAACCAGTTTTATTGGTTTATTTAAAAAATGACAGATCGTATTTCAATTTTATTGGTTTGACGGAACGATGAACGACAAACGGACGCCGATGCGTATGAACTCGCCTTTAGATTTTTTTCATTTTTGACGCTTGTCAAAGTCTTGCCAAATTATAGGTTAGAATGTTGTGTCAACTTTTGTTAAATACCCTGCGTTTTGAAAGATGATGCATGTTGATTCGTATTATTACGTGTGTTTTGTGTCTTTTGAAGTCAAGTGGAGGAAAAATCGAGTGAAAATTAACTGTAGACCCAGAGCACAGTTTATGGTTTATACTCGCTGCCCAGGCAGAAAGTTTTATACACAAATGAAGTTGCCATCGATAAAGTTTGTATACCATTTCGTCGTAGATAAGTGCATTTCGTATATGGTAGAAGGATCAAACTAAACTCATACTAAAAACTGGAGTAGCTGTAAAATATCTACATCGCACGATAGGTAAATAATGGATTTTAGTACTGCAGAAAAATTATGTCAAAATGTACTGGTTTAAAAAAATTAAGATTAAAGTTAATTAATCAACCTTTAGGTATAAAATTTGCTAGGTGTTATTATTAATAAAATAGTTTGTTTTATTTACCTATGTTGTTTTATTTATTCTTGTGGAATATTACAAATTTGTATTTGTACATAAGTTATATTGATAAATATAATCATAAATGCGGGTAGTTTCATAAAGCTTGAAAGTAAAAAATAGTTCTTTTTTATATTTTTTTGGTATGTAGTGTCTTGTTCTTGTATGTTTTGTATTAACACATACCATTTTTATTAAATAATATAACTCGATTACATTTTTTCAGTTTTATACAGTTTTTTTCACAATATTTTGAAGTAATCACTTGTCATCTTGTCAATCAAATTTTAAATATATCCTGCTATGCGTTCCAGTTGTACCAACTTATTTCTTTGTAAAATAAAATAAACTACTTTGAAATCAAAATGACAGACACATCTATCACTGTCAAGGATCTTCTCGTTGGACAGACTATAGCCTATTTGTGACACATACTACGTGGAGAACGCTATCACTTTCAGCGTCTGATTCTCCAGGGTAAAATAGAGGGGGGCAAAAGGGGAATAGGTCGAAGGAAGCTATCCTGGCTGAGAAATATTCGTCATTGGACAGGCATACAGGACTTCCAAGCACTCCAAGTCGCTGCAGTTCAACAGAACCATCTGATGAGGAAGAAAAAGATGAACGCCTACGCAGGAATCTGCACTGTACCTTAAGAAGAAGAAAAAGAAAAATATTTGTGCTGGGTTGGCGTTGGTTTCTATGTAATTTGACAAATGAATAAAGCTGTCTCTTTAGTTGTCGGTTTTGAGTCAATATTTTTTAATTCTCTTTCGTGTCGATTGCTGATTGAATTGGAGCCAGGAATGGCTCAAAACGAAATAAGTAAATTGCCAACAGATATTCAGGCTGAGGCGACAAACGCCATATCCAAACTACTTACATTTAAATCCCGAATAATTTATGAAAAGGAATACAAAAATTTTCAAAAATGGAAGCAATTAAAAAACGTGCGAAAAGAAATAAAGTTTTTAACCTATCCTCGCTGTTAAAGTATCACTTAATCTACCGTTGCGGTTAAAGTACTATTTTATCTACTATTTTTGATAGATATAAGTCAATTTTAACAGTTGCTATGGAAAAAAAAAACAAAGTTGATGATGGTCCAAAATTCCTGGAGTAAATTCCCATTGGGCTACATCTTAGACACCCCTACTATTTATTGTGTAGGAAAATTATAAAAAAGTTATTCAGTAAAGGTAATATTATAATTACATAATGATTTGTTTTGTTCGAGCTGCGTTTTTTATCAATTTTTCATAGGTCAGTTTTTACACCACGCAAGTGTATGGCGTACGAAAGCTTATGTTATTTATATTAACCGTATTACAAAATTAGATATACAACATATAGGCGGACCTTGGCATTTAATAATTTTCGCCGGTGTTTGTATATGAAACAAACCATAAACTTTAAATGAGATAGACAAGATATAGACTATTGATACCTATACTTTAGCGTGTCCGTTATTTACAAAGTTGATCATTTCTCTCACGACGCCCTCTAAGTTTTTAGTTTATTGTCTAAAAAAAACAACAGACCATTGTATACCCTTAGAATTAGAATTTAGAATGAGTGGGAGGGGGGTTAATCACTTCGACCTTACAGATCCATTGTGTCCCCCTTTCTTGAATCATAACTCATCATACAGTCCCAGGGCTTTGACAAAAGCCAGTATCTGGGACGGTTTTATAGAGGGTAGTTCTCCATCTCCAATATCAGTCGTACCAAAGTTCATGGCACGAATGGTTGTCGTCTCGGCGCACTCAGTGATGAGGTGTACTGGTGTCTCACCATCTTCCCCACAGAATCTGCATTCGCCGTTTCTTCTTAGTTTCAATCTACTGAGGTGTTCATTGAGGAGACAGTGTCCTGTTAAAACCCCGTGACAATCGAAGATTGTTCTTACTCAGACCCAGGAAGATCTGTGATTTTTCTTGATCATAAGCCCTCAGAAACTTCTTTGAGTGTCTTAGACCATTGCAAGATTTCCATTCCAGGTTGCGGATGGAATCTTCCAAGTTCTTGAGTTCCGCCTTGAGTTGGTTACCACTTGGAAAGCAGAACGGTTCTGGTCCAGTTAGTGGAGTTGTATACCCTTAATATTCACAATAAACCTTGGCCCAAAGACGATTTATTTCCCAATTAAATTACATGGGAATTTGTCACTTTTTGCAAATATTTTTTTTTCTCTCGATCTTGTTCTCTCGCAGCCATGACAGTCACATATTCTTATACAGAATTGAACGCTCTACAAAAAATGTCTCTTACAATTTTCCTATAAACCTACTCTTTCAAAAGTTATTCCTCCCATATATATTTTAGTATACAGGGTGGCCCATCGAAAACGTTCCGCAAGGCATAAAAGCCAGGGTATGCTGAAAATGTTGATCGTCAACCTCCATACAGTAATACAAATTATTTTCAAACCGTTCTCGAACATTCTGAAGAACTTGCGGGGTCACTTCGCGACAAACATCAATAATTCGTCTTCGCAGGTCTTCTAATGAGGCGGGTGGAGTGCTATATACTTTACTTTTTATGTCTCCCCATAGAAAAAAGTTTAAAGAAGTCAAGTCGGGTGACCGGGGAGGCCACTCAATTGCACCTCTTCGTCCTATCCACCGACCGGGAAAGTTATTGTTCAAAAATTACGCACATTTTGAGAGCAATGTGGAGGTGCACCGTCTTGTTGAAATATTAGTTCCGCTTCAACGTATCCAGGATTGTTCTCTATGATGTCAGAGCTGGGCGATGGTATTTTCCAGTAAATCCAAGTACATATCATCTGTTAGATTTCCAGGAAGAAAAAAAAGACCCACAATAGAATCTCCAAAAATACCAACCCACACGTTCAATTTCTGAGGGTTTTGTGTGTGCACCTCGTGAAAAACCCTGGGGTTTGGTTCGGTTTGGTCCTCAGCCCAGTACCGACAGTTGTGCCGATTAACTACACCGTTCAAAAAGAAAGTACACTCATCCGAAAAACACACATTAAATAGGAAATTATTATCATTCGCCACTCGTTCACTCATAGTTTCACAAAATTGCAAGCGACGATCAAAATCGTCTTCGTTGAGTTGCCAAACCAAACTAACTGAATTTTGTACGAATAGAAGTTATGTTTTTTTAATATCCTTTGGACACTTGTACGATTCACGCCGGTCTCATTGACTAATTTTCTTGTACTCAGCGTACTATCCATGGCAACTTGGCCCAATACGAATACCTCCATACCTTCATTTACTACAGGATTTTCCCTCTGCCTCTTTTTATTCATAACGAAATCAGTTTTTAGCTACTCACTCGCGAAAAATTTTGCCATAAACCTGTTTGTCAGGATGGCGTTTATTGAATATCTGCTCAACCCGATTGCCACATTCATTATTTTTAAAATAAACATATCTAACTGTTAAAAAGTTTAACGATATTGGGAAGATCTTCAACGCACAAATCACAGAACAGCTATCTAGCAACTAGCCCACCTGATCGTTCAACCTTGTGACAAGCTGTAAACATCTAGAAATAATAAGAAAAAACAGCAAATTGGTTGAAGGAATTTATCCCTATCATTTACGCTGATAAATGTTTAAATAAACTTTTCAAATTTCAATCCTTCATATTTTCTCAATGACTCGACCGATTTTCAAAAACGAAGCGGGAGAGTATAGAGAATAGAAAGCCCCTTTCATTGCGGTACCACTTGACCCCCCTTCCCATTTGAAAAAAGTTGGGGGATGACACCCCCGCTTAGAGGGTTGAAGATTTTGCAATCATTTGTGGGGCAAAAGTTGTCCCCCTCACAAGCAAAATTGACGTGTTTTTGAATTTTCTGAAAAAAAAAATTACCCTGGCCGTTATGCGTTGCGTAACGTTTTCGATGGGCCACCCTGTATATATATTATATATTAAAATAAATCAGCTATACTTAAATCAGCTTAAATAGTTTAAACTTCATTAGACTTGAAGATTTCTTAATTCACAAACTTAACACCTTCAGAATTGTATATTTTTATAGTAATAGATTAAATTTTTCAAAAATAATCATAATTTTATCATAAAATTAAGTTGAAGAGTTTTGGAATTTACCGAGTGGTTAATTTTAACCGCGAATAACTTTTGAAGGAGTAGGTTTATCGAATTGTAAGAGACTTTTTTTGTAGAACGTTCAATTCTGTCTAAGAATATGTAATTGTCATGGCTGCGAGAGAACAAAATCGAGAGAAAAAAAATATTTCCAAAAAGTGGCAAATTCCCATGTAATTTAAATGGGAAAAGAATCGTCTTTGAGGCAAGGTTTTTGGGCTTTTAGACAAAAAACTAAAAATTTAGAGAGCGTCGTGAGAGAAATTATCAACTTTGTAAATACGGACCCTAATGCTTATAGGCAAAGAAAGCTTTGACCGTTGGTTTAGTTTTAGCACCGGATTATGCACTTTCATAATTTTATTTTTGTTGTTTTTTGGTGATTGTCCTTCACGCAACGCTGTGTAGGACAGGTCGGTGTAATGTTCTTAATGTTCCGTTTCTTCTGTCTGCGGTTTGGTGCCCGATTTGCAATTTTTTTGGGCCGCTGTCTTCCGAGAATTGTCTCAACTTGGAAACTGTTGCTACACGCGCAACCAGCCAGTATTAAGCATCGTCTATACTTAAGCTTTTACCTTACCTTTAATCTGTTAAAATTTAAATTAAAAAAAATCAATCTTCCTTCACCTACGTAACCGGTGATGGTGCTGAAAGCAAAGTAGGATTCTAAAAGTAAAATAATAGTTATTTTTTATACAAGACGATAAAATACCATTTTATCGTCGACCGAAAAGATTAATTCACGAGCAATGAAATCACGAGTGAATTAATTTCGGGAGAAGATAATGCAATTTTATCGTCGTGTATAAAACAATGGCTTTTTCCATAGCGAGTTACGTTTTAAAAAATATTCAGAAATTACTATTTCAAGGAATTTATTACGAGTATAAAAAATATTGTGCTGGGTTGGCGTTGGTTTCTATATAAGACAAATAAATAAAACTACTTAGTTGTCAGTTTTGAGTCAATAATTTTTAATTCTTATTCGTGTCGATTGCTGATTGAATTGGAGCCAGAAATGGCTCAAAATGAAATAAGTAAATTATCAACATACTGTCATTACTCGCTGACGAGTATTCGACACGCATCAGAAGATGGTCACGCAAGGCGTTTTCTTTCATGAGCTTTTTTTTTTAAGCAGAGATTTTGGTACGCGGTTTTCTTGCATTCTGCATACGTGACCAGCCTATCTTAAGCGGGATTTTGTAACCATGACTTCAATACTCTCGCAGTTAGCTTTTTCAAGGACCGATACGTTTGAGACATGATGGAACCACCGGATTCTTAAGAGTTGTCTAAGGTGTCTCTGTTGCAACTTGTTTAATGCCTTCATGTGTCGGCGGTACGGCACCCAGGTTTCCCTCCCATATAACATGATGGGGATTATAATTACTCGGTACACTTTCAGTTTCATTTTTGTACTCAAGTCATGATTGTAGAAAACCCTGTCTTTTCATTTCCAGAATGCTCTTGAGGCGCTGCTAATCCTGTGCTGAATGTCAGAGTCGATATTGGCCTTTTCCGAAATCAAACTGCCGAAGTAATTAAATTCCGCTACATATTCGAATAGTTACTCTCCGATTTTTACAGCATTGTTATGATCTTCCGGGGGAGTGCACATGATATTGGTTTTGTCGATGTTTAGCTTAAGGCCCAAAGCCTCGTATGCCCAGGTATAGGTGTTCAACATTTCTTGTAATTGTTGTAACGTGTTTGCAACTAGAGCGCAGTCATCAGCGTATTGAAGTTCTGTGATGAATTTTGTACGTGTTTTTGCCCTAAGTCTTTTTATGTTGAACAGACCGCCGCGCTGTCATATCTGTATCAAATGCCCAATCCTCTCTCCTGCAGTTTGCTGTCCACTATAATGGAGAGCGCTGCCATGAATATGTTGAATAGAAGAGGCGCTAAGACACATCCCTGCCTAACTCCTGTATTAGTCAGGAAGGGATCGCTCAGTGATCCATGATGTGACTCTCTTGACTGGTTGTTGTTATGGAGGCTTTTACACGTTGTAAGAAATTTGTTGGGTACTCCGAACTTCTTCATAATTGCCCAAAGTGTAATATTTATATTCGGTAATATATAAATATATCGTAAAATATCTTAAATACCATTATTTTTTATTTAAAATTGTTGTAGGTTGGACTAATAGTAATAATAACTAATAGTAATAATATTTAATAATACATTAGGTAAAATATATAATTTATTAATTTTATTTTAATTTTAATTTTATTAATTGTGATTAATAACATTGCGTTTATCTCATCAAGGAGGCCGAATTCGATAAAATATCAAGAGATAACTTTTAATTGGCTTTAAACAGCCTACACAATTTTGATATCAAAAGAAAAAAAGTCGATGAAGCACATGTTTTTTTTTTTGAAAAATATTCCTGTGATAATCCATATGAACCCCTGATGAATTTATCGACACTTTTATAGCATTAAAACATGTAGCACTTATAGTAACTTTTACCCTCAAAAGTTCATTCGAATCTCTAAAAGTATTTGGAGAGAAAATTGAAAAAATATTAAAATTTTAACACCCTGTAGTTACGAAACAAAGCAGAATCGAACCTATGTTGATATGAGAAATAAATCTTATTTTTACGTGAGGAATCTCTCCACGAGAGATGGCACATGTTTTTTGAAACACCCTGTAGTAGACTATACTTGTATTTAGATATATGTTCCTACTTTTTCTTGGGAAAAAATAGAGACACTATTTCTTATAAAAGTGCCGTAATTCCAAACATCAGGTAATATTTATGCCCACGTAATATTGAAAAAGATCAACTGATCTGTGCAAACTTGAACATTGCTCAATGAACTAGCTACAAATCAGTATGTTTTGCATGAAACAATACAAAAAACAGACAATCTAAATAAGCCTGTAGGCATATTCCATAGACGTTCAAAGGAATGGATTGGACATTATCTATGTATTAGCTATGTTAAGGCGATCATGTTTTTTAAACCACTCAAATAAATAAATATAATATAGAAAGTTACTTATTGGTTCAAAATATTTTTTTTCATTTATTGCAAATATTGTTGGCTATTCCTAATTGCAAATAGTCCTGAAGAGCTACAAGCACAAATTGATGAACTAAATATACACCCAGCAATAAAGCGTGTCTCGAAATAAAAATTGAGGAAAAACTAAAGTAATGTACAGGGTGGTCGAAATTGGTCTGTTTTAACAAAGAAAACGTATTTCCTGACTAGATACAGCAAAACTGACATAGATGTCATGGGCTCGATTTCTGAGAAACATTTAATGGCGTAAACAGCCTGTTGATATTTTCAATGCCAACTGAGATACGGGGTATTTTTAAATTTTTTACCATTTTGAAAATTACTCATAACTTTTTTATTTTGCGGAATAATAAAATTGTGTAAAAACGTTATTAAGGCACTTTTTTAGGCACAATCCAGTGGCGTAATCAGTTTTTTTCTATGCTTGCTCTTTTTGTCAGAAATAATAAAAAATATATTTTTTTAAATGGAAATCATAATTGGTTATGAACTTAAAAAAATGCTGGCGTTTTACCCTTTCCAATGATCTAAAGTTATGGACATCTCTATTTCTAACAATAAGAGAAATATTAGGTTTTTGATCTTTATATCGAAGCGGGCCTTGATTTTGTGTTGACCTATTTGCCTAATTATTTTTTATCGCAATTTAATATTCTATATTATTATTTATCTGCATAGTTAAAGACTTTTGAAAGGGTAAATTAACATTATATATTAGTATTAGTAATTACAATTGAAATCGATACAATAAATAAAGAATAAAACTAAAAAAAAGGATTTTTTTAGTGACGAATATAGTTTTCTAAAAAAAATCATCAAAGATGTTCAAAGTGAGCACCCCCTTGTTGAATACACAATAAACATCTTTTGCGCACAGAGTTACAACAATTTATTAGGCGAACTCGTGTAATAAGTCCAAAAGCTTTCCTAGTAGCCTTCTGTAATTCTTCTCTCCTTCTAATGGTTCTTCCCTTATATATAATGTCTTTTAATTTCCCCCATAAAAAAACTCGAAAGGAGTTGCATCACAAGACCTAGCAGACCAAGATATGGAATCCCTTGTTCCAATCCAATTCTCTCTAAATTCACCATTTAATAGTGCAATTGTAACCCTGGCTTTTTAATTGTAAATGGTAATACTAATATAGAATGTTGATTTACCTTTTCAAAAGTCTTTAATTATGCAGATAAATAATGATATAGAATATTAAATTGTGAATATAAATTGTGAACACAAAATCAAGGCCCGCTTCGATACAAAGATAAAAAACGTAATATTTCTCTCATTTTTAGAAATAAATACACATAACTTTATATCGTTGGAAAGGGTTAAACGCCAGCATTTTTTTAAGTTCATATGCAACTATGATTTCCATTTAAAAAATTATATTTTTTATTATTTCTGACTAAAAAAGCAAGTATAGAAAAAAACTGACTACGCCACGGGATTGTGCTTAAAAAAGTGCCTTAAGAACGTTTTTACAGAATTTTATTATTCCGGAAAATACAAAAGTTATGGGCAATTTTCCAAATGGTAAAAAAATCAAAAAGACTCCGTATCTCGGTTGGCAGTGAAAATATTAACAGGCGGTTTAGGCCATTAAACGTTGCTCAGGAATCGAGCCCATGACATCTATCGGTTTTGCTCTATCTAGTCAGGAAATAGGTTTTCTCTGTTAAAACAGACCAATTTCGACCACCCTGTACAATGTATAAAGAACTAGCGGAAGTAAAAGACATGCTAATAAATCACACAACACTGGAAATAGTAGAAGAATATTTATATGAATGGAAATCTGAAATGGGACATACATATCGAAGCTTTGTCGAAAAAATTGAGCTCTGCCTGTTTTGCATTAAGGTCTGTTTCTAAGGAGCTTAACGTGTCAGTGGCTAGAACTGTTTATTATGCACTTTTTGAGTCGCACCTCAGGTATGCCCTTCCATTCTGGGGTACGTGTTGTGCGACTCAATTTGACCGCATTTTCAAGCTCCAGAAGAGAGCTGTTCGATATTCACTAGGACTAAACAGCAGAACTCATTGCCGGGACTTTTTTAAGAAATTAAGAATATTGACTCTTCCTTCCTTATTTATATTTGAATCCGTTTGCCTAATACGTAAACATGTATCAGCTCCTCAAGAAAGGCCATCTCACACTTATCCACTCAGGAACGCGGAGCAAGATCTTTATCTACCTACCCCACGCTCAGAGTTAGTTAAAAGTTCAATATTATACAACTCGAAAAAAATGCACAATCGCCTGGCATTTGAAATCAAATCCATAACATCATTTTTTTCATTTCACAAAGCATTGAACTCTTATTTACTAGACAAGGCTTTCTACGCCGTAAATGAATTATATTTGAATTGAGAATCGAATTTGATCTTGAAAACACTGGTCTAATGTTTGCTATTGCTATATTTACTAATGACATCGAAATTAATTTATTTAGAGGTCATTGATATTTTGCTATAAACTGGCTAAATATTTTTGAATATTATTTTAAATTTTTTGTTCTTGACATTGTAAACATTTATAAATGTTTATTTTAACAATAAGACTGACAATATTATTTATATAATGTTTTGTATTATCTTTTGTTTGTTTGTTTGTGTACCTTGTTTTTTTTCTACTTTGTTTGTTAGTTTACCTTTGTCTACAAATTGAAAATTTTTTTGACAATAAAGGCATTTATTTATTTATTTATTTATTTATTTATATTTGGGACAACTAATATACAGCTCGGGATACCAGAAATAAACACAAAAAATTAAGTTAGCATGGAGTACTTATGGAAGAAATTCAACCATATTCAAATTTAGAATGTCACTTTATCTAAAGAAGAAAACATTCGACCAATGTTTACTACCAGTCATCAGTCATGACCTAGGCATGCGAAACCTGGACACTAAAAACGAACATCTTCAGGAAACTGTAGGTCGCACAACGCTCAATGGAACGAAATATGCTGGGAATGACCAAGAGAGACCGTAAAATAATAGAGTGGATACGATAAAATATCCAGATAATAAATGTCATCTACAGAGTCAATTCCCTCCTCAAATGGCAATGGGCAGGACACTTGGCAGAAATGACAGACAACAGATGGACCACAAAAATTACAGCATGGTATCCACGAGGAATTAAGAGATCTAGAAGAAGATATAGCATAGCCAACAATAGACAACCTAGGGGGATTACACCATAATTGGAAATGGTTGAATAAGCTGAAAATGATGATGATTGTTGGGTAAAGTAAAGAAACCAATGCTGATTGAATAAAAAAAAATATTGAAAAATAAAAATGCTCATCAACAAATATTATATTTCTTTCTTCAAAAAGTTTCATTTGCATTAGATTACTTAAAATACCATATCAACTGTTAAAATTGCCTTATGTTCAGGGCCGGCGGAAGGCAAATATTGAGACCGGGCGAGTACCCTATCTGGCGCCCCCCAATAGTTATAATTCTCTTTTTCTTTCAGTACTATCCTTTAACTACAACTAAGCATATTTATGCTACTTTAACAATAAATTTTCACTTATAATATCACAAGAGCTTAAATTATTTTCGGAAATTTTTTTGAGGGCACGAATATTTTGAAAATTATCCCGAGTCGAAGACGAGGGATAATTTTCCTAAAATATTCGTGCCCGAAAGAAAATTTCCAGGAATAATTTAAGCTTGCGTGGTATTCGGTAAGAAAATTTCACATTTCACAAAAAAAAATATTAATCCAACATGACATTTTAAAATAATTTCAATTTGTTAATAATATTAACAAATATTATTATATTTTTAATTAGTTACATCAAATGCTAAAACTCAAATGGGTAATATTTCAATATATAGACATTGTAGTTCATTCACATTATGATTATAGATCTTATGTTTACCTTTTCAACTGTCAAAAAATTTCCACTAAAGTTTTGTGGCGACTCGAAAAAATTTCTGGAAATTTTTTCAGTTGCCATGGTAACTAGTCAACATTAAAGCATGTTATTGGTTGAAAAGTAGAGGTGTGAAATTTTCACTTAAAGATACTTCTTTTCTCTTTCTTTCTTCTTCTCTACTTCTTTTTAAAATTCTTCTCTTCTTTCAATCTTAATCTGCGGTTTTTGTTTTTTGTATACCGGGTGCGTCTTGAAATTTACTCACCCCTATAACTTTTTTATTTTTTTACAAAAAAACGAGATTTGGTATGTTAGTATATGACATAAATTATTAGGATTGACTATTCAATTGTTGTTGGCCACTTCCTGTTTCACCGGAAATGACTAAAATTTCTGATTTTTAAATGGCACCTCGGTATATTTCTACTTTATTCGATAGAAAATGACACTCTAAGTAGAATGACATATCATATACCAACTTTTGACATTTTCGTTCAAAAAGCTTTATATTTTAAATTTAAATCTAGAGTGCCATGGCTCTGTTAAAAAATCTAATTTTTAAACAAGGAGCCTTGGAAAAATAGATTTAATCGTTTAATGTTTTTCATGTCTTGTCGTGGCCGGTCCAAAAGATGCCAAAATCATATTCTTAATCGAAAATATCAAAAGATGACATATGTCATAAAGTAGAAATATACCGAGGATGCCATCGAGGGTGCCATTTAAAAATCAAAAGTTGTAGGTAGTAATTTCCGGTGAAACAGGAAGTGACCAAAACAATTGAATACGTCAATTAATCCTAATTTATGTCGTATACTAACATACCAAATTTCGTTTTTTTTTCTGAAAAAATAAACAAGTTATAGGGGTGAGCTACTTTTGAGACGCACCCGGTATATAGAGTTATGAGAAATAGAATTCCTTCGGCAGTCTCGTTCTGGTATAGGTCATCTTGGAAAATATTAGTATTTAGTTTCAAGCAGTTGCATTATTTTTCTATTAGAATTTAAGAAAATTTTCTTTTCTTTTTCACAATCAACTATTTCGTGCAGAATCAGTTTATGATCAAATACCGTTTTGTATCTGATCATAAACTTCAAAATGAGGTTCAGCCAGTGTTTGAGATGCATTCCTTTGTCTTGCTCTAATGAGAAAATTCTACGATTCTGCTACCATTTTCCGTGTATTATTACACATTTAACTGGGAAAATCAAAATCATCAAAAGATTGATATATATTTTCCCACTACTGTTAATAAATTAATTTAACTAATGAGGCAAACTTATAAGCTTTTTTTTTGGATAATAAGGATATCGAGCTTGCATATGAATATTTACCTCATATCATTTTAAGGTACATCAGCCATTAATAACAGATAAAATGGTAGTAGAAAAAGTGCGATTTTGAGCTAAAACTCTCAATTTTGCTGGCACTTGACCCAAAACAGTTTGTTTAGAGAAAATTTATAAAACACGAATTATAGAAAGGTTATTTACAAAAAGTTGATAGCTTTTGAATCGTAAAATACCACGAACAAATCAGATTTATATTTTTTTATTTTATTTTGTTTAAGATTTCTCCACGAAAATGAATTCGCAAATCCCAGTTTCGAATAGAGCACCCAAAAAACATACAGAATGGAAGAAATTAAAACTATCCCAAAACTTTCGTGCAAAGGATTTTGAGCATAATTTCAGTAAACTATAATAGGATACGTCTAGGATATAGTAGTTTTTATAATGTTTAGTCAGCTATTCTTCCCTATGTGGTGTAGTAATTGGTAATATTTTAATGTGGAAATTGACAGTACCGATTAATTATTGATCTGGTCATTCGTTGCTCTTTTTTTAGATTACTGTTCGCCCGGCCCTTCCGCCGGCCCTGCTTATGTTTTTCAAAAACAGTAGATAAAATAGTACTTTAACCGCAAGGGTAGATTAAATGAAAATTGCTTGCATTTTTGAACATTTTTGTATTCCTTTTCATAAGTTATTCGGGATTTAAATGGAAGTAGTTTGGATATGGCGTTTGTCGCCTCAGCCTGAATATCTCTTGGTAATTTACTTATTTCGTGTTGAGCCATTTCTGGCTCCAATTCAATCAGCAATCGACACGAAAGAGAATTAAAAAATACTGAATCAAAACGGACAACTAAAGAGACAGCTTTATTTATTTGTCAAATTGCATAGAAACCAACGCCAAGCCAGCACAATATTTTTTCTACTCGTAATAAATTCCTTGAAATAATAATTTCTGAATATTTTTTAAAACGTAACTGGCTATGGAAAAAAATATTGTATTCAAATATTGTATTGTATCATTTCGGTCGACGATAAAATACCATTTTATCGTCTTGTATAAAAAATAACTAAAAATATTATTTGTTTAAAGATATTCTGTAGAAAGTATCTCTATTAAAAATCTATTAAAAAGTGCAAGAGTCTTAAAACAACACCAAGACCAAGACCGAAACCTGCAAATACAAGATCTACACACATACTACTGACAAATAATAATCCGTCACAACAATTATAACAGTTTAACCTAATTAAAAATATTAACTGCGATCTAACAATAAAACAGTCTTTTATCTACCATAACCAACCAAGAAAAAACAATACCATAAAACAAATACAGAAGTTAAGGATTCATTTACTTGTAATTATCTTAAAATTACTGTTTATTAACTGGTGGATAACCATCGCATCGAAGACGTATACGCGCTAATCTTGTGAAAGAATCTTTAGCGATCTTCGTGAAGGTAAACTTGAGAAAGGCCAAGAAGAACGTAAATTTAATAACAAAAAGTTAGGAAGTGAGATGTTTATATCTTTGACGGTAAACATACTGGGTGGTGCATCGTCGTTGGCAACATAGGAAATCGTATGCATGTTTTAAACTGTCCAAATATTGGCTATCCTGTTGATTTCATAGCGAACAAGCCGATTTTAAGCAATTTAAGACAAACTGCATCTATTTTTAAACTGAAACTAAACAGGTAACAATACCAGGTGCGTCTCAAAAATGGGTTACCACCATAACTTTTTATCTTTTAAAATAAAAAAAAACGAGATTTGGTACGTTAGTATATGACAGAAATTAGGATTGACTGACTTCCTGTTTCAACGGAAATGACTGCAACTTTTGATTTTTAAATGGTACCCTCGTTTTTTTTTACTTCATTCGATAGAAAATGACACTGAATAGAATGACATATCATATGTCAACTTTTGACATTTTCTCATATGGTTTATTTGAACTTGTAACATGCGGTCCATAACCACAATTTGACTCGAAATACCAAGTGTGTGGTACGAAATTTTTCGTAAAAAAATGTTTTTTCTAAATATGCTAATGAGCCACCCTTGTTCCATTTGAAAAAAAGTTATAAGGGTTGAGCCACTTTTGAGACGCGCCCGATATTTGCTAATGCCAAAAAAATTCTTATTCATTCGTAAAAAAATATTTCATCAAAATCTCAACGAAAAATAATCGTCTATTGGCATCGAATCATATTTTGTTTAACCTTGACCTTGATCGGTTCATTGAAAATATACAAGTTCAACTGTACAAAAAACAGAAGAGAAGCAAAGAGTACTTAGCCCGAAATGTTAGTTCAGAAGCAAAGAGTACTTAGCCCGAAATGTTAGTTCACGATTAACAACATTTTTTTTTTGTAAAATTAAACGATTTAATTTAAACATTCACGGTCAAGGATATTCTCATAGTTTTTACATCATTTTTCTAACATCATGTTTGTGTGTGAACAGTGAACACCACTGCTTATAATGAAAAAAAATATCAGCAAGTTATAATAATAAAGTTCTAAATAAAAGAAATAGAAAAAAATAATTTTATTAGATTCTTCAAATACTTGTGCAAACTTTTTTAATTTCTTGGATTTAGCAGGATATTTTTTCGAAATAATTTTTGTATATCTCTGTATTATCTAATAAGGGGTCTAGTGCGGTCAAGGGTTCTCTAAACAAATAATAAAATCGAAATAAATTTTCTTAAATAGCATCATGAAATAAAAACGGTGTCAGAGTAGGCAGTGGAAAAAATTGGATTCATGCTTCTACTATATCTATTATGCAGATTTCTGAAAATCACACACTGACTGTTCTTGTTTTATTTTATATGATTGCCTTTGATATTTACGTATGTCCCCCACTTAGTGAAATTTTGTGTAATAGATTTTTTTTATAATACAAACATTTAAAAAACACACGGTATACAGGGTGTCCCAGGCTGAGCGTGCATTAGAATTTTCTAGAGAACCACAATATCTAGAAGGGAGATTTTTTGCACATCACTGTTTCACGAGATCTATCGATTAAAAATATTTTCAATATGGTGGCACTTAAATTTATATGTATTTTATTATATATATTTTTTATGGTGGCACGGAAATACCGGAAGTTGACGACAACTTTGTTATTTTAAATGGGTGCCCCCATTTTTTATTACATACTTAAATTCTTTGTAAAATTTTATGAATTTTGATATCAAACACTCTATACCGTTTTTGAGAAAACAAATATTTTAAATTTTTGGACGAAAAAAACTGCCAGTCAAAAATATGTGTATAGTCTAAACGTCAAATTAAGTGATTACCACAGCCACTGTGCCATAAAGAGAAGACATGTGGATATCTATTTCAAAAATTAAATTGTTTGAATGTCATATAATAATGGCTGCAAGCTGTCATAGATTTGAGCGATTAGAAAAGTGTCATAAATCATTTTATTCAATTGGAAACCCACTTTTTTTATTTCATTAGTGAAAAGGCTTTTCAATTCGTTACTTTTTGACTATACATGTTCCTATACCTAAAATAAATCGTTTTTAAGTTATTTAAAATTTAGTTTTAAAGCATACATTTTTCTTGATTTTAACCAGTAGACGTATGACTTTAAACGTCAAGTGATGTAAAACAATAGATCTGCCCATGTCATATTGTGAGTTTGTTCAAAAAGCAGTATGTATCAGTATGTTATCGATGTTATTGTTTTTTTTTTCATGGTTAATACAGTACATTATTAATATAATTAATAATGTCAACTATTAGATATCATTAAGGAGCGAAAATACGAGATATATTTTTATAAATACACTTTTTAAACTTTTAAGCAACAGTATTTACAATACATGACGTGATCAAACATGTCTCGAGAATGTAACAGAATTTACTTACCTGGGAAGTATTGTAACAGCAAACGGTGGCGCAGACGCGGATATTGTCAGCAGGATCAGGAAGACACAGCGAGCCTTTGGCCAACTAAAATCAGTTTGGACCTCCCGTCAACTCTCCATACAAACAAAATTAAGAATATTCAATTCCAACGTCATACCAGTTTTATTATATGGCTGCGAGACATGGAGAGTGACAAAAATATCCATCAACAGTCCACAGGTATTTATCAATCGCTGCTTGCGGAAAATACTTAAAATCTTTTGGCTAGGCACTATACGTAACACCGACCTGCTTCATCTTACAAACCAGCAAGAAGTAGGCATTGAAATCCGCAAAAGAAAATGGGGTTGGATAGGTCACACTCTGCGGAAACCTGATAGTAATATAGCGAGATCAGCGTTGGAGTGGAATCCCCAAGGAAAAAGACAGCAAGGACGACCTGCTCAAACATGGAGACGTTCCATACTGGATGAGCTTCAACAAGTAGGGTAGTAGGGTCGACATGGAAGGAAGCAAAAACAACTGCCAAAAACAGAACCCGATGGAGAGCTTTCACTGAACCTTTGCTTCGTAGTAGGATAACATCCTATATATATATATATATATATATATATATATATATATATATATATATATATATATATATATATATATATATATATATATATATATATATATATATATATATATATATATATATATATATATATATATATATATTACAATACAGGAAATCCAAATAATTTATTTTCTTTTCTGACAGATTGTCTGACTTTTTGACTCTTAATGTCAAAGGAAGCTAGATAAAATCAAGAAATATATACGTTTTCAAACTAAATCTTAAGTAACTTAAAAACGATTTATTTTTGTTATAGGAACATGTATATAGTCAAAAAGTATGGAATTGTAAAATCTTTTCACAAGTGAATAGAAAAGTGTCTTCTCTTTATGTCACAGTAGCTATAGCAATCACTAAATTTGACTTTTAGGCTTTTAGGTAGTTTCTTTCGTCCAAAAATTTTAAATATTTTTTTTTCTCAAAAACGGTTAATGTTAGATACAAAGTGTTTAACATCAATATTCATAGAATTTTACAGAGAATTTAAGTATGTAATAAAAAATAGGAGCGGCCATTTAAAATAAAAAAGTTGTAGCCAACTTCCGGATTTTCCGGAAGTGCCGCTATATTGAAAATATTTTTAATCGATAGATCTCATTGTAAAACAATGATGTGCAAAAAATCTCCGACCTAGATATTGTGGTTCTCTAGAAACTTCTAATGCACGCTCAGCCTGAGACACCCTGTATAACTAAAAATTTTGGAGTGCACATTACACAATGAGCTAGACGAACAAAAAAAAAGGACAAAAGCGTTATTAGACACGTCTGCGACATTGGAGGTTAGAGGTCATCCGTTATGGACGCTAAAATTTGCACAGACCTATAGATACACAGCCAGACGCTAATGCACACACCGAAAACAACCGATGTTTGCCCGTGGCAGTCAACCTGAGGACAAAGTGTTGTCGAAATTTTGGCGGTCGCCGTGCGTGAGCGGCGTGCGTGTCTGGCCGGGACCAAAAAAAAAGTCGCGATAATGGACGTGGACGACCTGCACCACACAAACTGTAAACTTCAGCGAATAAAGCTTGATTTTCATGCGTCCGTTATCCGTTGATACCTTTGAATAAGAAGACTAAGGAAGGAGCATAATGCTATCCATGTATTCATGCATGGTGGGCGGAAAAAGCACCATAAAAGCACTCTAGGGTGGGGATCCTTGACAGTTCTGTTTGACGATTCATTTGACACATTTGAATTTGATTTTAAATTTTGTGGATTTGTCAGTCTTTACGGAGCTTATTTTAAGTAATTTATTATATATTCTACTACTGATAGTTGTATAAAGGTAGTAAATCTAGATGGAAATTGTGGCAGCACTTAAATTAATAGTGACACTATCGCGATTTATCGAAAAAGACTCTAAAATAATTGGTTGTGTGTGCGGTAGATCTCGGCAAAAATTGAGTGAAATAATGGAACAACTTTTCTCTAGTAAGTGACTATATAATATACATACGTGTAGTAAACCGATCATTTATGAAATTCACTTAAATTAACTAAATTATATATTTTTCTTGCATTTTAGCTTTTATTTATTACTTGTCAAAGATTAGATGTCAAAGAATTTAGATACCTTAATTTGACTTACCTGCTTCAGTAGCGTATCGGATGTTTGTGTTAATAAATACTTATTATAACTTATCATTTTTATTAGAATTATATATTTTTATAACAATTTTAATAACTACCAACATTTATTCACAACGTAAAATAAAACAACAAATTATTGAGTCTACCCCACGTCTACCCAACATCATAGTTTTACATTTTTTAAATAAAATTAGAACGACACTGATAAACCGGAATTTAAGTCGGCCATATTTGAGGCCCATCGCGGTGTACCTAAGATTTTTGATATGCTCCTTCCTTAGTCTTCTTATTCAAAGGTTGATACGATGGTCCTACGGCGCTCTGATTGGTCATAGCGTTTTCGTGCCACTTTTCATCCGTAAATTGTTTACTTCGACCCATCAACGGGGAAAGATCGTACGATAAATGACGTTTTGACACTTTTTTGACGAATTTAATCTAACCTTAATAAAAAAAATATAATAGTACAAGAGCTAGCAACGTTGGGAAAACGAGGATTTTAAGAAAGCTGGTATCTTTTGCTATGCTCTGCTGACCAACGCGCGGGCCGTCTGACTGCCGGTAGACTACTGCGATTCATTACTGCGCATAACATCTATACAGCGTATCCCATTTTCGTGTGTTTTATGAGATTTCTCGTTTATGAGTAGAGATACAATAATGCTATTTTCACATTACTTTGCTAATTATTTATGAAACCAAATATGTTACACATATGTTTGTCCCAGTCTTCTTAGTTCCTGAAAAAGAGGGCAAATTTGTCATACGCAGTAGTGAACAGATGTTGAATACAGATATGATGCGGAGTAGTGAACGCAACGTCTACCGGCAGCCAGGCGCTCCGCACTCTGTTCAGGAGAGCATAACAAAAGATAGATTAATCTACGACAATGCCATTATGACACATTTAACATTGTCATTTGGATGACATTATGGCTGTTTACAGCAATAGTAAAAAAATCAACTAGACTGGACCAACAAAGGATTAAAAATAGATGGAGAATATCTTAACCAACTAAGATTCGCTGATGATATATTCCTAACTACCAATAGTCCTAAAGAACTACAAACACAAATTTACGAACTAAATACAGCCAGCAATAAAGTAGGCCTCAAAATGAATTTAGCAAAAACTAAAGTAATGTACCCTGTCCCCTCTACAACACACTGTCCCCTCTACAACAGGGGTATAATGGGTTATAGCCATTATTATTTACAACAGAAGCCTCGTTACACGTATAAAATCGTAGGTATCAAAAGGAGACAGGCTTTTAAAGCCTGTCTCCAAATCAGATATTTTGATGTGGTATGGTTTGTCTATTACAGATGGTGGTGTGGTTTTGTCTATTACATAATAGAGGGCAATAAATTTAAAAGAAAACAGTTTTCTACAAACGAAATTTAAAATAATTTTATGCAGTGTTGCCATTGTATAATTCATATTGTAATACTTCCTTATAAAGCCTACCTTCAAATTTGCTACATCATTTAAATATATTAAAATAGATCAGAGCTCTTTTTTCAAACTTTTAGGTATTTAACTTGCCATGTTGGTTGGAGTTAAATCTTACGAGCTGAATTTCAATCACTTTGTGACGTTTGATTGTAATTGAATTTCCTGGCGTTCGATTGGACTTATACTTTGGTATAGTAAGTATTTTCGGTGACATTGTAATATGATGGTACTATGATGCATATAAACTGGTACCTTAATATAGTACCATATTACGATACCACTTCCTGACGTTCGATTGGGCTCATATTTGAATATACTGCGTATTTTTGATGACATTGCAATGTAGTACCATATTACGATACCATTTCCTGGCGTTCGATTGATCCTAAACTTTGTATACTACGTGTGTTCGGTGACATTGTAATATGATGGTACTATAATGCATATAAAGTGGTACCTTCTATAGTACCATATTATGATACCACTTTCTGACGTTCGATTGATCTTAAACTTTGTATACTACGTGTGTTCGGTGACACTGTAATATGATGGTACTATAATGCATATAAAGTGGTACCTTCTATAGTACCATATTATGATACCACTTTCTGACGTTCGATTGGGCTCATATTTGATTGTACTTGCATATTTTTTATGACATTGCAATATTATGGTACCATGAAGCATATCAAGGGGAACCATAATGTAGTGCCATATTACGATACCATTTCTTGGCGTTTCATTGGGCTTAAACTTTGTATGCTCCGTATGTTCGGTGACACTGTAATATGATGGTACTATAATGCATATAAGTGGTACCTTCTATAGTACCATTATTACGATACGATTTCCTGGCGTTCGATTGTTCTTAAATTTGGTATACTACGGATCTTTGGTGACATTGCAATATTATGAAGCATATCGAGTGGTACCATAATATAGTACAATATTATGATATCATTTCCTGGAGTTCGATTGGGCCAAAATTTGGTATACTTGCGTTTCTTTATAAAGATTTGTTTAATTAATAATTTTAATTTATTTTACGAATTTTAATTTATTGCACGTTGCGTGACAGCAACTTTTATGCCGAACTAATATATTATTAATTGTATCTGTGTCATTTTTTAAAATCTACCTAGGTCTAAATAAATAACGTAGCAAACAGAAGAAATTTGTTATTATAGTATTTTTTTAGTCAATTAACATTTTTTATACTGGATTTTAATAAATCATTTCCATTATTATTAAACGTATATTTCATTACTAACGTTTCAGCATTAATAAATATCACTATCAATCGCCCTGTATATTATTAATTTTAAAGGTAATTAAAGTTATTTTCTTAGTTAACATAATAAAGTAGTGTACATATATTAAAAATGTATTTTGTGAGCATATGTTTTCTAATAATATACTTAAACCTAAAACTATTTTAAAAGCCAAACGAATAATTAATATAAGTGTATCTGACAAGAAACGAAGAATAGGAAGAAATTTTTATACACCAGAAAAAGAATGGGATGCCAATTAAAGTCTTTTTGAATCTGGCAACTGTGCATATTTAACCGAGCTTCAAGGCCGTCGACGTGTCGTCGATCCAAAACCGAAAATTGAAAATTTCCAATTATATTCTGATTATAATATTGTCGCGCCATCTAGTATTTCATTTGTGCAATTTTAGCTCTTTCATTTCGAGTATTTTTCTGTTGCGTAGCTAGATATTCTGTGGTTATAGACTGTGTGATGACTCAAGGAAGGGGGGCACACAATAGATCTTTAAGGTCTCTGTGATTAACCCCCCCCCCCCTCTCACTCATTCTACATTCAACATCTACATATGTGAGGGAGGCTACAACATAACTGGAAATGGTTGAATAAGCTGATGATGATGATGCTTTGTACAACAGTACCTAATCAAGGAACTTGCGTTGATAAAAACAATAAAATTTGGTAAAATTAGGGCGACACGTCTATTTAGCAAAAACCGCCGTACTTTTAATTTACCTCGTTTTTTAGCGGTATTCATGTTAATGAATATGTTAAACCGTCTAACAGCGGTATTTCCTTCGTCAATTGTCCCTGCCGGCGGCGGTAATTTAGCCAGTTCGTTGAAACAAACAATCCAGCTTAGACAACTATTATAAAACTTTGTTACTTTAGAAAGTACAGTACACGGGACAAGGAATCTAACGCTTATTTTTCTTACTCGGAATAAAAAGAGACAGGAAATAACACCAATCACTTTGAATAACAAGAAATCGAGCACCGCAAAAAAACTGAAACATTTAATTTATTTATTATCGGTGCAGCTAGACAAAAATAGTTCATTTAATACAATGTTGCTAAGAGCAGTGGTTTACTAATTTAATCTTTTTCATAGAATGAATGAATTCCTTTTTAATTCTGTGGTTTTGTAGTTTTTCATATCGGAAATTAAATTCTTTATGGAAAGCAAAAAAAGTTTTTACGCAATCTGTAGTTTTGTATATAAAAGGAGGCTGATAGGTTACCCCCAGGAGGGACCATCCACTGCGGCCACAAAGGCTTTTTGATGTAATACTAAAATGTCTACTGGTCGGTTATATCTACAGTATTAACTCTTTCCTAATAGCGTAGGAAAAAATGAAAAATCTCGAAATATCCTTATGGATCAAAAGTTAGCTGTCTAGCCCCTACCGGTTACTGACTTTCCAATCGAGAAAAAGGTAAAAAACTGAAATTAATCGAAGCGGTCTCTCCTGATTTTATTTGTATATGAAGGTACCAACAATAATTCAAGAATTATGAATTGCTTCTAGTCAAACTTCTTTAACTTCACCAACGACTCGCTCACCATCATCAAAATTCTAAGGTACTTCTAGAAGTGTTACAAACTTATTAGAATTTTGAATTTTAGGTAGCATTAAGCTTCTAATTAAAGGAAAAAAATGAAAAATCTCGAAATATCCCTATAGATCAAAAGTTAGCTGTCTAGCCATTACCGGTAACTGACTTTCCGGCGATGGTAATTTAGAATTTAGAATTTTTTTTTTTGAAAAGTGGTAGCATCCAGTATATTATTACATTGTAGCGTTTTTTTATAAACATACCACTGCGAACGGCAGCTTTTCATCGGAGAGCAGTCGTGGATAAGGTATTTCACTGGAAAGAAAATTAAGTAATAACAATAAACAAAGAAATAGATATTGGGCGCCAGGCACGTACAGAGAAAGAAAACACAGTTGTATATTACTTAAAACTAATGACTATATTTATTCAAGATGGACTGTGATGGTAAATAGCATTGTACAATTTTAATAATTATTATAGTAGTTATATGTCAACAAAAGTGGTGTTAAGAATTGTACTAAATATCTATGAAAACAATACCATTACAAGACGTAATGTAATGAAACCTAAGATATAAATAATATTTTAAATATTAAATCGACATGAATGTGCTTAACAATCTAACCACTAAACATAGTCTGTACGATATTACTTAAGATGTACGTTATTGTTTAAGACTGAAAATGTTTTAAATGTTAAATGTAAAACTAGAACTTAAATCTACACTTAGCTGTTCTTTATGTAATCTTGCTTCAAACAGTAACAGCGTGAGGTGGTCTCGCATCTCTATACTCGGCCATCCAATACAACAAAAGGGGCCAGAATGAGGACACCATGAATTGGAACAGCCGTAACTACTAACTAGCTTATGGATGGGAACGAAGCAGCATGGGGCTCAAGCTACATCCACGCTGGGGCACTTTATATGCAAGAAAAATCATTCCTACTGGGGACACTCGTTCACAGGACATCCGTACATAGGATAATGGTACAAGGGAACACTACCCGTACCTTGGACCATAACTTAGGACTATAACCTTGGAAATAGTCCGTACCTTGGACCCTAAAAATACGAAACTCTTGTTTAAAATCAAACAAGGTCTAATAAACAAAATGAACCTACCTCGAATTACTTCCGAGGGCTCACTAAATAATAAAGAACATGTCCTTTCTTCCATGTGACATTCTGGAGGATAAAAGAAAAGGGACGCCAACGTGCCAGCAAAATACAAATACAAGTTAGGTTGGGACATCCAAAACTCTACCCTAAAAATACGCAGTAATAATAACGGATCAAAAAAGATAATATCTCATTTTTACCTGTAACTTCGAAATAGCAGCTGATTCAAATTATACAGCAAGATTTTTTTAAATTGCCATTTCTAAAAGCAGGATTTGCAACCGTGGCCAAAAACAAAGTGAGGTTAAAACGCAGAGAGGCGCCTTGACATATGACAAGGATCTTGACAGCGCGCGCCTCCACAGAACAGTGAAACGATAGCAGGGTTGGCGACTAGGGAACGTAAAAATTACGTCAAGCGTGCCAAATCCGGCCTGAACGATACGGAATCCGGTGATGATAGGCCCAGACATCATATATTATATATAAAAAAGACATGTAACGAACTAAAAACGTTACAACATATTTGGAAACTACTCTAATATCTCATAATTTTTTTATTATACTATCTATCTCTTATAGTTTTCGAGATAAAAAATAAAATATGTGTAAAATTGACGAAAACATAATTTTGAATAAGCATTGGTAAAATCATGAATTAAACATTTTTAAGTGTTGATGTTTATAGAAACACTGATGAATGTTTATATAGATGTTTATTAATATTTATATATCAAATAAAATAGAGATTTTATTTAATTTTTTCTTGGCTTTAGGTCAGGTAAACAATGAGAAAAACGGTTTTTTTTATATTAAAAATTTCAAAAGAAAACAATTAAAATTAAAATAAAAACTAAAACAAAACGGCCGAAATCTACGTTCAAGTAATAAATTTTGATAAAGAGCCTACCAGGTCGAAACGGCAATGAAATTTTTAATATAAAAAAACCATTTTTCTCATTGTTTACCTGACCTAGAGCCAAGAAAAAATTAAATAAAATATATATTGAGAGGTCAAAGAAAAGAATAAAAAAAAAACATATAAAATAGAGATAGAGAAACGGTATATAAATGTTTGTTAAATGAGGCATTTTTGTAGCAAGCGGGAGAGGGCAAAGAGGGGCGCAGTCCCTAAATGTTACAATTTTATCCAACAGTATAATACTCGTTATCCGATGAGTCCCTCGAATCCAAGCTGGTTTTCTCTACAAAACCGACATTTGCACAAGAATCAACGTTTCCTTCACATGCACATATCTCTGTGCATACCACACTTAACACTTCATCAGGGGCGCAAGGAAGATCACATATTTTGGGGTTTAAATTCACCATTAACCAATTTCCACCCATATTCCGCTGCTGGTGGTCAACAAGGATGGGGGATGTCTCTATACCATTCCATGCATTGATAATGGCATCTCAGTATTCCTGGTTTCAGAGCTGCTAAGGTTGGTTGCATATTATCGCTGGAACTTTGTTTTTGGCTAAAGATCCACCATCTCAGGTCGGATAACTTGCTAAAGCTTTTCTTTATTGGTGAATACACACTGCAAATAGAAGATTCGATTTCTTCAATAACAGATTCAGCTAATATTTCATTTTTTCCCAAGAGCAGCTAATGCCTGAAGTGTAGGTGGAGAAGCTGTTAGAAACTTTTTCCAAAAGCTAATTTTTGATTTACCTTTGAAGGCACCTGTAACGTCAGCTCCTGACAATGCGTGAAGTCCTGGAAGAGCTTCTACCTTTAACTCTCCCAACGAATCATAAATTGGTCGTAAACGTATCTCCTGATTACTTGATCCGATACTTACAAAGTTTGTGTCTTCTGGAAACTGAGAAAAACGTCTCAAAGCAAGTAACAAAACGTCACTATCTGGTGAAAAAATTCTTATCCTATTGACTCCTCTCTTAGATGCATGTACAGAATGAAATATTAATTTTGGATTAGCTTCTTCGTGTGAGCTCTGAAAGTCCATCATATTGTCACAAGCAGTTGTAGCCAAAAATTAGGTACAGTTGAGGGTTGGAACCTTTGGTGTTACACATCAAAATAAAACACTAAATCACCACAATACACCAAAACACTTTTACTTTTACACTGGACGCGCGTTTCCCTAACCATGTTAGAATCATCAGCAGATGATTAAAAACCCAAAAATGTTTAATCATCTGCTGATGATGCTAACATGGTTAGCGAAACGCGCGTCCAGTGTAAAAGTAAAAGTGTTTTGGTGTATTGTGGTGATTTAGTGTTTTATTTTGCTGAGCAAGGAACATAACACTTTGCGATTAGTTTCATTTCCCAGTGACATTAGTTGTTTTGAGAAATATTGTGTAATTTCCCCTTTCGTCGATGCATGAGAGAGCAGCTTTTTTAGATTTGTGTTTTAAGACTAATAAGAAAACTACATTCGCATGTTCTTACACTTTATTTAAACAATGAAGTTGTGCTTACTTTAGTTATTTATTTATTAAAACATAAAAAGAAAACTTTTTTATTTTAGGGGTGACATATTATAAGGGGTGAATACCACCCTCTGATACTCTAGTGCAAGACTGCCACAAAATGTGTTCTATCCCTTCTTCTTCTGACAATCCGGATCTGTACATTGCTTTACATACTTCTTGAGCTTGCAATGTCCTCTTGAAACACACATAATAATTTAAGTTGGTAATTTAAGATAGTTTCAAATGATTAAAATTCAATTGAAATATTTCCAGATATTTTTTTTCCGAAAATAACATTATCAAATCATTTTAAAATACTCAAAATCCACTATCAGTTGGCCTATTTAAACTATAGTGAAGTATTCCTACTCCAGTGACATAGTTTTACCGAGATATGAAAAGTTTAAAGCACTAAAAAATTGTCAGAGATTAGGTCATATAAACTAAGACCCACTGTATAAAATCCACTAGGAAAAAAATACTGTGAATTACCTTGCTGACTAAACTATCGACTCATACAATTTTTTCACAGTTATCTTTTGTAAATAGTGCATTTGTTAATGGGTTGCAGAGGCTAAAATACGCGGTAACGTAATGTAAATAATTCCTAATATAAATAAATTACAATATCGATATCGATAAAGTTTTCAACGGATGCACCAAAATTTTCCATACCAGTTTTTTTTAAATTCGTACAGGTGAAAATTTATTTTATTAGATTTATTTTATAGATTCTAGATATAGCAATATTTTTTTTATTTTAAGTAAAAAACTAACAAAAATTGTGTGTGCACTATACCGGGTGCGTGCGCCGTGCGTCTCAAAAATGGCTCACACCTATAACTTTTTTATTATATCAGATAAAAAAACGAGATTTGGTATACAAATTTAGTTAGCATTTAATTGAACTAAAATAGGTTTAAAAGTAATCAAAAGCAGACGCTGGGTAAAATGTAATTTGTTGTGCTGTCTACCTACTAGTGATGTGTCGGTATTTGAGTAACGCGATTTTGGAGCGGTATTTTTTTGTAACAGCTCGTCGCGCTCAACAACGAATCATGAACCTGTTACTGAAAAACGACGATCATAATGATAACCAAATTATAAATTATTTATAATTTGCAAATAATTTATTTATAATCGCTCTTGAAGTTAGCTGGAACCGTAGTAACCGCATAGCGACGTGTTTAGCAGCCGTCGCGATTTCGTCGGTCGCCAACAGTAGCAACTGGCACTGGCACTGGCATGTACAGTTGAACAAATATAGGAAGAGACTTGGGGATAGCACCGGTCGCGTGTTATTTTATATTTCTCACGTCTCTAGCTATACTTGTTAAGTTGTACGTAGAGTCGCGCGTGTTCGCTCCAGCCGTCGCGCTCTTAAGGTGGGTATTCACTTGCAACAAAACACTCCGAACGAACCAAACGCGCCGCGCACTCCAAACAATCTGCAACAAAACATTTTCCGGGTGCGCTCTGAACGACCTGCAACAAAACATTTTGCGCGAAGCGTTCCGCCTTGTTGCGGTGTTCGCTGCGTTCCCACAAGTAATCAGTGTTAGTGTGTTTGTCGACATGGATGCATCTGATATTACCATATAGCACCAGGTGCACCCTATATTATTAGCAATTGCCACCCAAGCATCATGCTTTTTTATTTTGTTATAATATGTCCCATTTGTCGGGTCCCAAAAAATAGGCTGCTTCTCAAACTCATCAATTAACTCTAAACACTTTTCTCTGTTCCACTCTCTAGCTAGGCACAGTTTAAAAGCACCAAAAACACAACGATCGTTCAAAACTGCCATATCCACTGAACACCGGCCAACGAACAAATTCTTTTGAGCAAATTCCGTTTACCGACGAGCTTCGGAAAATGTTTGGCGCGTTCGGTTCGGTTCGGAGTGTTTTGTTGCAAGTGAATAGCCACCTTTAGAGCCGTAGTTCCGTCTGTCGCGAACAGAAGAAACAAGTAACTGGTCCCCGCTGTAACTGGCTAGCGACGCTCGACCTCGGCGGCGTTTTGCCTGTTTTGCCTAGGTTTTGCCTGTCACGATTTGGTCGGTTACTGCTGGCGTTGGTGCTCTCGTCGCTACGTTACTTTCGAAATAGCGATTTTTGGGATGTACCAGGCATGGTATAAAATAGCGTTGTTTGAAAGATGAAACGCAAAAGCAAATAAAATAATGGTTAGGCCAATAAACAATTTTTTTTGACAGTGGTTTGGACTTTGTTCTTGATTTTAGCATTAAATATATTATACTGCAATACACATAAATATGAGCCGTTGATTTTATTTAAACGAAAATTTCACACCTCTACTTTTCAACCAATAACATGCTTTAATGTTGACTAGTTACCATGGCAACTGAAAAAATTTCCGGAAATTTTTTCGAGGCGCCACGAAACTTTAGTGGAAATTTTTTGACAGTTGAAAAGGTAAACATAAGATCTACAATCATAATGTGAATGAACTACAATGTCTATATATTGAAATATTACCCATTTGAGTTTTAACATTTGATGTAACTAAGGTTGGTAATATTTTTTATTTAAGGAAATATGTTAGATATACCTAAAAAATATATAAATATTCAAAATATTCGTGCCCTCAAAAAAATTTCCGAAAATAATAATAATGAAAATTAATGGAAAATAACAAGGAATGTCATCGTTTTTCTAAAAATGAGATAGATTGGCTATATGACTATGCACAATGGATGAAAATTGGTGTCTGGGAGTTTTTTGACACGAGAAATTTGATTTTGAGGCCAATATGACTCCTATTTGTAGGGGGCGCCACCTACATGTGTTTTAACAAATGTTTGAAGAGTAATAACTTTTCGTCCGAACCTGTATATAACTATTGTATAAAAAAATATACATTTTTTACGTAAAAAAAGTCTCTTAGTAAAAATTGCTATGAATAATGGTTCCCGAGATATTTAGAATCGAACTTATCAATATCTGTCATTATTGACATAAATTAAACATGTTGACTAAATATTTATTAGACTGGAATCATAAATTTGAAATGTTTTTGTGCCAAAAGTTCAACAGAAACTGTTTTGTCATCATTTTTCCGCAGAAAAAATTATGATTAATTTAATAAAATAAAAATTTTCCAAATTTATTATTTCAGTCAAATAACTATCTACTCAACGTGTTTATTTTTTTGTCAATAATGACATGTATTGACTATTTCTATTGGAAATATCTTGAGAACGATTGCTCGTAGCGATGTTTACTTTATAAGAGACATTTTTACGGAGAAAATCACGAAAATGTATATTTTTTGACATAGTCGTTTTATACAGGTACGGACGAAAAGTTATTACTCTTCAAAACAGTTAAAACACATGTAGGTGGCGCCCCCTATAAATAGGAGTCATATTGACATCAAAATCAAATTTCTCATGTCAAAAAACTCCCAGACGCCACTTTTTATCCAAATATTGACGTTATTTCAGAAATTATTTGGAAATAAACGAAATAAAAATGAACACCATGTACACAGAAAAAAATAACTTGGCGTAATTAGATAAAATTTATTACCTGATGAATAATTTATTGAATTATATGTGCATTTTTTTGGATTCAGATAAAGCAGTAGTCAAATTTACAAGATACATTATGCACAAGAATCATTTTTTTCTTCTAACACAATATTTTCTGGCTCAAATTAAAGTTTATTTGAATTAGATTATACAACTTACTAATTATTAAAAACACATAAATCGTTTGTTTATGTTTATTAATTTTAATAGTGTAGTTTAACGAAATAGGACCCAATTACTCTTAAAACAAGTGTTGTTTAGTACTATTGTCTTTTTATGTAGACCTGACAAAAAACTTTTAATAATGGAAGAAAAGCAAGATTATTGATTGAGTAAGACCTCAAAGAAATCATGAAAGATTTTGTGAGTAAGTAATTTCCAATTTTATTCAGATAATTATTATAATTTTAAGACTAATGCAACATAAAACGATAACTGGAAAATTCATGAATTCTATCTTTTGGTAAATTTAAAGGCAGGTTTATACAACATATCAATGGTTCTAATGATAAGAACATTTATGAACATAAGAGGTAAAGCAATCATTTATTTATTTATACACCAATCATAATATTATCAATAGCCGCCCATACAGAAATTTTCACATAAATCATCCCTGAAATTATTCGAATAAAATTTTCAGATAACTCTGTATACTAATATATGTATAATAGTAAATTATTTCCAAGTGGAAAATTATCTCCTTCCCTGATCATGCAATGAATTTATTTAAATAGAATATGCAAGTCGTGGCACATTTTCTAAAGACAACGCAATAAAGAAACTATTAAACGAGTTGACAGATGATATTTTTTCAGGTAATATTATCTATAAAGTAATAGAAGTATCCGAGATTTAATAATTTCGTATTTAATTATTTAGCTCTAGCGCGCTAACATACATAATAAAAAATAATAACATAACAGGCCTATATTTTGCCAACAATAAGTATCCGAAAGGAAAAACCAGCAGGACGGTGGAAGCTCCTTCGCTTAGAAGTTGCTGAAGGATAACCATAAACCCTGAATCTACATAAGAACTTTCTCTAAGTACGCATGTGTGCTTATCTAGCCTAGCAAATATCCTTTTTTGGTTTAGTAAAAAACTTTTCTAATGCAGGTGGTAAATTAGTTCCCTCACGCCAAGATATTATATACACCAGCACGTTTATTTTGTATTTGATAAAATAAAAGTATTTACTACAACATGTGATTTTTCTAAATTAGTACTTCTTCCTATGTACCTCATTTTTTGATAAAACGTTTGTTTATCACACACAACTATATTTTTCATCTGTTTTCAACTAACTAACGAAACTAACGACTTCGTTTCAAACACAAAAATGTTTATTAATTCTTAATAATTAATATTTTATAAATTACCTAATAGGGTTATTTATATTAGGAGAGAAATTCTAGTCAAAATATTTAAATACGGTAAATTAGGTTTTGTCTGTCCCTATATTTGTGCCCTATAGTGCTAAAGTATTTTATCTAATCTATACAAGTTTTTTTTTCTGTGTATCTCCGAAACTAAGCATTTTAGGACATACATTTTTATAGGAACTTTTTTACATATTTTTATCCTCAGAATATGCTGCCGACGTTTCCGGAATACAGTTCGGACCACCCTGTATATCGGTGACCGATGTGGAAAAACGACACCCGCCGTAGAAGTGTTAATATTTTTCATAATCGGGCAGAGTTACAAAGATTTAGCCATTTAGGATAGGACTTTAAATAGAAAATTGATTAAATTTTTGTAAAAAATCATGATTTTTTTGCACCTGGTTCAAAACTTTTGGATATTTCAATTTCCCAAATATGTTTCCAACCTATATTATTTTCTGAAATCTTATAAAAAGTATCATTATATTCATTAAATAACATTTCACTTGTTTAATAATATTATCGGTTAGACAGGCTTTAACGTATACACTTAAAAGGCAAACAGCCTGGAGGCTTAAAAACGATTTAAAGAAATTAATAGACAGCTAATAGACAGGCCAGACAAGAAGCAGGCGAAATGTCGACACATCGCTAAAACGAATTATAATACAAATTGGATTTGAAAAAAAGTTGCAAACTGCAACGGCCTTGACATTTAAAGACGCTATATCCATACGTTCTAAACAATTTAAATACGCAATATCTGCTCCTACATAGTTAAATATAGCTTTTTTTTCGTTGTTTTCCCTCTCGCTTGCACTATCTCTCTTTTGCTTTTGCCAATTTATCATTCGGACAAATATTCAGCTGTGCAAAATTTAATATTTATTTAAACTTTAAACTTATAATAGACGTGTGTTATGTTAATCTTTATAGCAATTTTTTTCTTTCTAGAATAGTTACAGTGGGGGTCTTTATCGTCATAAAGAGGATGGTACAAAATTTTGATTATATTTTTTAAAATACCGGGTGCGTCCCAAAAGTGGTCTCAAAACCCCCATAACTTTTTTTATTTTTTCAGATAATGAAACGAGATTTGGTATGTTAGGATATGACATAAATTCGGATTGACTGGCGTAATCAATTGTTTTTGGTCACTTCCTGTTTCACAAAAACATTTGGACGTTATCTAACGCATTTGGACGTTATCTAACGTCGGGTTTACGTCGCGTTCAATAAACCCGACGTCGGGTACCAACGTCGGTTCGACCGCCTGACGACCCTTATTTGCACCTAAATGGGGAATACAGATTCGGGTCGTCTCGACGTCGGTATCTGACCTAATAGGGAATGTAATTCTACCAATTACCAACGTCATATTACGTTGGATTTTAGTTACTTAAAATTCGTCGCTAAGCACTTACGTTACGTTTGGTTTTCATATTCGCTACCAAGAATACATAAAAACCTAACCAAACTACCTAATTACAAATGGATTCATAATCACTCCTCGAATATAACTATAAGTGCCTATCTAATTTCGTATTATAATAATTCTGAATCATTAATCCAGACATCAGTTTTGTCAACGGAAGTCACTTTCTTGATATATTTGATTAAAATACTCCGGAAAACAACGAGCGCCTTCAAAATTAGGTAGATTTATGAAATAAAAATATCTATAAAAAGTAACTCACAAAATATTTTTTTTTATTTTCTAGCTGGTTTAATCATAAAACTGTACTGTGGTTCCCCCCAAACTCAACCTTATCAATATTATTCTACTAGAAATCGAAATGATAATATAAATTTTAAAAACAAAAAACTATTTTAAAATGGCTGACAATCGGATACGTATTAAGAATGGCGGATTTCTGTGTCCGACTTAATATGAACTACCAATATACCAATTCCGAGCGGGTCTCCAACATTAGTCGTCTCACACGACCGAAGTCATTAAACCGGACGACCGGCAATCGTATTATGACGTATATAATTCCAACGTACGCCACGTAACCTCACTTTGCGTATCAGTGATACTATATTTTAGTTTTTGTTTTCTCCTTAAAAAATGGGCAGCCACTTTTTTAAGCCTAACCTCACATGTCGGAGGAGGATGGGGTCTGCTGGTTTCCTAAGCGAAAAAAATGAAATTAAGATGCACCAGTGTAATGCAGCATCTCTTCCGGATAAAAAGCATTTACGGGTGGAGGCAAGACATCACTACTACTATTATTATTTTGCAAAAGCCTCGACCTCTTTCTGTAAAATGTAGATGAATGCATTTTGAATTGTAGAAAAAGTAGTAGGAAATGTAGAAATGCCTTTTTATTATTTTTTTAGGCATAATAAAACAATTAAGTTTGTTTACAAAAACTTTTTATTAGGTTATGTTCATGATGTTCATTAGGTCGCAAATGCTACTTAATGGGTTGTATTTAAGGACGTAAATAGAGATACGTAAATTAGGTTATAAATATGAACATAAAATACAACAAAATATAATTGGACGTTACTTTAGGGATTATCAGTGAGACGTATCCTATTCACAACGGGTAGATGTCGGGCTAGTTCAAGTATATGTACGTCGTGCAAGCCAACGTGGGAACGACGTGGGGAAACTAATAAAAATGGTACGTTGTTATTTTGTACAACGACGTCGCTTTTAATAGGAAAGTCTGACGTCGCTTCAGGTCAGATTTAGTTCGAAGTCAGATAGATGCTACCTGGGAAATGACTACAACTTTTGATTTTTAAATGGCACCTTAATCTAGAGTGTCATGGCTGTGTTAAAATCACTAATTTTTAATCAAGAAGCCTTGGAAAAATAGATTTGATCGTATACATATACGTATACATAATCGTATTTTTACTCATATCTCAATTTTTTCAAATGGAACGAGGGTGGCTCATTAGCATATTTGGAAAAAGCCTTTTTTACGAATAATTTAATACCACACACTTGATATTTCGAGTCCAATTATTGTAGTTACGAACCGCATGTTACAATTTCAAATAAACCATATTCGAAAGTGTCAAAAGTTGACATATGATATGTCATTCTATTCAGAGTGTCATTTTCTATCGAATAAAGTAACAAAATACCGAGGGTGCCATTTAAAAATCAAAAGTTGTAGGCATTTGCGGTGAAACAGGCAGTGGCCGAAAACAATTGAATAATGTCAATCAATACGTAATTTATGTCATATACTAACGTACCAAATCTCGCCTTTTATCGAAAAAAATAAATAAGTTATAGGGATGAGCCACTTTTCAGACGCACCCGGTATAAAAATTTATTCGAGGTGGCTTTGGTGACTATTGTCGTAATGTCATATCGACACTGGATTAGAACTCTATATTAAAATTTAAAAAACGTTAAAAAGTATCGCGATACAGGCTTGGTTTTAATAAATATTAGTACACTAACAGAACTAAAGAATAACTAAGTAGAAAGAGTAACTAAAAAAATAACTGTAATAACTAAGTGTACAAACAAACAAAAAACTTGTAAAAAAAAGAAAGAATCAGAGTTTACAAATTAAAGTTTATATATTTATATACAGTAGGGTGTCCGTTATTTACAAAGTCATTTCTCTCACGACGCGATAACGAATACCCAAAGACATTATAAAGATAGACCGAACATCTCATTCATAAATACTCGTTGGAAGTGTATCAAACATTCCAATGTGTCAAACAAGGACAGAAGAGACAGAGAAGTCTAAAATTTCCGACCCCGGCAACTAGGCGCATTTGGATTGTTCTAATGGCCAGTGGCGTATCGTTTTTGGAAGGAATTTAATTAGTAAAGTAAAAGTAAAGTAATTAGTAAAATGTTTACTCCATATTAATATACTACATTAACACTTTTTCGTCAGATGAGTTTTGTTACAAGGTCTAATATAATAATATAATTAATATCCCATATATACTTATGTTGAAAGGTTAGTAGGTAGTTTTCGAAAATCGCTCAAACGTCGATTTTCAATTTAAACTTTCACTTACTTCTATATAAACTTTCAGTTACTTTTGAATATTTACAGGGTGACTCAAGTTTCTGAAACAGTTCTATATTAGGTTTGTGGTTGGTGACTTTTCATTCATTTTTTTTTCAGAATATGGAAGCAATGGTAAAGCACATTTTAGACATTTTTGTAAACATAGGTGGCCGGAACATATTTTCAAACTAAAGTTGTAGATTTGCCACTAAATTTCCATTCCAGAAACACCTAGGCTTGCCACCTGTCCTTTTTTGAAAAGGACAGTCCTTTTTTAGAATAACTTGTCCTTTTGACTTTTTTTTACTTAAAAAGTCATTTTTATTTACGTATTTTCCATGAGAAAATTATCTGCAGCAAACAGAAATATTCTTTTCGTCCAAATTTAATTAGAGATGTTATAAAACTTACAAATAAATTTTTTTTGTTTAGAATAGGCAACATTATTTAGAACTTCCCGTTTAATCTCAAATGATAGTTTAGGTTTTAGTTTTACCTTTTTTGATCTTAAAAAGAACTTTTCAAAATTAGTAATTAGTAACGATTTAGTTAGTTCGCAATCGATAGCTTCCTGTGAAGTACTGTGTAATAGTTGTTTAATCTTGTACTATTAATAACTTCCTATACCTAAAATTTAATGAGAAAATTGTGTTTTTTTGAAAATATAAGACAAGATTTGACTCTTTCGATCTTCTTCTTGTATTATAATGGCTCTGTCACGAGGCAATTACCTTTTAGTGTCTCGATAGAAGGCATTTATCATTAAAAGTATCAAATCTGTGTGCTACAGTATGGGATTTCTGTCGCATAATAATGAATATTACGTTTATTTCAAACCCATTACTTTTAAAGGTAGCTTCACCAGACAACCAAATTTTAGTTAAATATCTCAATCTTCATGAACTGTATTAAGCATATGTATTGAGGTTTGAATCACCCTGTATGTTGACAAACATATTTTGAAAATGTGCGTTACAATGGCCCCCATCTTATGTAAAAAATTGAAATAAAAATCACAAACCAAAAACGTAATAGGTAAAAAGCTTTTTTGGAGGCCTGGGTCACTCTGTGTATAGGTGTATGTTTAAAACTAGTAGCCTAAAAATTATTTACAGTTCGTCCCATTCTAAAAAAAGGTAAACACACGTACAAATAACTCTAGGAAGAGGTATTTGTACGGTGGTAAAAAAATTGTCTAAACAAGGCCGAAGGGGCAGATATAATAAAGCAGTAAAATGTAAAAAAGGGCGAGTTAACACCTTTGTTTATTTGTTGAGCAAAATTCCTTTAGAATATCGTATATAATGACCAAAATATGACGCAATTTTAAGAAGAAAAAATGTCACTTTCTGGCTTATAATAAAGTTTCAAATGCAACGTTTATATTCAAATTTGTTATGATCTAAAACAGTTAGGTAGTAATTAAGACGAATTATAATTCAATTACCGGCTACTACGTTCTTGTTTTAATAGATCAAAATTCAACAAATATAATTAGAAATTATTTTAATTGTAAGGGGCTCCCTTGTGGGACGCCTATGTACAATTACGGCGGAAATTTGTACCTACCTGTGAAAAGACAAATTCGGGTAATTTGAGCTTATTTTTCCACACACTTGACACTGTCGTACCATATTGAAAATTCGCAGATTCAAAAGTACGTTAAACAAAAACAAAAACTACTGAAAAACACTGAAAAGTTCATTTCGGACTTGATTCCGACTTCAAACACACCGTAAGCTAAACGTAGTACGCTATAACCCTTTATAAACAAGGCTATAAAGGACCAAGGGCCGTCGCCAGGGGTGGTGGGACGGACGGCTCATTTTCATTCTGGAAGACTAGCAGCGACGTTGCCAATAGTTCTAGACGTTTCAGCACATTAAACAGTAAACATGTCCTTTAATAGTAACGCACTTAGTAACGCATATATCCTTTGGTTAATAACATATTATTACGCATGCTTCTTTAAAAATAAACTATTAATTTAATTAAGAAATTGAGATTTATTGATATCCGGTGAAGGTTTTAAAGTCACCTTTTCTGCAAATCAAACTAAGTAGATAGGCGCAAATTTGAGATGTGGCAATGTCGCCTTCTCTATCTCAGTTGGTTTTTACAGTACGTAGTCAACCTCCGATTGTTTGTTTGATCGGGTTAAAATGCACAGTGTGATATCTGTTCCGAATACCCTAATATACCGTTTGTTAAAAAAATCAAAGAAATAACTAAAAATAAAAAAATATAATATTTAAAAAAAAACTTGACCGAAAATTTTCCGTTGCGTTTTTTTTTGCAACCGAGTGTTTAATTAAAAATGGCAAAAATATGCGTATTTATTCGATTTGTCTGGGTCTAAAGCACGCAGACGAGAGGTGAACAAAAAAAAGACGCGCGGTACGGACGGCCAAAATTAACCGTCGCAGTGAATGGTTTCGAGGTCAGCGTTGCGTGCAACCCGTAACCATCTGATCTGTGCGCTAACTAGTCGCCCGGACATGCCAAACGTGGATCACCAGCTCCAAACTTTACACAAAATATATAGAATGTGTAGAATGAACCTTACAGATGTATTGTGTTCCTTTTTCTTGAGTTATAACTCTTCATACAGCCTCGGGGCTTTGACAAAAACCAGTATCTGATACAGTTTTATAGAGGCTAGTTCTCCATCTCCGACATCAGTCGTACCAAAGTTCATGGCACGAATGGTTGTCACCTCGGCGCACTCAGTGATGAGGTGTTCAGGTGTTTCCCCATTTTCCCTACAGAATCCGCATTCGCCATTGTTTCTTAGCTTTTATCTACTGAGGTATTGAGGAGACGGTGTCTTGTTAAATATCCCGTGACAATCCAAAGATTGTTCTTACTTAAATCAATTTTCGGCCTTGAAAAATGTCCACGAGTGTCTTAGACCGTTGGAGGATTCAATGCATTCTTCCAGGTCCTTCAGTTTCTGCTTTAAGTTGGTTTCCTCTTAGAAAGCAGAACGGTTCTGGTCGAGTTAGTCATAGTTCGTTGCCTTCTATCCCTTAAGTAACGTAATAATGTACAGGGTGTCCCATTTTGGTTGAAATCATACGGTATCTCCGTTATTCGTGAAGATAGTAGGGTGCGGTTTGCACAAACCTGGTGCCACTTTTTTGTCAAACGGAAGATGCCGTAAACAAAATTTTCATAGCCCTCTTCATTTCTGAGCTACAGGGTCTTTTTGAAAATTTTGCAATTTGGAACACCCCTTGTATCTCTGTTACTGTTAAAGGTATCGAGACGGTGAAAACTGTTTATTGCAGAACTTTTTGCGTAGACTACAGTGGCGTAGTCTGTTATTCTACGAAAAAAATATTTTTTAAGATATGAACTAAAGTTATCTTTTCTTAAATGGAACACCCTGTATATTTCGAAATTATATGATCTGGCTTGCCCGAGGGGTGTCTCACTACTTGAATTACATGTACATTTTCTTGGCAGTCGCTGGCAGTCATTGGCAGTCTTACGGCAGTCACCTATAATAATTACATGGCAGTCATAGGCAGTCTTTTTGGCTGTGATTGGCAGTCGCTTGGTAGAAAGATGATATTTTGGCAGTACATGTACATTTTTTACCCAAGTGAGATACCCCTCGGGCTTGCCATAAGCTTCTCAAAACTATATATCACTCGATATTTATTTTCAATATTTACTGCAATATTTAAAAAAAAATATATTAACAGATCATATTTATTAGTAGGCCATGATTGAAAATAAAAGAAACTAAAGAATTATTAAAAGTATATACTGCTATCTGTCTCCTCTTTTATTTTGAGAGCCGCTAATAAATTCTTTATATATGTATTAGAAAAACTTAACTCTCTACCGCTATTTGTAAATCTTGGAAGCTATCGTATCGGAACTTTTAAATATTCCATAGCTAATTTAAATAAAATATACTTTCAGCAAGATGGGGCTCCCCCTCACAACTTAACTTACAACGAAAATATTAGAATTTTGTTAAATTATTATTTATCAAATCAATGAATTGGAACCAATGAACCCATATGTTGGCCTCCCTGATTCCCGGATTTGTCGGTTCTCGATTTCTGATTTTGGGGATTTTTGAAATATGAAATATATCGTGGCAACTAATACAATGTCGAACACCTGGAAAATACTTTAATAATACAAGCAAGCTTTTAGATATTTGCAAACCCATCCCGTTATAAAAAAAAGAAAAATATATTCAGATATTCTGTGGTAACAATTCAAAAGTAAAATATGTCAATTTTAAATAAAATTTTTATATGTGTATGACTATTTTAGTAAATACCATTTTAATTTTTTGTTATTTATCACGGCCTACTAATAAGAAAATTACATATTTTAAATATTGCAGGAAATAGTCAAAATAAATACAGAGTGATATATGTGTTCCATTTGAAAAAACATAACTTTAGTTCATATTTTCAAAAATATTTTTTTCGTAGAAAACCAGACGACGCCACTGTATTCTACGTAAAAAGTCCTACAAGAATCAGTGTTCACTTTCTCGATATCATCCATAATAAAGAAGATACGGGGGCTGTCCCAAGTTGCAAAATTTTCGAAAAGACCCTGTAGCTGAGAAACGAAGAGAGCTTTGAAAATTTTGTTGACAGTATCTTCCGTTTGACAAAAAATTGGCAAAGGTTTGTGCAAACCGCACCCTTCTATCTTCACGAATAACGGAGATACCGTATGATTTCAACTAAAATGGGACACCCTGTACAGTAAAATTTTCCACGAACTTATTTTGCTTGTTTGTTCCTATCGGCTTCCCCTAGGAGATGCAAGACCTTGTCGTTGGTGGGGAAGCTCCTGATCAGGTGCTGGGGGGAATACCCCTAGCACTTGGCTTGGTCTAAGAAGCATCTCACTCACCGTCTTGTCCCTGACTGTAGTGTCGTGGCCTGGGAATTGCACCAAGACATATAACGATACCGGGCGGGGCTACGGACAGCCTCAATCTTAGGGCACCGGGGAGCACCCCATTGTATTTTGCCGCTTACTTCTACATGCGGGGCTCTGTAGAAGAGGACCGACTGTCCCTAGCGACTCATAGGAACACTATGAGATCTGGTAATAATAGTAATAAAAACATCACCGGTGAAGCTGTGGGGAAACCCCCTAGCGACACTGGGAACAGTAACAATGAATGTTCCAAGGAGCCAAACCCAAAGAGAACTACAGGAGAGGTGGCTGGCACTTGCGTGAGACCATCCTCCGCAAGTGGCATACAAGCTACCACCTCCTCCAAGGGTCGGGAGCCTACCTCCTACCTCTAAACCCAACAGGCGACACAAGCTACCGTTTCGTCTACCCGGCCTGGGTCGTAGCTCCTCGACTGTGAGGGACATGGGTCTCCGTAGGTAGTCCTGGGACTGTATGATCAGTTATAACTCAAGAAAGGGGGACACAATAGATCTCTAAGGTCGCAGAGATTAACCCCTCCCACTTATTCTAAATTCTGTTCCTATCGGCAGAAGTAAACAAAACATTCTGTGAAAAATAATGAGCGACAATTGTCGAATCTACTTTCCGTAGATTGTCTGGCTGGGCATTATTATAATCGGGCTCTGTCATAATTCAACAAACTAAAACACCTAATGACATCTAAATAAAATAAATACTAAATAAATTAATTTATTTAGATCTTAGATGTCATTGGGGAACACCTTATTTAAATGAAATGCGTTCGCTGTTGGAAGAAAATTTTAACACTTATGACGTCAGACTTCGGTTTTGCGCCAAGCGAATTTTAATAATTGATTTAAGTACTTTCCAGATGGAATTTGTACAAACTGATTTTACATGTATGTTGTAGGTGAAAATGTATTAGAAATCATAAATATTTGAATTTTACCCGACACGTGCAAGGACCCCATTATAATAATTAAGGATGTAATTAATTAATATTCGGGCAGAAATAATGGTGGTATATTTAATTGGAATACTTTTTTACAAAAGAACCAATGAGCTAGTAATATTATCAGGTTTTTGTACATTTTGTACATTTTTTGCTTTAAAGAAATATCTAAAATGTCTATATTCCAGGGGTATATTGATAAATGAGGTCTAAATTATAAGAAAATGCATTTTCTACGAAAACTTGAAGAAATAACTAAAAAATGGTATAATACAATTTGATAAGCAATTAATTGTGTTATCTGATTTACGTAAAATATGCAGGGTGTATCATTTAAATTAAACAAGTTTTACCGTTTAAAACTAGTCATTATTTAATCAACATTTTAGACACACTGTATAGGGTAGTATTATTTTTATTATTGCAGCACAAAATTTAATAAATAGAAAAACTCAGTGCAATGTTTTTGATTTTAAAAACATAAATAGGTCTAGAGAAATGAAACATTGAAATTGTTACAGCATTTTCACAAAATCATAAATATTTCAAAAACGGTAAGATTAAACTGCGGTAAACCTTCAATCAAATTTACCATTATTTTAATCATAGAAACTAAAAATGTTAAAATATACAGGGTGTTCGACTTAAAAAAAACTGCAACCAACTTTGATATTTTTTCTTTATTTGGGACACTTTCCTTTAGTAGTCCTCCAACGATCCCAGCACTCACAATCTCTATAAATCCAATCAAGTAGTTCTTCAATCAAAGTGCTTTTTTGGGACGCCCTGTATACAACAAAAAAAAATTCGTACGTTCATAGATCATGCAATATTTATATCAAACTTTTTTTCATATATTCGTCAACAACGACGATAACTTAAGTTAATTTTGGCACCACAAAGCTCACGATGGCGTTAAAAATTCATCACGCCTGTCTTTCTCTTCTTATTAGCTGCTAATGTGCGTTGCACCTTCCATTGTTTTCCCATGAAACTCGCAATGGATGGTAATCTCTAAAATAATCATCCAATTTACCAACAGCAGGAAACATTTTTTTTGCTCCGAGTTTTGTTCCTTGCCATTATTTCTTTCTTCTTCTTTATACCAGTTTTTTTTTCAATCTTCTTGGCCATTTTTGTGCAAAACCGTAATCAGCGTAGAATTCTGTTATATTTTCTTTTTATTTCAAATCATAATTATTATTGACTTACTTATTAATTTGAATTTTTGAAAACCCCGGTCTTTACGTAATCATTGCGTAGCAATATGATTGAAAATGTGTAATAAGCAATATCATTGTGAATTTGAACTAAAAAATATTTTCTACGCACTTTTTTAAACTAAACAAAACATAAGTTAGTTAAAACAGAAGATTTTAGAAAAAAAATGAGTTTTTAATTTTTTTCATATTGTTCCACCACTTCAAAAAATTCTAAAAAATTCCTGAGTGCAAAGAAGTATAAGACATTTTCTAACGATTTTTAGTGAGTGACATTTCACAAAGGTTAAAAAATGAAGATTTTAATTTTCTTTCCTCCGCTAAAAATCGGCTTTTCGTTTAAGAATCATGATCATATTATTTTTTCATGTCTTAGATTTCTAAGAATTAGAAAAAAAAATCATCATTAGGTAATTAGTTTTGGATTTTACAATAAAAATAAAAATAAAATTGAAAAAAACAGGGTTTTTTAAAATTTCGAAAACCGTTTGAGTTAAAGAGCTAAAAATTTAGGTGAATTATTTTGATTCGACACCAAATCGATCTCCTGAGTGCGAGTCAAAAAAGCCGCGGGGTAGATTTACCATATTAATCCGGCTACGAGGGGTAAACCGCGAGACCAATGCGGTGTACAACTGATTAAGTGACAATGCTAACAAATGAAGGAAATTGATCAATTTTGCAGAGCCAATGAAACCAATTAAGGGGAAATTGACAAATTTTGCAAAGCCAATGAAGCCAATTAAGGGGAAGTTAGGGACCAATTATGAACCAATTAATGGCTAATGTAAAATTATGTTAGTAAAAACTACGCGCTATCGAGTCCGCAAATCTAGCCGAGTCGACGACAGGGTTGCCAGATTGGACCCTTAAGCGCCATTTAGGATATTTTTAATGATTAGTTGACGTTAGCACAAGAAAGAGAGTACTACGCAGAATAGCTGGAAAGACGCTTCTGGACAGGGAGAGAAATGAAAGCATAAGAAGAGCGTACTTAGGTTTGGTTTGGTTTGGTTTGGAGCGATAACTTGAGACGACGAAACCAAACAGGCGATTCGCCTAGTATGAAGGAGGAAGAAAAAGAAGAAGAGGCACAAGAAAAATAATTATTTATTGAAGTTATTTCAGTGGCGTGAATACCAAATAATGGTTTCCGTTAAATACCTTAAACTCGTAAGGTCCGTTTGACACGAGCAAAAATTATGGCGAAAATCATTAAGTAAATATTTCAAAAATCTGGTCGTTAAAATTTTTTGAGGTTGTTTTACTGAGTCTTAGTTACGCTATATATTCTAGTTTTAATTACAAAAGCCCTGGAGAATATTCTGAAAGCGAAGCAAAGGAACCTACTTCAAAAACCTCAAAAAAATCATATTTTATTAACAAAATAATCATATTAATTTTGGAATATTTTTGTTATTATTTTTGCCATAATTTTCGCTAATTGCGCCTAAGGAACGTACATGTAAGTGAACGGACTGTAAGAAGAAGATTAAACAAAGCTTCTTATGTCAAGAAGGCCTGCTTCAGGATTACAACTTACTAGGTCTGTTGACTAGGACCGAAAGCAAAGGTATAGTTTTAATGTAAAAATAACGAAAAAATGTTAGTATCTTCTTCAAAAGCGAATATCTCCAATAAAAATAAAGCTATTGAGATGAACCAAAAAACAAACTATCGAGAAAGGATGTATCTAGATGATTTTTAGATCCCTTGTTGTTTTAACATATTCCACAGGGTATTTCAAACTTTCACCAATATATCAATTTTTTTCCCTCGTATAATTGACAGATGTGAACTTTCGTTTTTGATTTAGAAAGATATAATAAAAATTCAAATCATTTAGCTACATACCGCTGAAAAACTCATAAAAATCGACACACTAGAACGAAATATATCAAACTTTAAAATACATCAACATTTTAAGGTGCCCATTTTTCGTGGCGGTGAGTGTATAAAAATTAAACTGTACATCCATGGTCTCCACTTACCGTTGCTGACGACAGGAAAGACAATGTCTGGGATCTGTCCGATTCAGAGAATCTAACAAAAAACGTCGGTTGCAGACTTCTAAACGCAGCATCAGCATAAAACTCAGCCTTACTAACTCTAGAAAAAAAAGAAACAAAACTTTAGAATAAAAGAATCCGAAAAAATATCTCCTCTCCGTAATGTATGTAATATATTTTTCTAAATACAATTTTTCATGTAACAGAATTATCATCCGTCGCTACGGAATAGTATTGAAAAACTTATTTCTTATACAAATAATGAATCAGTGGCCCCCCAAAAAAAATCAGGAGAAAATTAGAAAAAGTTATTTAAATTATACTTTTTGTAAATCACTTTTTTTTTCATCCTAAAATATTCAAAACTATTCCCAATTTGACCAATTTTCGCTTGAAAACATTTTATTTTACCAATTTTCTCTACTGCCGGTCAAAATTTCATTTTGTCCTTCGTTCCCGCTATGTTTTACACGTATTAAACTCCAAGTGCCGCGGCTCGTGACGCCAACAAGGTAAGGTATACTATGTATAGAAAATATAATGTGTTAAGGTGCGATAGATATAGTTTATATTGGCCATTGACCGCGTCATTCATAAAAGGATTTGTAAGGTAGGCAACTTTATATACACTTGTATTTGGTAGTTTACTGACAAACGCGGACGATATAAAAAGTGGCGTTTTTGGGTCTTTATCTAGAAACCAGCGTGTTATTATTGTAATTTGTAATATTGTTTATTAGTTGAGAATCAATATAATTGATTAAGAAATATCGAGTGCACTATTTCTATATGTATAAATATATTACAGGATTTCAGTCATTTAGGCACTTTGGGTATTTATAAAAACTCATTATATAACAATAATTATAAAATAGAAAACAAATTTCTTGCGGTATAGGTATATAATAAAATTATATAAGGATTCTTGCCACTTAATTGCTGATATAGAAATTTAATTCTACGGTGTGTTTGTCATAATGTGGATCAACCTGCTCTCACTACCGGTTTCGGAGCCCTACTCCATCATCAGGTGTGCTTGGGCAGATCAACAAAATGACAACCACAGCGCAGAGATAGTTAATTCCGACTTGTCGGAAAGTGTCGGTTAGATATTCAATCCCGAACGGGAGATAGCGGCCTGCGTGGAATGGTAGTACTTTCGTACCACCGAGGCGCAACTATCGATAGTAAAAAGATGGTAAAAGGGTCTTTTTTAGAAAGACTTCTTTTCAAAAAGCTTTTTACCATCTTTTTACTATCGATAGTTGCGCCTCGGTGGTACGAAAGTACTACCATTGCAGCTACGGCAACTGTAGCTTTGTCATAGTCGAGGGTTTGAGATGCAGCGCGAAATTTGTGTAGGTAATAATTCATAATTTTCTGGTTCTGGATAAATGATGAACTCTTGTTTACTGATTCTGGAATAGATATTTTCAAATATACAACATTATGGTGTTTAGTTTGTAAAATCGTGCGGTTAAAATAAAACAATTTCTTAAATTTCGAAAAACGTTCAGAGAAAGAATTGACTTAAAATATAAAAAATTGTGAAATACAACTTTTAGAAATGTGTATGTGTATATAATATGTATTTATATTTTTGTGACATTGTAACGTTTTTAGTTCGTTACATGTCTTTTTTATATATAATATATGATGTCTGGCCTATCATCACCGGATTCCGTATCGTTCAGGCCTGATAATTTATTTGGCACGCTTGGCGTAATTTTTACGTTCCCTAGTCGCCAACCCTGCTATCGTTTCACTGTTCTGTGGAGGCGCGCGCTGTCAAGATCCTTGTTATATGTCAAGGCGCCTCTCTGCGTTTTAACCTCACTTTGTTTTTGGCCGGTTGCGGCACGGTTGCAAATCCTGCTTTTAAAAATGGCAATTTAAATCTTGTTGCAAAATCTGAATCAGCTGCCATTTCGAAGCTACAGGTAAAGATGAGTTATTATCTTTTATAGATTCGATATTATTATTGAATATTTTTAGGGTAGAGTTTTGGATTGACCCACCTTAACTCGTATTTGTATTTTGCTGACACGTTGGTGTACTTTTGCTGTTGTCCTCCAGAATGTTAAATGGAAGAAAGGACAGTTCTTTTGTTTATTATTGAGCCCTCGGAAGTGTTTCGAGGTAGGTTCATTTTGTTTATCAGACCTTGTTTGATTTTAAACAAGAGTTTCGTATTTTTAGGGTCTTATGGACGGACTATTTACAAGGTACGGGCATTATCCAAGGTCCTAGTAGTATCCAAGGTACGGGTAGTGTTCCCCTGTACCGTTATCTTATGTACGGACTGTGTCCAAGGTTATGGTCCAAGCTTATGGCCCAGGTTACGGACATTATCCAAGATCCTAGTAGTGTTCCAAGGTACGGGTAGTGTCCCCATATTGCCACAGTATGGATACAGCGTAAGCCCCATGCTGCTTCGCTCCCATTTCTAAGCCTAGTCAGTAGCTACGGCTGTATTGATTCATGGTGTCCTCATTCTGGCCCCTTTTGTTGTCTTGGCCAACAGGATCGCCGACAGACAGTACAGAGATATGAGCCCACTTCACGCTCCTACTCTTTGAAACAGGATTGCCTCAAGAACTGCTAAGTGTAGATTTAGGTTCTGGTTTTCAGTCGATTTTCAGTCTTAAACAATAATGTACATCTTAAGTAATATCGTACAGACTATGTTAGATAATATTTAAAATATGATTTAGATCTTAGGTTCTATTACATTACGTCTTGTAATGGTATTACTTTCATAGATATTTAGTACAACTCTTAACACCACTTTCGTTGACATATAACCACTATAATGATTATTAAAATTGTACAATGCTATTTACCATCACAGTCCATCTTGAATAAATATAGTCATTAGTTTTAAGTAATATGCAACTGTGTTTTTTTCTCTGTACATGCCTGGCGCCCAATATCTGTATTTTTTTGTTTATTGTTATTGATTAGTTTTCTCTCTAGTAAAATACCTTACCCACGACTGCTCTCCGATGAAAAGCTGCCGTTCGCAGTGGTAATGTTTTATAAAAAACGCTACAACATTATTATTATTTATAAGTGTCTTTTAAATCCTTTTTGTGTAAAGAACAGTGACTAGATTTTTTGTGAAATAGCACTAGACCATCTGTTTAAAAATGTAAGGGTATGTTTCATTTTAACATAATTTGTATTTATTTTTAGATTTATTTTTCTTTAACTAAACGTACAAGTACCTTGTAAGAAACCAATTAAGTTTGATTGCGTAAAAAAAATCGACGCAATATTTTTAGATATTGACCTCCCTACAATAATATCCACGGGCCGCCACTGTAATGAATGCATCTGTTTTTAAATGTCTTGTGAAAATGGTACAAACTTTTAGTAGTAATTTAATTATTGTTCTATTCAGTCCATTAACATCTATTTTCAAGTACAGTTTTTTTTTCTCAGTGTTTCTGGAGTCTGTAAAATAACCCTGCTAATGAATGATAATGATGGTACAGACTAAGGAAATAAAAGACTTCTTACTAAAATTGAAAAAATACATGGGTATTTTCCCACTGCAAAAGAAATTAGTCGTCAAGTTACAAAACCCGACTTATCCAAAAAAAACTTTGCTTCGATATAATATGCAAAAACTGTTTTAGCAAATGTTTGCAGCGTTATTTTTACAAAAAAAAAACGTGTCCATTCAGTGGAATTATTGTTGTATCTCGTTTTTCTGGAGATGAAAATTAAGATTTAATTTTTAAATTGAAAACCACAAGAATAATTGTGATAAGGCGGGTTTATATAAGATATTTGCATCCTAACTTGATTTATTAGATAATTCTATTTTATTAATATTAGGTAAGGATTTAAAAGGGATAAAACGACAACAGTAATATTATACTTTTGTAAAAAGCCTACGAAGAAATTCGGGATTTGTAACAATAATCACAATAAAAAGCAAATATATGTGGATAAGACGGATTTTGCTGCAGTAACGTAATTTGTAGTGAATTTTATATAAGAATGGGCGATATTTGCTGCAGTGTGGAACTATGTTTATGCAGATTCAGGGTCCACTATTAATTTTTTTAAATGGATAAGGCGGATTTTGCATCTAAGAAACTCTAAAAAAGTTATTTTTTTTGGAAAAATTTGAATATCTGATTAACTTAGTAAGTAAAACATATTTGTATACCAAGGTATGTCGAAATCGGAACCATTGAAGAAAACACAAGTCTTATTCTGTTAAATTCCGATAATTTTGCTTATAGCATGAAGCGATCCCTATATGCGGCAGTTTTGACGGCAGTAATTATATCTGGACTATCTTTTATTAGTAATATATAAAGTTCGCAATGCTTTGCATCATAGTCATAAATTAGAACCTTAAACTACTTCCACTAAATTAATAGAACAGCTAAGATCAGGGGATAAAGATTTGGTGAAAGGCAAACATGAGATTTCCCTAACGGACTATAAAACTTTTGAACGCGGCTTGTTTCATGCAAAACAAAATTAATTAAATTAAAATTAAAGATTAGAATGATATAGATCCGGCAGAACTGGAACCTGGATATAGGTCCATAAAGTTTGATGTAATTCCGTATCCGTCTCTATTAAAATACCATCAGATCTGGAATAATAATACTGGAATAAATTACCTTATCTCTACTGGACACTAGACAGCTGCCTATCTTGCCTTGTGTAAAGCGGCTCTGACAGACTGTCAGCCAATGTTGTCAGAATTGAAGGATTTCCTTCTATATGAAGGATCTACAGTCAAATTTGGTCGATTGAAAAGCTGGAGGTTTTTTTATCCAAAAAGAAAATGAAGGTTTCTGGCAGTTTTGTACAATAAAAATTGTTAAAATATGTACTAGGAGTATTGATTGTTTTTTCTATATCTATTTTTTCACTTTAAGTATGTTTAATTAAGGATAAAGTTAGTAATTCGAAAGATTTAGCATTTAACAAAAAATTAATAGATACATTTTTGCGTCGCGTCCAAAACAAACCTGTGATTGCCTGTGAAGAAAAGTACGCGTGAACATAGTAAAGCGATCTGCTCGCCGCTCTACTATGTATTAGCACCACAGAATATACTAACGAAAAAGAAGCCCAAGTTCCTTGTAATCTTTGAATAAGAAGACTAAGGAATGAGCATATCAAAAATCTTAGGTACACCGCGATGGGCCTCAAATATGGCCGACTTAAATTCCGGTTTATCAGTGTCGTTCTAATTTTATTTAAAAAATGTAAAACTATGATGTAGGGTAGACGTGGGGTAGACTCAATAATTTGTTGTTTTATTTTACGTTGTGAATAAATGTTGGTAGTTATTAAAATTGTTATAAAAATATATAATTCTAATAAAAATAGATAAGTTATAATAAGTATTTATTACCACAAACATCCGATACGCTACTGAAGCAGGTAAGTCAAATTAACGTATCTAAATTCTTTGACATCTAATCTTTGACAAGTAATAAATAAAAGCTAAAATGCAAGAAAAATATATAATTTAGTTAATTTAAGTGAATTTCATAAATGATCGGTTTACTACACGTATGTATATTATATAGTCACTTACTAGCGAAAAGTTGTTCCATTATTTCACTCAATTTTTGCCGAGATCTACCGCACGCTACACAACCAACTATTTTAGAGTCTTTTTCGATAAATCGCGATAGTGTTACTGTCAATTTAAGTGCTGCCACAATTTCCATCTAGATTTACTACCTTTATACAACTATCAGTAGTAGAATAAATAATAAATAACATAAAATAAGCCCCGTAAAGACTGACAAATCCACAAAATTTCAAATCAATTCAAATGTGTCAAATGTTTGACGATTCAAACAGAACTGTCAAGGATCCCCACCCTAGAGTGCTTTTATGGTGCATTTTCCGCCCACCATGCATGAATACATGGATAGCATTATGCTCCTTCCTTAGTCTTCTTATTCAAAGCTTGTAATAAATCGGTTCCATTTTCGTAACGCCATCTCTCGACATAGCTGACATTTACTGGTTAGCCAAAGGGGTGAGGGGCCGGGGGGAATTGTAAGATACATGAAAATACACTTTTTTATTTTAATTATTTTTATTCGCTATTTGAAATTTTATTTTTGAAACATATTATGTGAAACAATCACATAATATGTCTTAAAAATAAAATTACAAACGGAAACAAAAGGAATTAAATAATTTGAAAATCTATAAAGTTTATTGATAAAAAAGTTAGGCTATGCAAATTGATATATTAAGTATAACCTCTTTGAAGAATAGAATAGAACTAAAAAAAGTAGTATTACATAAAAACAGGTGATACAATACTTCAAAATTAATTTTAACATAATATCAAAACCGAAAAATCAAACTGCAAACACAACCACACTTATCAATCACAACAGAAATTAACACACACTTCCGCGGCAAATGTCCAAGAAAGACTGATCCTGGACTGATCTTTCTGATTGGTCCTGGTCCGGTCGTAGCTCACGTCGTATTGTCGGTAAGCAAAATCCCTGTACAAAAATTTTGACGATCAGCGCCATCACCCGTCATAATTGAGAAACTTTTGCTGGAACCATTTTTAATATTTCACTTACATGGCCCTAATTAGCAACTCGAGGCTCGATCGACGCAATATCGCGCTGCTTGCTCGCCGCTCTCCTCGTCGCGCCACTATGTTTTCGGCCTTATTACACACATTCCTACCATAACTAAACCAAAGTTGTTGATGTTAAAAATAAATAAATAGATAAACGGAAAACATATATGATCATAGGCGTCTTGTACGATTAAATTCTCTGTCACAGAATAAAACAATTTTTGGTTCAAGCAGCCATTATAAGCAATTCATTTTTTGAAACATACTTTATAATACTGCTGTCGGGGATCTATCGCAGCATTTGTGATCGTATTATTTTTTTAATAAAACAAATTATTTAAATACATCGGTGTCCAAATATTATCAGAAATAAGTTTTTAAAAATTTTCTCCAAATTATAAAATAGGTAAAATACACGAAATTTGGAGATTGTTCACAATATCTAAAATGAATTTTAAATTATGTCTGTATTTTTTTGCGAGAAAATTTAGTCCAAACATTGGATTATTTTATTGATGTTCGATCATCAAAATCTTAAAAATAAAAAAGTTGTCTAAAAACGTGCTACATTACGGATATAGTATAATCCTTTTTCTACGACTAGTCTAGAAAATGCAGTTTGACACACGGAAAACTCGATCTGAAATTGGCGTTTTGCAAACTGTTGTGTGCTAAGGATTTAGCCTTTGAATAAGAAGACTAAGGAAGGAGCATAATGCTATCCATGTATTCATGCATGGTGGGCGGAAAAAGGACTCTAGGGTGGGGATCCTTGACAGTTTTTGTTTGACGATTCATTTGACACATTTGAATTTGATTTGAAATTTTGTGGATTTCTCAGTCTTTACGGAGCTTATTTTATGTCATTTGTTATTTATTCTACTACTGATAGTTGTATAAAGGTAGTAAATCTAGATGGAAATTGTGGCAGAACTTAAATTAACAGTGATACTATCGCGATTTATCGAAAAAGACTCTAAAATAGTTGGTTTTGTAGCGTGCGTTAGATTTCGGCAAAAATCTAGTGAAATAATGGAACAACTTTTCGCTAGTAAGTGACTACCCATATAACACACAATATCTGCAGGATATTCATAGAATGTCGGAATGTCCCATTATAAGATCATCTTATAAAGACATCTATAGGATATCCTCCAGACATCCTGAAATCCTGTAGATGTCTCAGAATAGAATATCCTATGGATATCTCTGTCGTATATCTAATGTACATCTAGCTGAGATATCCAAACATGCTCATGATAATAAAATATCCTAACAATATCGTCTAGATATTTAGGAAAAATAAATAATGTACTACTTTTTATATTACATAAAATGCAATAAACCATACAGATAGATATGTATTACGTCAAGGCAATAAAATATCCTGTTGGTATCTTCTGGATAATCTGGATATTTATGCGCTTAGCCACTCCCAGTAATACAGAGAATTTAAAACGCCCGCGCAAAAAATTTTCCACAATCCATCTCGACAGTTGTTTATTTTTGATGGTTTTTGCATCGTGTATTATTCAGTTCTTTGATTTAGTGAAATTCGAGGTAAATTCGGTTGTTTGTCGATATTGGATGGGCTTAAAAATGACTGAAACTAACAAAACTGGTTGAGTTTGACTTAGTTTTTTCTTATACTCATAGTTCTAGCCTTGTTCTAACAGAAATTCTATCCTAACCTCAACTAATGTCGAAAAACGACGAACAACTCAGGGTCTCATAATGAAGAATTTGTGACAAAATTATAGGTGAAAATATGTTGAAAATCGCTTGTTCTTTATCCCTAAACCCATTTTCGTGTTTGATCTATTCAAACAGAAATCCTATTTTTGGGTTTAAATTGTGAGTTTCTGGAATGTGTGGTGTTAGAAATTATACCTGTATCCTGTGTGCTAACTTTGATGTAAACTGTTGCTGCCAGACATGAACTGCTAGACTCCATAAAGGGTAGTATAATCTGTTATAATCAACACATCACAACCATACGATCGTCACAACCATACGATCGAAAAAAACGGCGTCAGAGGTGGCTTGGAAATGAAGATAGCTGTTATTTTGTACGTAAAATTATATGGGAAATGTCATCGATCGTAATTTTCAAGCCAATTGAACGCCGTTTTTTTTCGATGATACAGTATAAATTGAAAGCTCTTAAGTCATACAAATAAACTTATAAATTTTGACGCAAAATTCATTGACATAATTATGTAGGTACATTTTCGAGTTGTTAATAAAAATATCCAATGAATAACGTCAAAATGTGGCTAAATAAAACTAAATCGCGAACGTTTTTACTATAAACTAAGGATGAAGTAAGTATTGTCAAATAACAGTCCTCATATAATGTCCTAAAAATATTCTATAATGCTCCCAATATCATCCTTGTATTATCCTAGAAATATTCCAAATAATCGTAAAAGGCTTGCCTAGGGATGTCTTGAAGATGACTTTTTTTGTCCCACTTGGATATCCCAAAAATATCCTCCTCTGGTTTTTGGATATCCCTAAGATATTTACTATATCCTTGGTGGATATCCTCAAGATATCTATAGGATTGTGTTGTGTTATATGGGTATATAATATACATACGTATACATACGTGTAGTAAACCGATCATTTATGAAATTCACTTAAATTAACTAATTATATATTAATAATCAAAAATAGCGTAAAAAACTCGTCCGAAAACTTCTTTGTACACTCGTTCGACTTGTCGCACTTGCCTGCGGTTCGAGCCAACACTCCGTCATACCAAATTCATTGTATGTTGTACATACCAAATTCAAAATCTAAAAAATATCCACAATGCTTTAAAAAATGGTTAATCTATGTCTGTCACTACTCCCACCTCGTTTATACAGAAAAGAAAATGAAGAAATATTTATGCACAAGAAATATTTGTCGAAGCGATAACATGTTTAACTATTTTATGTTTACTTACTGTTGGCTTATATTCTAAAAAAAAGTTTTGTTGAGAATGATTTGTTTTATTATAACAAGTTTTGAGTATAAATATTTTTAAGAAAGTAAGAAAGACATCAAGCCCCCCCAAAAGAGTTAAGCCCCCTAAAAGTATATGACTAGTTGCGCCCCTGTTAGCAACCCTACTCTTAAGGATCCGTTGAAGAAATTCGCTCGAAAATTTCTGGCAACACCGCTGTCAACTATATCATTTCTTTCTCGAAAATCACCAAAAAACGGCAACCGCGCGACCGTCCTTTTTTTCTAATTGGCATTCGCGATTCGCGTATCGTTCCCGATGACGCAATCCAAAATATTACACTCACACACACACACAGACCGGCAACAAAACAAAATCGCGCCGCGTTTCATTTCTGCCATATCGCCCGTCTCGCTCGCTCTCTCACAAGGTACGATAGCGCTATCCGCGTCGCTCGCGTTTGGACTAGAGTCGCGATTATCGCGAATGTCTGGTTCAGGGCCGGTGCGTCAAGGTCGCCCGACCGACGGCGAACATCAAATTTCGCGAGCTCAGGGTCGGACCGCACGAGTTTTTTCACAGACTGGCCGGTTTTTTTTCGCTTCGTACTGCAGCATTAATTTTTTTCCGGGCGGCAAATTCCATGTAATTTGACACCTCGCGTAGTCAAAGTTTCCTGCATTTTTAACTCTAGAATACTACTATACTAATCATATAATGCAATGCCGCAAATACTATCCATTCGTAAATTTTACGATATTTTCTTAACAAACGATTAATGTTTTGTTTTATTTAAAACAATAATTTGTAACTTATATGTTGAAGTTCAGGAAACTATATAATGGCAAAAGAAATCAATAATTATTATTGTGACACAGAGGATTGCTCACGATGCAATAAAGTAGCGCCATTCTTTGTTTTTTTATGGACACATACAGGGTGAGACGTTATAGACACATACAGGGTGAGACTGTGTGTAAAAGCCTCCATAACAACAACAAGTCGGGAGTGTCACATCATGGATCACTAACCGATCCCTTCCTGACAAATATAGGAGTTAGGCAGGGATGTGTCCTTGCTCCTCTCCTATTCAACATATTCATGGCAGCGCTCTCTATTATAGTGGACAGCAAACTGCACGAAAGAGGAATGGGTGTTAGATACAGGTATGACGGCGGTCTGTTCAACATAAAAAGACTCAGGGCAAAAATACGTATAAAATGCATCACAGAACTCCAATACGCTGATGACTGTGCTCTAGTTGCAAATACGTTACAGCAATTACAGGAAATGCTGAATACATATACCTGGGCATACGAGACTTTGGGCCTTAAACTGAACATCGATAAAACTAAAACCATGTGCACTTCCCGGAAAATCATAACAGCGCTATAAAAATTGGAATATATATATCGGAATTTAATTACCTCGGCAGTTTGATTTCAGAAAAGGCAAATATCGACTCTGAAATTTAGCACAGAATCAGCAGAGCCTCAAGAGCATTCTGGAAAAAGACAGGGTTTTACGTTAAAAGTTTCTAGAGAACTAAAATATCCAGAGCCATTGATTTTTTGCTTCCATATTTTCAATAAGGCGGCACTTCCGGAAATACCAGAAGTTGACAGCAACTTTCTTATTTTAAACGGATGCCCCCATTTTCATTATATAGGTGAATTCTCTGTAGAATTTTATGAATTTTGATATTAAAGACTCTATATACCTAACATTAACAGTTCTTGAGAAAAATAATATTTAAAATTTTTGGACAAAAAACTGCCTGTCAAAAAAATGGGTATAGCCTGAACGTCAAATTTAGTGATTACGACAGTCACTGTGACATACAGAGAAGATATGTGGCTATCTATTTCCAAAATCAAATTGTTCGAATGTCATATAATAATGGTCGCAGCTGTCATGGAATTGAGGGATAAACCAATTATCACAAATATTTTTTTTCAAATGGAAATCCACCTTTTTTATTTCACTAGTGAAAATGTTTTCCAATTCGTTACTTTTTAATTATACATGTTTCTATACCCAAAATTAATCGTTTTCATGTTATTTAAGATTTAGTTTTAAAGCGTACATTGTTCTTGATTTTAACCAGCAGCCTATGACTTTAAAAGTCAAGTGATGTAAACAATAGATCTGGCCATGTCATATTGTGACACTTTGTTCAGAAAGCAGTTTGTCATCGATCATCATTTCCAAGCCAACTTTGTTTTTTTTTTCGATCATACGGTATATTATTAATAATATAAACTATTAAGGGGCGTCCAGACCAGATGAGCGAGCAGGAGCGTGCAAGAATTCGGGTATGTTCTATGGGAACGCTTAACTGGTGTGGACGGCTCTGCGATTGCTTGCTCGCACTCGACGCTGTTCCACGCCGTGTCGGTACATCAAAGAAAATTCGCGCTATTGGTTCGGTTTCGACGGGATTTTGTTTACCATGTTTGCGATCGAATATCAAAAATGGAATGGCCGAATGAAGTTGTTTTAGAACTAATAGAGGAGTACACAAATCGCCAAGACCCGTAAGGTTATAGCTAGCTTTTCTCTAGGTGAAATTGCTATTCGGTAATTCGTATCACTTTTCATTATTTTTATGTCAATTAAATCTAATAAGGTATTAAAATCTCTAAGTGGCATCCAACAAAAGTTCTTAAATTTTCCAGAATCTTTTGTTTCAACATCGTTTAGTAAATTGTTACCACCATGAGAAACTCGATTTTTAAAAAGAGTTATGTTCCACCATCTCCTCTGCAGTCGTTTTCTCTTTTGCCGTTTCAACAATTTATAAAATTTCCTTCTTCATTTGTGTAAAAATACCTAGTCAGTTTTACATAAAACTTTAAATGTCGAACGCTTATTTTGCTACTTTTTCGAACTAAATAGTGAAATGGACTCTTAATAAAAAAATTATTTTATTTGGTCACTGTGTAGAATTGAAATCGACACGGCCGCGCGTTTTTACGTGCTCTTTGTTAGTTTTTGCGTGCTTTTTTTTAATAGTTACATAAAATGCAAATACGTTTTAATTAATCCGGATTATTTATACGCAAAAGTGGTTTGTTGATTTTTATTCGCTGGCACGAGAAAATATATTTTTTTATAAATTCAGGATTTATTTTAAAGCAAATGTTGATGTATTGTAATAAATTGTATGTATATGTATGTAAGAAAAACTGCATTTATTTGTAAATTCAAACTGAACATCCTTAACAGCACTTAAAAAAGGGTCATTGCTACCGCTTTCCTGTTCGAAATATTCTAATAAGGTTGCAATGAGTTTTTTGCAACGGCTATTAAGCTATCTTGTACACTTCGCACTAAAAGAGGTTCTAAAAAGAACAATGTTCGACTGCAATGCGATAAATTTTACATTGGTGAAACATCTAGACCCTTAAATGTTAGAATTAAAGAACACAAGGATTAAGGGAGATTTTCACAAATCTAAGATTTGTCAGTATTCTTGGGACACAGGGCACAGAAAGAAAGAATTTTAATAACACCAAAATTATAATGAAAGAAGCGATAGCCTCTAAAAGAAAAATAAAAGAGTCTTTTTTAATCCAATCAAATAAAAATAAATGTATTGCTCATGCATCTGTATAGATGTTAGTGGTACCTGGAAACATCCGAGATCAGGCCATTGGCACCAATTGGACCACGTCGTTCGAAGGACGCACCTAAAAGATGTCAGTCTCACAAAAGCCAGAGTAGATGCCGAATGCGGCACTGACCACCGACTTTTAATCTCAAAAATGAAAATACACACTGTAAAAAGCAAACCTACATGACCAGATTGAACGTACGGGGTCTAGAGAACAACGATACCGCCGACGCCCTCCGGGAAGCCATCAAAGAGTCAGTTCCACCGATAACTGCAATCTCAATCGTGGATGCTGAACATGGCTGGACACAACTAAGAGATGCGATTCACAAAACCAGCGAAACAGTACTGGGAAAATCCAACAAAGAGAAACAACCAGACTGGTTTAACGAAAATCAACCGCATATACAGGCTTTGTTGGAACAAAAGCATAGAGCACATCAAGCCGTCACTGCAAATCCACACAATCCAAGACTAGCAGACAACTTTAAGGCAGCCAACAACACGCTCCGAAGAAACCTGCGCAAACTAAAGGATAACTGGTGGTCGCAAAAAGCTAGTCAGATTCAGGAGTATGCCACGCATCACGACTATCGGAAATTCTTCAAGACTGTAAAAGAAGTATACGGTCCAACTAAGAAGGCAAGATGCCCAATCATGGCACAAAATGGCGAACTTCTAAAAGAGGAAGAGCAAATCAGAAACCGCTGGAAAGAGCATTACAGCCATATCCAAGACAACAACCCCAATATGGAAGCACTCAACATAATACCTCAGTATAACAGCCTCGATGTATTAGACATTCCAATAACAGAACAGGAAATAAAGGACTCCATAAAACAGCTTAAAAACAACAAATCAGCTGGCTGTGACGCGATTCTGGCGGAAATCTATAAGTGTGCAAGTAAAGAACTTATTGGTTATCTTAAGGCTCTCTTTGATGTCATATGGGAAAGCGAAGAGGTACCTCAAGGCTTTTGTAACGCGAATATAGTGAATATATTTAAGAACAAAGGAAGTGCATCAGACTGCGGAAACTACCGAGGAATTTCACTATTGGCTATCGGAGGAAAAATTCTTGCAAAAATTATGTCAAACCGCCTGCACCCACATATAGAAAAAATCCTCCCAGAATCGCAAACGGGTTTTCGCACCAACCGCGGTACCGTCGATTCCATATTTTCCATCCGGCAACTACAGGAAAAAGTAAAAGAGCAGCAGTCTAATCTTTACGTTGCATTCATCGATCTAACAAAAGCCTTCGACTCTGTGAACAGAGATGCACTTTGGGCAATTATGAAAAAGTTCGGAGTACCCATCAAATTTCTTACAGTGTGTAAAAGCCTCCATAACAGCAACAAATCAAGAGTGTCATATCATGGATCACTGAGCGACCCCTTCCTAACAAACACAGGCGTTAGGCAGGGATGTGTCTTAGCGCCTCTCCTATTCAATATATTCATGGCAGCGCTCTCCATTATAGTGGACAACAAACTGCAGGAGAGAGGTTTGGGCATTAGATACAGATACGACGGCGGTCTGTTCAACATAAAAAGACTCAGGGCAAGAAAAGTCAGTTAAGAGACAACCAAAAAGTAAAGGGGCAACAAAGCGGTGAGATTTTTGAATGTCTGGAGTGCGGTAGACAGATAACATCACGTATCGGGCTTTTCAGTCACAGAAAAGCTCATGAAAGAAAACGCCTTGCCATCTTCTGATGCGTGTCAAATACTCGTCAGCAAGTAATGGCGGTATATAGATGTCAGTAATGTATGGCAATCGCTTCTTTGATTTTAAAGAACAATAGATACAACGAGAAAAATAAACATAACATACGTAAAATTTAAAAATAATCATACAGAAAGTTTGGGGCTTTTTGGTTTTACCTTATTAAGTAATTGTTATCAGGTAGTAATTGTCAATTTTGAAGTTTAAATATCAAGTTAAAAATGTCATTTTAACAGAACGTCAACGGTTTCTTGTAGACGTATCTGTTTTAAAAAAGTAAAGTGTTCTCGAATAGTTGAATTTAAATATTTTAAATAGTTTTTTTTTTGATCTTTGTTCTAAATTTTTTTGCTTCCGACGACGGAAAGACATAACTTTCCGAAACGTTAAGCATTTTTTTTTGCTTTGTTAGGCAAATTTGTGTCACCGTAAACATAACTTCTGACAAGCAGCGTCCGTTTAGGTTTAACGCAGAAGTGTTTACAAAAAATAATTATTTTATTTTGTAGATTTTCTTGCAGTGCAGTGGCGAAATACCCGTTTAAGATTTTTTTGGAAAAAAGCAAAACTAAAGTGTCAAAACGAATAACAATGTCAGGACATAAATAAATATGGCAACTTGACATTTTTTACAGCAGAGCTACCACCTGAATTCCCAGCGAAAAATTTAAATTCCAGTTAGCCAGCGCAAATAAAAGTTTTCTAAAATATGAACAAGAAAGAAATAGTGAGGGAAATGTATAAAAGAGAAAGAAACGATTAAACTGTATATGGTTACGAGTTGTTGAGGGCTGAACCGTTTAATGTTTTCTAAAATATACAGGAAAATTTAAAAGAAATCGCAAGATTTTCAACATTTTTTTTGCGCTAGAAAACTCATAAACGTGTTCCTGGGGTCGAAATAAAATAAAGTACCCATGAAAATATTTGCACTTATTTAAGACTCATCCTATATATTTTTAAAATTAGACTAAAACCTTAGATCTTATAAACTTCGTGGATAAGTAAATTCGCTTCATTTTTGTTGAAGACACGTCAGCGACATTCGGCTATCTGATTATCTTTGTCTTTGACACTGACTGACCAATCGTCTCTCTTTCTTTTGGGTATATGTCATTTTTATGTCATAAAATAGAAAATATAAATACACACACCGGAAAAGTCTAGGGATATTACAATTTTATCCAACCATCGTCAGTAATTTTATTATTTGCATTTCTGATATAATAAAATTAAAATAAACAAATGGTTTACAGTACGTATTGGAAATAAAAATGCGAAATTAACGGAATTTTTCAAATTTACCTTAATTTTTAGTGAACTGAAAAAAATACACACATTTTTTTTTATTCTAAACTGTGAATTAAAAAAAAAGATAAAACCATTTTTACTTAATAAAGGGTATGGCCTCCTCTACTGTTCATCACAGCCCTACATCTTCTCTCCAGTCAGGAGTGATCAGGTTGTCGATCTCTTTTTGAGGTACAGCCTGCCACGCTGCATTCACGGCCCGAACCAGATCCCTACGAGTTTCACGAGACATACCCATTCTCAAAATTCTTCTTTGGACCGCGTCCCATACGTGCTCGATGGGGTTGAGGTCAGGATAAACTCACTTACCACTCTGGCTGTATGAGGACGTGCATTGTCATGCATGAGAATGAAGTTTCTCCCAAAATCATTGGCATATGGTAACACGACAGGCTCAAGAATTAAATCACGATATGTGATTCCTGTTAGAAACCTTTCAAGAAAAACGAGATCGGTTTTTCGGCCTAACTGGACTCCTCCCCAGACCATAACTGTTCCACCTTGATAAGGGTGCACTTCCTGAACATGATCCAACCGAATAAGATTTCCCGGTTCTCTCCATACCCTAAGCCTTCTCGAATCCGGATGAATTCCCAAGCGTGACTCATCCGTGAAGAGAACATTGGCCCATTGTTCATTCGGCCACTGAACATGATCTTGAGCCCACAAATATCGTACCTCTCGATTTCCTCTCGTTAAGGGTTGAGCTCTCCAGGGGCGTCTGCTTCTTAAGTTGACCTCTCTTAATCTATTGCGAACAGTGTCAGGACTAAGGTTACATTATGAGTTTCTTGGAGAATTAAACTAAGCTCTGGGCTGTAAGAGTCGGTCGGCGTCAGCATTTAATTGTAAAAAATGATCTTGCTGAGGGGTAGTAATGCGATGTCGCCCTGTGTGCCTTTCAGCAACATCACCACTTTCACGGTAGCGTGCACTTAATCGCGATATTACACTTTGCGTTGTATTTAATGCTCTAGCTACGTCGATTTGGCGCATTCCAGCTTCGAGCATACTCATGACCCTTAGCATTTCGGCTCTGTTAAGATGTCTACGCTTCATAATGTCGTTTAATACTAGACAGAGTTATTTGAATGAATTCTGGCCAGTTATCATAAAAACATAGCCAGTACAGGTTAAATTCGAACAATTGATATTAGGTGCTTTTTATACAAAAAATGCACAAGCACTTCTGCAAATATCCCAAATTTAGAAATAATGTGTGACTACTTCGATTCAATCGAAGTATAGAAAGAATCGGCCTACAAATATGTGGTTGTTTATTCAAAACATTTATTTTTAACTTTAATAAAATGATATCCCTAGAATTTTCCGGTGTGTGTATATTAATTAAAGAAAATAATATTGTTATTCGGATATTAATTATTTATTGGATAACATTTATTAGTATATCAATTAATTAAAGAAAAAAAATCAAACGTAAATCACCTAATAATGTGTAGTGTAACAATCCAAATTCGTCAACAAAGTTGAAGAGGTAATATTTTTGGCCAACTGTATAACAAACAATTTAAATGAAAGAAAGGAACCTACGTTGTGTTAAATATTTTTTTATTGTGATTACCTCGGATGCGCCTCGACAGAAGAATTTTGAGAAATTTGGGAAAGGGTTTTGGGAAAGAATTTTGGGAAATTTGAGGAGAATGGGTTATGTAAATAAAACGGTAAATTTGTAAATAGCCCTACTTATTTTATTAAACGAAATGAAAGGAGTGCCGTACTCTGCCTGGAATTCACATGTAAAAGGGCACGGCAGAGAAAACCATGATCACTATTCCAGAGAATCTAACACTATGCTGTTCTGAACTTAAATAAAGGAGAAATAATGATATAGAAACTGTCCTCATACCTAGGTTTATAGTTTAATACATTCAAAACATTGACACATATATATCGTTCAAAACTGAAGAGTTTTTTTGTTAGTTTAACGGGCCCCCACCCGTAGGTATGAAGTCCCTTGTTGCGGAATCGACGCTAAAGTTGAAGGTTTGGTGCCAATATCTCTAGAAAGTATATATATTAGAATCTTTATAAATTATTCTATTTATTGTTTTTGTTTGCCCTTTTGCTAAGATATTCGCCCATGCACGGTCGAAAATTGTTAGTATACTCAACAAGGCCAACAATTATTCTAACAAACCACAAACATCGGCACGAAGGAACAGTAAACGATTTTATTTAAATTACTTTTAAACTGAAATTATTTACAGCATAAATAGATTTCATTAAATGCATACACATGTTATATATTGTCTTTGTCAGATCAAATGAATAAGGATAATAAGCTTTAGAACAGAATTACAACAAGAAAACAAAATAATATGATTTAGTTAACATTAGTTAAATAATGAGAAAACATTTAATTTACTTTTAATAACATTCTTTGTCACAGAACTCAAGAACCAAAGTAACATCAATGCCTCTCGAATGGTAGTCTAAAAGCTATTATTTAACAACTATAATCTCTAGTCGTCGCCTGATTTCTCTCTCCCAAAAACTGCGACTTTGACTGATTTTGATCTTATTACCAATTTTGTTGCAAATATTATTCCTAACCTTAAATTGAAAACCGCGTTTCGCTAGCTACTGTAATTTTGGAGTTACATTTTTTTTTAATTTTTAACCCCCTCCCATACCCCCTTATCAACCCCCCACCCCCACCAAAAACTAATAGCCAGATTCTCGGGTGCCACAGTATTTTTGTGTCAAATTTGGTTAAAATCGGTTTAGCGGTTTTTGAGTTATCGTGTTACAGACGGACAGACAGACAGACAGACACCATGAAAATATTTTGTACTTAGGTTATTTATGACCCAAATATCTCATTTTGAGTGAAATTAAAAAAACTTTTTTTTGCCGATCTTAATAGCCTACCATAGCTGTTGTATGGTCGGCTAATAAAAAGTATATTGAAATTATATGACAAATATTTTCAAAATAATAAATACACGTATCAGTTATATCTTGATTAAAAAAAAATAATGGTCTATATTTTTAGTAGGTAATTGTTGTCAACGCAGAGAAAAAACGCTCCAAATTAGCATTCACATAGAAAAATGCATATGAAAGTCCGGTAAACAAACTCGTATTTAATATCCATATGGCATAAGGCATCACTTTATCCACGAAGTAGATCTAAAACTAAAACCAAGATAAAACCATTGAAGATGTCGTCGTATCTGTCAAAGGTAAATCACACATTTTAAAAATTTTCACGAAAAAAATCCGCATACTCGCGTAAAATTTCATTAACAAATTATGTTCTACTATCTTCAAATGACAAATAGGAAAATTGTAAATAGAGTGAGCCAATTAAATTGATGTTCCTGTTTGCCAAAATCACGTTAAATCCTCTTCAAGCATAGATAAAGTCAGACGTAGATAACGGCCGTCCCACTTAGTGCCCTAACTATCTAAGCTGGCGGCCATTTTGTAATCGGAGCGTGTGGACGCGTCCTTAGTCTAGGGTCGTGCGGGCCAATAGGAGGCCAGCTAGGTCGCTTGCAGCTAGGTTAGGTATCGCTCCGGCATTGTAAACCGAGCCGAACGATGAAGAAATGCATCAGGGAACTACAGTTGTATTTTTTCTTACAATTAGACAGAGTCGTGTTACCATAATATGTAGTAGGTGTTAATAGGAAGTATATACATTGGATAGAGGATAGAAACTAAAAACTGTAAATTAATAAAATGTTCAATTTAGTGTTGTATTATGGCTAGATTTTTTTTTGAAGTTTTAGTAAAATACTATCTATGATTATCTTTACAAGAAGATAATCTTTTTATTACTAACATTTCGAGAAAAATGCATTCTTCATAAAAAGATTTGCTTACTATAGCTCCAAATTTCCATACTATATGAGAGAAAATTAAAAAAAACAAAGAAAATTCCTTCTTTGATAGATTGTCATTGATCGAATTTTAATTAACGTCATATTTTTTGCTGTCTTAAAATGTTAAAGAAGCATAACATTTATTTAGTTTAATGCTACGGAAATGTGATACTTTAACAACAGCTAAAAATATGACGTTAATCAAAATCAAAATTAATAATAACCATCTATCAAAGAATAAAATAGAAATTATATTAGGTACCCTAGAAAGGCCTTCTGATTTTAAGGACTTCAATGCTTTTAAGTTTTTAGTTAAAAAACATAATTTCTTGATGATAGTCGGCAACAACATAGGCTATCTATGTCAAAAATTAGATTGTCCGAATGTCATATAATAATGGCCGCAGCTGTCATGGAATTGAACGATTAAAAAATTATCATAAATCATTTTTTTTCCAATGAAAATCCACTTTTTTTATTTCACTCGTAAAAAGGCTTTCGTTACTTTCGTTTTTAAAATTTGCTAACGAGCCATATACTACCATTCACGGGCCATATGCAGTATTAGATCGGGAAATCCCCGAGCGGAATGTTCGCATGCATGTATTTAATGGCAACTTATGATGACAAAGTGATGAAAATACCGGTTCCACATATGAGCCGCGTTACTTTCGCTACCGTTCCAGGGAAATACCGCGACAAAATATTGCGATTTTGTAAATCCTCCAAGATCCGAGGGGCCCCTTCGCTGTCTCAGGCCCGTGGCCCCCGTTATGCTAAAGACTTCACTGCTCATCATCGGTAAAGAAGCTAGAGTACAAGTTATGCTGTGCATTGGTTGTAATTTAAAATGTTTATTCGGTAAAAATAAATAGTGAAACCATTGAAAAATAACTTAAAACCTAAAATAAATAAATTCATTCTCAAAATATATAAAAAATAATAATTATTCGATATTTTAAACAAAGAAAATTAGCCCTTTATTTAATTTCTTAAATAGAAAATGCCATTGACAAATACCGGGGCCTGATCATTTATAATTAAGTAAATATCTGCTTCCATTTATACTGCTTATAGTTGGCGTATACGTATGGTTTGCATACTCCACCTACAAACTGCTTCATAACTGCTGAACACATATTGGCCTTGTTTGCCAGTTGATTAGAAAAACTTACTAAGATTTGGAGGCCCCCTAAAAGACGGGGCCCGGGGCGGACCGCCGCTTCCGCCCACCCTTAGTCCGCCACTGCCACCCTGTATCTCAGAAATTAAGATTCATAATATGAAATTTTTGTCTTCGAATAGGTCCAAGAATCACCCCCTTAAATATAAGCATGTCATTAAGAAACACCCTAAACAAGAAATAGCCATCTTGTCTGATAGTCAAGCAGCGTTAAAAGCGATCAACTCAGTATCAATCAATTCGAAATTGGTCAAAGAATGCATAGAGAAGCTGAATAAATTAGGCAAAGAAAACAAAGTCCTCCTACTCTGGGTGCCTGCTCACCAAGGGATAGAAGGCAATGAAAAAGCAAATAATCTAGCTAGGAAAGGAGCGAACACTCCACTAACTGGACCAGAACCGTTCTGTTTTCCAAGTGGTAACCAACTCAAGGCGGAACTCAAGAACTTGGAAGATTCCATCCGCAACCTGGAATGGAAATCTTGCAATGGTCTAAGACAATCGAAGAAGTTTCTGAGGGCTTATGATCAAGAAAAAATCACAGATCTTCCTGGGTCTGAGTAAGAACAATCTTCGGATTGTCACGGGTTTTTAACAGGACACTGTCTCCTCAATGAACACCTCAGTAGATTGAAACTAAGAAGAAACGGCGAATGCAGATTCTGTGGGGAAGATGGTGAAACACCAGTACACCTCATCACTGAGTGCCGAGACGACAACCATTCGTGCCATGAATTTTGGTACGACTGATATTGGAGATGGAGAACTACCCTCTATAAAACCGTCCCAGATACTGGCTTTTGTCAAAGCCCTGGGACTGTATGATGAGTTATGATTCAAGAAAGGGGGACACAATGGATCTGTAAGGTCGAAGTGATTAACCCCCCTCCCACTCATTCTAAAATTCTAAAGAAACACCCTGTATAATAATGAGTTTTCAAACAAGAAACAAACTTATAGAATGAGGCAAGGTTACGTTTCCAAACCAATTGATATAAACTAAAAAGGTTTCGGTACCAAGGTTTCTTTAAAACGAATATTAATTTTTAAGTAGAAAATAGAGTGTCTATGGTCCACCAGCGAAATAAGCGACGGCAAAAAATCAAGTCACTGCAGAAAAATCCGCGAAAAAAACTTGCTAAGCGTACGTAAGTATATTTCTTAAAAGTCTATAATAATGGAAAAAACTTTGAAAAAAGGTCCAAACTCACAGAATAAAGCAAGGTTATGTTCCCACACCAACTGACAAAAACTAATAGCATATTGTTTTATTAGGAGTAAAAATGACACTTTTTGTGGCTAGGCGGTAAGTTTGACATACTGCAGCCGAGGTACAAAAAATCATTTTTACTCCGAATAGAACATGCTATTTTTGTGTCAAAAGCCACAAATAATTTTTTAAACAATTTCAAACGTTCCAAATAATATAAAAAGATTTAAAAGTCGTATGTACATCGAGAAATCAATTGTGTGTGAGAATATATCGAGAAACTATAGTTACGCTCGTTGAATTTGACACTTTATGTCAGTTTAATAAAAATTGGCAAATATTTTCGCACTTTTATGCTTAGGCGTAAAAGTGCTTTACTTTGATTCCTAGGCGTTAAAATGACTTTTTTATATTGTCAATCACGCGCAAAAATTAATACTTTTGTGACGTTTGAAAAAAAAAAGGTTTCTTCTAATACTGAATTTTTAGTAAAAAATGTAGACTACCAGCGAAATAATCGAGCAAAAAATCAAGTCACTGCAGAAAAATCAGCGAAAAAATCTTGCTAAGCGTACGGATATTTCTTAAAAATCTATAATAATGAAAAAACTGTGAAAAAAGGTCCAAACTTACAGAATGAAGCAAGGTTACGTTCCCACACCAACTGATAAAAACTAAAGTTTTTTTTTGAGTCTCACAACAAATTTAAATTTTTTTGTAGAAAATATAGAGTCTATAATCCAGAAACGAAAAAATCCAGTCACTCACTGATGGCCGAAATATACTGCCGAAAAAAGTCGAAAAATCCTGCGTTTCTCTGCGAGAGAAAGAGCAGGCGGACCGCAGCTCTGGCGTGCACGGTGTCGCGGGGCGCGCCGTTCGTCTCGACTAGATCAGGAAGCGGCCGACTAGAGTGCAGGCGGCAGGCCGCGCGATTCCAGGCCCAAATTGCAATGCGTCTCAAGGTTAGGCCGAGTCGTCGCCGGCCCATCGCGCTTACGTAACCACCAAACGAGAGAGACCACACGGTGACCGGTCTCCGTCTGGGCATATAGCTGATGGCACGAAATTTGGCAATGATACAGCAGGAATAATCGTTATTGTTGGGTTTGGGCGGATGTTTTAGTGGAAGAAATATTCAGGGACGTCTGCGAAGACAAAAACACAGATTTGAATTTTTTACTTTTTTAGTTACTTTTGTAATTAAATCTTTTGTCTACTAAGATAAGACACTTTTGTGTAAGATTTTTTTTGTTTACTTTCTTTATAAAATAATAAACAATCTAAACAACTAACAAAACCATAACTCGTGAAAGGATACTTAAAATGTTTTAAAGTATTATATTGTCAGGAAAACAAATATATAATAAATCACGGACTCACCAAATAATCCCTGAAGCATTGACCCTGAGCGGAGGCGTACTTTAATACCTGTCACAATTAAAAGTAAGGATAAGTGTCCAGTTCATAATTCCGACCTACTTAACTGCTATATGCCGATATTGTTTTGCCCTAACTACCTATTATTTATTTTCTATTTATCTTACTAGATGGACTAATTATCTCTGTCTCTCTCAATACAAGATTTACAAACATATCTATGCAAATGCACTGCTTGGCCTTCCGCCCACGCACCCCCTGATGGCGCGGACTCCAGAGTAATCAGCCGCACGGGCAACAGAATAAACACAACATATCGATCCCGAGATTCGAGGACCCTGGGGGCCTGTTCCCGCCGCTGAAGACCCGGAGGTACCGTCCCAGACATAATAATAATGTCCGTTGTCACACGGCGTACGGAATCCCAGATCCCTGCCGTGTGCGACGTTGCGACATTACGAGGATTCGCGTCCCTGCTACTATGACATTACGGGATCCCAGATCCTGCCAAGCAACATTAACGGGCCTATCCTTGCGCTTCCTCAAGCTAAGCAGTACTAACTCTACTGAGAACAGAAATTCACTAATCCACCTAAAGCTTACGTGGCTATCATATTAACTAATTAGGTACTTTATAAAAGAACTATCCAATCTCTCTCTCTCTCTTGATTACAAATTTACTTATCTCATCAAATACTAACGTACTGTCTTGCCCCCGTCCACGCCCCCCCGTGGCACGGTCTAGACGAACCAGAAGACCCGGATACAGCGGCTGAATCTCTCGGGGTCCCGCTCCCGCATCTGGTTACGCCCAGAGGCACAATATAAAAACCGGTGATAACCAGGATTTTACTCCCTACACCGTTGCGACATTACGAGGAATCGCGTCCCTGCTACTATGACATTACGGGATCCCAGATCCTGCCAAGCAACATTAACGGGCCTATCCTTGCGCTCCTCCTGACTAGACAGCACCGACTCTACAGAGTAAAGAGATTCAATAGCCTATCTAAACAAAGCTCACGTAGCTGCCGCATCGGTATACCGCCGCATTATTTAATTACTAACCCTATCTAACTTTCATATTCTATATTTTGACCTAGCATGTATACGGCGCAGTTATTTAATGTAATATTTAATAATATGTGTACGCAAATGATATCTAACAAAACGTATCAATATATTTATCAAAATAATCATGATCTAATTAATTAATAAACTACGACACTTAGTGAGATGTACTCACCCTGCTTTCTGTTTATATCACTGCACTAACTAACTAATTAACTTTACCTTAACTGACACACTATTCACGCCACCGCACTCAAAACTGTACTGTGCGTCGGAATACGTGTATTTTTCTGCATTAGGTAATATTCTCAAACTTTCTTTTTTCGAAACAGAATTGTTTCAACCAATCATCGTTCGATTTTGAACGCTTTTCTAGGAATACTTTTACCCCTAAATCGGAGCGCAGGACGCCCATAAAATCAGATATGGCGTGACATGCTTGAGACGCAGAAATACTAAGCAGGCACAAACTCTTAATATGTGTCGTTTTAAAACCTATGTTAAAAGAAATATTATTGGGAAAATAAACTCACGTTATATTTGAACATAACGCACTACCCTAAACATTGCCTGGAAACTTATATGGTGAAATTTTAATAAAATAATTTAGTACACACTAAAAACAAGGTATTTCGCTAGTGGTAGGAAATATATCTTTAGAGGTTACTAGTTTATTTGGTCGCCTGTGATATGCATATACAGGATGTTTCCTAATTAATCTAAAAAATAAAAAATCGTTAGAAAACGAATTAAGCTGTACGCACACTGGTGCGATCACGGTCGCGATCACGATCAGGGCAGCAATAATATGAGCGATCAGTCTAGCACACACCAACGCGTTCACGTTCACCGCCGCGCCTATATGTAGTGAGCTATCCTGTAGAAATGATCGCTCATGTTATCGCTGCCCTGATCGTGATCGTGATCGCGCCAGTGTGCATACAAATTTAAGGCGGGCTCTTAATAAATATATTTTTTTTTTCTCGACAACCGTTTGACGAACAAGAAAAACTCAAAAGATCAATTTTGTTGAAAAAGGATGGCCAGTCAAGAAAAAAATATATTTTCTTTAAAAAAGCAGTGGTGTACCATTTATGTTAAGCAAAAAAATTTTTTTTTTTAATTTTTACCACCTTGTAGATCAGAAAGGAAGTACTTTAGACCCAATGGTTGTATAAAAATTGTTTTAAGAACACATGAGGAATCACACCATATTTTTTTTAGACTAATTCGAAAACACCCTGTATATTGTCAACTTGACAATGACTGCTGATAAATAAAAAAATACCGTATCAGTGAGAAAAGCCTGATTTTCGCAGGAAAAATTTTGATTTTTATTGAATTTGGGCCTGCGTTTGCAAATACTGGTTTGTTTTTTAATTTTCGATCTACCTAAATTTTAAATATTATAGTCAGAATTAGTTTTATTATTTATTAACTGTAAAAATGGTGTTTTCTTGTTGTGTTGCATCTTGCAAAGAAACTAACAAAACTGCAAAAATGCACGTGTTTCCAAAAGACGATAAGGTATGTATCTTAGATAAAAGAAAAATATAGGGTATGTATTCGTTGTTTGATTTTTTTTCGTTCGCTTTAAAATCTATAAATATCAGTCTATTCATTAGACAGCCAGTCGACTTACGATCATTTACATGAAACTCTGTAAAATAAACAAAAAAATAATTGTAAAATACATAAAAAACATTTACAGCAGAAAAGGCGAAGGCGCTGGGTGTAAACGTAGTCCCCACTAAAAACACGGAGGGGCGCTTTGACCCAAAATTTTACTATTAAGTTTCATATCTATCTTAATAGTAGATTATTTTCTTTTATCTATGACCCTAAATCCTCTACTGCTATTATACTATACTCGCTGCATACTACGTACTCGCCATTATTACATATACTACCATTACTCGCTGACGAGTATTTGACACGCATCAGAAAAGGGTCACGCAATGCGTGTTCTTTCATGAGCTTTTCTGTGATTGAAAAGCCCGATACGTTATGTTATTTGTCTACGGCACTCCTGACATTCAAAAATCTCATTGCTTTGTTGCCTCTTTACTTTTTGGTTGTCGCTGTTAACTGGGTTTACAATTCTTCACCATTACATTCTATTGTGAGCTGCTTCTTTCCACTCATTCTGCATGTTAATCCCCTTTAAGTTTTCGTGGAAAATATCTTTGTACCTTTTGAGTTGTCCACCCGGCCTCCTCTTACCGTCTACAAGCTCACCGTAAAGCAGAGATTTTGGTATGCGGTCCAGAAATTTCATCCAGTAGTCATTCATTTCCAAGCCAACTTTGCGTTCTTTGTTTAATCATATAATATTATATTAAATTGTTTAATAATAGAAAATCCGTATTATTCGTACTGTACCCAATATGCGTAAATTTACGGATTAATCAGTAGTTCTGGCTGAAAGCAGAGCTACGGTACAATATTCTTTATCTGCTGCACTGTAATCGACTATCAGCGCAGAGATAAACTAAATCTCGGAATTCTCGGACAGGCGAAACGCTAGCTACATCTCGGACAGGTTTTGTGCCACGAAATCGCCCATAAGCTTGCACCAAACCAAACCAAACACAAAACTGGAGCAATGTGCAGCAAGGTAAAATCTGTGCAGAAACCGACAGGCATCTACATCACGAGTGCCACGAAAACCTGCCCAACAGCAGCAATGTAGGTAATTCTAGACCTAACACCACTGCATATTGTCGTTCGAAAGACACGCCAATGATTAAAATGGTCATTGACGGAAACAGTACTGAGAGAATTCTCAGGTCAAAGGCTTGGAACACCCTCAAAAGGAAAATATCATTCCTCCAACTCCCAACATACCGACAATGTACAATTTTGAGAAAAACCTCAAAAGAATTCGAAGAGAGATATGTCTACTCAGTAGATAATAGACCATAACTGATGCTTTCAAATACAAAGCAGGGACAGGATAGGAGTATTTGTGCCGAAAACTATATAAATACTCGGAATCAATGAGCACCTACCCTACAAAATAAAACACTAAATCACCACAATACACCAAAACACTTTTACTACTTTCGCTAACCATGTTAGCATCATCAGCAGATGATTGTAAACTAAAATACAATCTACAATTGGAGCGTTTATATACTCGCTCAGAGAGCACAGAGTGGGCGTGGCAAGATCTAGCCAACCGAGTCAGAACCCACCGAGCGTAACAGTTAGATTTCCGCCACTAGAGTAGTAGGAACAAAGAACTTGAAGGAATTGGACCGTTGTCTCTGTTCATACTATCTTTACATTTATTAATTCTGATGCTTTCATATGCATCTAATTGCCTGTAATTTGAGACTTGTTTAATTAATTTTAAATTATTAAGATCTATACAATGTTCTTTATCAACAATATGTTCGGCAACGCAAGATTTATCCGGTGTACCGTATCTTACCTGAGCTAAATGTTCTTTAAATCTAGTTAATATTGATCTTCTAGTTTGCCGAACATATTTCTGATTACAATCTTTACAAGAAATTTCATAAATACCCGATCTTTCCAGTGGAGGTGTTTTATCCTTTGGATTACCTAATAATTGTTGTAATTTATTATTAGCACTATACACAAGTTTATAACTGACATTCTTAAAAATTCCTTTTAGACCACGGGATAACTCTCTATCAAACGGTATCGAAAAATATTTAGACGTATCTTTCTCCACTTGAAAAGTCGAATTTTCAGAAATCATTAACCTATACCTACGTTTTCTAATTAATTTATCAACTAGTGAAGGAGAATATCCATTACACTCAGCTACATTCCTAATGTAATCCCTTTCTATTTCATATCTTTCGTTGGAAAGTGGAAAACTAAGTAATCTATGAACTAAGAAATTTAAACTAGCCATTTTATGTTCAATACTATGATATGATTCATTAGGAATATATCTGCGTGTAGTGGTATTTTTCCTATAGATATCAAATTCCAAGCAACTATTAGTATTTCTAATAACTAATACATCTCGAAATGATAATCTGTCGTTGTTCTCAATTTTATGTGTAAATTTAATGGAAGGAAAACGATTATTTAACTTAGAAATACCCTTAAACCTTATTGATTTTTCTTTAAAGAGGAAATTGCAAGTATCCAATCCCTCATTACCAAAATTGTATGCGTTGCCAAAAATTCATAAACCAGCCAAGTGTATGCGCCCAATTGTTTCGGCTGTAGGTTCTCCGACTTATAATTTGGCAAAATTTACCTAATCATGAACCTTCTTTCTCAGTTAAAAATAATATTGAATTCATTAACAAAATTAAAAATATAACATTGCATGAAGGTGAAATTTTGGTCTCCTTTGATGTATCTTCGTTGTTCACAAGTGTTCCAATTCCACATACTTTAGGCTACTTGAAGGAATCACTAAACGCAAATGGTCTCGACAACAAAACTGTGATTGAATATATTGAGCTTACATCATTATATATGAAACAAAATTGTTTTCAATTTAATAACAACTTTTTTGAACAGCGGGAAGGTACAGCAATGGGTAATCCATTGTCTCCATTTTTGGCTAATTTATTCATGACCAGGTTTGAAGTGGAGACTAAGAATTAGTTTGAGTATTTTCCAAGAGTATGGTTTAGGTATGTGGATGATATTTTTGCTGTTTTTGGATTTAGGTACATTATATTAATGAAATCTGTTCATTGTACCAATGAATGTGTTCTTCAAATTAATGAACACTGTTCATTGATTTAATGAACTTAACGTTCATAGAGTTAATGAATTACTTTTCATTGTGCCAATGAAATCGTTCATCGGCTCAAAATTAATGATTTAATTCATTATATTAATGAACTTTTTCATTATATTTATGTCGACTTTTGGTTCAGTGCGTGAGGTGAAGACTGGAAGATCTGTCTCCATTTTCTCCACCTCTTTAACTTGGTCTCTTCTTAGTAGGCTTCCCAACCGTCCCGGTTTAGCCGGGATTAACCAGGAATCAGAAAGTTTGTCCCGGCGAAAGTTTTGCCTTGGCCGGGACCTGGAAACTAAAAAAATGTGTACTTCACACATAATATATTTTATTTTCTAATATTTAATGTCTTGCTTCAATTATTTAAAAGCTTAAAAATAATTGTCCCGGAATGGCCGATGCTCAAGTTGGGAACCCTACTTCTTAGACAAGATACCGGTGTTGTACCGGATCTATAACAGAGGATAGATCTCTTTTTATATTATCTTCTCTATATCTCTCCTCCCTCGAGCTGATGACTCGATCTCCTTACATTGGAGTTGCCCCTGCAGTTTTCGAACACCGAAAATAACTTCTCCAAAAAATCAACGCACCACTTTGAAATTCTAAGATAATTTGATGTTATTTTAAAACAGACCCGGTATATTTTTTCCCAGAGAGGAGCTCCTACATTCAGTTTCTATTCTGTATAGTTTTTGCCCTATATGTGCCAATTTTTTGTTAACAGACCCGGTTTTGATGGTCAAACATCAACAAAATATTCCTTAAGTTTGGACTAAATTTTCTGGAAAATAAAGGCATAATTTAAAATTCCGTTACAAATACGGAAATAGATTGAAGTTTTGTGATTACAGTGATATATAATTTATATGGTTTTGTAACAAACTGCTCGCTATTTTATGGCAAATGCTGAAGCTCTGCAAACCTTAGTCAATCCTCAATCAAAGCACGTGTGTTTGGAATTTTAGATGTGATTAACACGACAGGATCGGGCTAAGCGTTAGGCAGATTTCTGAAATATAATATACATTTCCTTCGATCACACACCCGCTTTACCCGATCCTTGAGGGCGACCCGAACAGTACAGCGTAATAGACTCTTAATATGCATCTAAAGCTGAAATTATTGATGGACGAAGCCATGAACAAATTTTTGTCAAATCTGAAAAATCAGCTACGGAACACATTTTAAGCAAAATATTTTTAAAAAATCCCTAGGATACTCCCTAAATAGTAACCTTAAAACAAAGAATTTTAAATACTCCTTTCGCAAACATATCAAATAAATATATTTTCTCCTATCGCCTGGCCTCTGAAATATAAATTCCTTATCATAAAATTATTTGCAGGAAACCATAAAAATACGAGCAACTGAACACAGGCAGTTTAAAATAGAGATGGGCCCTAATTACAGATTTCAAGCAAACTATTTTTAACTCCATCATTTAAAAATCTGACTATTTCATTTAATTAGAATTCTATTCCATATTGCTAATCATATAATTTATTCAAAATACTGGGTTATATTTCAAATAATTGTATAATAAACTCAATAAAACAATAAAGAGATTTAGTTGGTGGAACTGCCATACCATCTCTATTAATATCTCTGCGCATATCGCACTTTCCACTCGTTCGTGTTCTTGGCCAAGTTCAAGTTCAAGTTCAGTGCGTAATACTAACAATAATAAATGCAGATTGCATCCATCGGTGCATCGTATCGCTAACTGCAACGTCGCATAATAAAAGTCCGTTTCATTCTCGATATACTTTTCAAGGATTTCGGTCGGTTATCGCTGGCTGGATTAACGTTTGATTTTTTTATATTAGGTGTCATGGAGTGTGTAATAGTCAAATAGTTAATTATTTTATAAGCATTTTAAGGAGATTTTTATCCACGTCAGAATGTTTAATATTCCCTGTTCCTATTCCTCTAGTTTCGGTAATTTATTATTACTGTCAATTAGTTTTGTCTCGATTGGCTTAATTTGTCACGTTTGGTCAATACTAGCGATGGGAACTATCGAATGAATTAGACTATCGAATGTTTAATGAATGAATGATTTCAACTATCGAATGGTTTTATTCGAATAAAATCATTCATTCTTCTGTATACTAAAGCATATGTGACAACCTCGCCGTGCGACTAAATGGTTATCGTTGAGCCACGACTATCGAATGCTTTTGATAAATGAAATTTAGTATTCGTTTGATTTTTGTATGCGTCAGTGCATTATTAGTTCTTCCAAATCTTTATAACTTCGCCGTATAAATACTGTGCTATTTTTGCGTTTATTAAAATAGTTAAAATACTAAAATAGTAGTTATTTTTTAATTTTATTTATTGACGATTGTGTGCATGTGCAGGTGGTCAAAATTATTCCGAAAATTTGTGTGGTTTTCCGTAGTCCGATCTTTCAATTATTTAATTTTATATGATATATGGTCCATTTTTTAATGGGAAATTTTGAGAAGTAACAATTTTTAAGAGAGATGAGATGAACTTACAATTAATTTTAAAAATAGGTACATATTTGTATTTTAGATGTTTTAATAATATGAATTAGTTGAACTTAATAATCATATTTAAGTAATGTGGTTAAGTAAATGGGGGGTTATCGAACTCAAACTATGGGGTGAGAAAATTAAAATGAAAGTTTTACACGTGCCAATTTAAAAAAAAAGTTAACGATGTTTGTATTTTGTTTATGCTAATTCTCTTACATGTAGCTTTTTGCGAAGAAATATTTCATTTATTTTTTAAAGTAAATGCCAGTAAAAGTAAATATAATTTTTAAACGAGTCGACCATGTCACAGGTACTACATGTTGCTGTAGGATGTCTTGTATGTACCGCTCAGCAGTTAAACTTCGATTGTTTATGACCACTAGGTCCGTACGTGCCATCAAATATCTTCTTTCTCAGCCTGGTTCCATCCAGTGTTGGATATAGGCCTGTTCTAGGTTTTTCCATGCTTCGCGATCTCTAGCCAATCTTATCCATTGTCTTCCCGCCACTGCCCTGACGTCATCGACCCATCTCTTTTTTGGTCGGCCCACACTTCTTGTTGTTCCCCTAGGTCTCCATAGGATTACTTTTTGGGGCCATCGGTCTGGATCCTGTCTTGCCACATGTCCTATCCATTGCCACTTCAGACTTGCCACTCTTTTAACGACATCTATTAATTTTGTTTTTTGACTATGTGGGTATTTCGTATTTTTTCCCTAATGGTAACTCCCAACATGATCCTTTCCATGGCTCTTTGTGCTACTCGTAGTTGTTCTGCTGTTTTTCGGGTAATTGCCATAGTCTCTAAGCCATACGTAAGCACAGGTAGAATGCAGCTGTCGTAAGCCTTTTTCTTTAGGTTCATGGGCACCTTTTTATCCTTGAAAATATTGCTCATATTTCCAAATGCTACCCATGCCAAATGGATCCTGCGTTTGATCTCCGTATTTTGGTTTTCCTTGCCCAGCTTAATTTTATGACCTAAATATATATAATGGTCTACGTTTTCAATAATTACTTTGTCAACGGTAATGTTATGGATATTGTCGCTCGTTATCTTGGTCTTCTTCAAGTTCATTTTAAGGCCAATTTTCTGGGATTGGTCATTTAGCTCATTTAGCATGGTGTTTAGTTCTTGAATGTCGGTGCTCAGCAAGACAATATCCTCTGCGAACCTCAGATGGCTAAGGTGTACCCCATCGATGTTTAGACCTCTATTTCCCATTCTAATTTTTTGAAGACATTTTCCAGTGCCAGTGTAAATAACTTGGCAGAGATGGTATCTCCTTGTCTCACGCCCTTGCCGAGTGGTATTTTTTCTGTTTTGAGGTCATCATCTAATTTAACTTGGAAGGTTGCACTATCATAGATATTTTTAATAATGGAATAATATCTGGAATCAATTCTCGCGTCCTCCATTGCAGCTATAAATGACCAGGTTTCGATGCTGTCAAAGGTTTTTTGATAGTCTACAAAGGCCAAATGTAGAGGTATATTGTATTCTGTTGTTTTTTCAATGACTGTTTTAATGTTAATGTTTGTAGATGATCGATGGTACTAAAACCTTTTCGGAAGCCTGCCTGTTCTATTGGCTGATAGGAATCTAGTTTCGTAGACAGTCGGTTGTTGATAATCCTATTGAAGAGCTTGTATAGATGCGAGAGAAGGCTTATTGGTCTATAATTCTCTATATTTGTAAAATCTCCTTTTTTGTATAATAGCACAACTTCTGCGTTTTCCCATGCGTCCGGGATTCTACCCTCCATCAGACATTTATTTAACAATACTTCCACGGCATCCACTAATGGTTTTCCGCCCACCTTCAGCATTTCAGGTGTAATACGATCTTCTCCTGGGCTTTTACCATTTTTTATTTGTTGATATCAAATATATCCATCAAATATATCCCATCAAAGAAATCCCTCTCCAAACCATAATTGACCCTACTCCAAATAATGTAGTTTGTGAGAAACTGCATTGGGCATAACATTCATTGGGTCATCTAAAAACACGGACACGTCTATCATTATTGTACAGGCAGAATCGGGACTCATCTGTAAATAACAAACGTTCCCAGTCAGCCTCTAACCATATTACGTGTTCTCTGGCAAAACGTAGTTTTTCTCGTCGGTGATCTATGGTTAAAGCAGGACCTCGAGGAGCAGTTCTTAATCGTAATCGAATTGTTTCAGCACCAATTTGCAGACCATGGACCTCACGCAGTTGAATCTGTAGGCTATAGTATGTGACAAAACGCTGTCTCAGAGCCAGAATTCTTAAAAATCTATCTTGATTTGGTGTTGTAATGTGATTTCGACCTTATCCTGACCTACGAGAATGATTTCTTATTTCTAGAACTCTTTGTACTACCCGTGAAATGGTTGTACGATTAACATAAAATCGACGACCAATTCTTCGAAAGCTCCAGCCCTCTTCCCACAACACTACAGCTTGAGCGCATTCTTCGCTAGGTAATTTTCGACTGGGACGTTCCATAATAATAAAAATTAATGAAGATTTGGAAAAGAAATACAAAGTAAACGCAGGATGTGCTTTATAAATACTGAGAACTAATTCATTTCTGATACCTTACTTACTTACTTACTGCCATTACTCGCTGACGAGTATTTTACACACATCAGAAGATAGTTACGCAAGGCGTTTCCTGTCATGAGCTTTTCTGTGACTTTTATTTACTCGTGTCCAACTCAGTATATATAAAAAACAAATCAAGAAACACAAAAATATATATAAAATATACAAAACGGCTAAATTAATAAAAAGGCACATCATACATTTAAAAAAACATAGTCAAACAATCAACATAAATAGGAACAATACTTGTACAGAATTAGATAAACTACAAAAAATATATATGCATACAGCAGTTATATACAGGATATCCAGTACTTGGTACACTCCAGAGCGTTGGTATTTCCCTCCGCGAAATCACTCTGATTGCATATGTTTGGGAGATTTGGGCATACGAGAAGATGCCTCATATTTTGTTCCTCTCCGCATTCACAGGATACAGATCCGTCAAGGTAGCCCCACTGGTTCATGTTTGTCTTGCATCTGCCAACCTGAGTACGCAAACGGTTCAGACTTCTCCACACCGGCCATGCCTGTTCCGCACCAGGTAGTAGGCTCTCTTTTGGCCTTAGCGCAAATTCATTTCGAGTTGTTGAAGTTGCTGACCACAACTCCAGTCTCTTTGCGGATGTCGTACTGCTATCAAGTGGCTGGACGGTAGAAAGAAAGTTTTTTCGGGATTTCAACCTGGATCCAGCGGCATGTTGTCCGAAGACGTCACTTACTACTCTGTAGTAAGTAAATACCAGGAAAACCTAAATTTATCAGAAAATAATATACCTCGTAATATGCCTGTATATGATGTATAGACTTCTCTTAGATCAAAATAAATTTTAGTTGAGTCAATATTATTCGCTATTGGTTTAAGAAAAGTGTCTCTTTAATCAAGAAATGTCCCTTTTCATTCAAGAATTTTTGCATGAATCAAAGAGACTATTGTTCTTGTAGCAAGAACTTCTTTGCATATTCATTTTGGGTCAAGAGTGAAGTGCTTTTGACAGATAGATTATTCTATTCTCTAAAGTAATTTTTTAAAGCTTATGAAAAGATAGTTAATGCTTTTTTTTGGGCAAAGAAACGTTGTTCTTGGCCCTATTGAAAAGCGCCAATCTTTTGGGTCAAAGTCATATTCATTTCGACTGAGAGATCCTTTTTTTCAGTGCATAATTTATAAATTACCCTCGAAATTACCATAACCAGGGTATGGGATCCGAATTTGAGATTCGGATTTCAGATGCGATTTTAAGATCCGAATCTCAGATCCGAATCTTAGATCCGAATCTCAGATCCGAATCTCGGATCTAGATCCGAATCGCATATTCAAATCCGGATACGGATAAATCCGGATCCGGATTTTTTTAAAGAATCCCCGATCCGTTTAAAAACTCGGATCCGTACAGCACTACCAAGTTTATCGTTTCCTCGTGACTGTGTTCAGTACCTTTGTTGACCTCGTGACTCCAGTTCTGTGACTGAAAAGCCCGATACGTGATGTTTTCTCATCTTGCTTGTTTCTATATCTTGCAAGTATCAATGTTCGAAAAATTATATTTGCAAATAATACAGTAGCATAGAAAAAAAGGCGTCAGCGATGGCTATGAAATAAAGATCGCTGTCATTTTATATGTAAAATTATTCTAAAATTTTTGATTTTCTTGGGATTTAGGTTCGAGAAAAACGCTGATTAAGTTTTCATTTGGTTTTTTATTATTTTTATTTGGTTTAAAAAAAAACGTTTCGGCTAACATTATGGCTATCAGTGTTGAATGCCTTCATCATATGAAAAAAATAGTGTCGAATATAATCAAAAAAATACATATAAAATATTCACACCACACACCACATAATGTTTACTGCAATTAATAAACTAATATAAACTTGTCAAAAGATGACCACATATTTTTTAAAATTATTATTTTTAACACTAAAACTATCTACATTTGCTATCCTCCTTACACGCAGTTGAGCAGCTCTACACTGTTCAAGAACGCGATACTCTCACTCCATTCAATTGAGTCATAAAGTTCCAGAACTGTTCCGCGCCATATGGAGGCACTAGGCTATCGCGCACCGCTCCTTTCAGGACCGTTTTCGAGTAGCCCCAGGGCGTAAAGCCCGGAACTCGAAATTCGCGAATGGAGGACAGCAATTGACTATGGAGTACGATTTCAGCCATATATTTATTAATCCCTAGTATCTAACTAGCGTGACGTCATAAATCTCGCTCCGAGGCTGTTCTATTAGAGACGGAATTGGTCTGATATTTAGAAATGTCAAAAGCTGATGACATTTTACTTTTGACAATTATGACATTCCGTGTTGATTTTTGCAAGAAGAGGAAGAACTGTCACTTATTTTATTATTTTCCTTTTCTATTTCACGAAAGCAAAAAGAGTTACCTATCTGATTCGTTCAGGCACTGAATTTAAAGAATATCAGTAATTCTTTTGATAGAGGGATTTTATATTTGCCATGTTGGTAAAAAATAACGGTCAAAATTCAAAGTTATTCATTTTATAGACTATACCACAGCTTTGACTGTCTTTGCTGGTCTGCCGTGAATTGTGGTGAATGAAAATTTCGACAGATGACATTCAGAAAATATCAGAATATACAAATTACCGGTGATTTAAAACGACAGACGCCAACTATCACTCTCGTGGATCTTCTCGTAGGAGACCATATCTCTCAAAATGGCGGTATAAGTCCTATAGAAAACATGATTATTTCCTTCTGAAGGGAAGTTTTATTTTTATTTTTTTTTATTTTTCTTTCAATGTTAGTAGCTTTAAACAACGCAGGTAACTTACTTAGGAAACCTGCAAATATTTAAGCTTCTCTGTTTTTATTTTTTTTAGGAACAGGTAGAATATTTCTGATATTAGTCACATCGATGTGAATGTGTGTATCTATTGCTTAAAATACCTGATTTTTGGAGTTCATTTTAATGTATTTTAATGTAGATATACAGGATGGTCCGAACAGTATTTCGGAAACTTCGGCAGCATATTCTGCACATGAAAATAAGTAAAAAAGTTCGTATAAATTTATGTCCTAAAATGCTTGGTTTCGCAGATACAGGGTGTAGAAGTTTAATTTTTATATCGATTTTTCCGAAAAAAAAAATTATCTCATTTTGTTCTTTTATGTACGTTTCTGCAAAAGCATGTTTTCTAGTCTAATAATTACAAAAAAAAACTAATTTTATAAAATTTTGAGTTTAGTTAGTTTATTTAGTTTTTTTTAGATAACCATTCTCTAATTCTAAATCTATGCATTTCCATAGCAAGGTTTATAGGAACTTTTTTTCATATTTTTTGAGGAGGAATGAATGACTAATAATTGCAACTTAACGATATTAAAAACATTTTAAGGGCTGCTATTGGATTTGGATCAAGACAAATTAATAAAATTGCGTTTATTTCATCAAGGAGTTATCAAAATCCTGACACTTTTTTAAAAATGTTGACACTTTTTTAGTGTTAAAATATATCGCATTTATAGTAACTTTTAACCTCAAAATTTCATTCAAACCGCTAAAAGTGTTTGGAAGAAAATTATAATAAATCGAATAAATATTAAGATTTTAACACCCTGTAGCTACGAAACAAAGCAGAATCGGACCTATGTTGATATGAAAAATAAATCTTATTTTTTCGTGAGGAATCTCCCCACGAGAGATGGCACATGTTTTTTGAAACACCCTTTGTAAATAGATAGGAAAAAAATTAAGACTGGAAATTTACAAGCCTTTTTAGTTAAATTAAGAATTATTTAAAATAAATAACTAATTTCTATTCCATTCAGGACTGAAACAGTAAAACATGAATATATAACAGGTCGGGTCACTACTAAATATTTAAGAGATAGAAACAGACTGAAAAAAAATTCAGTCCTCAGGAAAAAAGTAACTAACAAGTGTCCGTCAATCGGAGGACATAAAATGTATAACAACTAATAGTGGATTTACCCAACGTCAAGATTTCACTTTAAGGGTCTATTACGGTGGATAGTCCAGTCATCTTAGGGGTTTCACCTCGGAATTCGAGATAACCGGCAGTAAACTCGTATAAAGGCTGATTCATGGTACACCGGGCCGTACCCGAGCCGGGCACGTTCCGTAAAGTAGACACCGAGCCACGTCCGGGCCTTCAATATATGCTACACCGAGTGGACAACGGGGATCATGTCCGTGCCGATTATATTCTAGAAAACAGTGTTGCCGCAGTGGTACATTTGTACAAAATTTGATACCTTTAATTCTATTTGGTGCAGTGGTACTACATTTTCAAATCCAGGATAATTTAGTACAATAATATAATAAATAAAAAAAAAAAAAAAAATGAATATATATTTCAATACATTATTTGTCGTTGATATCTGCATTAAAACGCGCACATCTATACCGAATACCATTTCGGAGACTAATCCGCTATTAATGTAACGCACGTATTATAACGTCCATAGTACATGTCCATGCGATCTGCGTGATAATAAATAACCCGAAGAAAAAAACTTGGAAAATTTACTGTTTATCTAACATGCCTTCTATTATTTGCGCACTTTTTAGTTTAATACAAATTTAAGTTTTCCAACAGTATTGTGTTATGTATTAAGACCTTACTTAGATTTCTTCCAACCAATAATACCCATACCTTATTTAACTTGCGTCTTTCCTGACATTTGCTCATTTCGATGTTTTTCGTCTCGATTAGATAGTGTCTATTCTCCAAGGAAGTTTTTTTTAGTAGAAATTATACATGAAGGAAATCTCACAACGACCAAACCGGTTAAGGTCATTTGCAGATGTATTTTGTTGTGCTTTAAAAAAATTGTTACCAAAGTGGTACATTTTAATTTATAATCGTGGTACGCGCTAAAATTGGGTCCGCGGCACACATGCTTAGAAAACGTCGCTATAGGCCCGTAGGCGAACGAAGTATTTAGCCTGGGCGACTCATTTATGTTATCCGCATCGGGGCCGGACCGTAGCGGATCCGAGGAAAACATGTTGACCACGACATTTTCTCGGACGGGAGCAACGGACGGTTCCGGGCCGAACGCTCGGCCCGTGCTCGGCTTAGCATAATGCATAGGTGATACCATTTTGGCAACTGATGATTGGCCGTGCCTTCACCGTCGCACTGCTCCGGCCCGTCACGGGGCTGTAACCAATACATCAGCCCCTTTAACCTTATAATTTAACGTTCCTTACAAAGCATGTCTCCAAACAACCTACATTATCTATTGATAAGCGTCCCGTGCGCGACTTGTAGGTAACTGAGGTCAAAGGTCCAACAAAAATTCAACTTGTTTAGCGCATTTTTTGCAAATATCTCGTTCCCTGTCACATTTACGCTCATTTGTATTCATGATAATTTGTAGAGGATAACAACTTCTCTACAACTTTCTGTTTTCAAAAAATTTTTTTTTTAAATTTTTTTTGTACCTCAATCCGTTTTTGAGATAGAGAGCGGGGAGCGCGCAGTCTTTCATTAATGTACGGTTTAAAACGACGGACCGGGACGCCGTAAACTAAAAGTCCGGTTTAATTATTGGAAAAAATACATGCATTATAAATAATTTACATTTCTTCATAAAAAGATTCATATTGAATAATAATATTTTTTGCTTAAAAAATTGGCTGCAAACACATATTTCCTGCAACTGCAAGAATGGTTGTGGTTCGCGGTGTGGATGCAGGAAATCAGGGCTGCCGTGCTCATTAGCTTGTTAAAAATTCAGAATCATCTACTTGTTTATTAGATTATTTCTCTAAGTTTGGGGGACCTAAAAGTGAACATCTCCCATAAATGAAGTTAAACAAAGAAAATTAAAGTCAAAAACAGCTCATCCCGACAACTTTCATCTGTGGTAAGTTACCGCCGGTTGCACCGACTGGGCGCTTCGACTTCCTTATCGGTGCGTAACGTGCGCACATAAACCTGTATATTACTTATACTCGGTGAGGTAAATTAACATGTAGATCAGGTTAATATTTTTTAGCAAATCTTATAAAATATTTAGGCGTTTGGAGTTGCTAAACCTATAAAAAAAGTTCTTTATCGTTAGACGTTTTCAATTATACAGGTAAAGTAACGATGGTTCATTAGAATTTAAAAGCGCAATTTATTTACCAATACATGTACTACTTTATAAAGGTATTTGTAAAAAATTAAAAACAACAACAGAATGAACAACGGTTAGAAGATATGCGGTAAATCGTTGATAAGCTAATAAAGATACAGGGTGGCCCATAAGTGTGAGAAAGTTCAATATCGTCGTTGCGTAGACGAAAATATGAAAAGTATTATATAATAGTATGATCGAAAAAAACGGCGTCCAGTTGGCCGGGAAAATGACGATCGATGACATTTCCTATACAAATTTACATATAAAATGACAAGCGATCTTCACTTCATAGCCATCGTTGACGCCGTTTTTCTCGATCATACGGTATTTGTATTGCCTTTATTAAGGTGCATATAACAAAAATATTTTGTTGTATAAAGTGTGTCCCAAAGTAATGATAAAGTCCTGGGCTTTTTTAAATCATAACTCCCTTTTTCTGTACATAATTTGATTCAGCATAAAATTGTGCATATAGTACACTATTTTTATTTGAAAAACTATGCGGTTGCTGCTATTTTTATTTATAAATTTCTCTGCTAATAATAGTAGGTATATCCGAAAATTGCTAAAATCTGAGGTTAATTTATATTTGTTAATATCTAATGCTATACCATGTTAATAATTCTGTAATTTTTAAAACCAATTTCATTTTCTTAACACTAAAGAAAAATAGAATAAATTTGTGAAGAAAAACTCACATATCTTATACACATTACTTTTTATTAATATAAAAAAAAAAAAAAAAAAAAAAAATTTCAATTCTTTAAAATGCACATTTATAAACCATGCAACATTTATATAAGACGTTTTGTTTACATAAGACAATTTGTTGAATAAAGCAGATATTAGCAGCTAATGGATATTATTCTCAAAAAGACATTATGAAGTTTCATTTAACTTAAAAACAATCACTTAGTTCAGCTTCGATATCTTTGATTTAGTTATGTATATAAAACAATACTTCACAGGTACAATATAATTTTGATATTTTCAAAATAAAAAAAAAAAAACTATTTTTTTTCATTTTATCTGTCAAAACTGATATTATATGAGGACAGTATACGTGCAGTATGGTCTAATTATAAAATGCACTATTTAATAATATTTTAAAACACTATGAGTAATTTATTCATTGTCGATACAAAAACAGTTATATATGCTTTTTTAGACTATTGCATATAAAATTTTATCAAAAAAAAAAAAAAAAAAAAAATTTTCCAAAATATATTTTTATAACAAACCTTTCTATGTTTTTAAATATATATTATAAAATATTTTAATCGGTATATGATCAAAATAATTTTTTTTTTCGATATATTGAGTTTTGGGCCAAATTTTATAAAGCAATAATGTAACTGAACGAAGTACCCA